>NC_090937.1:1434011768-1434612294 GCF_040938575.1 Ambystoma mexicanum | reverse complement strand
TCCCCATACTGTCACCCCCACACCCACATCCAGCACTATTTGAAATGTTGTCAGGCCTAGTACGATAGTCGCTTGTTTTGTTCCTCCCCTCCCTTTCTGCACCCCTCACCCTCACCTTTTGTATTTCTCTGGCTCTACCAGAAATGTTGTCAGGCCTAGTACGGTAGTCGCCTCTCTGTTTCCATTTCCTTCCCACTCTCCCCCTCATTTCCTTATCTATGTCTTAACTCTTGCACTATCTGAAATGTCATCAGGCCGAGTACGATAGTTAATTTCACATCCTTACTGTTCATGGCCTGTAAAAATGTAATTGTTTTTTCCCTTGTTCCCTTCCCTTGCCTTGAAGCGCTTTGAAACACATTGTGTATAGGCGCTATATAAATATACTATCATATCATATCATAACCCATATACGGGGAATGGACAGTCATTTTACCCCCAATGGGACAGCCCACAGACAAACTTGTTGTGTCCCATCCTATCAGTCACACCGAATCCTGCGGAGAAACCTTGCATACGGGTAGCTATAGGTGACAAGATCTTCTCCTTTCTAGTAGACACTGGGACGACGAGGTCGTGCATACGGGAGGGGAAGTATAAATTGTCAGGCGATGCCATGAACACTCAAGGATTCTCTGGGGCTTGAGAAGTGGTTCCTTTTACTGATAACATCACCTTATCAATAAGAGATCACGACTTATCACTACCCCTACTTTACTCCAAGCGCGCACCTCTCTTCATACTGGGACATGACATAATGAGCCGAATGAACATGACGATCTCCTTCACAGACAAAGGCATAATTTGCTCAACATCAGGCATTCACATGCTCAAAGCCAGGCAAATTCTTCAGGCATACTGTGGGCAACGGGTACAGAGGGGGGAGCCGGTTGACCCAGAGGTCTTCCAGTAAGGAACAGACATGGCCCTTGTGTGGTTGCCTGGGATCATAGGGAAGGTGTGGAGGAGACCCAGTGAGTACCTCTTTAGGCCAGGAACACCAGCTGATGAAGAAGAAGGCACATTTGTATCACTTGACATAGAAGGGATTGTGGCACGAGACGATTGGGTTGCGATGCATGCACTGGATGATGAAGGAAAGGCATGGAGGGCCATAATAGCACTGGGAGAAGGGTGCCGGCTAACACAAGTGTCAGACGAGGAGTTGTTTACCCAGACCAAGGGGAAAAGTGAAATGATGCTAGGAATGAGTGTGTACATCTGGTTATGTATAACATACAAGGAGGCGGCCCAGAGGATGGCAATGGCCATAGAAGCTCTGCCTCCATTCTGTGAAGCGGACTTAGCAAAGCTACTTGAGGTGCTATAGACTACTAGCCCGTACGATGTCAGGTGCATAAAAAGACTAGGAGGAGTGCAAATTAAACTGAAGCCAGGAGCAATCCTGCCCAGGGCCCGGCACTACCCACTCACTAAGGAAGCAGATGAAGGCATTTATGAAACAATCAGTGCCCTTATAGACATAGGTATTTTGGTGCCATCAGAGTCTCCATGCAACACTGCAGTGTACCCCGTTTGCAAGGCAAATGGGGGGTCGTGGCGTTTTTTACAAGATTTAAGGCCTCTCAACAGTATCATAGAGGCAGAGTACCCAGTAGCAGCCAACTCTGCCCCTATTTTATGTGGCATCCCAGTCAAAGCCACAGTTTTTACGGTCATTGATCTCAAGAACACGTTTTTCTCAATACCCTTGCACCCAGACTCACAGGACTTAACGAGCTTCATGTGCCTCAACCAGAAATGGAAAAACACAAGGTTGCCACAAGGATACTGCGAATCACCCTCCATGTTTAATAGAATAATACAGATGGATTCGGCTAATGTCCAAACGAAAGGCACAGTGCTGAAGTTTGTAGACACATCCTCATCTGCAGTGTCACTGAGGAAGAGTACAGGGAAGACTCAATACACATCCTCACTGTGCTGGCAGAAAATGGATATAAGGTGGACAAGGCCAAACTACAATACTGCCAGAGGAAGGTGATGTACCTCGGCCAGGTGACCTCGCAGAATGGTAAGCACATAGCGCCTAGCAGGACACAATCAATACTCTCCATGCCCCAGCCAAAGACAGTAAGGGAACTGCAGCGATTTCTAGAACTATGCAACTACTGTAGAGCATGGGTGTTCGATTACAGCACTTATATTTGTCCCTTCCTCGCGGCACTAAAGGAGACACAGAGGAAAAACAGTTGTGTTGGACAAGGGAAATGACGGAAGCATTCAGCAAGCTCAAACAAGCGATTTCCACAGCCCCCACATTAGGGACACCAGATTACAAAAATGAGTTCTTCCTGTTCTCCCACTCTGATAGTCGGGTCATGAAGGCAGTACTGACACAAAAAACAAGCATGGTTCACAAACCAAAAGCGTACTACAGCGGCCAATTGGACGCAGTGATGCTAGGGCATTTTCCGTGTTAACATTTGGCTGCTGCAGCATTCGCAGTAGAAATGGCATCACCAATAACTATGGGGTGCTCAACAACACATTATGTGGAGCATGCCCTATTTACAATACTGCATAAGCCAAAAAATACACTATCCAGCGAGAGAGCGACAGGTTAAGAGATCATATTGTCACAACATGAATTAAAAATAGTACAATGCAAGAATGAAACCCAGCACGTTTCTGGCAGAAGAATACGAAGAAGGGGAATATGTTCATGATAGCACACAGGATATTGAAATATACACAGAAACATAGAAGCTGGAGGAAGACTCACTTGAGTGGGGAGAGGTATTGTACATTGATGGATCACCAACAATCGACCAGGGGGATGGTGTATGCAGGACAGGCGCGCCAGTGGTAAGGCTGAGAGAAGACTGGGCAAGCGAGGTGGTGAGGAGCGTTTGGCTCCCCTCACATTACTCAGCACAAGCAGCAGAATTAGTGGGTCTCATACTGGCACTCAGGGAAGGCAGTGGGTAAAGGGTCACTATCTATTTGGAAAGTGATTATGTCACCTCAACAGTACACTCTGGGTTGGCAAGGTGGTTAAGATCGGGGTTTAGGAAAGCGGACGTTTCCCTGTGCGACATGTGCTCCTTTTGGGAGAACTGATAGAGGCAGTCGTGTACCCAGCAGAATTGGCATTGGTGAAGTGACAGGCGCACACCAACAGGGAGGGCCCAGTATCAAAGGAGAACGAGGCAGCAGATTACTATGCAAAACATGCATCATATTTCAGAGAGATGTGAGACATACCAGAAAAACAAAAAGAGAAGGGAAGGGTGAGGCAAATGTTAATTAAGGAAGGGTACAATTATTTGCCGGAGTGTCAGATTATGGAACTGCAAGCAGCAGCACTAATGGATGAAAAGGAACGCTGGGTAAAAAGAGGGTGTTCAATGTCCCCAACTGATGCCTTATGGCACCAAAATAACACTGGAAAAGTGGTAATGCCACGTGCAGTACTGGAAATAGCGCTCATGTAAATGCACCATCCCACGCACACAGGGAAAGAGGTCTTTGCAGCACGTATTGGGGAATCATGGTTCTGTCCAGATTCAAACACATGTGTGTCTAATTTCATCAGTAATTGTCTGACTATCATGATTCCTGCCCATCATGTCCCCAGCCCTCCAAGATGACAGGCTGGAGCCAGGCCACAATCACCTACATGTCCCTCAAGGGCCTCTCCATCCCTCCAAAGACCCACTTCGAGTCAGACTTGGCGCTTGTGGCACCAGACTCACTCACTCCCATAGGATAACATTGGGGATTTGACTTGTAGTGCATTGATGGGGACAAGATGGATGCCCCCACATATTTCGGTTCCCAGAACTGCATGTGCAGTCTAGTCTTTTGGGTGTGGTTCAGCCCAGAGACACCTGGGATACCCATAGACTATTTAAGCCACGCCCAGGCAGAGAAACATGCTTTGCGTTTTCTGCACCTGCAGCGTGACACTCACCGTGTTCAGATAGGTCTCCAGTAGGCCTGCATCTTTCTTCTACGCTCAGCTCCTGCAAGAACAAGAACACTGTCAGGAACAGCCTTACCTTGCCGCGCTTCTGCCCATCATTCATCGCTGCTTCTGTTCTGCGGGCATCTTCGGCGGTGTCATTCCTATCCCGGCACGCTGCTTCCTAAGGAAAAGGGAAAAGAACAGAAAAAAGGCATTAGTCAGCATTCAGCAAATCTTTGCTTATTTTTAAAGACTGGGCCTCATTACGACCCAGGCGGTAAGTTACCGCCTGGGCCGTGACTTTACCACCATGGCGTAAACTATGTTTACGCCATGGTGGTTGGCGGACTTACCGCCCCATTCCGACCTTGGCGGGGCGGTAAGTCCCCAATCCTCATTTACCCTTCCCCATTCCCATTTTTGCCCCATAGGGCATAATGGGAGTGGGGAAGGCGTTAATTACGCCACCGTAAATTACGGTGGCGTAATTAACTCCATGGTCCCTTAGCGCCATGGATTTTAACACCTGCTAAAAGCAGGTGTTAAGTCCGCCATGGCGCTAAGGGACCTCGTACTCAGGTGGTAAGGGTCGGCGCTGTTTACGCCGCCGTAAAACCCTTACCGCCTGAGTCGTAATGAGGCCCTGTACGAGCTTCAAACGCTTACCTGAATCCAGGCGCTCTGGGGGAACACTGTCTCTGGAACTTCTCATCCATCTGCAAGAGGGAAAAGACACTCCAGGTTAGCGTGGAAACATCCAGAGGCGCCGCATACCACGCTTACTCACTGCATTTCTTCTTCATAACCGGCATCCACGCTGAAAAACGTTGCGGCACCTAAAAGACACAGAAAAAGGACTCAGTTCAATACAAATACGAAAGAGTCGCATCGTGCATCGCGCTCTCACTCACCTTCAGCGCTACTCATCTCAGCAGCATGTCGCCATCCCCGGACGCGGGCCATCATCTAAGGAAGGAAAGGAACGAAGTTAGAGAACTGTTCAAAAGACTCATTATACTTACCTGTCGGACTCTTGCCAGTAAAGTAACTAGGCAGCAACGAGCCCGCATCAATCAACGCGCCCCACTGCGCTGAAAGCAGGACGGAAAGCACACTTTCCAAGAAAACAAGGTGAGCTGTGGATCAAAGGGAAGGGTTGGATCCCGGGGAAGAAGGGGTTCAAGCACATAGAGACAATAGGGAGTTAAACTCTACCAATCCTGTGTTTCAGGCCCAGCCTCCAGTCGATTAGACTCCAGGGAAGGGTTTGAGGTCGTAAGAGGTCAGAACAGGCTCAGTGACATACACGTGGATACCAGGTGAGTGTTACACTGACATGCCAATAATTCACCGCTGGACATACCTTAAGGGTAATAGCAGGAGTAATTCCCTGTCCTGAGGGCCCCTTCTTGCACCTCCACGTTGATTACATGTATATGATCAAGGTATGCCAAGGTTATCGGTACATGATAGTGGTAGTTTTCCTGTTGTCAAGGTGGATTGAGGCAGGTCCATGCTCCCATGATGATGCCTTCATAGTGGCTAAGTTTCTAGTCCGAGAAGTGTTCCAGAGATGGGGGGGGGTCTGTGAGGTCCTGTGGTCTGAAACCGGTGCCCTTTTTGCAACTGAATTATTTCAGCACATAACAGCCTTGTTAGGAATAAAACATAAGCTTGCGTGTGCATATCATTTGCAAGCTAATGGCGTGTGAACGCCTCAACGGATTACTGAAGGAAAACATCGCCAAGATCCAGCAGAGCACCAAGAGAAACTGGTTGCACTACTTGCCCCTAGCCCTGTTTGAGCTTAGGAACAAACCTGGCTTGGGCCACACCCTCAAACCCTATGAGATGGTGACAGGGGGCCACATGCGTCTACCCCTAGCCCCTCCTACCATGGCAGTTGGGGATTGCGAAGGGACTGCAGAAGTTTTTGTTGCAGAGATGTGTGAATATGTGAATTCACTTGTTTCTAGCACTTCTTTGATCTCTCAACAGATTCAACGGATCCAAGGGAGAGTGGAAGACGGTCAAGACAAAGACGACAGCAATCAAGACACAACAAAGGAAAAACCTGTTAGGGTGGGGGACCATGTCCTCTTAAAATACTTTATTAGGTGCAAGAATGTGCTGCGCTTAACAGGGTCTTACACCGTAGAAGCAGTAGCGGAGGGAGCGATCAAGCTCGAAAGCCAGTCAGCTTGGTACCATTTGCAGGATATAAAATCCTACAGGGCATCAATACAGCTACAGCCCGCTCTTAGAGAAGCTGACAGTGCCAATACCACAGAATCAGACAACAGCCTAGACAAATGTGATGCATTGACCCTAAGCCTTGTAGATACTGATAACACCCTGGCCGCAGATAACACAGAGTATACCGGCCATGAAATGGTCAGACGCTCGCAAGCCCCTGATGTCCCCACTGCTGTTCTAGTACAAATAGAAGAGTGAATGAACATTATCCCCAATACAAGGAATTTACAAATCAAGAACGGTGCAATGTTTCTCCACTTGTGTTAAGGATTTGTAGTAGAAACTCCCTGATGCTAAGTAGATATAACCCTACGGCACACACAACCTCATTTGGAATACACTGTGTTTGGACATTGATTGAAGTGCTTCTCTCTCTCTTCTTCTCTTCCTTCACACATGTAGGTTGTCTCTACTGTAATTGTTGATGTATGACTAGTATAGGATAGGGTTATAGGATAGTAGATGTGGCCTCCTATTGACTACCCCGAAACATTGTCACGTCAGTACATTCACGCTATACGGAGGGCTACATAAGACAGACCGTGGCCACCCCGAGTATACTATTACGCATTTATTGAGTACCTAGCCCAAACCTACCCACAATCTCACCATATTATACCAACCCTTAGACATCAATCAGTACGAAAGAAATGGGAGGAAAGGTTTGCATGGGCATTATATGATTGCCTAGTCTGCGGAGCTTAAGATACTTACAAGTACTGACCTAATAACACTTTTATTGCGATTTTCAGGTAGGCAACTTTATCTTCTCATCTGCTTCAGCGTTGACAAGGGAACAGGTAAGACCTGTGTGATTATTGCTATAAATGAGCATTTTAGCCGTGGTGTTCTGGAACACCTACACTGCTTTGCAAGTTTCCGCTGCATCAAATACTAACACTTTACCAACCCCAGCGGCAAGGACAACTGTGTCAGGTGGTCCCAATGAAGAAATAAATAAGTGGGGTTGACACATATCTCACTGAAACCGCAGACGTAGCTAACATGTGGTATAAACGCATGTCTAAAATCAGTAAGTACGCAACAAGGGAGAGTTGCTATGTCTGCTCCCTGATCCCGTATGCTATGGGGGCCTCCAGGACAGAATGTAGAAACAGAATTGCCAGCACCAACGGCACAATGTCTCCTCTACCTCGCCTTGTTCCAGACGCGGGGGAGATTCAAAGGGAAGACGACAACATTAAGATGGAGATCAAAGGAAACATTTCCCTACGAGGACAACTTCATCAAGGCACTACCGATGATGGACAATTATTGGCAGCAGGCAGAGGCCCTATGATATTTTACTGACAGACCTGAGACGGGTGAAATGAAAGAAGTGACGCTGCAGTACCTACCAAGCAAATGGGGAGCAGAGGAGACCGGAGGAGAACCCGGTTGCTGGGAGCGACCGCAGGTGTTGGTATATGGCAAGTTTTATACGAAGGATGGCTGGGAGGATGGCTTAGTAGGGAGCAAGACATTGACGTTAACAAGAGCTGCTGTAACCGAGGTCCAAGAAGAAAATGATAAATGCCTCAAGGAATGGGCCAGGAGTGAAAGCTTGCTAACTTTGGTGGACAGGGAAGATGTGCCACTCACAATTATCCCACTGACCACACCTGCCTTATGTTATCAGCACGATGGCACCAATGAAGTGCGGCAGAACAAAGGATGCAGAAGAATAAAGAAGATAACACAAATGGGAACATGAACAGCGGTGATGATGGACCACTATTGGGACTGTGGTTCTAAAGTATACAAGAAACTCCCTCCGAACTGGTCAGGGGTATGCTCCTTGGCACATGTTAACATCCCTTCACTAGTGGTACCCAAAACGCATGTTAACCTAAGCAAGTTCCCCAAAATGGACAAGGGTAGCAGCAGGAAGAAAAGGTTGCTGCCATCTATCCAGACAACTAGGAGAGGCACAACCATCGAGAAGGACCAGGTGAAGAGAGTGAACTATTTCTGGGGACGATCCGAAGTGGCATTGGACGAGATACCACCGACACAGACTGTTCAGCAGACTGCTATGTTCTTCTCAGCACTAATACACCCAGGATTTCAGACCTACGCCAATGCGAAGTGGCTCCAGATAACAAGATGGGAGCTGATGATGACTATCAGCTCAACAGTGAATGGCTTCAACAGAAATTAAGGAGGAACCCAGAGCAATACAGCTGGTGGCACTGCAGAACAGATTCGTCCTGGACCTCCTCACGGCTATAGAGGGAGGAGTCTGCGCAAAAATAGGGAGTTCCTGCTGTATGTTTTATCCCAGCAAATGATGAAGACAACGGTAGCCTGTGTGAGGCAGTAGTACAGCTGGCACGAATGCACGTCAAGATGGAAGAAGAGTCGAACGGGACCAAGGCGGACAAGAGCTGGTTTTCGTACCTATGGTCCTGGATGCCTTCCTGGTTATCTGATGTCTGAAAGTGCTAACGGGGGGATTGGTGATGGGAGTGGCATCATTATTTGGTGTGAAATTCTGTATGGCAAGATGTAAGAAAGAAAAAGAGGAATCGGTGGGAATTAAAATACTGATGGCCATGGATATGGATGAACAAATGGACCAAGTACTGGAAGAAAGAGAGCACCTGAGGCAACAGACAACACAAGTAGACGTGTACCCTCCTAAAATGAAACTAGAAAATCCACGTAACCCAAAGGAGTATGTAGGGAAGTGGGTCTACTGCAAGCCTGGGGGTGGCTGTTTCTACATGTACTGGTCCTTTGAAGATCACGTTAACCACTACAGACACTTGGGTGGAATAACGAAAGAGTGGCGTTTGATGGATGATAATAGGTACCATGAGGAAGTGGCGACAAGTCGACCAGAGGGGGGACTGAAGAGGGAAAACCCGAGCCGACTCTCAGTCAGGGACGACGCCCTAACTGGAAGAAGCACCAACAGCAACATGGCTGACGGTCATACGAATTTATGCCCGCCCCTACTGCTCAAACCAGGGACAAATACCGCGAGCAGTACCCATCCAGTCGGCCGTATGCTCCCACTGTAACACAAACCCTGCCAAGGATGGACGAAGAGGCACAAGACAGAGTTGGGGAGAGCCGCATGACCGACTTGACTAAGACACTGTATTGAAAGCCAGCATGATGCAGGTCGTTAGAGGCATCCCAACGACATAGATCCGTTAGACACAAAGCATACACGCAATCCACGCAAATCACACACACTCACTTACACCAATCTACACTAAGAACATGTACAGTTCGTGAGATAGAGGATCATAGCATGTTTATTATTTTTCCATTAGGCTACCACCATAACGCTCTCACTAACATATAGAAATCATGACGACTCCATATTGGAAGCCAGAGTAGGCCTCAAGAGAAACTGCAGGCCGTGGCAATTGCTGAAAAACCCCAAGCAGTGAGATGCTGTGCTAGAGGAATCGCCTTTGGGGTAAATACAGACCATCAAGGACAATATGTTGCAAAGTGATATTCCATATCCTGAGCCAAAGTAACGTCAGCGGCAGCTGCAAAGACTGCCTGTTAAATGGTCACCAATACAGGGCAATCAAGCCTGCAATGGTGGTCTCTAACCCAGTGATTCAGCCAAGTTGTGAACACGCCAAGACTCAGAGGCTGAGAACGAGCAGCAGCCCCGCAGCTGGACAGCGACTTGCAACATATTCGTTACCTTCCAGACACGATCCACGATGGGAATGGAACGCTCTCATGGCATTAGCCATCTTCACACTATTGTTATACGCAGACACATAGTTGCAATTATTGAAACATAGTAGACATGCACTAACAACAGGTGTCTCGCGGGCTGGGAACAATGGTTTGCAGACCCTTGGCACGGCTCTGCCGGCCCCAGAAATTACCCTGACAGCATTATTATAGGTTAATTTAAGAGAACGCTAAATAGAAACAAGAGGAAAGGAAACAAGAAGAAGCTAAGTTAATTCAGAAGAAATTATCAAAGTATTCAATGTAAGGGTGATGTTGACAAATGGAGAGGGAGTGGCCACACAAAATACACAGCATCAGCAGCTAATCACAGGGGGAAGTTTTGCAGGAAGAGTGGATGCTAGCTATTGGCCACGGGAAAGTGGAGACGTGGAGAAGTGGGATATCAGTGCAGCAAGAAGGGGAAGGATATAACGGGGACAGCCCCGGCCCATTGGACCTCCACTACAATGTTGGACATGCAGGAAGATTGGCCATGTAGCCTGTGTGTGTAGAAGCAGGGGAGGGATGCAACACAATTGGCAAAACCCGAGAAAGGGGTTAACATATCCACCGGCATACACCCCAGAGTAATCTGACTATTATGCCCAAGATCACACACAGCCACTGACTTACACATCACAAATGACACCAGAGCAACATGCACTGGCACAGTCGCAACAACCCATGACACAGACACAGCAATCACCTGTATACACACAGCAACCGCAGGCAGCACCACAAGCACCAGTGCAGGAGAACACTGTAGCCACTAGGAATTTTGATACCACAGTACAGACACCCACACCAAGGCTAGGGAATATAGCCAAAGTGGGAGGGAATCCTTTTACAGGGACAGGGATGAGCCTATACCCACAACAGGACAGCCCACAGACTGACTTGATGAGTTCAATCCTATCTGTTGCACCCAACCCGAACGAGGAACCACAAATGGGGGTAACCATAGGTTCAAAAGACGTTCTCCTTTCTACTAGATAAGGGAGCCACCAGGTCCTGTGTTAGGGAGGGGAGTTAACCCCATGTCATGCATTGCCATGAATGCGCAAGGGTTTTTTGGGGCCACAGATTTGATTCTGTTCACTGATGAATTGCCAATCTCGGTTGGAGAATATGATTGTACCATGCCACTGTTATATTCCTGAAAGACACCAGTTACCATAATGGGAAGGGCAAGCTGAGTATGCTCAACATGGCCATCTCATTCACTGATCAGGGGATGCTCAACCTCAGAGATTCACTATATGAATGTACAAGAATGTATTCAAGCATTTTGCGGCCAGACTGTACAGAGGGGGGTGCCTCTAGATCTCAAGGTCTCCCAGTATGGGGTGAATATATGGCTAGCATGGCTCTCAGGGATACAGGGTAAATTACTTTGCTTATTAGACGAGATTTTGTTTAGGCCCGAAATCCCCCTGTATGAGGAGTAAGAACATGTATTCCCATTAGAAATAGAAACAGAGAGAGCAGCAATTCAAGGGACTGCGATACCGGGAGGGCTTGGAGGGCTTGGAGAGCAGTAATCACAGTAGGAGAAGGACACAGACTGACTGACTTGACATACAATTAACTGTTTTGTGATGACTATTCAGATATTGAGACAATGGCCCTCATTACGACCCTGGCGGAAAGTGACTGACCGGACCGCCACAGCGTAAATAGCGTTTCCGCCATTGCACGAAGGAGCAAAGTGCGGCCCATTCCGACCCATCGGGCACGAGCACCACGGCATGGCGGAAGTGCAAAGTCCGCGATGGCGGAAATGAACCCAAAACGGCCCACACCGCCGCCGTACGGCGCCCTAGGTGCAATACCGCCACCCATCACAGCGGACACCGCAGTGTGCGCCTACTGGAAAGTACGGTGACCGGAAATATACGGAAACGGAAGTTAAAACATGGGCCCGGAACGGGAAACATCCCGCCGTACACCTATAAAACCACTAAAACCACACAACCACTAAAATCACTACCCTGAGACACACCCCAACCCGTCATCCACCCTAGCGAAACCAAGAAAAATGGGAAAAGTAGCGAAGAAAGCGTGCGACCGCAAGCGGCAGGTCCACTTCTCCCGTGAGGAACTCACCGTGCTAACAGAGACCCTCCAGGAGAATGCTGCCGTCGTCTTCTGCACGCAAATGACCAGGACGGCACTTGCAAATAAGAAGGCCATATGGGCTCTGGTGGCACAGCGGGTAAGTGCGGTGGGGACCGCACCCCGCACCCCACAGCAATGCCGTAAGCGATGGGACGACCTGCGGATACGCGTCCGCAGCATACTCTCTGCCAACCGCAACATTGCCACAGCCACCGGGGGAGGTCCTGAATCACCCATCAAGTTGACCCCCTGGGAAGAAATCTGTGCCTCCACCATCGGAATGGAGAGCATAGAGGGAGTCGGAGGGATGGAGAAAGGAGTGCAGACATCCGAAGATTCAGGTAGGTGGGCCAAATAAAACAATGCCAAATCCACAAAGTCCATCCATGTGAAGTACCATGCGTCCACATAGTGCAACAGAAACACATGTCCAGGAGAACGGCCACACACATCGGCCTGATAGCGCACGTTAAAACCCACAATAAATACATAAATAATTAAAAACCCCTAAAACACGCACTACACGTGCAGCAGGCACACCCTAACTGCAGGCTGCCAAACAACTGCACCCTCACTCCACACACAAATGAAAGCACCTCCAAGGCCCCGACCCAAATCACCCTCAGGTACCACCCCAATGCATGTGATACAATGCCATTCCAATTCCCACAGACCCATCAATAACCCTCGCCCTCCTTTACTCCACCACAGGGTCCGATCCAAACGACGAGCTTCAGGACACCCCTACCAGCACACCTGCAAAGAGGGCCAAGACCAACGGCCAAAGACCCTCCACCTCAGCTGCACGCATCAAGACACGGCAGCAGCACAAATCAGGTGGCAGCACAGAGGAGGGAACATCAACAGGCACCCCAGCAGCCAGCATGCCCACTACACCACCACCACAGGTCCCCCCAACGGATGCCACAGAAGGCACTGCCTCCGGTGGCAGCAGCACCATAGGTGACACCCTATTTATGGCAGCATGCTCCGACACAGAAGACGGGGATGTCGAAGTCAGATCCATCCATGACCTGTCCCAATCCCCCTGTCTGTCCCATCCCGTACAACATGAGGATACCACGCAGGGGCACCCACAAGACGACGACTGGCCATCCCCCACAAGCCCTGTGGCAGGGCAATATGAGGACAACAGCCCCTCTGTGACACCCCCGCAAATGGCCATGGCCCAGCAGAGACAACAGTCCCTCGACCAGTTAATCGTGCAACAGCAGCAACTGGCCACGCTCCTCAAGGACCATGCCGATGAATGTGGGGGCACTAAGGCAGACATAGAAACATCAACTGAGACACTTAGGGCAGAAATGGAGAGAGGTACAGAGACACTAAGGGCACAAATGGAGAGAAGCACCGAGAGCCTGAGGGGGGAACTGCATGCGACGTCCAAGGACGTATGTGCCGAACTTGCCGCAGTGCGCCGTGTGCTCACTGAGCTCTCGCAAACCCTTAGGGACATGCATGGACGTGAGCAGGCAGAGACATCATCCGTTGCAAGTTCCGTCCAGGGCAGCCCCCAACGTAGATCTGGGAGGAACCTGCGCTCCACAGGCAGGGGTGCCCCTGATACCCGCAGAGGGGGCTTGCAATAGCGACTGCCCACTGACAATGAGCATCTTTGGACACTGGTGTTCGGGGGGGAGGTGGGAGGGTGGAGGGGGTGTGTTGGGCTCACTTGGGTGGCGGGTCGATAGGGTGTACAACATGATATCACATATGCCATAAAAAGTGCACGATCAACCAATGAGATGTGTGGACATTGATCTTTGTGTACTAGGCCATCATAGGCGTACAGTCCATATTGTGCATGTCCCAGACACACACAGTGCCACGAGTCCCGTGTCCATGTATCAGCCACCAGGCGTGAGTGCTAGAAGCATACATCAATGAGATGCTGACGAATGTCACGGGCCTCCGGTGCCTCGCAGACTCCTTGAGGTGCTGCCACATCCCCACCCTCATCATGACCATCATCAGGTGCTTGCAGTTCTGCGTCAGGGGGCATGGGCACATTTCTACGTACGCACATGTTGTGGAGCATGACACATGCCATCACCATCTTTGCAACCTTCTCATGGCGGTACAGGAGTGCCCCGCCAGACCTGCTGAGGCAGCGGAAACGACCCTTCAGTAGGCCGAATGCCTGTTCAATGACTACACGGGTACGTGAGTGGGCATGGTTGTAGTCCTCCTCATGCTGGTCCCGTGGGTTCCGGACTGGTGTGAGGAGCCATCTCTTCAGTGGATATCCAGCATCACCTGTATGTGGACGAGAAACGTATGATGTGGAATGCCATTGCTACGTACGCACACCCCCCCCCCCTTCCTGCCAGGTCATTGCCGAATCACATACCCCACATTATCATGCATGTAATGAGACTCACCGAGTAGCCAGGATCTGTTCCCTGCGTGTCGCTCCATGTAGCGTGGTATTGTAGAGTTCCTCAAGACCATTGAATCATGGGTTGATCCAGGGAATCGGGCACAACAATGTGTAATGATCCTGTTGGAGTCACACACCATTTGTACATTCAGAGAATGAAATTGTTTTCGGTTGCGGTACTGGGCCTCCATGGCATGTGGGACGACCAATTCCACATGGGTGCAGTCGATGGCACCAATGCAACCCGGTATGCCGGCAAGTGCATGGAATCCCACTTTTGTGTTGGTAATTTCCTGCTCCGAGCGTGGTAGGGAGATGTAGTCGTCTGCGTGCTGCAGGAGGGCATCGAGCACTTGCAATAGTGTCCGTGAGAACAGTGGCTGAGAAATGCCATGCAACTGTCCGACTGTGTGCTGGTAGGTGCCTGTGGCCAGGAAGTGGAGTACAGACACCACCTTCAGTAGGGGTGGGATGGCGGTTGGGCTATCTATCATGCTGACAAGGTCAGCCTGTGTCATGTCCACAATGGCGGCTATGGTGTCCCGGTCCAGACGGTAGAGGGTGTGGATCTGCTCATCAGTGAGGTTGAACGGATGTGCTCGGAGGCGTGGGATTGCGGGCTGCCTGCGTGGTGGTAGTGGCTGTGCTGGCGGCCCTTGCTGGCCCTGCCTTGGCCTCCTCCTCCTCCTGCGTCTCCTCCGTGCGGCCGGTTGTAGTTGGTGTTCGTCTTCTTCTTGGAGTTGGAGTACTTGCAGTGCTATCAGGTCCCCCAGGGCCAACATCGCGAGTCCTGCCGGTAGCATTTCGGTGTGGTTGTGGGAGGAGACTGGCTGTGCAATTTATGTGTTTTCAGGCTGAATGGCCTCCACCTGTGGTGATTCATTCCACCTGTGCAAACTGCTCTCCCCTTTGGCCGAGCACGTCCCGCGCACAACGCTGCAATTCGTGGAATGGCATCTTGCTATTGCAATCATGTATTTGTACCCGATGGCCGTGTAACATTGGTTGATATGTTCATTCTGCTGTGGTCCCATTGTTTCACATACTATCTGTGCAGTCGCGAACAGAGTTGTGAAGGGTCAGTGGAACGTAGTACTCGAGTAACGGTGGGCCCTCATTCATCACTGTACCGAGTTGCAACGACGGGCGGGGCGTCCCATTCGTGGGTGAAGGCAGTTGCCATTTTCACACACAGCCGCACTCGATGGATTAATTAGTGTTTTCAAACGGCCACAGATGCCTCTTCGACGTGATGTTGCAAATGAGGAATTCGAAGGGCGGCGCTTTCGGTTTTCAGCTAGCGGCGAGGAGATGCCCACAGGTCTGACTGCAAATATAACGTTCTATTGTTCAATGTCCTTGGGACAGGGGCCATGGCGAGTATGCAATGATTGATATGAATAGTATGGGATGCGCAATAGCGTAGTGGACGATAAGGCAGGACGTTCCCAAATACATGTTACTTCACTACACTGGAATTACGGGTTGGGGCACTGTGGATTTTGCAGGCTGCATAACGCACAGACTCAATGGATATTTCTAATGTTATGTGAGTAAATATTCAGGCGTTTTTATACCGGGATGAGGGAATGATGAATGGATGCATGGGCAGATGATTTGATACAGAGTTTGCCATGTACAGGGCTTCTTGGAATCTGTCCGCCTCCCCTGCGCTATGTGATGCAGAGCTGCCATAGTGGGACCATCGTCTATCTGGCCTTGTTGAGCCCTCCCTGTCTCGACGCGCCCTCAGACACTTGTGTCCATGCACGTTACCAATCCCATCAGATGGATTCTGTTTTCACAGGCGCATGCACAGGTACACTCGTTTGTGATGGTGTTTACACCTCGATATAGATAGTTATGAGTCGCAAGTGGTTTTTGGGTGGTGATGGACCTTTGGAGTGGGCTAGCATGCATGTGGCTGTGGATTTAATGTGATCATTGCAGTGAGTTGTTGGAATGTAGTACTGATGGCCATTCTGTTCTTTTTCTTTTCTTTTGGTTGACAGGTATCTCCTCCCCTTTTGCCACTGCCATCTGTATGCCACTCCTGCAGATGGGTTTTACTCCCGACACCTGCTGCTTCGTGTTAATCAGTGGAGCAGCATTACGATCTTATGGGACGATCGCCAATGGACCACATGCCCTTACGCAGTACTGGTGGCTCGGAGCAACTTTTCGGCCTTTCAGCTGGACTAGTGCCTCCCCATTGGGACGGCCCTGCGGTTCTGTGCGCTTCCATGTTGCCTTTTCGTACGTGAATGTGGCTCTGTGTACCATGAGGGAACAGGGCGTCACACAAGTAGTGGCTGGTCATTTCTTGCGGATGCAGCCCACAATGGTGAAATGTGTTTTGGAGTTCATGGCCTGATGGCTGTATGGGCTTGGTGATTTTGATGTGCATTAAATTTCTATTCTGATTTGGCCCGTGTAGCGTTCTTCTTTGCAAGTGATGTGGCATATGCCTATTTGGGGGGCGATGTATTGTGAGGAGATCTGCACTGGGTTCCAGCTTCGGAGTTTAGTTGCGTGGTACTGTACTGGGCGCGTTTGCCTACGAAGCCCGTGAGGTCAGGGATGGGGGCTGCCAATATGACAGTTTGAATGTTGTCATGCTCAGGGGCGGGGGATTGGGTTTTGTGTAACAGATGCCGGTCAGCCAGGTGGACTGGTGGAATGATGTGATTTTCGGAATATTGCTGGTCACAGGTGCCTGTGTTTGCGTGCGTTTCTTGGTGGGGGACTGTGGTCATGTCCATTGGGATGGCTTCTGTATTCGTGCCATCTGTGCCCTGCAGCTCCCATTGGCCCCTGTTGTGTTTCTATTGTTCGTTGGCATGCATGGGTGACTTGTACATTTCACTGGTTGCATTGTGGCTTCGTTGCACCTACGGGGAGTTGTACTTTGTGGGCAGGGAGCGGTGTACGGGCACTCAGTGGGGCCGTTTACGGTTGATTCGCGATGCCGTACTTCTCACCATGGCGGAATGGTGCATTCCGCCATGCTTGATGGCGTTAGGTACATGTCCGCTAGGGTCGGAATTGGCGTACCGTTGCGCCATGGTGGTGTTTACGGTTTGGCATGGCGCGCGCGCGCGTGCTTGGTGCAGTTAGCGTTGGCGTTCACTACGGTGTCGCTAATGGCATCGTACTTTGCGGTGACGGGTCATAGTCGCACCGAGCGCTATTCGATGGCGGTATTGCATTTCCGCCATCGTTTTCCGAATTCCGCCAGGGTCGTAATGAGGGCCAATGTTTTTCATGAGCATTACCTACTGGATGAGAATCAAGTACAGGGAGATCCGACAGAGGATGGCCCTGATGAAAAAGACACCACAATTTCTTGTGGACGACCTATCACAAGTGCCAAGCATATTAGGGACCAACACCCTGTATGACATTGGCCTATTGAAAGATATAGGAGGAGTCAACATCAAACTGAAGCCAAGGGCGATCATACCAAGGGAAAAACAATACCCCCTGTCTAAGGAGGCAGACAAAGCCAATTTAGAGACAAAGGGCCTCATTACACGGATGGCGGTAATGGTAAACGGTCACCGTTAATGGTAACGGTGACCGTTAACCACTACCGCCTTACTACGAGGTCCCTTAGCGGGTTGGTGCTTTAACGCCTGCTTTTTGTAGGTGTTAAAAACCAACCCGCTAAGGGACCTTGGTGCTAATTACGGCACCCCAAAATTGCGGTGCCGTAATTAGCACCTTCCCCATTCCCATTATGCCCTATGGGGCAAAAATGGGAATGGGGAAGGGCAGTGATGGAAGGGGGAATTACCGCCCCGCCAACCTTGGAATGGGGCGGTAATTCACCTTTCCACCAAGGCGGTGCATGGACCAAGGTGCTACAGGTGATTGCTGTGTCTGTGTCATGGGTTGTTGCGACTGTGCCAGTGCATGTTGCTCTGGTGTCATTTGTAATGTGTATAGTGCTAATAGCACCTTGGTCCATGTGCTAATACCGCCATCCGTGTAATGAGGCCCAATGTCCATGCTAGTGCAACAGGGAATCTTAGTACCATCAGAGTCTCAATGTAACATAGCTTTGTACCCAATGAAGAAGGCGACAGGGGTTGTGGCATTTTATAAAGTATTTGCGCCCTCTAACCAATATTGTTGAAGCAGAGTTTCCCTTAGTCCCTAATCCAGCGATAATAATATGTAGTATCCAACCAGATGCCACACAGTTCACAGTGATTGACTTGAACCACAAGACTTGACCTAATTTCTATATAGAGATAAAAAGTGGAAACATACAAAGTTACCACGGGGTTCGGTGAATCGCCTTCCATTTTCAATAGGGTCCTTCAAAAGGACCTGGTGAATGTACATTTAGAAAGCACAGTGATTCAATATATGGACGAGATTCTGGTATGTAGCAGGAGAGAGCAGCAGTGTCAAAAAGAATCAATACAGTTGATGACAGTCTTAGCAGAGAAGGGATACAAGGTGGACAAGGCACAATTGCAATACTGCCAGGAAGAGGTTCTATACATTGGACAGTTAATCCACCAGGAAGGCAGGAAGGTAACCCCTGAAAGGACAGAGGTGATTGTGAAAATGCCACAACCTATGACTGGGAGGGAGATGCAGCAATTCTTAGGTGTTTGCAATTATTGTAGGGCCTGGGTGTTTGACTACAGCACATTCACTAGACCCCTCTTAAACCGATGTAAGGAAGCTCAGATGGGTGACGGCAAACTAATCTGGACAGGCGAAATGACAGAAGCATTTGATGAATTGAAAAGGGCAATATGTACTGCCCCAGTTGTGGGAAGACCCGATTACAGTGCAGAATTGTACTTATTCTCACTATCGAATGGTGGAGTGATGACAGCGGTACTCACCGAAAAACTATTTTGGGGAACAAACCGATAGCCTACTACAGTACACTCCTGGATCCAGTGATGAGAGGCTATTATCATTGTGAACAAACATGGCTGCAGCTGCCTTTGCAATTGAGAGATCGGCATGTATCACACAAGGCTGTAGTACACTGCTCTACATAGAGCATGCCCTCTTTGCCATTCTTGAAAAGCCCAAAAGTACACTGCAAAACAGAGAGCATCTGGATACGAGGTGAGCATCTCACACCCAGCAATAAAAGTAGTGAGAGGCAGAGTTGTGAACCCAGCAAAATTCATAGCAGAGCCAGTGGAGGAGAGAGACTATGTATACGACTGCACTAAATACACAGAACACTATGACGACATCCCAAAGGTCAGGGAAAATGCCCTTGGGGAGGGGAAGTAATCTTTAGCTCTTAATTGAAGGGTCCTCAATGACTGACCAGATATCAGGGGAGCGACATACTGGGATGTCAGTGGTAAAGTTGAGACAGAACGGGACATTTGATGTGGCAAGCGCAAATATACCCTCATATTTCTCAGCACAAGCAACAGAAATGGTAGCACTCATAATAGCACTGGAAACACATGAAGACATGAAGATTACAGTGTACTCCGACTCTGCATACGTGATGTCAACAGTACATGCAGGATTGTCATGTTGGAAAAGGTGGGGCCTCCGACGTGCTGACAGCATGCCAGTCCAGCACGCACCGCTGTTTGACAGACCCATAGACACACTACAACTCCCATCAACCATCACAGTGGTGAAGTGCCAAGCCCACACTAGAGGGCAGGACATAGTTTCCTGCAGCAACAAATCCGCATATGCAGATGCAGAAGTAAAAAAGCAGCATACTTTCCAGAAATACATGAGTTTGATACTCCTCCCAATAGACACACACGAGCACGTAACATGGTAATGCAAGAAGGGTTTAACTCATTGCCCATTACCCAAATAATGAAGTTACAGGGATGGGCAGCAGTAGAAGAACAGGAATTGTGGATAAGGAGATGGTGTTCATTATCCCCCATGGATGTGATGTGGTGACAAGAGAGCACCGGAAAGCCGGTTATGCCCCTTGCACTGCTGCAGAGAGCCTTAATGCAGCTTCATTACCCAACCCATACAAGCAAAGAGAGTCTTTCAGAGCAGACAACAGAAAACTGGTTCTGAACCAACTTGGCAGAGCATGTTCCCATCTTCATGTATAACTTTATTGTGTGCCAACGTTTCACTGTAGAACACCCGTTGTGACTAGTGAGAGGAGGAATACCCTGTCCTAATGGGCCCTTCAAACATTTACACATAGAATATGTGGTCTTGGTCCAGAATCGCAATGGCCAGAGGTATATGCTCATGGTCGTATGCCCATTCTCTCGATGCATCAAAGCCAGTCCATGAACCCACCATGATGCCACTTGTGCAGTGAGATTCCTCATCAGAGAGGTATTTCTGCGATGGAGTGTGTGCAAAGTCCACCAGTCTGACAATGGAACGGAGTGTGTAAACAAAGTATTCAAGCAGATCACAGTCCTACTGGGGATTAAGCATAAGTTTTCCTGCGCTTATCACCCGCAAGCTAATGGATTCTGTGAACGCCTAAACGGCCTGCTCAAAGCAAATATTTCAAAGGTGAAAATGACTTTGGAAAAGGGGTGGCTTCATTACCTACCCATAGCCCTGTTTGCATTGCTCAATCAGCCTGCATCTGGCCACCATTTAACTCCCCATGTGGTGGCGACAGGACGACGCATGTGCCTTCCACTTGCTCCTCCTACTAGAGCACTGATGGATGCCCAGAATGCTGCCACTGTTGTGGGTAATGAAATGCATGAGCATCTTACTTCGATGATGGCCACGCTTCTTTTATTTCTCATCAGCTAAAGGCTCTGCAGGGGAGGCAGAAGAAGAATGATGAAGTTGGCGCATCAGTAGAATCACAAGAACTGCACAAAGCCCCTCCCCTTTACCCATGGGATCTGGTCCTATTACAAAAAACAAAACTCTAGCAGAAACTGGCATAAGCCCCAATTTAATGGTCCATTTACTGTATAGCAAGCCACTGAGAAAGCTGTAAAGTTAGTAGGGAAGATGGCTTGGAATAATTTAGTAGACAACAAGCATGGCAGAGGTGAGACCCCCCCTTGCTCAAGACGGACAGTGCAGCACAAGAAGAAGGAGAAGAGAGATGGATTCAGACACAATCCAGGACCAGGACTAGACTGGAGCATACAGAAAACTAGTTAAAGCACACTGTTCTTTTTTTATATTTTGAAGCATACCGATATTAAGTGAGTTTCTACAAGCATTGTTGTACCTTCAAAATAAAACAGAGACACACTTTTGAATTTATAGGGGCAAGAACCAAATGTTGACAGTAAAAATATGTGTTTATGTTTGCTTCATCTACGTTGCAAATAGCTATCCAATACTTAAAAGGAGTTAAGTGCCTATTATCATATTGCTCAGTAACCCTAACGTTCAGTTAATTTTTGAGAGACTCTTTGTTGCCATGTTAGCACAGTTCTTTTGCTACAAAAGCTAGCAATGAATAAAGTTGATTATGAATTTTGGTAAGCATCAGTTCCAAGCTCATTGACAACGTCAAGGGTGCGCATACATACAACACATGGTCTCCGCTGTGAGAGCTATTGTATTGTTATTTTATGCATTCTGCTGTCTCTATCTCTTTACCCTCTTTGCACAACAGAGAGCTGAATTATGCTACACACACACTCAAGCATATTCCGAAACAACACCCGTTCCCCTAGCGACCCCAGCTGTAAGTGAGCGGGTTACCAGTGCAGCCCAAGAAGTAAAAAGGCTTAAGCGAAGCGTCAACACCCATTTTGAACATGTGAATGCTCATATGTCCAATTCAGTCCACATCCCCAACAACATGTGGTATTAGCACATGACCAGGATGTGGAGACAGACCTCAAGTGAGAGCTGCTACGTGTGCTCTCTCATCCCCTATGCTATGGCCGCCTCCAGGACATTTGTAGCAACAGAAATTCCAGCAACCAGAGCACAATGCCTTATGCACTTAGCGCTCTCCACCACAAGGGGCCAGTTTCAAGAGAAATGGGCAACACTAAAGTGGATGTCACAAAAGGCATTTCCCCTATAAAGACTCAAGCAATGATAGAAGACTGTTTGAGCTCAGGTAAAATGATACAATGCATAATGGATGGCCCAAACCGAGGGGAAGCTAGAGTAGTAAAACAAACAAAGTTGTAATGCATGAAAACAGGGAAAAAGGAAGTAGTGGGATGGCCAGCGTGTAGGGAAAGACCTCAACTGTTGGAGTATGGACAAGTATGCACAGGAGAAGAATGGGTAGAAGAAATGATGGAGTGCAAAGCACATGCACTCCCAATGGTTCCAGTGGAAGTGGTATAGAAGGAGAACAATGAAAGTCTCAAGGAATGGGTGACGAGTGCTAGACTGCTCAAGTGGGTTGAAAACAAAGCAGGCCCATTGACAGTAATGGAATGCTTGCCTGTGTTTCCGGAATGATGGTCCAGTAAAGGTTGGGGTGAACAGAGGATGCAAACGAACATCAAAGATACCTGGTATGAAGGTCGGCACAGCAGTATTAATGGACCACTATTGCAACTACCACCAAACTGGGGAGGATTTGTTATCTAGATTAGCTTAATACACCAGTGTGGTAGTGCCTCAGAAAGACATACGAATAGATGGATTCACCAAGATGGCTACACATCCGAGAAAAAGAAGATCAGAGGAATTGACCTGAGTGAAGAGAGGAAAGTATATTTCGAACAGGATGGATGAAGACCTCGGTGCAATATCACAAGTTCATAGACTGTTCATCAGGACTGATATGTTCTTTGCTTCAGTTGTTCTGGGGGTACAGGCCAATGCAAATGCCAAATTACTCCAGATAACCTGATGGGAGCTGTTGCAGGCAATCAATTCAACAGTTAAAGGGTTCAATGCTATAAAAGAAGAACTCAGAGCTGTGAGACTCATGACCCTTCAAAATCGATACATCTTAAATCTCCTCACAGCTATGGTGGGTGGCGTTTGCACAAAGATTGGGCCATCCTGATGTACCTACAAACCTGCCCACAATGAAGATAAAGGGACCCTTACAGAGGCCATAATGCAGCTGTCAGACCTGCATGCCAAAATGGAAGAAATAACGAACTCAGTAGGGGAAGATAACGTTTGGCTGGTGTATATATTTTCCTGGATTCCGTCATGGATTGGATGACCAACGGACTGAAAGTTCTTATAGCTATTTTTATTCTGTTTAATCAAATTAGCTATAGCACAGTGCAAGAAGGGGTATGAAAATATTATTAGATGTGGAAACAAAAACAGATGAGAAAACACAAACTATTGAAGTGCTGCAGGCATACCTGAAGTAGAATTCCCCTTTTCACTAGGTACAAACATCTTGTATCCCTTATATTCCTGCAACTATGTGGGATGATGTGTGTGGTGCAAACCAGATGGAGCAAATTGAATATTACTACTGTTTTGCACCTCCATTTTCCCATAAGGATCCTGGTTGTAGGTTTTCCTGATTTGAATAGCGCTACAGTTTGACACTGCCACTCCTGCACTTTTCTTACCATTGGATTGTGTGTGTGGGTTGATCACTCGACCCTCCTGTCATTCTGTCTGTATGGACCCAGGGTGCAGGCTTCACACCTGAATTCCAGCCTCAGATTTGCCTTTCCACAACTGCTCTACATCCGATAAGATTCAAGGTGGGGGTTCTATTCTATTCTAGTCTATTCTATTCTATTCTATTCTATTCTATTCTAAAGAATTCTTTTATAGGGCCAACTCGCTCATAGGCCTCAGGCCGCCCACAGACAATACAGACAAAAACACAAATCAGAGAGACCTATAGCAGCAGAGCACAGTCAGAAACAAGGGAGAAAGGAAATAGCGACCTATATTTCTCCTCCATCAGACAGGAGAGTTTTCGACGCCTTCCTAAACTCGGCAGTAGACGGAAGCTGGCTGATAGAATGGGGGAGATCATTCGAGACCCTTGGGCCTCAGGCATTGAAGCTCAAGTCTCCAAATCTCTTGAGTTTAAAGCTCAGTTGGATAAGTAGATCCTTATTATTGGACCAAAGTGTTTGCCTGTGCGGCAGTCTCGTAACTCTTGAGCTAAGATAGCTAGGAGCAACAGCTGCCAAACATTTATAAACCAGGCAGGATGCTTTAAAATTAATCCTCTGATGGACAGGAAGCCAGTGTAATTTCTTATGGGCCTCAGAAACATGATCTCTGCGTCCAATGCCATAGACGGCTCCAACAGCCCCATTTT
This sequence comes from Ambystoma mexicanum, assembly GCF_040938575.1. Taxonomy (NCBI): domain Eukaryota; kingdom Metazoa; phylum Chordata; class Amphibia; order Caudata; family Ambystomatidae; genus Ambystoma; species Ambystoma mexicanum. Next base: position 1,434,587,694 of record NC_090937.1, on the reverse strand, counting down.
GAACAGTCTGCAATTTTTTCATGCTGGCTTGTGAAGTGCCAACTAATAAACCATTGCAATAATGGACACTGGTATTTAGTATATAGTTGCTGTGGCTATCAGCGCCCTATTTTCCTCTGACAGATAAGGTTGTATCTGCCATAGCAATTGTGTCATGTAGGCGCAACTAGAAATTTGAGAAGACACATACTTGTTGATATTTAGATTGCAGTCAGAAACATCCCCATGGGTTTTGACATTGGTAGAGACCGGAATTCTAGCGCCCCCTGTAGAGAAGGCCGCATACTGAGGGACTAGCAGCTTGGCCGGGCTACCGAGAATCAAGATCTCAGTCGTAGCTCGTTAAGAGCCAATGAGTATTTTTCCATCCATACTTTGATGGCATCAAAGACCCTGCTGACCATTAACGAGTCTGCCTCATAGGATCCTGACAGTTTTAGTATGATCTGGGTGTCATCTGCATAATTTGCAAATTTGACACCTTGATCATCCAAGAGATCAAAAAGAGGTTTAAAATAGATGTTGTACAACAGAGGGGAAACACTGGATCCTTGTGGTACGCCACAAAAAAGTTGGACCTCTTGTGACTTAAAGTCCCCCCTGGCTATCTTGGCCTTTCTAGGTCCAAGAAAGAATTTAAACCAATTAACCACCAATTTAGAGCAGTTGCCGACATCAGCTAGTCTGTCCGCCAGCCTATCATGATTCACCAGATCAAAGGCGGCGGACAGGTCCAGCAACAGCAACATGGCCATGCTACCATGGTCCACAATTTTGGCTAGGACGGATGTAACTTCCACCAGAGCTGTTTCCGTCCCATGGTTCTTCCTGAAACCAGGCGGGCCCTTAGACAAAAGGCCCTTTTCTTCTACAGAGGCATCGTACTGAGTACAACTTTGTCTATAATCTTTAGCAAGAAGGGGACAATTGTTGTGGCCCGATAATTAAGAGGGTCTTGAGGATCAAGGCCCTACTTCTTTAATAAGGGGGCAATCCAGGCTTCCTTAATACAATCTGGCACTATCCCTTCCTGAAAAGAGCGATTGATGAAAGACGTAACTGGTATCGCAATGCTAGGGAAATATTCCTTAAACAAAGATGCTGGGGAAATATCACCCTTGCATGATGTCAGTTTCATTTTGGCCGCCAACATTGATACCTCATCACCTGAAAACTGCTTGGAAACAAAAGCATCCGTCCCACTACCCTCCTTAAAGCTGGTGGCATTAGTGCCCATGCCTACATTGGCAGCATGTAGGGGTTAGTTGGTGCATTCCATTGATGTTGTCGCACTTTTTGAATGAAACTTTCATGAACCTTTTGGCATCATGCATCGTCCACCTCCAGCTGCAAGTGTTGCGTACGTGCCTTTAACTCATTCAAAATGTTAAACCGCTCTCCGGTGCTTGATTTTACCCCTAAGATACGTTATTCCAACGTATCTTTTTTTGCTTTCAAGATAGCATGTCTGTAGTGTTTAGCTGCTTCTTTACACAAATCCAAAGTCATTGTTGATGGTTTTTGGCGCCAGCCTCTTTCAGCCCCACATTGAAGCTGCCTAGCTGGCAGAATATCAGACGAAAACCACTGATTAGCACTAGGTTCCGTGTATTTTTTTATTAAAAAAGGTTTAAGAGGTGCCAGTTTATCAAAAGCTGCGTTTAGCTTATCTCGGAGCTGGGCAGTAAATGTTCCAATAAGCAGTTATCTTGTATGGCCAATAGTTGGGAACAAACGATAGAGTTAAAAGCCTCCTGTGAGACATTATTTGTGCCTCTATGCAAGATGGATTCGGGGCACAGGCCTGCACTGTCCATGGCCGGACCCGAAATTAGAAAAGTGAATAAGATAATGATCTGACCAATCACAAGTAAGTACATTTAGTGGAGAGATGATCTGATTTCTAGCTAAAATCCAATCCAATGTGTTTCCTCCTTGGTGAGTGGGCATGGTGACATATTGTTTAAGCCCAATACTCTCCAGGATGTTCAATAAGGCGGCAGCCTGAGGGTCCGATGAATTTTGGGCCCAGAGATTAAAGTCACCTACCACTAATAGTGGAGCCTGTGATCTTGTGTGAGATTCTACAAAGGCCAGCAGTTGTTCCTGCAAGTCCGACAAGATAACTGGAGTGTAATAAAGAATAAGGAGGCTCACGGTGGTTGTGTAGCTCAGGTTCAATTGAACAAACAGAGCCTCACAACCAACAATTATTTCTCATATTTTATGCAAAATATCTAAGGCTGTGTGGAAGATTATTGCCACGCCCCCTCTTTGCCCTACCTATTCAGTATGCAATATTTTGTAGCTAGCCGGTATGGCTAATTGAGAGGAGTGTAAATTGGCCTCACACAGCCAAGTTTCGGTCAAAATTACAATATCCAGGTCAGCCGACAAAATATAGTCTGCCACCTCTGTGGCATGACCCACCAGCGAGCGAGTGTTTAATAGGACTGTTTTAAGGGCCATATTGACCGCAAGATGGATAATAGCTGATTCAAAAGCTGTTTGATGCTTCACGACAGTCTTCTCACTCGCCTCCGTGTTGATGGGCATACCCACAGCAGATTGTATCGAGTCCACAGTAGGGGAGAGACAATCTGAGGTGCGGTCACGTGTTTGTGCCTGCAACCTCCTCCTACAATTCAGCTGGATCTGCCTGATTAATTCATGTCTTGGCATAGTGAGCAAAAAAGTATAGTAAACCTAAATATTTACAGTGTTTGCCTAAAGTCGCCACATGGGAAGCGTGATGTAAGAACCCTCTAACCACATGAACCGACTCAAACCAGTCCGTTCGCGCGAGACGCGATCCCTCCTGTGACCAGATTGAAATAGCGTGAACAGGACTTCAAGCAGTCTGGGAATTGTAGTTTCTAGGGACTCAGTGCATGCAGAGGCACACTAAGAGCTCTGTTTTAAATCACTAGAGGAAACAGATAGAAGCAATACACAATGAAATAAGGATGTAAGTAGGTAAGTTTTGCAAAGTGTAAAAGCAAATTAAAAGCTTATATAAAAGCAAGTAACCACAATCATAAAAACCCAATAATTAAAATGTGCAATTTAAGAGTAGATATAGCAGCAACACAGCGAAATACAATCCCGCAGTATATATCACTACCGTGCTGTTGTGAACCTCTTCTGAATCGTGCCACTGCTTTGCGCTGCCACAAACTAAAACGGCTACAAAACACATCTGAAAGCTGCTCCTAACCATAAGCCCTAAAGAACACATCTCACCGGCCCCCTGTGTCCTTCACTGGTTTCCAATTGGGCAAAGATCCACCTTTAGGGCAAAGTGCATCACACACTGAGCTCTCCACAACATTGGACCGGACTACCTACAGCATAAATATACACAATACAGGCGAAACAGAAAGCTCAGCTCAGGAGCAGCACCTCACCTTGTTGCTCGAGTGACAAAAAAAATAAGAATAGGGGGCTCAAATTCAGCAGTCCATGCACCCACCATGTGGATCTCGATCCCTATAATCATCCGTTGCGTAGAACATCAACTCACCTTCAGGAAGGCTCTCAAATCCTGGTTCTTCCTTTGACAACCTGAGTGACTCAGCCCACCCCCTCGATGAATTATTATGCACCTGTAAAGGGAATGCTGGGGCACCTAGGTAGTCGACAAGGGGGTACATACAACCCCCGAATTGAATAAATCTCACACTAGCCTTTATGATGAAATCCGAAAGAACTTGTAAACCAGGGGTCAGTCTTTCTGTACTGGAACGTCAAGCACATTATCACAATGAAACCTAACCATAGCCTGCCTGGGCACAGCACACCCACCTTCTTACTTCCAGAGCGCTTTGTGGCCGAACCAATTGCAGAAGGAGCTATACAAATACCATGTAACATAACATAACGTTCACCATTCTATACCCTTTATTCCACTGGATAAGACTCTGGTTAAACCCACAAGCAGCAGTCTAGCAGGACTACCTCTGAAAAGTACTAAATGTGGATAAGGCGGGCACCCTGCTGAGTTAAAACACTGCTGCTATTGGGTTACCAATTTGGGACTCCACCAGATGTGGGATTCCCCCGAGAAAATAGATGTAGGAATTCTAAAGGAAACTTGTTGGGCCTATGAAGTTCATTGGACCCTATTAAAACAATGTAGCGGCTACATATTGATGCTACATCTCGAACCTAAGCAACTTTGGGGTGGGGATCCTTACCTCTATCTCGCTCTCTCCTGCCTACACAGCTCCTGTGCCTAAAGCTATGGCTGGGATTCTTACAGGTCCTGGTGTACACTGTGAGGTGGAATAAGGAGACTATGAGCGGACCTTAATCTAGCTGGGATGTTCACTCCCACGAAACAGTGGCCCATTTCTTCTTTCTTTTCCCTAGATATGCACTATTGCAGAGAAAGTGGCTTAATCCCATGTTCTGCCAATCTAGGCCAAGGACTGCTCACGCTGCTCTGAAAGCAATCCCTTAGACAGTCACCCCTCAGAAACAGGGGAGGGGGGCAGGGACTTGGTGGCGTGCATGAAGGAGTCATAAGAAGGGGAGCACGTGATGAGTTGCTGGATCTTCAGCCACTGAAGAGAAGGTGTTGGGAGCAAGCGGTGGTGGGTAGACCGTTGGGGTTCGATCATGCCCCTCCTAAATCCTCCACATCCACCCTTTTTCAATGTAAAATGTACGACATTTCTTCTATAGTGTGATGAATTTTATATTGTGTTGGCTATGGCAGCAATACACCGATAAATGTTAATGATGATGTATTTATTTATGTATTAAGGGCATAGCTCGAATAGTGTCCTGCTTTCATTTTATATTTTCCTTTCGACCTCATAAATTAGGTCCTGCTGCCCTGAGCTTCACATTCGCAACCTAAGATTACTAAAGGTGTTATAGACACGTTAAATTATAATGTCATATATGTTTCCCTGAGCAGCCAGACAATACATCTGTTGTACAGTACCATTCTCATGCTCAATTGCTTTCAACCTAACCCCTCCCCCCCTTTCTTCAAGCGGGATTCATGACAGAATACTCCTCCTTTGCATCTGTGACGGGCAAAAGCACTTCAACGCCATCTCCTGTGGCAGGAGGTGCTATGCACATGCAAGATAACACAAGATGTCAGACTGGTCATGAGGGACCTAGCTGGTATGACCGCTCTCAAAACTGGCTGCATGTAAAACGTTGGTTACTACATTAAATAAATATATAAATGAATGACTGTATACGTAATGATTCTGCATGACCAAGACATGTCATGTACATGTTCAGAATAAATAAAATGCACAAACACTCACATTCTGAGTCTGTTTTATTTTGGGGTGGGTGTGTGCGCCTATACAGAAATGGCTCTTGAATAACTTCAGTACCTATGTCATTATTCTCATTTCTCCCGAATATGCTCAACTAAATCAAATATGGCAGTGTTTGCAGAGGGGGTGGGGGATAGAAAGGGAAATCACGCAGAGTTGCACAGTATTAGCACTATGGCAAAGTTTGCCCTATTTCTAAAAACACTGGGACATATTATAAAACCATTACACCTTAACAAGTGCAGTTTTGGATGCTATATGCACCAGGGCAAAAATGCCCTCGTGTAAAAAACAATGCATTTTCACTGCATTTTTGCATAATGGCAATGTTTGCCCTTGTGCTAACATGGAATGGTATAGTAATTTTGAAATATGTCCCAGTGTTTTTGGAAATAGGGCAAACTTTGCCTTAGTACTAATGCCATGCATTTTTGGACTTGCACCTATTTCCCAGCATTTTTAACAATATGGCCAACTTGCCCTAGTGTAAATATTGTGGAAATATTCTGTAATCTGGCTGAAGGAGCGCTCTTCACCCAGGCAAAAATGCTTACACATTCACAGTGTCAGGGTCGACCTGGGCCATAAAACGTGTTGCAAATTATGCATTTTAAACAATATCTGTTCAATAACAATGCTCAAACCTAGTAGCTACACAGCAAATTAACTCATTAAACTGCCTCCTTGATCCCAAAGTTTGGCCCAAACTACAATGTTGAGCCTGCACTTCGGGCATTGCCCTATTGGCCAGTATGAACATGCAGAATGTTGGTGCAGGTTTCAGTTCAGAGGCATAGGGGATTCTGGCTCAGCACTGATGTAGTCTACCCTTAGAGATGCAGCTCCCATGTGTGTAGTCCATACGATTATTTTCCCATGCACCAAAGGAGAAGGACCTACACAAGTGAACTCATTTATGGCATTCCAGACATGCGTGGGCATTTTTCTGGGCAGACACCATGTTTGCAACCCACAAACACTTCTCACTTTGGCTTTCCTGCATTTACATGTCTCCCAGAACTGTAAATGGTGACTGCCTGAAGGACTTTTGTCCCTCTAAAGGAGCAACTCGAAACCTCAGAGGGCTGCAAGACAAGTCACCAAACTCCGGCGTCAATAGGGTCTGCACGCTATAAACACTCCTGACAGAGGTGGCCCGTATTACACATTTTAATCAAGCCCAACCCTTGTCCTATTGGAAAATATGGAAATAATATAGGTTAACCAACAAAAGAGGCCCAGGGTGCAGAGGCCTATCAGAAAATCTCCAGAGGTCCCTATAGGCCAGTCCACCCTGATATAAAAACAGCTGCAGGTTGGTGATACTCATGTCTGTTTAAGAGTCACCAATAGTCCTCAATGTTTTCCCGTCTGGCTGAGAGCATGAAAATCATATAATTGTTGATTACTTACAGCGAGGTCTAATTGAATGCAAAGATTCCAGGACTGTTGTCTGAAAGTTAACTTTGTATCCTGAGAATACTCAGTCTGTATTTCCACTCCAGGAGCTTATCACACGCCTGTGGAATCTCTCCCTTTGAGCTGTCTCTTGGCCTTTAATGTGTCTCTTTTCATTGCATTTCTCTTCCTGCACCTTCCAGGAAAGGGCTCCTGGCCCTAATCTCTCCCTGTTCAGAGTCTCCTTTTGGTAATCTGCGTGCACTGCTCTGGATCAGCACTAACCTCATATATTGTGCCTCTTTGAACACATCAAATCTTCAAATACTTAAGATCTGGAATTTGAGGAAGGTGGAGAGTTTGCAGGCTTTGTGCTGCTGGTAAATTTGAGCAGTAAGTCCTTGAGGTGGTGGCTGGCTGACGGGGTAATATTGCGCTAATATGTATAATTTAAGCATACAGCGCTGGGAGCAAAAAGGGATAGGTCTAAAATGTTATACGTTCAAAGTATGTTGCTATGTGATTTTGGAAACATATTTACAGTGTGGTCTATTCTTTACCATAATCCCTTTGCACGTGTTTTGCGTACATTTAGTTCATAACGTGCGCATTTACGAAAATGCTTTTATCAATAAATGCATTCCAAAAACCGTGATTGCTTTTAAGTGTTTTTATTTTAGGCATACAGGATTACTTAATAGGACTCTCTGGGCGCTTGTGCAGAATGTAATGCTTCGTCAGGACATAAAACAGTTACAGCAGTGTTTTTTTACTGCATTTGGATGGCTGTGTTTTCCCTCACACGCGTGTGCTGGCCATATAAACTGTAGAATAATAATCAGCCGTGTTCTGGCTTGCATCACTTTCACCGGAAACTAAATGACCTTGACTCTAGTTAAAGTATCCAGTTTAGAATGCCATCTTTTAGTCAGGCACATAGGGGGGTGTTTGATCCACTTTAGAGTGCCATCTTTTAGTCAGGCACATAGGCGGGTGTTTGATCCAGTTTAGAATGCCATCTTTTAGTCAGGCACATAGGGGGGTGTTTGATCCAGTTTAGAGTGCCATCTTTTAGTCAGGCACATAGGGGGGTGTTTGATCCAGTTTAGAATGCCATCTTTTAGTCAGGCACATAGGGGGGTGTTTGATCCAGTTTAGAGTGCCATCTTTTAGTCAGGCACATAGGGGGGTGTTTGATCCAGTTTAGAATGCCATCTTTTAGTCAGGCACTTAGGGGAGTTTGAAACACTGTGACAATCAAGACTAGGGTCCTGATTGACCGACCGTTTTGTAATGGGATTGAATGGGATGAAACGTGTCTGTGAATCAGGCGCTAAACGTAGTACAAAAACGTGTCACATTTCCACTGTTTACTTTTTTCATTGAAAAATGGTTTGTGAATCAGGCGCTAAAGTACAAAAGCTAGTACAAAAACGTGTCACGTTTCCACTGTTTACTTTTTTCATTGAAAAATGGTTTGTGAATCAGGCGCTGAAGTACAAAAGCGTAGCAATTTGAGCTTTTTACTTTTCTCATTGAAAAACGCATCTGTGAATCAGGCACGTTGTGTTCCAAGACGAATACAACTAGTGTAAAACTATATAGGCTTTACCCTCTTGCATCAATTCCACTGAATGAGGGCCCTGTTGACGCACTGCACGGAGCCAAAGAAGAGCCAGCTCATCTTCAGTCGCCAGAGCGTCACAGTGAGCGGGCGGGTCTAGGAAGCACTTGTAGACCAGCGCATAGCGCATGGCCTGAATTGACAGGGTGGCTTTGCCGGCCCTGGGAAACAGGAGAGTGGGGTGTCTAGGTTTGGGGTGTAAGGGCGATGAGAGTGTAACAACCATTCACGCTAGAGCGTAAGTGATGGGCGTGATAGATTAGGGGTATAAGTGGTGTGGAGCATGCAGTGGGGGAAATGGGTATGTGGTCCCCCCTCATTCAAAAGTGAGAGGGACAGCTTTGCAGGAAAGATTAGCTGCTGTTAGGTCCCTGCACCTTTTTTCTCTGCTTCACTCACTGTGTTCTTCTCCCTATGATTGTAAACGCTCCATTGCTTCCCGAAGCCAGGCCCGCGCGCAATAAAGACCCCAATAATGATAATAAAAAGCTAAAAAGGTTCAGATATGATAGGTGGGGATGGGCTAAAGAGGCTGTGGTAGGGAGAATCGCGCAGAAGGATTCTGAGGTCAACTTTGCTCTGCCCCTGGCTTGGCCAATACACAGAGACACCTAAATGTTCTAGGCTCTAAACAGGGCTCTGATTCTTAAGAACTGCTGTACCTTGCACGTTCAGAGTGCAATGAAAACAGCACTGTGTTCACAGAATTCAACTAGCCCAACCTCCCGAGGAAGTACCACTTATGTATTTCACCTAATATGACTTAGGCGATGGAAAGCCATTTTCACTAAAGAAATGTGCTTAGACATTTGCCGGGCTTTACTTCAGGCTACAGGATGCCTTTCATTGGCTTTCCCCCAAAGTCCAATAAAGCGTAATAGATCTGTATGCTTTCCCTCGGCAGCTTAGCAAGATATACAGTTACATTACAGCTCCTCAGCAGCAGAGGCCCAACACTGCCGAGGAGATCCGAGTTGGGAGAGGACATGATGAAGCTGGGAAGCCTGATAAAAACATGCCACTGAGAAAGAAAATGCAAACAAAACAAATATCTTACATTGAAGCACCCGTGGCTACACTGTAGAATCTTGAAACAAATGCAGTAGCTCACGGATGCACATAGATGAAAGCACATTTGTAATTCAGTAGGAAGCCCTGCTTTAACAGGAATGTAAGGATAGAATTAGAGCGACCTTGCAATATTCTGTTAAAAGACAATAATGATTATATATATATTTTTAAATTGAGCACCTTTGACTGTTCAACATTATAGCCTTATAGAGTGAGTGAGGGTCATTATCGCAGGATAATGACAAGCCACCAAGGTATGGGCCGAAGCGAAGCCAAGGGCCAAAAGTTGGAGAAGGGTCATTATCCCAAGCAATAATGACCCTTCCGAGGTCTGTAGAGATATTAGTACATGGTGGTAGTAGCTAATCATGTTTTAGAGTTTTGGTGGATAAGCGAGTAAATAGAAAAAACTCATTAGTCAAATACATGTGGTTGTGTTTATTAGCATTTAAATAACATGGGTGTCTTCTTAAGTTAAGCATCTTAATTGCAACTTGATTGAACTGGAACAGGTTTACCATGAGCATGCATGAGGGGTCCGGTAAATGTATATGGGTTCTCTATAAGACAGTGGACGCATTGGCAAATGTTTCAGCTTTCGCTTTCGTGGGTTAAATATCAGGTTGCAGACACAACAACAAAAGTCCTCAAAGAGAAGACATTTGATGTTAAAAAACGTGACTGAAAATTGCTTTGTTGCTTCCCTGTCTGCTTCTGAAGAGTTCAGAATGCAGTCAATCCAAAAAGTTATTGAATGCACTCTAAACATTCTGATTGATGGAGAAGAGGTGAAAAATGATCTCCATGGGCTAATGCAATCTACTGAACTAGCTTACAAATAATCACAGTTAAAGCAAACATGCAAGTATTTGGAAATCCTGCAATAAACATATAACACAGGGTTCCACAAAATAACACGTTACGGCTAAGAAGTGTTTTTACTTTCAAGCACCGATCATTGTTTATTCCTGAAAACCAGAGTGATAGTTGTGAAAAGCAGAAATGTTTCAAATTGGAAGACATTCAGTAATTACTGTATGCCCCTGGAGTTCATTGGGATGTTATGTGAAGCAGGCTAACCCTGAGAGGTTTTTGGGCCCAGTTCATGGAATATATGCCTGGTTCAAAGTGAATTTGCATTGCTGAAAAGTGACTTTGCACTGCCGACACTTATGTCTAACGTTTAAAAATCTATGATTGTTAGAGCAAATGAAAAGCTATATTCATGAAAATGTCACAAGACACACACGAAGGAAGTGCAGTAATTACTTCAGTAATTGAATCATAAGTAATCAGGGTGTACAGCTGATTCAAGGAATGTCACAGGGTTGTTGCTGAGAATGGGGGCTGATTTGGAAATGTCCTAGTGCCACGGGGATACTGAGAAGTTTGGAAGGTATGGATGGTGGTTTGGAGAGGGTCTTCACAATGGTGAAAAATGGCTGTGTATAGTTTGTGGCAGATTGGAAGTCTTGGAGATAGTGGTTGGCTTCAGCATTGCCTATAAGGTTTTATATGTTTTGCAGCAGTTTTCAGAGGTGTCCTGGTGGGGGCCATGTGCTAGTTTGCAAGGGTCTTTCTAGGCATCTGGCCTCCTGCTTTATAAAGAGGAGGGAAATGTTGAACAATGGTTTATGGCGGTGGATGTAGATTTATTTCATGATTTGTTAGGGGCTATTTCGTTGAGAGCCTGTGTGATGAAAGTGTTTTAATTGTTGAGGGGAATGGAAGGATGTGTGTGTATGTGTGGGGAGGAGGTGGTGCTATGAGTGGTGCTAAGGCTGAGTCTGTAATGCGTTTGGTTTGTCTGGCTGTGGAGAGGTAGGGGTTTGTGACAGGTGTGGGATCTTATGTGGAAGAGTGAGCATGAATGTGATTGCAAAGTAGTCGGACCACGACACCAAGGTTTGATTTTCTACAGAGATTTGATTTTTTGCGTGAAATCAAAAGGTCAAGGTGTTAAGGATACCAATCGGGCGTCACACACCGGACCAGGACACTTGGTCTTATCCTGTGACGTGGCACTCAATAGGAATGCTTTTTCTTTAATTTCAATTAATTCAAATTGAGCCAATACCCAACCCGTTTCACACCCCCTTTTACAAATGCCCCGGGTCACAATGGACCATGACCCAGGCCGGTTGGTGAAAATACAATATTTATTTATTTTTAGAATTCACAAAAATAACACACATTTGAATATTGGCAGCAATCACCAATGGGATGATATGTGCAATAAAGACTACTGAACTAGACTTGGTTAACCTCCTACATGAACATATCCAAAACATAATTGAATAGGAGCACTTTTTGAATGAGGATAGATAGCACCCAAGTTAAGGTCTCCCCCTGCAATGTTCCTGCAGCACACAAATAAGCAAATTCTGAGTGGATAGAAAGATAGAAAGAACCAGAGGGTAGTCTTGGATAAGAGAGAGCAAACAGAATCAAATCCGAACAAAATAAGAGGGAAACCTTTGCAAAAGCCTAAAATCACACTCGGATTTTGATAAATAATTAATTATATATGTTTTTAAATAATGATATGCATATGTTTTATCACAGTATCAGGGATGTTATATCACTAGCAACCATCAGGCAAAGTATCACAAAAGCATACAGTTCACAAAGCAGATTGAAATGGAAAAACCAGTGCAGCCGAATTCACACATGGAAAAGTTTAATTTTTCTAGTTTGCAGTTTTAAATGTAAAAACGTTTTTTTTGCTAAGACGGCTGAAAAACACTGAATTGGAATGCAGGTTTTGGCCAGGGCAAATGAAGGAGAGCTATAGGTGGTGAATTGAGAGAGATTTGGAAGGTAAAATGAGGTTCATTTTTAGGAAACTAGAGCAGTTGAAAATAAAAATCTGTTTTAAAATGAAAGGCAAATTTTACTTAAACTAGGTTTAATGGCTAAGAAAAGAGGAACGCCACCCGTGAATGTAAAAGTTACGCTGCAGTTGTAACCCTTCACGTAGTGTACCCGTTTTCTTTAGGGAAAATGAATTTATTTAATCAAAATATTGCTAATGATCTATGCAAGACAGAAATGAAGAGAAAAGTGGCGCTAACAGTTGAAGATCAAGGACAAGATGTACAGAGAATTCTGACAGTTGGACAAGTTATGAGGATATGGATAGGGTTGCTTAGAGAGTGGACAAAGACAAAAATCAAGATGGGGTAGACTATGTGTGATGGGATGTGGATATTCACAGTTCACTCTCAAATTTGAGATTAGGCACAGTGAACTAGGTTTTGGACCCCAGGGCCCGGGTTACCGGATGGCGGACTCTCCTGGCAAAAGACAGCTGGGCAAAGTTCTGGTCACAGCACAGCGATGCCTCAGCGGGATGGAGCGGGTAAGCAGGGCAAGCAGTTAGTGGGCATAAATCCGGTCTGATTTCAGGATGCTTCCCAAAATAACACCACAGCTTTCCCTTTGATTATTGGGATTTTTAGATCTGGGGTGTAACGCTCACCTGGCTCCCACGGAGGCACTGGTCTGGTCTGGGTTGCTGTGGCCTCTTCAAGCGTGATGCGCAGAATTCGGACCAGCGATTGAACAGGACCCCCAAATCTTGCTTGTCTGGCCCGTAGGAATATCCTAATGAGAAAGGGGATTAACTGCCTGCTGAATAGTGTGCTTGCTCCCCCCTTCCCCCCTTCGTTCTTCTCTGACTTCCTCCAAACCCCCAGTTTAAGCTCACCTTATGGTTTGGAAGGATGAACTCTCCATCCTGCTTCTGGTGCAGGGGCGCGCGTTCGTCCAGTTACTTCACTGGTTTTCAGAATGGCGCTGGCAAATCCTCTTGACTTTTCTGAGCGATACGCCGTAAGTATGAAGATGCAAAAGTTCAAGTGTGAGCCTCCTTTCATGTTGTTTTTCCTAACCTGTGATCTGTCCTTTATTTCAGGTGCAGAACAAAGGCGATGTGTTGAGGGGTTAAATTGCCGGTGGTAAAATCTGGTGAGTTAGTGCTGAGGGCGACCCCTCTAAATGTCTTTATAATTCCCCAGTAATGTCTTTTGTCCTTTCCCCATAGGGGCCGGGGTGCGGTACCTGCCAAAGATGCGGCGCCGACCCGAGATGTGGAATGGTTCACCAAGAGAAGCCGGTAAGTAATATGGCTGAAAATTCGGCTTTCCTCCTGTGTTCCCTTGCTCACCTTTTGTCTCTTCTTCTCTCCCCTAGGTGCAGAGATGTGGCGACTGGTGCTGAGAGCCGCGATGGAGCCGGGCGGCGTCTCGGGAACAGGTGAGTGAAGCGCGGCGCTGCAGCGAGCAACGCGGTGCTTTTAAATGGAAGTCTTCCTTCAGGAATGCTGGCGTGAAGATTCCGGATGCAGGTAAGAAGGTTGAATAAGTTCTTGGTTTTCACCTTTCTCTTCTCTTCTTTCCTTACAGGTGTTCCAGGTTCGAGGCGGGCGTGGCTGGAGTCCAGGTGCAGGAGCAGACATGGTGAGCGTTCAGCTGCTGGGATGCAGAACAACGCGAAGCACGTGTGGTTGTCCGGGCGTGGCTTAAATAGCCTTGGAAGAAGTTCCAGGTGAGTGTTCTTCCACAGCCCCACCCAAGTAACAAAATAGTTCCTTCAGAAAAATAGTCCCTCCTAAGCCTCATTTGGCTTGGTTCTTCATGCAGCATGGTCTGCATCAGGTGAGTGTGCAGCATGGTCTGCTTCAGGTAAGTGCACCCAAACACTTCCCCATATGAGCCTGGCGCCATGTCCAACATGAGCCTGGCGCCAACGGCGCCAGGACAGAGTCCAAAGAGCCCCTATAAAGGGCTGCTGGGCTTTTACCCGGGGGCGTGATGCCTGCTCCCGGGGGTGCTGGGCCTGGCTGGTGCTCCAGGGGTAGGCATCATGACAGCACTCCCCCCCAAGGCCCCTCCCAAGGTCGTTCCCTCAGGAGGTTTCAGTTTGTTCTGGAAATTCCGATGGAACCTTTTTACTAGCCGAGGTGCATGTATGTGGTCGCTGGGTTCTCAAGATCTTTCCTGAGGGCCGTACCCCTTCCAATCAATTAGATAGAAAAGTTTTGATTTTGAGATCTTAGAGTCCAAAATGTTCTTCACCTCGAATTCAGGCTCCCCATCTATCTGGATTGGTTCTGGTGGCTTTATTAATCTGGTTCCTGGTTGCACTGGTTTCAAAAGCAACACATGAAAAACGGGGTGAATCCGCATGTTAGCTGGTAGATCTAGCTTGACTGCCACTGGGTTAATTATAGCTTTGATCGAGTAAGGGCCTAAATACCTTGGATTAAAAGTCCGAGGTCCCTTGAGCGATAAGTGTTTGGTAGCCAACCATACTTGATCCCCTATTTGGTATGGAGGCGCCTCCTTTCGATGCAGATCCGCATTCTTTTTGTATTTCCCTTTCGCATGTTGTAAGTGTGCAGTAGCATCCTAGAAGGCTTGAGTAATCGTAGAATGCAAATGGTCCACTGCGGGCATTTCGAGGCTCAAAGGTGAGTCCAAGTCTGAAGTACGAGGGTGATGTCCATATAGGGTATAAAAGGGGCTCTGACCAGTTCCAGAGTGTATCGAGTTATTGTATGCATATTCAGCCACCCATAAAATATCCTTCCAATTACCCTCCGATTGGTGCAACATACATTGTAGATATTGTTCAAGGGTCTGGTTCGTTCTCTCCGTCTGACCATCGGTCTGTGGGTGGTGGCTGGTTGAGAGTCTTACGTTGATTTGTGCCAGTTGACAACACTTTTTCCAAAAATGAGAAATAAACTGGCTTCCTCGATCGGAGATTAGTATGGACGGGAATCCATGCAGACGGATGATATTTTCGAGGAATTCCTTGGCAAGAACAAAAGCTGAAGGTAATCCTTTCAACGGAATAAAATGGGCCATCTTGGAAAATAAATCCACCACAACCAGAATAGTATTGTATCCATTACAAGAGGGCAGGTCCGTGATAAAATCTAGTGACAAGGTGTGCCAAGGTGCTGGTGGAATGTCTAAGGGTTGAAGAAGACCGGCGGGTTTTGTTTTTTGACCTTTGTTTTGGGCGCAAACTCCACAGGACATCACGAAAGATTTAATATCCTTTCGCCAGGACGGCCACCAGAATTGTCGTTTTATTTTTTCCTCTGTTTTGGCAATGTCAGGATGTCCTTCCATCAGAGTATCGTGATGACGGGAAATAACCAGTTCTTGCAATTCCTTTTCTGGCAAAAATAAACGTCCTTGGAAGTAAGGTAAGCCATCGTTGATTGAAAAGTCAGACCCTCTTTTGATCCAATCCTGCAAGGCTGAAGAGTCCAGGAATAGTTTTTCCCATGCTTGAATGTCTTCAAGGGTTTGTAAAGTGGTTATCCCCAAGATTCTTTGTTCGGGAATTATCGGCACAGGTTCTGAGTTTGTGTCCATTTCTCCCATTCCAATTCGAGATAGCGCGTCCGCTTTTCCATTCTTACAGCCAGGACGGTAGGTGATTACAAAATCGAACTCAGCAAAGAATAAAGCCCATCTGAGCTGTCGTGAAGACTGAGCCGTGCCAGTTTTTAAATATTGTAAATTTAGGTGATCAGTGATCACAGTGATGGTATGCCTGGCGCCAAGAAGATAATGCCGCCAAGCCTTAAAGGCGGACTTAATGGCTAATAATTCCTTATCGGTGATTGCATAATTTATCTCCGGCGGCGAGAACTTTCTGGACCAAAATGCTACGGGGTCCAGTTGGTTGGTTTCGGGGTCTCTCTGAGACAGGACAGCTCCCATGGCTAAGCTGGATGCGTCGGTTTCGACTATATATGGGAGATCAGGACGCGGGTGTTTCAAAATAGGTGCAGACGTAAATTTAGCTTTTAATTCCTGAAAGGCCTGTTCAGCTTCCTCAGTCCATTCAAAACGTTTATTCTTCCGCAAGAGTGCAGGGATGGGTTGCACCACCCGTGAAAATTCTTGGATAAACCTGCAATAAAAATTGGCAAAACCAATCATGCTTTGGACACCTTTCACCGAACTAGGTGATGGCCATTTGAGGATGGCATCCACTTTCCGTGAGTCCATTCGGACCCCTTTAGGTGTCAGGAATAATCCAAGAAACTCAACCTCGGTGGTATGGAAAACGCATTTTTCCAGTTTTGCAAACAGTTTGTGCTGGCGCAATTTCTCAAGGACGCCCCTGACATGTTTTCTGTGATCTGATTCCGAAGAGGAGTACACCAGAATGTCATCGATATACACGACAACACAGACATCGATGAGTTCCCTTAAGACATCGTTCATGAAGAATTGGAAGGCAGCAGGCGCATTGCACAACCCGAAAGGCATCACCTGGTATTCGAATAGTCCATATTTTGTACGGAAGGCCGTTTTCCATTCGTCGCCTTCTTTTACTCGTACCAGATGATAAGCCCCCCGGAGATCTAACTTGGTGTATATGCAAGCGTCCTTCACCTGGTCAAGGAGTTCAGGGATCAAAGGCAGAGGGTAACGATTTTTAACAGTTATCTGGTTCAATGCGTGGTAATCGATACAAGTTCTAAGGTCGCCTTCTTTTTTTGGCACAAAGAACAAAGCCGAGGATGCCGGAGACTTTGACGGGCGAATGAAACCATTGGCTAGGTATTGATCTAAATATTGTCTCAAATGCAGATTCTCCGGCTCAGTAAGGGCATAAATCCTGCTACAAGGGGGTTGTGCACCGGGCACCAGATCGTTTTGGCAATCATACGATCTGTGAGGAGGTAATGTGTTGGCCTGTTCCTTTTGGAAGACGTCCTGAAAGTTTTGGTATTCCGGAGGTAGTTGCATGGAGACAGAGGTTACTGATGCTAGAC
Source organism: Ambystoma mexicanum (assembly GCF_040938575.1). Taxonomy (NCBI): domain Eukaryota; kingdom Metazoa; phylum Chordata; class Amphibia; order Caudata; family Ambystomatidae; genus Ambystoma; species Ambystoma mexicanum. The sequence goes on along the minus strand of NC_090937.1, from coordinate 1,434,570,491 downwards.
TGATCTTCAGATTTTCTGGGTAGCAGGTTCGTGCACACTCCGGAAAGGTTATTCTCTTTGCTCGCCAATCAATTCGAGGATTATGTGTCTCTAACCAAGGGATTCCGAGAATAACCTGAAACTGTGGAGCCTTTATTACATCAAACACAACTGCCTCCCGATGGCCGTCCGGACCTACAAGTGTCACCTCAGCTGTGGAATGTGTTACCGGTCCCGAGGCAATTTCGGTACCATCAACTGTGGTGATGACATCTTTGCTGGTTTTAGGACGCAGAAGGAGGTTAATCCTGGAGACCAATTCACGATCCACGTAGTTTCCTATAGCCCCACTATCGATGTATGCCTTTATTGCATGCAACCGCTTAGGCTGTTCCGGATCTACGAGGACCATTGGCACAATGAAATGCGAGGTCTGAGAGTTTGTTTTCAAGCTCGGCAAGCGGACCCCTACGCTTGTCGGGCAGGGTCGTTTCCCGATACAGCGGTTTCATGGATTTTATCAGCGGCTCCTACCACCTTCCTGGGCGGCTTTGCCGGGCAATCTCGTAGAAAGTGTCCAGAGGAACCACAATAAAGACATAAGTGCATCTGCCGTCTTCTTTCATGTTCCTTTTGAGTTAAAGGTCCTTTAACTCCTCCGATTTGCATTGGCTCAGAGGCTTCATCCCCCTTGAGGTTAGCGTGGGTCTTGACTAACACCCGGGTCTCAAACTTGGACCGATCTGCTTTTCTGTTTTGCAGTCTGTGATCCAATTGGACCACTAAGTCTATATATTCTGAGCATTCTTGGGGCGGATTTACAACTTGGGCCAGGACATCTTTAAGTTCTCCGCGTAGATCTCGATAAAATAACGTGATTCTTTTATCCTCTGGCCACCCAGTTTCCACAATTAGTCTATTAAAGGTTGCAATGTAGGAAAGGAGGTCTTGATTGCCCTGTCACAGAGATAGAAGTTTGTCATCTAGAGCCTGCCCCTTGGAGTGATGAGCAAATAACCTTTCCATGCTTGCTTGAAATCCTTGAAAATCACGAAGAATCGGGTCATCTTGAGTTACCAGTGGAACTGACCAATCGGCAGCACTGCCGCTGAGATATGACAATACAAAGGCTACCTTGGTCTGGTCATTAGGGAAGGCCCCAGGTCTGCACAGGAAATGCAAATGACACTGATTCATGAATACGGCAAATCGTTTGGGGTCCCCAGCAAAGCGTTCGGGTGGGGCCAGCGGCATGTTTCCAGGTAGATTAATCTGCACCGGGTTACTGGAAAGCACAGGAGCGGGGTTCCCTCCGGAACCGGGTAAAGGAGTTTGTCCAGCTTGACCTTGCAAAAGCTGTCTAGCCAGGTCATCAGCTCTTTCCTTTGTTACAATCACTTCCCTTCTGAGAGCATTAGTCTCTTGACGAGCGGCGTGTACTTCAGCCCGTAATTCCCACAGTAGTTGGGCCAACTGGTCAGTCTCAGAAGATTCCACAGCGCCTGGGTAGGAATTTGTAGGAAGGCTTCGCGTTCTGTAACGCTCACCTGGCTCCCACCGAGGTGCTGGTCTGGTCTGGGTTGCTGTGGCCTCTTCAAGCGTGATGCGCAGAATTCGGACCAACGATTGAACAGGACCCCCAAATCTTGCTTGTCTGGCCCGTAGGAATATCCTTCTGCAGATGAGAAAGGGGATTAACTGTCTGCTGAATAGTGTGCTTGCTCCTCCCTTTCCCCCTTCGTTCTTCTCTGACTTCCTCCAAACCCCCTGTTTAAGCTCACCTTATGTTTTGGAAGGATGAACTCTCCATCCTGCTTCTGGTGCAGGGGCGCGCGTTCGTCCAGTTACTTCACTGGTTTTCAGAATGGCGCTGGCAAATCCACTTGACTTTTCTGAGTGATACGCCGTAAGTATGAAGATGCAAAAGTTCAAGTGTGAGCCTCCTTTTATGTTGTTTTTCCTAACCTGTGATCTGTCCTTTATTTCAGGTGCAGAACAAAGGCGATGCGTTGAGGGGTTAAATTGCCGGTGGTAAAATCTGGTGAGTTAGTGCTGAGGGCGACCCCTCTAAATGTCTTTATAATTCCCCAGTAATGACTTTTGTCCTTTCCCCATAGGGGCCGGGGTGCTGTACCTGCCAAAGATGCTGCGTCGACCCGAGATGTGGAATGGTTCACCAAGAGAAGCCGGTAAATAATATGGCTGAAAATTCGGCTTTCCTCCTGTGTTCCCTTGCTCACCTTTTGTCTCTTCTTCTCTCCCCTAGGTGCAGAGATGTGGCGACTGGTGCTGAGAGCCGCGATGGAGCCGGGCGGCGTCTCGGGAACAGGTGAGTGTAGCGCGGCGCTGCAGCGAGCAACGCAGTGCTTTTAAATGGAAGTCTTCCTTCAGGAATGCTGCCGTGAAGATTCCGGATGCAGGTAAGAAGGTTGAATAAGTTCTTGGTTTTCACCTTTCTCTTCTCTTCTTTCCTTACAGGTGTTCCAGGTTCGAGGCGGGCGTGGCTGGAGTCCAGGTGCAGGAGCAGACACGGTGAGCGTTCGGCTGCTGGGATGCAGAACAACGCGAAGCACGTGTGGCTGTCTGGGCGTGGCTTAAATAGCCTTGGAAGAAGTTCCAGGTGAGTGTTCTTCCACAGCCCCACCCAAGTATCAAAATAGTTCCTTCAGAAAAATAGTCCCTCCTAAGCCTCATTTGGCTTGGTTCTTCATGCAGCATGGTCTGCATCAGGTGAGTGTGCAGCATGGTCTGCTTCAGGTAAGTGCACCCAAACACTTCCCATATGAGCCTGGCACCTATGGCGCCAGGACTGATGTCCAACATGAGCCTGGCGCCCACGGCACCAGGACAGAGTCCAAAGAGCCCCTATAAAGGGCTGCTGGGCTTTTACCCGGGGGCGTGATGCCTGCTCCCGGGGGTGCTGGGCCTGGCCTGGTGCTCCAGGGGTAGGCATCATGACAGCGGTCTCTAGATGTAGGCCTTGCCGGAATGGTCAGCAATGCTTTGGCCTTGCAGTGGGATCTGGCATCAGCTATGCTTTGGCCTTTGCAGGGGGATCTGGAATCTGGCAAGATGAATGTGGAAAATCAGGAACGCAGGCACGGGAAAATCAGGAAAGAGTCTGTCTAGAGTCCTGTCAGAAACCCTTCATATAAAGCATGGTGACATCATAGAACTATACGGTTGGGCAGGCTTATCTGAGCACGCCTCTAAACAACTGGATTGGTCAGGGGTAATGGTTGAAGCTTGCTCTCAGTTGGTTGGGTTTCAAGGGCATGCTGTCAGATTTATGATGTGAGTTTTACAATGTCCAGCCCCTCCCACAGTTATTTTAGCTAAAATCAAGTTTTGACATAAATGGCACTTGTGTACAGTTATGGCAGCTTAACAAATTACATAAGCAGGTTACATATTTTATGCAGCACATGCCAGTCCAACTCTGTAGATTGTAAAACATTGTTTCGCCCTACTAATAATTTTTGGTCATTTTTAGGGTCTAGTATTCAGCCTAAAATTCTTTGACTTTATACATGTGTGTGGATTATCATTAGGCATGTCAGCATTAAGATTCGCAGTGGCATCAGGTATGCTTTCCGTGGAATACCCAATTCTCTGCCATTTCTATTCCCAATATGGCAGTGAAAGCTACAATGTCTTAAATTAAAACCCACACAAGTTTGAAAAGGTTTTTAATAAAATAGCTGTTTAAACCAAATGGTCAGCATTGTCCTCCAAATATGTTCATGCCTTTCCAGGCTACCCCCCTAATTCCAGGGTTTGTCATGGAGTTTTTCTTTGAAGTTTCTTTTAAATGTCACAGGGAGGTGTGATTTTCTTCTTCACACCCTTGTGTCCCAGAATGTCTATTGTGAGAGGCCTCTGCCAAGCCGAAAGTCTGATGAGTATGTGAACTTTCCTTGTCTTGGTCAGTCAAAGTTTTGAAACCTAATAATTATCAGCCAAGTGTCCTGGAAGTTTATGGTGGTTACTATTTGGGGAAGCCTTAGCTTAGCCAGCAGGGAAAAACTTGTCTGGAGCTTGCAAGATCCAGCCAATACAGTTTAATTCCTTTTATTTTATTTTCTTTTGTCCTGGATCAAAACAAACCTGTTGGATAAAACATTCCCTATATGTTTCCCAGCAACAAACCCCTTTACATTGCTAGATACAGACACGTTTTTGTTTAACATGGTACTTTTAAAACAGGTATTTTTTCTGGTTTGTAACAGCCCATTTTTCCATGTGTAAAGCCAGCTGGCATTTTCCCAAATTCGGTTTGTCTCTTCCCTCTGCATTTCCACATTGTTTTGTAGCCATAGTTAATTTCTTGTAGACAGCAATTTGTTTGAAACACAGATGCACTGAAATTGGCATGGGCCCACAGCCAGGGCCTCTTTGACACATTGATCTTTGATATTTTGTATCCCAAAAGTAAAGCGTTTTTTTGTGTGGCTGAAGTAAAGCTTCTTTTTGATTACTTCAGAACGGAACAACAGCTGTCATTCAGGGATACTGCTCTTGTCTGCTGGAGCACAATGTGAATGTGAATGGGCATGGCAGAGATTCCTTGATACAATATTGTGATGAGGAATCAGAGGAAAAAGCATCAGAGCTGCATCATTTTTTATGTAAATATTACCCCTTTTCAATTGTAATTGTGGGTTTGCAAGCAGCGGGGCAGCGCTGCTTTGATTTGCTTCTTTTGGGTGCACCCCAGAACACATTGGCACATTTCTCGGTGTGCTCCCCATTCCAACTCGCCATTTTGTGTTTGGCAAGATGGTGCAGAAATCCTTTTGTTGCTGCACGGTGCAGTTTTGACGCAATGGTGCCCCAAGGAGCCAGCGCAGCCATTTTTCTGTTGACTGCCAAAGTGTAGCTTGGTTATGGAGAAGAATTCTGTTAAGTGGGTCAATGTAGCCCACAAATCCCCCCCCCTGACTTTTCTGAGAATTTGTTTAGGGAGAGTAGGGCAAAGTGGGGTTCATTGGTAGATCAAAATGGGGTTAATCAGGTAGGGCAAATTGAGGTTCATCAGGTAGGAGTCCTTCTTCCATCAGGGAGTGGTATGCCACGATCCTCTCGCTGTTTCTCGTTAGTGCGTGGAACGACACCCATAGCTTTCCCTGAGGTCTTCCTTTATGGTGTTGAGCGACACCCCCAGATTTTCTTCGACTTCTCCTTTCCCGGTCCCCGGGGAGGTCCTCCGTGGTCTTTGAAGGACACAATCAGTAGGAATCTATAAGATAAAGAACTGGTCACTACATTTTCCCACTGACTGCCCTCCGGGAAGGGTGACAGCAGTGGGACACACATACATTGCAATAATGACAATCTTCGGACAACAAGACAAAAGCTCACTCACAAGACACAGATAACTATGGATTTTGGTTAGAATTTTGGGGAATCCCTTTCGTCCTGACAATGAAGAAAAAAACTCCCTGTTAAATAATTATACCTATAAATCTATGTGTACCCTCCAGGTTCTTCTTTTTTTCTTATTCTCATGCTTCAGATGTCTCCTCTATTAGGTTTTCTCGTGGCTCCTCAATAAGCTGCAAAGTGTGCTTAGGGTGACAACTTTTTTAACTGATTAACATGGACCCATTTCTCTTCTGTCAGTTCTCCTTTGGGGATGCAGATTCTGTAGGCGACAGGTGAAATTTTATCTACAATTTTATAAAATAATAAAATACCACCTCAAAACCGATTTTTCCCCTGTATTCCTACTCCCTGCCACTGCCTTCCATTCAAAGGAGTCCAGTCCTATTGATGTTTGGGGGTTGAGTGTCGCAGGGAGAGTACATACCTATTGGGCTATCATAGGGTTTTGAATTCTTCTTCTGTTTTGAAAGTGAAAAGGAATCAGTTGTGACAGTATATTTCAACCTGGTTGCTTTCCTGAGGTCATTGCATCTTTGTATTGCCACAACATTGGCGGCTGTTGTATTGTGTTCATTCTCATTTAACTTTAAATAATACATTTATAAAATATTTATTGATACACACCGGCCTGGTTCCTAGTCCAGTGTGACATGGGGTGCGTGTGGAGGTTGGATGCGAGACGGGTTGGAGGCCTTATCAGGTAGAATATGAAATTGTAAAAATAAAATCAAAGTGTTTTTATTATGCGCCACACTCATTGTAGGGGAAGGAGATCCCTGGCTTGCGTGTGCCATGTAATATATCATGACAAATTGGGAGCTCATACGCCGAGATTGAGGAAGTGTTTTCACCTGTGACAGTGCAGCACATCACTCTAGTCCAGATATTGTTACATTTAGAGAATCGAAAGCTGGGTTGCATTGTGAAGGCGCCTGGGTTTCAGGGCTGAGTGTGTAAAGAAAATATTGTGAATACAAACTAAGCAGGAGCAGAGTGGACATGTTGCCCTGGCATAGAGAACCTATCAGGTGCAGAACACATTTCATAATGTGCACCGTAGAAATGAACATGGCAAGAAAGCACCTTCTATCCAAATTGTTCATTAAGGGTGAATGGTAGAACAGGAACATGAAGCATGGCAATCTAGAATGATGCAAGAGGTTACCTCTATAAATATGGATATGTGGCAGGATAATGGCCTGTTACATCAAGCCCTGACAGATTTTTATATAACGCAGACCACCAGAGATGAGCAAATAATAATGATTCAGCTCACAGCATATATGTAGTTCCATATGATGATCATGGAAGAAAGATACCAGGAGAGTGTAGCCTCTGGGCACAGTCAATCTGAGGTTTTGGAACAAGCACAGAGAGAAGTAAGGTGAGTAGAGAAGAAAGTACAACAGAGTCAAAATGCTGAATTAAAATTAGAAAATATGATTCAGCAGCTAAAGGATGAGTTGGCAGCACAGCAATGAACGAATTTAGAGCAAGAGTGCCAATTTTCTGCACTAAGAGACGTGTGTCAAGAAGGTGTTGAGAATCTGAGAGAAAGTCACCTAAAATTGAGTCAACAAGTAGTGCATAATAGAGCCTGCTTAGAGGAAACGTGTGTATTTCAAAATCAGAACTAAGCAATTGAAAGAGGAGAATAGCCGGTTGGCCATAAAGGAGGTCCATTAACAGGCAGAATTTGATCAGGAGCGTGAGAATTTGAGCGCTATGAAATGGCAGAGAGATCACCTCAGCAAACAGAACAGCACATTGTGTCAGGAAAAAAGTGCCCTGTGTCAGGAAGTGTGCCAGTTAAAGACAGACCTTGAGAAATGTGAGTCATGTTCTCTGGAACTGACTGACATGATGATAGAAAAGGAAAAATTAATGGGACATGTGAGACAAGTAGAATTGGACATAGAGCAGGCAACAGAGACCACAAGTGCACAAAGTGAGGAGATCAGTCGCTTGCAAAAGAAGAGGTCTGAGTATGCTGTGATAATACAGGCCTCACAGAAGGAAAATGAGTCCCTTTGTGAGGAGAACAAGGGACTTAGTGGCCACGTAGTGGCACAAAGCAAGGTCATAGAAGCTACTCAAGCCCTGATAGCTGAGCTCAAAGCTCAGGCCTCCATATACCACCAAGAGAAGGGATGAGAAAGAGAAATCAGAGAGATTGGAGAAGAAAATGGCTAGATATAATCAGGCCTTGAGGAACCCCAAACAGTTAGAGTAGGGAAGGGCAACCCCTGACCACAGTGTGATGTCCTCTTTACCAGGGGTCTCAAGCCAACTCACCCCATTAAATGCGCAGGGCGCTGCAAAGTTCATGCCTTTCAGTTCACAAGAACAAGGAAACGTGTGGCAGCTGGACTCAATTAGGCCTAGTATAAAAATACACTAGCCTATACTTCTGACCAGGAGGACTCCTATGGTGAGAGGATCAGGAAGTTAAACTGGCAGACGCATAAACTACAAAGGGACCACTTGGTCTGTTTTTCCAATAGAGAGGGATCAGAGTCCAGGCCTCAAAAGTGCATCTTGAAAACCTTCACCCAGTCGGGGGTATGGATGGTTTTCTCCACCACACCCGGAAGAAGGGAGGAGGAAGGTGAGTACTCCCCTGTGCGATCGGGGGAGCTCAAGGGAAGTGACCCAGAGAGCCCACAGTGCCACAGGAGAGAAGAGACCAGACGCTGTCATTCTGGGAGGGATTCCCAGTCTCGGGGAGGCAGGGAGCGGCTAGAGGGCAGGGAGTGGACCACAAATATTAGCAGCTCTGAGTCTGAGGGCGAGTAGACTCAGGTGCAGTGGAAAAAGAAGACTGCCAAACAAAAGAGAACTCTCGTAAAAGACCCAATTAGACAAAAATAAGCCATAAGAAGCTTCATTACTCCCTAACACAAAAATGCTAAATACTCAGTATGGGAGCATCTGGAGCTGGATGACCAGATGATGATATAATTTGTCATCAACAATGATCATAATTCCATGGAGTTTGTCAAGTGGACATTCTCCTCTGAATATTCCAGCTTCTTCACTGGGCTGGAGGATCAAAATCATCAAAGATGGTCTACCTACAAGGAGGCCATCTTGAAACACTTCTCTGTGCACAGGACCCCTTAGGAGGCTTGCAAGGCAGCCAACAACCTGCAGTGCGTAGAGGATCAGACACAAAGAGAGTTTCTACAGGAACTTAAGTGGGCATTTTCCCAGACCTCTAGACAGGTGCGCACCAATAGTAAGGAGTTATTAATACGTAGTTTCACACCTATATCATGACCCAATTGGTCAGTGACTTCAATAAGCAAAGGACCCTGGATTCGGTAATAGAACAGGCTATTCAGATCTATAAGGTTCTAATGCCTGTTGAAAACAAACATTCTCCCAAAAATCCCAAACCATCCAACACCCCTGCTGCTGCAAGGTGGCGGAGGTGAAGAATTCCCCAATTTGGACTTAGTAGTGGGGGGCCTAAGAATACTCCTCCCTCTAATAAACCAAATGAGAGGCAGATGAGACCCTCTGATCAATCCCAAGGGAGTGGTAGCCAGGCAGGGTATTCAGCCAATGTGTCACCTGACACTGCCACCTACAGTAGCCAGAGAAACAAGGGTAATAGGCCCATCTTGGGATTATGTATGGACTCCCCCGACACAAGGAGGGGGGTCCAATGAGGTAAGGACAGCCCCAGGAAACTTCTCTCCAAAATATCCCTCAGGAAGAAAGAAATATTTTACCCTCCAACTTAAGTTCCTTTCCCAGGTACCCACCAAACCCCAACTTCCAATCCTCCTCTCTCTCCCCGCTTTCAGGATTCTAGACCTCCAAATCAGGGAGAAGGGAGACCAAGGATGGAGGGCTACCAGGGAAACCCTCAATACCCGAGCTACTCTGTGGGAAGGGACAGCTACCCTTTCCAAGAACAGCAAAGTTATGATCCTAGACCCCCATACCAACCAGAGAGGATGGTGCAACTGGAGCGCCAGGTCCAAAGTCTGACCCAAGACCTGTGCCTCATGTTGCAAGCTCGGCAAGGCCCTCATATTAACATGACTGCCCAGAATAGCTCAAACCCAGGGTCTGGTACCCTGGAGCAATGACGGGGAGAAAACCCAGACAACCAATGGGTTCTAGAGGAGGAGGAGTCCCGGGGGAAGGGTGATGCAATGCCCTAGAGGAAGCTTCCTTTCTCACCCAAGAAAAATGCCTAGAAACCACTGAACCTAACCCCAAATCTCCTACCCCTGAAAAGCTGATACCTAGGGAACAGAGGGTAAGTAGGAGAAACCAAGGGGCAAGAAAAACCCAGTTTGTGGAGGAAGTCAGCATCATCAAGTTTGAAGGGGAAGAATCCCTGGAGGATTCAGGGCAGAAAATCTTCTCTTTCAGGGATGGGGGGATTCCTCCCAAGGAAAAATGGCTCCCAAAAGACCCTAACTTAGACCGTGTAAGTATGGGGACTGACCCAGAACCACCAATTCCTGAACCTCAACCTTGTGACCCAGAGGCCTCTGAAATAAATGAGGGATCCTCCCCCAAACCAGTTCAAGTGACTGTCTCCAGAGAAAGGAGGGCAGCAACGAATTAGGGGAAAAAGGGGATTTCCAAGTCCCGTAGAAATCTGGGTGCAATTTTGTTTTAACAGATTTCCTGACTCCGACACAAAAAACTGCCCAAGATCACACAGTGTCAGAGTTCATAATAAAGAAAATAAGTGCCAAGCTGGCCCAAAATGCACATTTCCTATACCCCCTTGAGTAGAGAGAAGGCAGATTTTATGCCTCCGTCCAGGTACAGGGCCAAGGTGCATTTTCAGCGCTGGTGGATACAGGATCCCAAGCCACGCTTCTGTCCAAAAAGGCATTTGACCAGATAAATTCATGGAGGGGGGAGAGCCACCAAATTCCCCTCACACCTCTTCCTGGACAACTCCAAAACTTTGAGGCAAATGACATTTCCATTGAGGGGACTGCAGATCTGGAGATCAAAATTGGGCAACAGAGGGTGAAACACCCGGTCATAGTCGTCATTCCAGAGGGCACACCTTGTCTCCTGGGGAATGACCTCCTCTGGAGGTTGTCACCCCTAGTAGACTGTGTGAACAAGGTCCTGTGGACACAGACTAACCGGCTAATAAAACTAAAACAAAGCACAAAATATTTGAATCTAAATGGCACATGCAATATGGTTGAGCAGCGGTCTGACCAAATTGAATTCCATTTTAGGAACAATGAAGTCCCCAACATTACTGTCATCTCTGTAGGAGAGCAAACTGGTGATGGGAACTCCTTCTTTTTGAAAACCAACCTTCCTCCCAGTTTTAAGTGGCCTTCCACGCTGGAAGGAAATACCCTCAAAATGTATACCGATCCACAATCTGAAGAAAATCCAAATCCTATACCGAAAGATGATGAAAAACCAGCTCAAGATTTGGCTGATATTCAGAAAAAGGATGAACAGTTATTTCTCCCCATTCAGTTAAATGGGTTTGGGGGCTGTTCTCGCCAGAGTATACCAAAATAATGGAAAAAGCTACATCAGTGAAGCATTATTCAGGAAACTCCCAAAGGATCAGACCATTCCTACATTTAATTTGATTGATATGTGGGAGACGAGCCTTGAAACTCCTAATTCCAAACATCTCCTGCGTAGCGTGCATGCCAAAAATGTCCATTGGTGACAAAAGCATAGAACATAATTGATGGGTTGTGAGAGATGTCCCCTCTGTATTTTACTTAGGCAGTGACATTCTCAATCGATTCGCAATTAAATTGGACCAAATTAATTACAAAGCCTGGTCCCGACTGGGGGCGGGTAACCCCTTGGGCTTTGATAATCCTGAGAAAGCATTTCAGTCAGTGCAATTGCTGCCGTATGCAGTTGAGGTTCAAACTGGAGAAAAGGTCACCATCCCAGGACTGGTACGACAATTCACTATTCCGCAAAAAAAATCAAGAGAGGACAGACCTCCGAAACCCGGATGCTTATATAAATTTAAATTATCACCGACCTTGAACACAACACCATTTCAATATTGCTGTATAACAGCGACCCTATGAGTGTCATTCTGGGTGCAGACACCTTTATTGGAATGGCGGTAGATGCCCAACATTTTTCCATTGTTTTAGGGAATGAGATCATGGGACAGCTTCCAAATGACTTTTTCAATTGTGACAATGACTTACCTCTGGAAAAGAGTTTCACTGGGCAATGGGGGAATATCTTGGTGTACTCTTCCTGCCCTTATGAGGGAAGGGAGGTAACCTGTGATATCAGGAAGGATGAGATGGTGTTTCATGTCAACAGTGACTGCCTCGCCTCCTTGAAACCTCCTATCCAGGCCTACACCATACAAAGAGATCTCTCCACGCAACTGGAGAATGCAGCAGAAATTGCAAAACCCAGGCTTCAGGCAGATGGTTGAGGAACGGATCAACCTTGCTGATGCCTGTGAGACCGAGGAGCAAAAGCAGAAGCTGAAACAGGTGTTTTTGGATTTTCAGGAAATCTTTGCTGTGTACTTGTATGACTGTGGTCGCACCGAGATACATTCCAACTCCATATCCACGGACCCTTGGATGGCTCCCGTATTTGCGAAGCAATATCGGTTGCCCCTCGCGTCTATAGAGTCACTCACAGAGATTATAAATAAATTAGAATCCCGTGGGATAATTCCGCCAGTCCACAGTACCTTTAATAACCCGGTACTGGGGATACTCAAACCCAATGGCCAATGGAGACTTTGCACAGACCTTAGGGAGTTAAACAAACAGGTCCACATGTTGAGATGGCCTCTTCCCTACATTGATCAGGGACTGGCCCAGATCCAAGGGTCAAAGGTGTATTCCGCCATTGACTGACCAATGGTTACTGGACAGTACCGGTAAGTAGGGAAGACCAGTACAAGCTAACCTTTAATCACTGATTCAAATTATGTCAGCAATGGGTTCGTGGAGCACATGAAAAATAGGAAAAATCAAGGCATGAAGTGTGCAAACAACAAACCCCTCAAGCATGGGAAACTAATGCAAGCCATTGATGATCTGGTCAACTCTAGTGAGATGACCATCTACTGGAAAAAGATCAAAGGTCACTCCAGAATAGAGGGACCAGACAAAACTGGAAATGACTTGGCTGACCCGTTGGCCAAAACCGCAGTCATCCACAGGGATCTCCTAGAGATCGAGTCCCTTTTGGTGGAAATCCAGGTCACTGCTCTAACCAGGTCCCAAGCACTTGCCCAAAATGAACTCTCAACTGCCCAGTGGAGTAAGGATACCTCAGATGCTGATTTGATTATAACACAAACAAGGGATCCGATTATTGGGAAATTTTATCAACACATCCCGTGAATTTTCCTCTGACCAAAACCGATTACAAAGGGAAAGAGGATCTCCTGTGTTGATGATTTTTTCCAAAATGTTCAGAATCCAAGACGGTTTGTTGGTACGGAGATCCATCTATGGATTTGACCAGTGGGTGGTACCTACCTCATTCCGAAGTCTAATGTTAAGTCACGCGCATGACACGGCCACAGCCGGTCATAGGGGGTTTCATCCAACTTTGGAAATCTTACGACAGGTCGCATACTGGCCACAAAGTGGTCAGGTACTCGACCAATATTTGAAGGGGTGTCTTGTGTGTGTGCAATTTCAGCCAAGTTCCCTCACACACAGAGCTCCCCAACAGAAAAGGGGGTGGCACTGCCTTAGTCAGATTTTCAATCACATCTTCTCACTTGCTTTCCCCAAAGGATTGAGTCAGACCGGGGAAGTCATTTCACCAGCGAGGTGATGACAAAGATGTGGGAGATACTCGGGGTAAAGAGAAAACTCTGCATTGCCTACCACCTAGCCTCTAGTGGGGGAGTTGAGAGGTACTAGTTGGGACATCCGACTACTGCTTGTCCTGCTGGCTATCAGGTCTACACCATCTTCTATAACAAAAATGTCTCCATTCGAGCCTGGATGAAAAATTGTGCTACCTCAGCATCTGTTCTACAGAACTCAAGAGCAGACCCTTCTCAAGGCATACACGTCACATGAATACATTGAGAATTTGCCAAAACACCTTCAGAATGTTTTTGCATATGCTCAACAAAATCTGGAAAAGTCAACAGGGGTGGATGAAAACCCACTATGATTTAAAGACCACTAAGAAAGAGTAACAAGTAGGAGATAGGGTCTACTTGTATAATTTACAAAGGAACCAGACTAAAGAGAGGAAGTTCCTCCCCTCCTGGCGTGCCACCTTTAAATTGTAGATAAAATCTCATCTGTCGCCTATAAAATCTACATCCCTAAAGGAGAACAAATGGAAGAGAAATTGGTTCATATCAATCAGTTGAAGTGTTGTCATCCCAGGCAGAACTTGTGACTGATTGGAGAAGCGTGTAAGGGTAGACCCCAGGAACCACTCGAAGAGTAAAGGTAAAAGAATGGGAACCTGGATGAAGATAATCACACATTTACAGGGAATAGAACAACTTATACTTATTTTGAAGCCATTCCAAATAATTGTCATGTACAATAATGTTGTAATATATATATGAGATGTGTCTCTTGCTCCTGTGTTGTTCATTTTCAAATCCCTACTTGGGAAAATGATATTGTATGAAATACTTAATCTCTCCTTTCTTCTTGACAGATAAACTCTACAGGCCAGAGAGTAGCCGCCGGAATGGGAGAGGCCCAGGATACAACATAACGGAAAAGATCTGCAAAGAGTGGGGGCAGACCAGTGCACCATTCCATCAGGACCAAGCAAAGAGCAGACGCGATCTGAAGCAGAGTCCTGGAAAAAATCCGAGAGCAGGCACTATAAAGTTAATAGCTGGGTTGAACCCAGGCTACTGTGTCATGGACACCCCACTCTCTCCTAGCTCTTTTCTCTGTATGAATCCATCAAAGTGCAAGGAAGAAGGACTTGTGGGGTGAAATAGCCCTGGATGCCATAAGTGAAAGACCAGAGTCATTTATGAGGGCTCCACAAAAGGAAAGGCATGTACAGAAATAATGTGGAAAGGAGGCCCTGCACTTTCAAAGCGAAAAGGAGTGAACTTGGGCCTCAAAACATAGAGATGCATAAAAATGTCAATTGCCTGTCAGAAGGGAAAGACACATTGCAATATTTGCCAACATTATTAGGGAGCTGAAGTAACATTCTCAGAAACTACAGTCTACAAAATCTTCAATGGGATGTCAGCATTGTGTGAAGCAAATTGCTTTCTGTCAGGAACATTAAATACAATAAGTAATTACGTTTTTCCCTTTTGAACTAAAAATATGCTCATCAAGATGTGTGTAAGACTGTCAACATATGAATTCGGTTTTTGTCATGTTGGGAGGCTGAACTGGGTTAAACTTCTGCAGAAAATGAAGACCTTTTCATGGCTGAAATGAGCAAAATGACATTTGAATTGCGCCTTTAAAATGACATTTTGCACATCCAAATGTACAACAAAAAGCCCCTAAAAATGTAATTAATGTGCCCTTTAACCGCGGTATGTTGGGAACAACTGCAATAGCATTTATCCATGTTAAAATTCTGTGCCTTTCAAGAGTCAGTTTAAAATGAAAATGTGAGTTAAAAGGTAATGTTGGCTAAAATTTCAAAGCCCATGTTGCCATGGGGATTTAGGCCTGGCTCACTGCAGACCTGAGGGCCATCCTTTTAAAAATACAAAATATACACTTGTAGAGATCACTTTTGCAGTGTGGCAAGAAAAGAACAGCTCTGTTCCCTAACTTTTTATGACCCTGGTCACTTAGGCGGCAATAAAACTGGCCTTAGCTGGCAATGAGCTATTGAATTGTGCAAGCCACAGGACACCCTCTTGACGTCACAGCCAGGAACAGGCACATGGCAAGGGTGGGGGACAGGCAATGATTGATTTGAAATGTCCATTGTGTAAAATGGCAGAAATGCTTTTTATTGTATAACATAGGTAATATTAAAATAGTATAATAAAACGTGTGCTGCAAATTCTCATCTCAGAACAGGTTATCATGCCATGTTCTTTCTGGAGAGGAGCGTATGCTACCTTTTTTGAAATATTTGAAAGGAACTTGGGGTTGCTCACCCTGAGTTACCTCAGGGTGACCTCAGGGGCAACCGGATGTGGACTCCCTGCTCACTGTGCTCAGAGAGGCACAGCTTCACCTCACTGATGAGGCCCAACAAGGCTGAAACACGTGTATGGGGTTGCTGGTGGTACTCTTTCAGAGAGGAATTGCCATAGCATTTTGGTGCTGGACTGCCCATCTGAGCGGGACAAAGACTGATATGCAAATGGATATTTCCCATCTGTGAAAGGTACAGTGAGCAAAAAGTGTGTGCTGCAAACTCTCATCTCAGAACAGGTTATCATGCCATGTTCTTTCTGGAGAGGAGCGCTTGCTACCTTTTTTGAAATATTTGAAAGGAACTTGGGGTTGGTCACCCTGAGTTACTTGGGGGCAACCAGACGTGGACTCCCTGCTCACTGTGCTCAGAGAGGCACAGCTTCACCTCACTGATGAGGCCCAACAAGGCTGAAACACGTGTATGGGGTTGCTGGTGGTACTCTTGTTCAGAGAGGAATTGCCATAGCATTTTGGTGCTGGACTGCCCATCTGAGCGGGACAAAGACTGATATGCAAATGGATATTTCCCATCTGTGAAAGGTACAGTGAGCAAAAAGCGTGTGCTGCAAACTCTCATCTCAGAACAGGTTATCATGCCATGTTATTTCTGGAGAGGAGCGCCTGCTACCTTTTTTGAAATATCATTGGTAATATTTGTTGCACAATAATCATGTTAGGATTTTAGATAGGTGGAAGTTGCCTGCTTCTCCCCAAAGAAAATGATTGTGGCGGGACCTACACAGCTCAAGTTATTTAGAAAAGCATGATATGACCCTCCCTGTGTGGTTGGGAGATATGAACATTTGACAACACATGTAAAATATAGGCTTTTATTCTGCCCACTGAGTGCCATATCTTTCACTGATATAATTTCCAAGTAAACAACGGAAAACTCTAGTTCTACACAGGAATAACCTACAAATTCCTAACTAGGGTCATTTGACTCACATTAAAATATAGTGTTAAAAAATGCCTTCACATGTATCAAAATATGAATATTAAGGGCTTTTGTCATGCAGGGAGATTTTTATGTCCCCGAGCCAGACCAAGTCCCCCTGTCAAAGTGAGATGATGGAGTGGTCTCCTTGTAAAAGCAAAAGGAAATATCGAGGCTGAGTACCCCAAAAGGAAATACAGCAAACACGGGCTTATAAAGATTCACAGATCTTTATTCTCAAACTGTACAGTTTACAAAGAAACAAAGTATCAGATAGCTATCTGGACCTCAGTACATCACAGCGAATACCAGCCCTTTCGGTGTCAGAAGTGAGAGGTACTGGACGTCTAAACAGTTGTACATTTTATACATTTCCAATTACAATGTTCAGCCCCTCTACAGGTTAATAATACATGGTCTAGAATTCGTGCCGAGTTCACTTCTGGCTTGTCCAACTATATGCATGAGGATCATCCTCTGTTTACATATAAACAAGTTACAATGGCAACAGTGTATTCTTGGATTTAAAAATAAGCCTTAACACATGTCCTATACAATGCAGGTCAGCTAGTGTCCACGTTCAGTATTTGTATAACATTGTGGTCGATGTATGTCTGCGGATTGGACTTATTGGCGCAGATAATCCTCTGTCTACAAGTCAGGCATGGGACAAGGTCTCTTTACTCAACCCAAACATTCGGCCAACGGACAGTTTATACATTAACTTTCGTACAAGGTTCAGGACGGCTCAGTTACAAACAGAAAACACTGTCCACCAATTTAGAACACAGAATTACTTTGGAATAGAAATCAAAATGGCGGATGGACCTAAAATGGCGGCTAAGTTGAAATAGAATCAGAACTTTGCAACGCGTTTTTCTTCGCAGAGTGACTGGGCTTAGGCCAATATATACATTAAAGAGGGCACCATATGATATCCCATTTAACAAACCCTCCTTTTGCCCTAAGCCAAGCGCTAAACTACTTCTAGTCACTTTACGAGTAACTCCACGTCTCAATGTCCATACATCCTGAATCACTATCGGAGATATCGATCGCCATGAGGTCGGATACTGAGATTTCCTTCAGCACAAATTCATTAGATATTTTCTCTGGGGCATATACCTTGTGCCCTAATGTACCCATCGCTTGTGCACAACATCCTCCTAACATTGAACACATACCAGGAAGACACCGTATACAACAACAGAAAAACAACAGAGTACCTAAATTAATCAACAAGACTGAAAGTAGCTTCCATCCCCAAGATCGCAAGAAGTCCCAGAACCAAGTGCTAAGATCCCAGTTTCCCTCGGGAACATGCACTTCTGAACTGAGAACATGCAGATTTTGTATCACCCTAAAGATAGTTGGGGAGGAATATGGCACGAAAACACAAGCAAGCGGACCCCACTAATTTACATACCCCACCACGCTCAGCCAGGATGACGTCTAATGCCATCCGGTTCTGAAGTGCCACTAACCTTATTGCTTTTTGTTCTAAAGTCATGTTATAGAGTATGTGAGTGGTCCGGTTGATGGTCCTCTCCAGTACTCTCGCTAGTCTTCTGATATCTTCAAAGTTCAGTATTTGCCCCCAAAACGGTGCGAAGGATTTTGCTACATAGCCCAGAGCTTGTGCTGAAGTATCGCCATTCTCGTCCCGTCGTGGATGAGCCTTTGAAATTTCTACAGTGCTAGCAATGAATACCCCAGGTAACAGAATCCCTAAATAACAGGTTCCCTGCCAATCCCTGAGTAACCATGGAAATGCTACATTACCGCAAACAAAGTAGACAGGTTCGCCTACATACAAAGGTCTGTCCTCACTAGTCAAATTCGCAACGTTGGCGCAACCCTTGAAATCACCCATTGACTGAGTCCCATTCCTCTGTATGCAGAAAGAAACTGAATGGGGGCTGTGGTTAACAGTATAAGAAGGTGGCGTGGCATCCCTATTGCCTATAGGAGCCATCTTAAAAGAGATCAAAGATTGAAAAGGACGGGACAGTCTATCAGAAGTCCTAATAGAAGCAATATTAGGCTTGCTCCTATTCGCAAAGAGTGAGCATCCCAGGGGCATTAGAACACGTTTCTCAAAATCATTCAAGTTAGTTCCATCAAAGTTCCCCGAGATGCTATTGTTCCATTGGCCAAAGAATAGTGCCCTTAGAGAGCATAGCATGCAGTAGTCAAAGGTAAAGGGTGAATATACCAACCTAGTCCCTTATCCGCATGTTAGACCCAACAATTGGACTTATTAAATAAAAATGGCATGTGTGGCGTTCATAATGAGTAATATAGTATTGTTATGGTAACTCTGTCTGTGCTGAGAGTCTCTAGGAGATAGAGTGTGCAGATGCATGAAAGGTGTAAAAACAGTAGGTACATTTTCAGTGGGTAACAGAATTTCAAGAATTACTTCTTCCA
This sequence comes from Ambystoma mexicanum, assembly GCF_040938575.1. Taxonomy (NCBI): domain Eukaryota; kingdom Metazoa; phylum Chordata; class Amphibia; order Caudata; family Ambystomatidae; genus Ambystoma; species Ambystoma mexicanum. The sequence goes on along the minus strand of NC_090937.1, from coordinate 1,434,551,636 downwards.
AATACCAAAATCCTAAGGCAATGACAATTGTGAAACCAGTTAACATAATCACAAGACAACAATACATTTTCGGGGCCCACGCATTTGATTGTTCATTTTTATGATCGGTCACACAGTCTCTTATCTGTTCTGTACGAGTGGAAATGGTTGCAGGCCTTGTCTCTTCAAACGAATACACCAAAGTTAACGTGCATGGCGATCTCCAAATCGAGCGTCTTTCACAAACCCTAGCCAACAGAATCCCCTTATGTACAAAAGATCGGGCCAAAGAGACAAGCCCTTCGATAATTTTCCTTGATGGCACAGTCGAACCATGCAGTAAGTCTACTTCCTCGGACGCAGATTGTACCTTGTGATCCCTGGTACTGAGTGATCCGCAAACATGTGGGACGCGTGGATCCAGTGCTTCCTGCCTCCCACTCGCACCGCAGTCTGTGTGACCAGGAGAACCTGGTGCGGGCCCCACCAACGAGGTGTGAGGCAAGAAGATCGTTCAAACAACTTGATGAGGACCCAGTTCCCCGGCCGTATGTTGGGGCCTGGGCCCTCGTACCTGACAGGTAAAGCTTCTCGCACCTGGTGGTAAATCAAATACAGATTTTTAGTTAACTGTCCACAGTAGTCAGAAAGAAGTACATGCTCAACGTCGTGTAGCGAACAGGGTTTTGAAAAATTCCAATTGTTAGCTGGCCTACCCATGACCACCTCAAATAGAGAGAGCAAAGTCTTAGTTTGAGGGGTCATTCTCATAGACAATAACACGATTGGTAAGGCGTCCGGCCATTTCAGTTTGGTGCCGGCACACGTTTTAGCGAGCTTGTTCTTGATGATGCCATTGTGTCTTTCTACTAAACCAGCGCTCTGAGCGTGCCTAGCCGAATGGAACCGATTATCGATCTGTAATCCCGCGCATATCTGCAGAATTACAGCAGCGATAAAATGTGGACCATTGTCCGACCAGATGACCCTTGGCAAACCAAACCTAGGAAAATCTTCCTTCAGCATGGTCTTCACCGTTGTCATAGCTGTGGCATCTTTGACAGGAAAGGCTTCAACCCATTTACCAAAAGCGCAGATAACAACCAGTACATACTTGAAATTGTTGCAATGCTCCATTTCAATGAAATCAAAGTGTATTACCTCGAAGGGGGCAGAAGGTGGACCAAAACGACCCCTAGGTATCGATGTGCCCTTTCCCACATTATGCTGCAAACAGATCATACACCTCTGGAGAAAGCGATCGGCTACTTTAGAGATTTTATCCTTTACCCACGCATTCTGCAACATTTTGGTGACTTTTCGTGCACAAATATGGGTGGGACCATGAGCCATAGCGACCATCATCGTAATGAATGCATCAGGCAGTAACCATTTCCCTTCTACTTTGTTCATCCAACACCCATCATCATCCAATTTTGCCAAACCCTCAGCCCATTTCTTAGATTGCTCCAACGTGGCATCAGCTTGAATGTTTTTCACAGATTCAATAGCCTCATCCAAAGTACAGGCATTTGTGGCTTCCCATGAAGTATACATTTCTGAAGAGAGTTCAGTGGCAGTCTATTTGGCTATCTGGTCAGCGAAAGCATTCCCTTTTCCTACATTATCTATGATCTTCTGATGTGCTGCGCATTTCATGATTGCTAGCTGAGTAGGGAGTGCAAGCGCTGAGAGTAACCGTACTATCAACGAGCCATACTGGATTTTAGTGCCATGTGAGGTCAAGAACCCTCGTTCTGCCCAAAGTCTGCCGAAGTTGTGAATCACCCCAAAGGCATGCTGACTGTCAGTATATATATTTACGGTAAGCCCTTCGGAAAGTTCACAAGCTCGGGTTAATGCTATAATCTCTGCGGCCTGCGCAGAGTTATGCATGACTCTTTTGGTCTCCACGATGGTGCTCAATGTGTTGATTGCATAAGCAGCTGTGGATGTACCATGTGAAAGTTTGAAATAGGAGCCATTGCAAAACAGCTCCCCTTGTCGGTTATTCAAAGGAGTATCTTTTAGATCGATTCTGCCTTTTGTCTCTTGCTCTGTAGTGTAAAGGCAGTCATGTGACTCTTTGTCACTGCAAGCAGTACCTTGCGGGAAAGGTAAAAGTTCAGCCGGATTAAGGACACAACACCTCTTTATTTGAATATGCGGTGCAAACAAGATCAATACGTATCTCGTCAATCTGCGGAGGTGAGGTGTTGCGTTTGTGTTCTGTTTAATAGAACGTCTACAGAGTGAGGTACCATCAGGGTTAAAGCATGGCCTAGGACCATTCCCTCGCTCTGTTTTATGGACGCAGCAGCAGCAGCGACAGCTCTCAAACATCTTGGCAAAGCGCATGCAACAGGATCAAGGGTGGAAAAAAAGTAGCCGCACAGCCTATTCTTCCCTCCATGTTCGTGTGTTAATACATCCGAAGCACATCCATTACATACATGCACATACAACACGAAGACCTTTTCATAGTTTGGTGTGCCCAAAACTGGTGCTGAGCACAATGCAGTCTTGAGCAGATCAAATGTTTGCTGGTGTTCCAAGTTCCACGGCAATGGCGAAGAAATGCCCTTCTTCGTCAAAGCCAACATTGGTTTAATCACTAAGGAAAAGTTCGGGATCCACTGCCTACAGTAAGAAGCCATTCCTATCAAGGCTCTGACTTCCTTCTGTGTATTTGGGAGAGACATGCTAGAAATGATTTTTATCCACTCTGGCGTCAACCTTCTTCCCTCCTTTGACAGGAGATAGCCTAAATAGGCGACCTCCTGTCGACAATACTGAAACTTTTTACGCGAAGCTTTGTGTCCATGTCGTGCTAGGTGGACAAGCAACAACACAGTGCCCTTTTTACAAGTGCTCTCTGAGTCAGCAGCTAAGAGTAAATCGTCGACATACTGAAGCAGTGTACAAGTGGTGGGCAACTCGAGTGTGTCGAGCTGCTCTTTCAAAGCCCTACTGTAGATGCTAGGACTTTCCGTGTAACCTTTCAGCGCACGTGTAAAGGTAAACGAGCGTCCCTTTAAGGTGAACGAGAACAAGTATCTACTGTCTTTGTGTATAGGAATACTAAAGAAGGCGTTCTTTAGATCCACAACACTAAAGTGAGTAGCTGAAGCCGGAATCATAGTTAATATTGTCATCACATCAGGCACAATGGGAAATTGTGGAGCAACAATCTTTTTGATGACACATAAATAAATAATGAAACAGAAAGTAATTGCATTATCGCCTTTTTTGTACATGGCCATAATCGGACTATTGCACAAACTACCTGCGATTTCTTCAATCACCCCACGATGCACAAAATCAGAGACTATGCATTTCAAAGCTTGCTCACCATTGACCGAGATCTTATACTGAGGAATACGTGGCAACTTTACTCCATGTTTTAGAATAATCTTAACAGGCTCAATTTGTAAAACACTGACATCATTATCATCAATTGCCCACAAACACTCTGGAACATCACGAAATTCCTGCGGCAAAGGTCTGGTCAAGAACTGAGAGACAGAAAGTTGCTGTGGTGAAATCGTCAAACGCACTCCATCAGAAGAACAATGAATTACCGCATTAAATTCCTTCAACAGATTTAACCCCAACAAATTCTCTCTGCAATTCGTAGTCAAAAGGAATGGGCAGTGGTCCGTAAATGGACCCAAAGTAATCGGTACCGGCGAAGAAACCGGACAGACAACTGGTGTGCCAGAAAACCCTACAGAACCATTGGTTTGCCCTGACAGTGGAATGTTTGGAACCCGTGAATGGTCAATGGAACACTTCTGTGCTCCTGTATCTATCAAGAATAGATGTTTCCTATTTCCCACTATCTTCTCAACGTAGGGACCTTTCTGATTAACGGGAATAGGTGGTGGTTCCAAACCCTGCTTCAGGCAATACTAGCGAAACAGAATGTCGTCAAAAGGATGTTCTTCAGAGAGGTAAGCGGCAGAAGGATGATCAAAAATGTTTCTATTATCCACACTTGGTGCCTGATTGTCCTGTGAAAATGGTTGCTGCAAATCCTGCGAAAACGGACTTGTACCAGGACCCCCTGCCCCAGGGCGGCCTCTGGATCGTCTACCCATATTAAAAAAAGTGTTATTCGACCTCTGCTGTAGGATCGGGCATTGTGCACGCCAATGACCGTCTTGTCTGCAATAAGCACACTGGTTTATGTTTACAGGACCCAATGGCACATTTCGCTGTGGAACATACTGTCCTCTAAATTGCGAATTACCCCCTCTAGGGCCTCTAACAATTTGCTGTAAGAACTTTTGTTTTTAAGTCTCCTTTTCTCTTTTCAACTCTTTCTTTTTCGTTATTGACACAATTCTCATAGTACTGAGCCATATGTAATACTTCTGACTGAGATTTCGCTTGCCAAGCGCTCTCCAAGGACATGATTTGTGACTGGATGTCAGGCAGCAATCCCTGCACAAATTTGTCCACGAATAGTTGTTTTCCAGACTCTGTGCTCAAATCTTGTCCACTGAAATCCGAGAATACTTGTTCGAACCGATTGAAGAACTCGGTAGCACCCTCAGACTTTCCTATGAACACAGGCAGTAAACTTTTCCCAAATAATCCTTCTTTCAGGAATTATAGCTTTTAATTTCGCTACTGTTCTATCAGGCAAAGTCAGTATTACCTGTGGTGGTCTCTCGCCAGCTGGTCTTTCTCTATCTAATCTAACCATATTAATTTGATGTATCTCCTAACCCTGGTACATGATCTACAGTCCAAATCTGATTCCACAAGTCAATAGGCGTAGTACGGGAAATAACAAATCAATATTTAAGGTAAATATTGATGATTGCAAGACAGACTCTATTTCTTTATAGAACCCTATCGAATTCTTCCTAATACCGGGAATAGACTGTTTAATGGTGTTCACTTCCTGTCTCAAGAACGGGATGTGAACAAACTGCGACACATAATGTGCAGGAATATCTTGAGCAGGTGCACCCGTGCCAGGATCGGCAGGAATTCCAAATTTTGGGACAAATGTTGGAGGAACCTCTCTCATAGGCAACTGAGAAGTAGGCAACTCAGAACGCTTACTGAGCAACAGAGCTAGATCGAGCGCTAAAGCAGCTGAAGAAGTGTCAAACGAAAAAACTCTCTTATAAATATTCAATAATTCTGCAGGACAACAAATCTTTCTTTTTATACATTCATCCTGCAGGTACTCTAAAATTACCTGTATCACTTTCCTCTGCATTTCTGGCGTATACTGACTATACGTGTCAATTACTTCAACGGGAGTTATCAACATGTCTGAAATCCACCTAATCGCATCTTTTGTACAAATTTGTGTTTCCTCATTTATCGATTTATGACAAGGAAAGAACCATTTCTGTACTAACATAGCGTCCAAACTATCACCATCTACATCTTCATTCCGCAACCTTTCCAACTCCCTCCTATACTCAAAAACCCTCTCGACGTGCTCATGTACTTTCTCCGCAGTATCTCTAGAAAATGCTAAAATATTCAGATCCCTCAACCCTTGTGGGAGATCTATATCATTTAATCTGTTCCACATTATACATAAATGAACTCCCAATCCTTCAATAAAAATGTTTTTCTCAGGACAATTGTCTAAATTAGAGAGTGTGGCAAAAACATCAGCTTGTTCACCGTTCTCCATGCAATGTCTAGCCCATCCAGTCAATTCATGCTTTCTCTCTGGAGACACAGTATTACGAGTTACAACCCTCGATCCCGCTCCCCGATCAACTACAAGCGGTGCAGAACCACTTGGAAGAGGGAGAGTAGGCAAATCTTGTACATTCGGTAACAGAGGTGTTATTACTGGTGTAACAGGCAAACCCACCGGACCCATAACAGTTGGCAAAGGTGGAGGATCAGGTGGAGGAGCAACGACAAGAGGAGGAACAACAGCCGGAAGAAGAAGAACATTAAGAGGAGCAATAGGAGGAGCAGGAGGAGCTACGGGAGGAGGAATAACAGCAGGAAGAGGAACATACAGAGATGGCGCTGTGGCACCAGGGCTTCGTTCATTCAAAAGTTTGTCAATCAGCTCATCAGATACATGAAAGTCTTTAGAAGGATACATTTTATGGATAGCAAGTGAAAAATCCCTATCCATATTCCTAACTGACTCAGATTGTTTATTTTGATCATATAACAACGCTTTTTCAGCGTTCGTCATATATGATGGCGCGCATGTTTTTCCCTACTCTTAAGTTGCTGCATAGCTTCTTTCTTCCAATTCTGTAATACATCAAATGCTGCAGGTCTGGCCTTTTTCTTTAATAATATGGATTCTAAGTATTCAATACGAGGAATTTCAAAACTACCATTAAATGGCCACTGAAGTTCAGAAGCATGTCTAGTTTGTCTGTGCCAAATATCATTAAACACTATACTACCAATGCCGTGCTTACAGTACATAGTACATGCCGGCGACCCCTCCATTGGCACCGGTCGGCCAAATTCCAAAGATTGTCTGTCACTGCGGAATAACGACCTGAAGCAGTCAGACAATTTCCCAAGCATATCAGAATACTGGTGTTACCTGGTCAATAATTGCACTTGCAAGTGTAATACGCCAAAAGTAACTATCAGGATACTTAAGAATTGGGTCACGACTCACCTGATCAAATTCTAAGGAGGTCCGATCGGATTTCAAAGAACTATTAAAGGTCCCACGTGGTTGGTGATTTCGGCAAATCTGCCCGCCTCGATATATGGACCCTCGTCAAGATGCCGTCTCGGACCGCATGCTCTCTGTCCAGGGATCGGGTCGTGCAGCGCTGCTGAGGTATTGCGTCTCATCCACGAAAGGGGCCCCCTTTGTCACCATCCGATCCCGGTCCGATAGCCATGTCAACCTTCAACGAGCTGGCATCAATCTTGAGGGTCCCTATTCGGGCGCCATCTGTAAAAGCAAAAGTAAAATATCGAGGCTGAGTACCCCAAAAGGAAATACACCAAACACAAGCTTATAAAGATTCACAGATCTTTATTCTAAAACTGTACAGTTTAAAAAGAAACAAAGTATCAGATAGCTATCTGGCCATCAGTACATCACAGCGAATGCCAGCCCTTTCAGTGTGAGAAGTGAGAGGTAATGGACGTCTAAACAGTTGTACATTTAATACATTTCCAATTACAATGTCCAGCCCCTCTACAGGTTAATAATACATGGTCTAGAGTTTGCCCCGAGTACACTTCTGGCTTGTCCAACTATATGCATGTGGATCATCCTCAGTTTACATATAAACAAGTTACAATGGCAACAGTGTGTTCTTGGATTTAACAATAAGACTTAACACATGCCCTATACAATGCAGTTCAGCTAGTGTCCACGTTCAGTATTTGTATAACATTGTGGTCGATGTATGTCCGCGGATTGGACTTATTGGTGCAGATAATCCTCTGTCTACAAGTCAGGCATGGGAAAAGGTCTCTTTACTCAACCCAAACATTCAGCCAACGGACAGTTTATACATTAACTTTCGTACAAGCTTCAGGATGGCTCAGTTACAAGCAGAAAACACTGTCCACCATTTTAGAACACAGAATTACTTTGGAATAGAAATCAAAATGGCGGATGGACCTAAAACGGCGGGTAAGTCTGAGCTTGGCCAATATATACAATATTGAGGGCACCATATGATATCCCGTTTAACATCCTTCCCTTCCCAGTCCAAGCACTCCCACAATTTGTGGACCTATCAGTGCACAGGTGGGTGTGGAGTATTGGACATTAATCAATCCCTTCTGCAGGAACTATAACACAATTGATGTCATTTGCCCTATACCTAGGACACCCCACCTCAGATCAGGACCTTTCCCACTAAATCCTGAGGTTAGTAGCTTGCAAAATCTGGAATCATCCCAGCACAGGGAGGCCTAACTTGCAGTGATGATTGGGGACCCCTTGGAGGAGAGATGCAATACTTGACTGATCCCATTGGCCGTGACGCTCTCTGATGTCCAGCATAGCCCTGTCCTGTAAGCATAAATATCCCAAGGCATAGATTGCATATGCCCTATACTCTTTCAGCATTGCCATAGAGATTCCCCCATGGAAAAGTCCCCTCTCTTATTTGTCTGTGAATGTTAATCATTTTTCCCATTGACGAATCCTTTATTTGTCTGTGCATTTTAGTTATTTTCCCATTGAAGAAATATTTATTTGTCTGTGCATTTTAGTCAGTTTCCCATGGAAGAATCCCCTCTCTTATTTGCTTTTGCATTTTAGTCATTTTCCATTTGAAGAATCCTTTATTTGTCTGTGAATTGTAGTCATTTTACCATTTAAGGATCCATAATTTGTCTGTGCATTTTAGTCAGTTTCCCATTGATGAATTCCTTATATACCTGTGTATTTTAGCCATTGCCCCATTGAAGAATCCCCATTTGCCTGTGTAGATCCTTAGTGTATTTGTATAAGTACATCAATTAATTTCCCCACTGATTTCACAGGATTTGTATGGGTGGAATTCAAATCCAACAATCTCTTCCCAGTGCATTGTGAATTGTTATGCCCAAAAAAGCGTGGCACTGTTGTGCACGAAGCTGTGTGCAGCTCTGAGCTTGAGCTCTGGTGGCCAGCTTTGGTACTGGACATATGCCTGGTTCTTCTTGATATCGAACAGAAAGGTGTCTGAGGTGGTTGACTACAGCATCACGAAAAATCATAAGATTCAGGCATGTAACACCAAAGTTACGTTGAGTTTTGGATATGGCTCCTAGTGGCCCCTGAGAGAAGGTACAGATCCGCCTGCTCTTGCAACGTGTTCACCTGAGGAGTGCTTAAGCAATCACCACGGACCTCTCCCTTCAACACTGGAACTGTGAGGCGTACCGGAGGTCCACATCCCCCGAAGAAGGCCAACATTACAGCCGGGTTGCAGCTCTCCTAACCGACGGTGGGACTGAACAGTACTACACAGTACCGGGGCAGGAGACCAACAGAGACGGGAGAAAGCACCATTGGAGGAGAAACATCGGACTGCTTATCCCACTCTTCCCGACTTCAGCCCATAGCATTATGTGATAAAACACTGTTTGTGTGCCCCAGATTGGGCCTGCAATACCGTGCCCTGACGGCGAAATACTGGTGGTGAGCGGGGCATTAGAGGAGGTGTGACCTAACTTGCCTGAACAGCGGCAAAAGGAGCTGCACCCTTTCGACCCATGAACCACCGAGACATTGATAACCCCCCTACCTTAATAATAAGGGGATCTCCCTGAACTCTAGCAGTCCTCACCTGGGGGATAACGGAGGGAGAAACAAATAGGACCTTGCCATAATTGTCCTAATATAAGTGGGCATGTGAGCAGCTTTAGGTGACTCCGGAGAGTCGCCCCAATGTAACACAGCCTCATAGCTCACAAAGGGGGGGGGGGGGGGCCTGGCCTCTCTACTGTTGACCATTGCAAGAGGCCACCAACCGGAACGGGTGCTGCACCGCCATCCGAGTGCCTAAAAGGGAGCGACCATCATAGATTACCAAGGCTGGCCAGGTTCTTTCCCAATAGGCGTGGATTATGAATAATGATGACTAGCCCATCGCGGCATGGTGTCATTATCGGAAAGGCCGCTGACTGATGGGACAGCGAGTTGCACATGCCCAGCTGTTGGCACACGACCCGGGAACACTGTGATTGCGCACTTATCGGGTGGAGTCGGATCAACCGTACACCCCAGAGGCCATAACGTCACAGGATCACTGAAAGACAGCCACGGAGACAGACCTGGATGTGTGGCACATGCTTTTCTAATATAACCCCCCACAACATAGCTTAAGCAAGATATAGCGGGGGGCTTTATCTCAAACACATCAGCCATGGTCCTGGACTGTCTGCAAGAACCAACAATAATGAATTTCCCCTGCAACACGGCAATGACCGTATGGTGAGACACTGAGAAGGCAAGATTGTGAGGCATGAGGTGAATATTCTCTCTGACACACAGAGTGTAGCCTGGCATGATGCTCTAAGCTACCACGATACATTTGATCTGCTCTATCCACAATCCAGCGCATGCTATAAGGGATATCAATGATAACAACCCCTCAAGACGCCTCAGTGTTGGCAGAAGCAAGGACGTCCACTTAGACACAGAGAGGTGGGGAAGAGGCAACAAAGAGGCTGCCCAACAAATAGAATTCTACCACTCATATAAGGAAACAGTCGGCTGCTTAATACGGTGGCAAGCGCAGTACAAACAGCAGAGAACAAGTTGGAGCAGCAGACCAAGGCAAAACCTCTGCTACGGCCCACCAGACTCTAATGTGGCTGCTAAGCATGTAGTGACATATTAGTTACATCTTTGGGGCAAGTCACAATATCCATGGCTACAAGTATAATTTGCCCCATATAAAAGTCCAGACTGGCCAGGGATACACAAGAACATACGTGAGCACCCTCCAGTAGGTAATGGCGCTGACAAAAGGCTAATCCAACCCTGGAAACTATGAGGTAGCTGGCCGTATGGGTTGCCCGAAGATGCTTATAAGGGCCCAATGGAACTAGCCATTGAAGAGCTACTTAAAGAATGACTAGGAGATCGAGGATGGTCAGCAATGTTAGTGGTCGAGCGAGCACACAGATCCTACCCTCGGCCAATCATTGCAAGACTTATGAACTACAGGGACAAAGACCTGGTGTTGCAGGCCGCCAGAGATAAACAGGAACTAAAGATGGGATCCAACATGGTCCGCATATTCCTGGATTACACCCTGACTGTTCACCAAGAAAGATGATCCTTCATAGGGGTGAAGAAGATGCCTCGTGACCGAGCAATACCGTGTGCAAGTTATATCTATCCAGATTACACTTGCAATACAAAAATAAGACCTATTTTTTTGACGTTCCCCCAAAGAAGCAGCCTCTTTCATAGAAGCAAACATTCCTATGACAGACAAGCAGATGGCCGGAAGTGATGAAGAACGCTCGTGAGTCCGGCAATGAGAGACCCAAACGTGATCGACGACTCAACTTTTGTATTGGTTTGTAATGGAGATGGCAGTGTCCATCGCAGATGCTGTTCTCGATAGTTGTTATTGTAACATTGGTTTGCCAGTACTCTGCTGATGGACATATTTATCACGTGTACTGGTAACATGCTTTAACCTGAACCTAGAAATAAAATAGAAATAAGATGCTAGCGAGGGTCCCAGACCCCGGCCGCCCCTGAAGCGGTCCCCCACATGCATGTGCATATGTTAGTTCTTAGGGTAAGGGAGGTGGTGGGGGAAGGTTGTGATGGGTACTGCATAGTTAAAGTTCGGGGATCTATGAGGGTTGGGGAGGGTGGACAGGGAAACTGTTGGGGTATTAAAAGGAAAAGAATGCACAATCAGATAGCACTGCTGTACAGCATGAGGTACACTAGATACTGGAGTATGAAACATGGGAAGGATAACGAATTAGATTTCTGCAAGGAACCCTAAAGAGATAAAACTGATGAGCTGGAATGTTAGGGGTCTTGGTATGCCTATGAAAGAATGGAAAGTAATGGCTTATGTCAATAGAATAGGGGCAGAGATAATATATCTACAGGAAACCCATTGATTGGGCAACAGGCAAATAAGTTTGCCCCTGAGTGGGAGGGATAATTGTTTCTTCACTTCATATTCGCCATAGCCCGGGAAGTCATGATACTGGTACATAAAACATTGTTGTTTATCCACCTAACAACCGAAAGTGACCCCAAAGGTAGATATGTAGTGGTGCATGGAAAACTGAGTACTACAGAGGTTTTGTTGCTAAACATTTATGGCCCCAATGTTGACGACCAGGAGTATTATATCGAAGTCTTTGGGAAATGTGCGAAATACCCAACAGCCCATATTATCTAATCAGAATTTATATAGCGGTACGAATCCTCAGGTATCTGAGCGCTGCTTATTACACACGGTGTGTGGTGCTCATTTATCGACCTCGGAAGGATGAAAGGCTGAGTTTGGCCCTGCCGGGATTCAAACCTGCGTCAGCAGGCCCTGCACAGATGTCAAGACAAACGCTCTACTCGCTGTGCTATCGGAACGTTATCTGTGGGCGGGACTTTAACACCATACACCGTGGCACTTTAAGGCGACGGCATTGGCAGACCCAGTGTATAAAACTAGCCTGATACAAAACATTACTGACTATTTTGAAAACAATGATGGGCCCATCAATAGCCAAGCAGTCCTATGGCATACATTTAAAGCGAATATTAGATGCGCTGCTATGGCCACATAATTCTACTCAGAGTACTGAGGAGTACTCAGGGATATGCGCACGGAACTGGTGAGCAAAGAGGAATTTATAGTCGAACTATAGGAAAAGTATGCAACTGCCCCCACGGAACAGACAGTGTCCGCTATTAAAACAAATGTAGACAAATTGCGTGCAGCAGCAGAACGTGAACTGCGCTATTTTGATCGACCTGCAGCACCAAGAAGATATCACGAACAAGAAAGACCAGGCAAGTTACTATCTCAGATGATCGATGTAGAAAGAGGAAGCATGAGCATCCCTTTTCTCACCAGAGCGGATGAAGTTGTTGTTACAGGACAGGAGGAAATTAGTAAAGTCTTCTATGACTTTTACGCTAAACTATAGTCCCCCCAAAGCATGGCTACTGAAGATGAAATAGGCAGCTATCTGCCCGGATACCCCCCACTCTTATATCTGGGGAGGCTAGAGAGGCCCTGGATAGCCCACTGATAGTGAACGAGATAAAGGAGTCCATAAAGGCCTTACCTAATGGGCAAGCTCCTGGATCTGACGGTCTCGGAGCCGAATTCTACAAAGAATTTGTGGAGATACTGGCACCCCGACTGCATGCGGTATGTTCCGAAGCTTTGGAGATGGGCAAACTGCCAGACACTACTCGCAAAGTGGTCATTACCCTGCTGCTTAAACCAGGGAAGCAACCTGAGGAATGTGGCTCCTACTGCCCATAATCCCTCAAACACAGACGCGAAGGTATTCGCGAAAATACTATCCACCAGTCTCAACCACCTAATGCCGCACATGGTCCATGAGGACCAAGATGGATTTGTGCTGGGAAGATCCGCGGCCTCCACTATTCACTGATGCTACAACATTTTGCGAGAATCCCTAGGAATACCCAAGGGGTTGCAATAGTTCAGGAGATGCAAAAAGCCTTTGACACTGTATACTGGCCTTTTCTATTCAGAGTTCTGAATAACTATGGGTTTGGCCCAAACTTTATACAATGGGTCCCTATCTTATGCACACAACCCTACGCAAGGGTGTGCTTTAATTGGAGCAGGCTGGGGTCACAAGGCAAGGCTGCCCATTGTCACTGCTCTTGTTCGCACTGGTAATCGAACCTCTGGCTGATTTGTTTAGGGCAAAATTCACCCGAGCCGGGATACCATTAGCCGGGAGAACAGAGTTTATAACTCTGTATGCCAAAGATATAATGTTATATGTAAGAGACCCAGAAAAAACCTGCAACAAGTGCTTAGAGCAGTATGGGAATTTGGGGAATACTCTGGACTAAGTTTAAACGCTGCTAAATCGGAGGTATTTCCTTTAACGGATGCCACTAGACAACCGACAGAATTACACAGACTCAAATGGGCGCCTCAAAAGGTAAAATATCTGGAGCTGAAATAGCACACACAACACAACTAGCTCGCCCTCTGAGCTATGGGGAACTCACTGACGCAATATGCACCAAACTTGCCCGATGGAACCATCTGCCGATTTCACTTATGGGTCGCATAGCTCTGATTAAAATGATCATACTCTCCAAATTGTTCTATCTGTTTAGCACGGTGCCAGTGGTGCCGGGAAGATCCTTTTTTACCAGAATTCAAGGAGCATGCTCAGCCTTCATATAGAAAGGTCAACCAAGGGTGAGCTGGAAACGGCTTACCATGCCATATGAACGAGGGGGACTGACGGCCCCCGATTTCAAGTTCTATTTCCTGTCAGTGCAGGCCTACTATGCAATACATTGGACTGAGGGTGGGCCTGATGGACCACACAGGGTGATAGAAACACATGACAAAGGTCCACAGAGACTTCTACACAAACTAGTGAAGGGGGGTTCGAGGAATGACAACTATATGGACCCTGCAAAGGTTACATGCAGAGCATGCCCCAGACTAACGGATGTCCACAGAAACACAATGTTATACTGCCCTGGCATGTCCCTGTGGGATGGGGCATACATTCCTCCTACACAAGATGTGACACTGGCCGCACACTGGAGAGACAAGGGCATAGTTTGCTTCAGGTATCTACTTGTCGATCACCAGTTTTTTAGCTGGGATGATATAAAAACAATCATAGATGACAAGAGGATGTAGAAATTGCAATACCTTAGGTTAAGCTCAGCTATTGCTAACAAATGGGATGGTTTCCCTGAGGAACCCCCAGTACACCCGATTCTGGGATATGTCCTCTCCACTGGTGCGGTCAAGAAGTCGGCCTCAACACTCTACAAAATCACACTAGCGGCCAGAGATACTCAGAGCCTGAACCCTAAAGAAGAGTGGGAAAATGATCTGGGAACCACCTTTACGGATGTGCAGTGGTCATAATTATGTGGCCTTACTAAAAACATATCATGTAATTACAGGTACCGCCTGATACACTTTAAAATACTGAACAGAGTTAATTTCACCTCGGCCCGACTCAAAAGCATGTATGGCACGGCCACAGGGAAGTGCCCCAGATGCGGGAGTGAAGAGGCGGGCATACTCTATATGCTGTGGTCATGCACAAGGCTTACCGACTACTGGGCAGATGTGTGTAAAGCAATGGGTGAGATGTCCGAACTATCTATGAGCTGGGACTTGGGAACATGTGTGTTGGATGTTGTTTTCAAAATTAGTCTGATTAGGCACACATTTTTTAACCTGAGCCTATTGTTAGCGAAGCGAGTGATATTGATGTGATGGAAAAACAGAGAGCCACCGGTGCTGGGGGATTGGTTGAAAGATATGACTTGGGCAAATGACAATGAGGAAATATATTCCGGCCTACTGCCAGTACCATGCTGCCCGAAAGATGTATGGGGTGGGTTCAGACAAATTTGTCCCTGTGTTTAAATTGTGCCCTGCTAAACGAATTTCCATCTGCAACTGTATTTTCCCCTTGCCCTGCCATCCTAGTCCAAAACCGATTTTCCTTTTGTGAGCTACCCCATTTCCCAGAGCCTACCTGTCATTTGGCGTCTGTCATCGTAACCCAAAACCGATTTTCCTCTTGTGAGCTACCCCATTTCCCAGAGCACCGGTCATTTGCATCTGTCATCCTAACCCAACAAAGAAATTCCTCTAGTGAGCTTCCCCTCTCCCATAGCTTGCCTGTCATTTTAAGCATCAGTAAAAACAAATTACATTTGCATTTTCTTTCCCACTGAAATTGTGCTTAACCTCTCTGAAATCGATGTTTCCATTCTGTTCCACTTTCCCCTTGTGTGCTAGCTAGTATTCTCTAA
The DNA here is from genome assembly GCF_040938575.1 of Ambystoma mexicanum. Lineage (NCBI taxonomy): Eukaryota > Metazoa > Chordata > Amphibia > Caudata > Ambystomatidae > Ambystoma > Ambystoma mexicanum. The sequence continues at coordinate 1,434,536,194 of NC_090937.1, read as the reverse complement.
AGCCCTGCTTGTCTTCTAAGTGTAAGCAGGACGAATTCCCTTCTGTTCTGTCCCATAGCAGTTGTTCTGAGTAATTAAAAACCCATTCTTTCATTGTGCTCCAAAGCATATTTCCCTTTCTTTACTGGCTTCCCATATTGTATCTGTGGGCAACACCTAAAACCGATTTTTTCCCTGTATCCCTACGCCCTGCCACTGCCTTCCATTCAAAGAAGTTCAGTCCAATTGATGTTTGGGGGTTGAGTGTCGCAGGGGGAGTGCTTAACTATTGTTCTATCATAGGGTGTTCAATTGTTCTTCTTCTGTTTTGAAAGTAAAAAGGAAGTAATTGTGACAGTATATTTCAACCTTGTCGCTTTCTTGAGGTCATTGCATCTTTGTGTTGCCACAACATTGGTGTCTGTTGTAATGTGTTGATTCTCATTTGACATAAAATAATGAATTAATAACATATTTATTGATACACACCGGCCTGGTTCCTAGTCCATTGTGACACAGGGTGCATGTCGAGGTTGGGTGTGAGACGGGTTGGAGGCTTCCCCAAGTAGAATCCGAAATTGTAAAAAATAAAATCAAAGCGTTTTTATTGTGCACTACACTCATTGTAGGGGAAGGAGATCCCTTGCTTGCGTGTGCCGTGTAATATATTGCGACAGCCCCCTGTTGCACAGTGTGACCGCAATGATGACATTAGAGATTGCATCATTTATGACATCACTGATGACATCACGGATGGCATCACTGGTGATATCAGACAGAACATCATATATGACTTAACTGATAAAAGCACAGATTACATTAATTACGTTTTCAACTTTTAGGAGTATTTTCTTTTACATTAATTAATTAATTTGTATTTTATTTATTTATTTCTTACGTACTGAAAACCCGATATGCATAAGGGCACGAAACAAGAACACACAAGGGACAACAAGGAACATGGGACAACCTAAGAGAAAGACAGGGTAGGAACATTTTTCAAAAAAGGTGGTTTTTAGTTGCTTGTGGAAAGGCTGCAATGCTTCTTCTTGTTGTAGTGCTTGGGGAAGATCATTCCAAGCTGAGGCTGCAAGGAAGGGAGAAGATCTTCCATTTACCCTGATGCGGTTGGGTTTGGAGCACAACAGTAGCGACTGTTGCTAGATCTAAGCAGTCTCTGAGGATGGTAGTTTATTAGTTTCTCTTTCAGGTAGGAGTGGGTTTGGCCAAAAATGCCCTTGTGTAGCAGGGTGATGATCTTTAAGCATACTCTGGAGTTTACAGGGAGCAAATTGAGGTTTTTCCTATGCTCGGAGATGCGTTCGTCGCAGCTCAGTTTCTTAATGAAATGAATGGCTTTGTTCTGGACTTTCTGAAGTTTGATATTATTACCTTTAGTTGCACCTCCCCAAGAGTGCCTTGCAAGAATTGAGTCGAGAGAGGATTGTATCTCTGGCCAGGGTTTCACAATGTTTCTCAGAAATTAAGTGTTTGACTTGCCTGAGCAGTTTCAGATGGTAGTGAGTGGTCTTCAGTAGTTTGTTAACCTGGGTCACAGAGCTCAAGGAGGAATCCAGGTGGATACCCAGGCGGTTGACCTTGCTCAGAGTCGGTATGATACAACTATCACACTTGAAAATGAGCATAGCAAGGGTCAAATTTTGATCTCATGTGTTGTGGCCTGAAGTGTAGTAGCTCGGTCTTGGAGTTATTTAAACAAATCTGATGTATAGTCATCCACTGCTTAACCTCACGAAAGATGATGTCAAGTTTAGTGGAGTCGAGGTCATAATCGCGTCTAATGTAAGATTTAAGTGTCGTCAGCATAGTTTGAGAATTGGGCACTAGTCTTAGCCAGTAGGTCACACAGTGGCTTATTATGTACGTTGAAGAGTGCTGGGGACAAGCAAGCTCCTATGAGAAGTCTGCACTGGATGGTAATGGGGTCTGAGCAGGAGTTGCCCCGGTCCACTGTCAAGCCCGACCAGATGGAAAAGTGTGGATCGATGATATAGCTTTACAAGAGCATCTGCCAACCCTTTTGAGTGTTAAAAGATGGGTGTCATGATCTAGCAGGTCAATCGCCGCTGACAGATCCAGTAGCACCAATAGACCACACCTGTTGTTGTTGACCATGTCAAGCATATTGGTTTGAAGGTCCAACGGGTCACTCTCTGTGCTATGGTGGGCCCTAAAACTGGACTGCCTGGGATGTACAATGGATTGTTAATCAAGAAAGCCTTGGATCTGCCAGGTAGAGAGTTTGTCCACCATCCTCAGAAGAAAGAAAGAGTTGGTGATATGTCTGAGGTTGGTGGAATCTACTGGGCTGAGCCCAGCTTGCTTAACAAGGGTCATGATGGTTACTTTTTTAATACAGTAAGGGACTATACTGTGTTTCAAGGAAGCAGGTGAGAAAAAGGGCCAAACAGCATTTTATGGTCCAAAATAAGCTTAGAAGGTTACACATCCCCAGGGCGGAAAGTGGGGTGCATTAGCTTGGGAGAGGTAATAGCCTTAAAAGAGAAGGCAGAAAGTTGTGCTGCCTGTTCTGCATTTTCTATCCTCGGGGTGGTCTGGGTAGTGCAGACTGGGGAGGTTTTGGGATCTATTTGGGAGCTAGATTTTATATTATCCTGTGCAGCTACAATTTTGTGTGCAAAGGCTTGCTGCACACTGAAACAGTCTTTTTTGTGGGCCTGAAAGCCTGAGGTTGAACTTTAGTTTTCTCTAGCATTTTCAGAATGTTGACCAATTGTTTGGGCCAATTATTGGCTTTTGCTATTTGGTCATTTAAGAGATTTTTTTTGCATCATGGTTGGCTGATTTAGGTTTTCTCCAAAACCTTCCAGATTGCTTTATGATGAACAGATTTGTTTTTTAACCAGGCATGTTCATCTTGTCTTTTTTTTTTTTGAGGACTTCGAGTGTGGATGCTTATCAATTATTATGTGAGTTCCCTTCTCTCACTGAGACGGTTTTGGTTGTTGCAGCCCTATAGAGCATGAGAATCCTATGCAGCTTATAGGCGGCTGCCATGGTATTTGGGCAGTCGTCCTTGATGGTATCCTTAAACACTAGGTGATCCATTCAGCGAGGCTAGAGGTAGTGATTTTTTAAAAAATTCCTACTTTTGATTTTTTAAAGGCTTTTGCTGTTGTTTTAGCGGTTGCAGAGGGTGGATTTGATATTCAATGAAGGAATGGTCAGATCAAATATATGGCCTGGTTCCCGTAATTCTGACGTCTAGGTTCTGGCTGATCACCCATCTAGAGTTTTTCACTTATAATTGGTGGGATCCTGGTTCAGTCCAGTACGATCGCAGTTATTTAGACTCATTTCCAGATTGATTGCTTCCAGGTCTAGGGTATCTCCACGCTGGAGATTGAAGTCTGAGGTCTAGCGTGGCACTGCCTGGCTTTTGGTGTTCCAGTATTTGGATGACCTATTTGTTAAAGTTAGGCATATTGTCTCGAGGACAATACACAAGGAGAATATTGATAAAGGAGATGAGGGTGGGGGTACACTTAAGGTGGATGATCTCACACCCTGAGCAGGTGTTAGTGATGTCATAGGTATGTCATTCTTCCCTTGCCATGATTGGCACCGCCCCTCCCTTGCCGGTTTGCTCGATTTTGTGGGAAGAGTACATAGTGGTCTTGTACTGTCAGATCAATTGTGGGACCATTAGAATCTTGAAGCCAAGTTTCTGTAAGACATAATAGGTCAATATTCTCTTCTAATATGCAATCATGGACTTCAATGGCATGGGAATTTAATGACCTGGTATTAAGGAGGGATGGCTGAAGAACATGATTGTCCTGAGTCTTGAATCTGTAATGGGCGTTGTTAGGAGTTTTTACTTCATCAATGTGTGGCATTTGTAGATTCACTACATGATATTCAGGAGTCTGCTGGGTGGCTGGTTCCAACATTATCAGGTTGAGTGGTGTAGGGTATTTTGTGGAGATTTGGGGCCTGACGGTATTTTCTTACCGTCAAAAAATAACTTAGCAACAATCACTCCTTGTAGTCAGATTGGGCCATGTACAACACTAATACAGTGGACATGCATTATTTCAGCACCCAGGCATGCATATTTGGTGTGCGTGGTTGGTATGCGTATTTGGTGGTATTTTGGTGAGCATTATTCCCTTGTTTTATTGGTGGCCCCAATGTCCAGAATCCCTTATCTTTGTTTAGATGTTTCGTGTAATCACTAGAGAGACCTCAGGCCTACATTTCAGGAATACCACATTTTCAGTGTTAGTGTTAGTGTGCCACCATGGGCAATCTCACTGACTTATTTACGACAGAGAGCTATATGTGGTAATTTCCACTACCTTATATACGGTAGGGAACTATGTCCAGAGATTCTCTCTTCCCGTTGGCTCATGTACCTCCAACGATCTATGCTACAATCACTCACAACTGTTCATACTGAATCTGATCATGCAAAATGACAATTGCACTGTTTAAAAATCTCCCCACATCATCAGCACTGTATTGGTAAATATTAAACACACCACCCGTCTGCTTTCAAATATTTTTCTGTATTATAAAAGTTGCATTTAAACACGATTCCCATTCTTTACAGAAATAAATAAAACAGCACATTAACAGCATTGTCTGTAATACACTGAAAAAAAAATGGCGGAGAACAGAACACAATTTGCAACATTAACGTGTGATTAAGGCACCGGAATCTCCTTTCCTACTGACTGAACATTCTCGTCTCGTACACACTCAGCTCCCACACTTATGTAATTACCTTATCTGTTCAGAGTTTTCTTCAGCTGTTCTCTTTCTGAATGTGGCTCCCTTGAAGATTAACCCCAGTAAAAAGGAACGCCTGCCTTCTCAAACCGGGGTCATTGCCTGGAATTCTCAGCTTTTACCAGATAGGAATGCTCCAACCAGGAAAAGGTCTTTCTCCCAGCTCTGCCAAATCTTGACTGCCCTTCTCTCTCCTCAAACTCCCCCCAGCAAAACTCTGATCACTCCCTCTAGCATGATACTTGCTATGACGCTGCTCCAATCAGAATCAATCATGCCATCTCCTCCTTCTCTACACAATGGCTCATTTTTATAGTAATACTTTGTAACCAACTGATTTCCTGTTCTTTCGAGCTCTTTTGCTTCCTGTAATTATGTGGACAGGGCAGCAGAGAAAAAAATATGGATGTGCGTTTAAAAGTTCACTTTCAGAATAGGCCTAATTCTGCAGTGGAGACACATTTTTATTAGTGGATTATGTTTCATTAGTCAGGTTAGTTATAAGTAATGTTAGTTATTATTTTCAAATGTGTCTCTCGCACCATAGGCATTTCAGGTGAAAAATAGTGTGCATTTTTGAATGTGCACGTGTGCTTTTAACTGTAAAAATAGATTTGCATCTTATATGTTAAAATCGTTTTTGACTGAATAGCCTGTCTTTTCTTGTTAATCTGGTAACACATATAGCAATGCACCATAGGCATTTGGTGCTGCATCAAAAAAAAATTGCTACCTGTGCAGTAGTGCTGTACTCTGTGCTGTAACACGCCAAATATCCTTACATACCCTCCTTTTGTTTTTAGAATTTGGCTACGATCCAAGCCAATTCCTAAAAACAAATTGTTCTTTCTTTTTTCTTTTAAAATGCATGTGTATTGGGATATCTTTCTCTTCCTGACGTAGCTAGTAAAATCAATAACATCTTCATTTTTACTGATAGCACAATCAACCATCCGCCCATGATTAGCACCAGGATAGCCAAACCCACTATTGAGCGTTCCCCCCAGGTTCCCCAATTAAATCTTTCCACTTCTATTATGCCCAGATTACTAATTGTAATATTGTTTTTTCTCAAATTCATTTTTATAACATGTCTTTCTTTGTGATTCAATAAATATTCCACATCCGGATCTATTGGAAAAGTATCCCTTTGAAAAAAATCGATATTTTCCACTTGGCTTTCCCAAACATCATTTGTTACATGAAACAATGTTAATCCCCCAATTGACACAATTGCATCCTTTGGAACCTGTAAATAAAAAACATTATATTTCACCTGTTTAACCACGTATGTTCCATGGTTTAAATGTACTACCGTCATGTTCTTTAAACAGGTGCTGACCAATCATTTACCTCTGACCATCTTAGCCTGTGCCATTTCTTCACTCCCCATATTACTAATAATCACTTCACATCCCTCTGATATACTTGGGTCAGATTTCAAACCACAAATAGCATCTGTGGCATCAGGAACAAACGGTTTACCTGGACACATATAATTTTGTTCTTTAAATGTTACACATGTTTCCAGGTTTGGTATTAAATAAACTTCTGGTTCCCATGACTGAAATGCCACCACTTCTGGAGTCTTAATCTTAATGAATTTGTCCTCTTGCCAAAATCCCACGTTGTGTACCCACTTCGTTTGATAAATAAGTTCAGGGGCTACATATGGGATGCATAGCAAAAATCCGATCTCTAGTCTTTCCAAGTCCACATATAACGGCAATGCATTCCCCATTTCGAATGCAATTTTTACCTGTATTATGTCAATTTCCCTCCTGGTCAATCTTTCTATCATTTGACGAATGATATCCTGCGAAACAAAATACAAGGGAATATGTCCTTGAATCAATTGTGAAACTGCAGTTTGAACTTCTCTCATATAATTCGTTAATAGTCTATCAACAGGACTCATTATGTTCAATATTTCATTTAAAGTTCTGTCATGCTTAAGTATTATTTTAGTCGCCCGTTGCATTACATCCGCTTGTTCATTTAGAATGATTGCAGTTTCATTTATGAATCTCACTTGTTCATCCAGTCCCCCTCTAATTCCATCTAATGTTTTTTGTATTATTTCTAGATCAATGCTCAGTTGTTGTGCTTTAGTACTCAGTGTTCCTACCGAAATAGAATTGGCTGTTGATATTGTGGTACCTATTATTGCTCCAACTATAGACATTACCATTGATATCGCGAGCATCACCGCACCTCTCTTTCCTCTCTTCTTCTTAATGTCTGCTGAATTCACGAATGTTTTTTCCAATTGCATTAATATATCTCTTATTGACTGCTTAGCGTCCTCTTTTCTTATTTCCAGATACTCTTTAGTCTGTTCAATCTTAATTCCGGTATTGTTCAAGTGTTTTTCAATCAAAATCTCAGGATTTAACGGTATGTATATATTTTGGAAAATCATCCTTCTATCACTCATGATGAATCCTGGTGCCTCTTCCACCGCGATACCAGATGCTGGTCCAGGTTCAATGACAACCTGTGCTTCTGAATTCTTGAAGATCCCTCCAAATATCATCATCATTAACCATATCATCGGTATCATCTTCAATGCTGATCGCTTTGCAGCCTTGGTCTTCACCCCTCTTTGGGGCTTTCCCGGAATCCGTCCTCGTGGGCTCCAGGACTCCATCGTCTCTCCCGTGGGCTCTGATCCCGGAACCTCCGACCAAATAATGTTAATTGTCTAAATCAAAATAGAAAATAAACAAATTAAGAACATAGCATAATACTAACTTCATCCTTTTGCCAAAAATAAAACATGCTTGGTAAAAATATTTCATTTTTTTTTTTTTTCCTGAAATTAAACACAAGTTAAAAGAAAACAAGCAGATATAAAACAGCATTCAATATTTAACACATTTTCTCTCTGCACACCAACCATGAGCTTCCATTATATGTGCATTTATTTATTTATTTATTTATTTATGTATATTATATATTTTTACATATATTACAGTGTTTATGTACCATCATAACCATCAACTTTTTAACTCCTTTGTCACTGCCTCCTGATTGTACCCATTTATTTTCTCTTTTTGTGTTCAAGGGACTTTATCTGTTTCTACATGCTCAAGCTGCCTGATCTCATGTCTGGGATGGCATGGTTTGATTTGATTTACATGGACAAACTGCTCTATTGCTGTTTCACCTTCATTTTTCAAAATTTTATAAACTACAGGAGAGACCTTATCTATAATTCGAAATGGCCCCTGCCAGGCTGCTAGAAATTTAGAATTTTTCTGTTTACTTTTTCCAAAATGAAACTTGTACACCTGATCCCCTACACTGTATTCCTTTACTGATGTCTTCTTATCATAATAAGATTTCGCACTGTCAGCAGCTCTTTCCAGATTTCTCTGCACAAAAGCAAATGCATGTTGCAAATGCCTCCTCAGTTCATCAATATATTCATGAACTGTGGATGCACTCACAAGGGTTTGCTCATGTGTTCTGTATAGTACGTGTTGTGGTAACACCATTTTCCTACCTGTCAAGACCTCATGGGGGCTAACACCTGTTGCTTTGGCAGGAGTCGACCTGATTGCCATCAAAACCAACGGTAAACGTAAATCCCAGCTGGAACCTGCTTCTGCCACAAATTTCTTTAAAATATCCACAACAGACCTATTGCTTCTTTCAACTGTACCTGAAGACGCCGCCCGATATGCGATATGTAGTTTCCTTTTCACACCTAGTATTTGCCATACCTTACTCATTAGAGTACTTGTGAAATGACTTCCTCTGTCTGACTCAATTCTTTGTGGCAACCCAAACCTTGAGAACACATGGTTCACCAGCAATGTGGCTGCTGTTTGCGCACTACAATCTGGTGCAGGAATGCATTCAATCCACTTCGACATCAAACATACCACACTCAAAATATAACGGTGTCCCCTGCTCGACCTTTTTAAAGGACCTACATAGTCTATTTGCAAATCTGACCATGGGAGAGTTAGGCCTCTTTTCATCAATGGTGCTCTATGCATTGGTGAAGCAGGTTTAAATTGGGCGCATACTAGACATCCTCTAGTATATAATTCCACATCTTGGGACATATGTGGCCAGTAAGCATAATCTTTTAGTATTTCTAATGTTTTTTGTGAACCTCTATGGCCTGCAGTTATGGCATCATGTGCATGGTGTAGCATTAGTCCTCTGAATGAAAGGGGTACTACCCACTGTATTTGCCCTGTTATGGACTCTCTAATCATGAGTCCATCCTGTAATCTAATTCGTGTTTTGTTCTTTAATAGCACCCTCAACTCTTCTTTTCCCATACAATCATTTTCTGTTAAAGGATTTTGTTTAGGATCTATCAAATGATTATAATAGATTCCCAAAATTTGATCATTCTTTTGTGCCTCAATCAAATCTTGGTCTGGCGTGTCATGACTCCACTGCACCACCGGTTGATCTACCTCCTTTGGTGCTTTAGAACGTGTGACTGCATCAATTTGTATTTCACCCATTAAATAATCAATAGGTAGCAATTCTCCCATCACAGCCCCAATCTTAGCCAGGTGGTCTGCCTTATCATTTCCCTCCTTATCCTCTCCTGGTGTTTTTAAATGCCCACGAATTTTTCTCCAGTATATTGTTAAATTATTTTCTGACACCAATTTGTCTATGGCTTGTATCATTTTTCCATGTTTAAGTGGCTTTTTGTTGTATGTAACCATGCCTCTTGCTTTCCAACCAGGCAAATACTCCACAAAGCTATTCCGTGCATAGTCAGAATCAGTCACCAGGACAATTTCACTGAACTTTTTATCAACTGCAGTAGCAATTGCTTTATAAATGGCTGCCAATTCCGCCACCTGACTGCTCCTATCTCCAATCCTCATCCCTATACTGGGAACGCCTTCACATTTCAACCAGACATTTCCTATTCCTGCCACTAATTGTTTATTATTGTCATTTTCAATGTGAAAAGCACAACCATCCACATATACAGTTGGCAAATCTTTGCATGTTTTTTCATCAAAAGCTTTGTGTGGTGATTGTTCAAATTCCTGCAAACTAGTTTCCACTTCCATTTCATTTGGTATTTGTTCAGCTGCACAGTCATGTAAGTCAGCTAACCCTTGAGCAATTGGGCTCTTTTTATTTTGTCCATATCTCACTTCTACGGGAAAACCTTGTAATGCCAGCGTCCATGAAGTGATTCTGGATTGCGCTAGATTGCCTTATCTAATTCCTTTACTCTCTAAAAATTGCAAAGGTTGATGATTTGTTTCAATAATCACCTTTTCTCCCTGAACAATGGGGCGGAAATGTTGTAGCGCCCACACAGTGGTTAATAGGGCCTTTTCACATTCATTAAATTTCATTTCAACTTGGGAAAATGCCTTACTTGCATATGCAATGGTTTTGTGATTCAAATCGTGTTTTTGTGATAACACTGCTGACATACAATGTTCAGAAAAACCTATTTCTATAAAGAAATCCCTGTCCTTTATGGGGTATGCTAAACATGGTGCCTTTACAAGAGATTCCTTTAATTTAGCCACTGCATCAGACTGCCCTTTTTCCCATTTCCAGGGAGTATTCAGTTTAAGCAGTTTAGTCAATGGTTGAGTGATTTCTGCATAATTTTCAATGAACTTTCTGTTATAGCCTGTCATCCCTAATAAACTTTTTACTCCTTTCACATTTTTAGGATCTTTTAATCTTTGTATGGCCTCTATTTTCTTCTTTTGTGGATTTAGCCCATGTTCAGTCACTTCATGCCCTAGAAAGTTCACTTTTTTCTTGCACCATTGTGCTTTTTGCAAAGATACTTTGGCGCCTGCTTTCTGCAATTGGCCAAGTACATTTCTTATTTCATCAAAATGGCTTTTCAGGCTTTCATTTTTTATCAGGACATCGTCCACATAAACTATTGTTCCTCTTTCCGCTGCATCCGGCATGGCCTTTCTCAAAAATATGCCAAATTCACTCCCACTATTGATGTACCCGAACGGAGCTCTAAGCCAGGCATATTGAGTCCTGTCAAATGTAAAGGAAAATAAATTCTGTATCTCCTCTGCCAATGGCACGCACCAATATCCAGAGGTGAGATCTAATGTGGTAAATATATTTGAACCATGTATCTGAGCTAGGCCCTGATCAATGAATGGCAGTGGCCATCTAGATATTGGTACTCTTTTATTTAACTCTCTCAAGTCTGCACATAGCCGCCATTGACCATTTGGCTTCAATACACCTAAAATAGGTGTATTGGATGTGCTATGAATGGGCCTGATGATTCCCCGTGATTCCAAATTTTTAATAATCTCTGCCAATGATTCTAAACATGCCAGCGGTAGTCTATACTGGCGTACAAACACTGGGTTTCTGCTACACCCTTCTGGTAGTGTGGCCACATGTAAATCAGTTAAACCACAATCATAAGCATCTTTTGCAAATACATCCTTAAACTCCATAAATATCTCCCTCAGATTGTCCCTCTCTTCATTGCTTTCACATGCATCCGCTAAGGAGATCTGCTCTTCTACCATTTTGGAAAATTCTGGAAAATCTTCTGGTAAGGGAATCTCGGCGCTTTCTTCTAACTGTGTGGCTGTGTCTTTTTGTAAAGCTGCCACTTTTAAATATTTTGGCATATCAGCTTCCACTTCAATGGGCTGATTTTCTGTTTCATTTTCATTTAAATTAAATATTATGCAATCCTCTTGATGGCAGCACACCGTCTCATTTGAATCATAAGGATACACAGAATGAATTTTAAATATTCCTTTGGGCTGAGAGTCCAGGTGTTCTGGCAACTCGCCCTTGGCATCTACATATTTTTCAGGAATATGCCCAATCACCATGTTATTTAAATCTGCCGTATAATGTGATTTTTGTATGGCCATTCCTAATGGGGAGTTTTCCTCTAAATGAATATCCTGACAACCTTTATTATTTACCATGATTTTTACAGATCCCTCACCAATGTCTACCAATGGAATGTATTCATAATCCAGGCCTTGCTGTTTTATGGATTCATTCAGGCATACAAATGCATCAGAGCCTTTCATCTGCTGTCCATTTTTGCATTTCAGTGTTATTGCAAACTGTTTTGTAAATGCAGGAATAATAGTATCTTTCCTCATTTGTAATTCGACTGCATAAGGAACCAGTTGTGCACAATGATAAGCCCTTCTTTTGTCTTCAAATTCAGGTGCCGGACCACCTAGGCGTGACCATATTTTTTGATTAAGGAAATCTAACACCATACACATTCTGTGCATGATGTCATTTCCCATGTAAAATTCATTTTTTGCTCCACTCACTATCCAGACATTATGGTAAATTGTTTTCTGCCCAATGCTAATTTTAAGCATGCATCTGCCTGCAATTCGGTTTTCAAAGTCTGGACTGTCCAACCCAGAAACATATTGGTTTTTAATCCTAAATTTCGGGATTTCTTCCCTCTCCATAATTTTTTGCAACAATTTCTCATTAATGAAGCTCCTTTCATGTCCAAGCGCTAAATTGGCTTTTATTGTTTTAAAATAGTCATTTATACCAACATGAACCCATGGTTGCTCATCTTCCATGTGTATTTCTGCCAGAGTGGTAATGTGTTTTTCTGAATCTGTTTTAGGAGCAATATTCTGTTTGCATGTTTTCTCTTTTAAATAGAAACGTAATGTGTGCTCATCTATGGCAGTCTGCCAATCTTTCCTTGGGTCCAAGTATATTTGTACAGGTAGTTTTTCATTGTCGCTCTGCATTTTGTCTTGACACATTAATATGACAGTGACACTAGGTATGCAGCTATTCTGGAGATATACCTCCACAGCATCATTTGTTTTGGCAACGGTGTGACATTCATTTATATTGCTGTTTTGTGATTTTAGTTTCTTAGGCCTCAATGGTTTTTTGGTTAAGGACCACAGCACTCCATTCACCCCATCTATGAGAGGAGACAATCTTTTCAGGCAATCTGTCCCCATCAGAAATGGAATTTCACAAATAGATGTGATCAATACCTCTTGTTTCATTCTGTGCTTTCCTATTTTTATGTCAACCTCAGTTACACCTATGATGGGCACCTCCTCCCCATTAAAGTTATGCACTGGGCCTTGATTTTCCTTCACTGTGATCTGACTCTGTGGGGGTCTCCCTTCATTGATACTCTTTACTAGCTCCTTGGACATAATTGTGGCCTGTGCGCCAGTGTCAATCATAGCAAAGGTGTGACATTTTTCTTCTACAGTGATGGGTGCATAATATCTGTCCTCAACTTCCTCTAATACACATAAGAAGTGTGAATTCTTACTGAGTTCAGGGCTCACCTTTCTCAGATCTTTTTCACTTTTGGCTAAGCACATTGGTAAATGGAAAGACATTTTTCCCTCCTTCTTACCCATTTCTGCGCGAGAGACTTTATTCATTTCTGCATGATCAGAGGTTTTTTGGAGTGTGGCCACTGTTCGCCCATCCATCTGGGTAACATCAGAGACCACATTACAATCCTCCAACTGAACATGTGTAACAACATCATTCAGCAATTTGTCATTTTTTAATTCTGTGCATTTGTAATCATTTAGTGTCATACCAGCCCTTTCAGTCTCTTCAAAAATATGTGGCTCAAAGAATTCTTCAGGTGATTGACTTGTACCCTCCTTGTGAGTATTTCCTTTTTCTGTCTGTGTTTGGTCATTGTTTTGCTTGCCCAGGGAAGGAGCTATAGCATCCCCACTTACTCCCTGTTCACTGGTATTCCCCAGGCATGAGTCATTTTTCTTAAATCTGTTCCTTTGTTCTTTTGGAATTCCTAATGTTTCTTTTTCATTTGTGCAAATCTTTACTGTTTTATTTAGCTCTAAGTTAAACCGTACCTCTTTTTTAGAAGTATTTGCACTTTCTGTCACAATTTCATTTACTGGTACTTTCATTTTTAATCCATTAGGCATCTCAGAGTCGTTATGCAAAATTATATCAGAGCAATCTGTCATTTTGGCACTGCAGTTATCATGAGTACTTAGTCACTTTTCGGAAGCCCCCCGGTCATTGCTATGGCCATCAGCCCCCTCTTTGGAAGGTTGTTTTTGCGCTGTATAGAGCTTTCCTATTTGCTCAGCTAACATTTTCACTTGGGCCTCAAGGCACTGGAACCTTTCCATCTCTCTATGATCCTCTTTCTGTGGCCTAGGTCGATATTGGTTGTTTTCCCCCTGATTGGATCTATTCTGATACCTCTCAGGTGATTGATGTCGGTTGGGATGGTTTCTGAACTCTTGATTCATTTGTGGAGGGGAGCGGGTTGCACCCATCCTTTGATTATAGTCCCCTGGTGGGGAATCATTGTACTGACATGGACTGTAGTTCACGTTTTGCCTCATGTCCTGTCTCTCAGATTGTGGGTACTGGCCCCTATGTTGATTTCCATTATCAGTAAATCGATCCACATATCGGGGCCTATCCTGATTACCATATATCATGGTGCTGGGATCAAATCTGCTCTGTGTCCCCAATGACTGGTAGGGACCATCATTTCTTTGATCTTGATTTTGTCTCTGGTTATTGTTCATACCTGCCATATCAGACCGGTATCCTACCCGGGGTCTGTCCCCTAAATACCTAGGGCTGATGTAGCTCTCTCTATTACTAGGATCATGTGATTGGAACATTGGTACAGGAAATGGCGATCTTTGTTGATTACCCCTTTGTTCAGGTGTCACATTATTTTTACCTTGGCTTTGAGCAGACTCAAGGGACATTTTGGCTGACCTGATTTCCATTACTGTGGCTGAGGGTTCTTTAGATTTCGATCTAGTATCTTTCATTTTATCATTTTCTCTACCCTGACAATAGAGTACCTCATATAGTTTTGTGCTTTGATGTACAATCCATTCAAGGGACTTGTCACGGTCAAATTCATGGACCAATTGGGATATGATGTCTTTCTGTAGCCCATAGAAGTATGCAGTTTTAAACTCATTGGAATTTTAGTCAAAAGATACATCAAAGCGAGAAAATGCTCTTTTTAAGTCTTGTAAAAATTGGCGAGGGGATATATTAGGTCCAGCAGTAATTGTGTACGCGACTTTCTTTGCCTCCTGCAATGATTGAAAAGGAGAAAAATGACGCCTAATTTCGTTTTCAAACTCCAACCAGGTCATATTCTGCTGTTCATTTAATCCCCTTATGATGCTGGCCGTCGGGGCATCTAAAGTTAAATGAAAATATTGTCTGTACTGTTCCTTAGGTATCTGGAGTGCTTTAAAAATGTCATGCACCGCTTCTAAGTGATCCTCAATGCAGCATTCACCTCCCTTTTTAAATGGTTTGATCAGGGCTTTAATGGATTTCATTATTTTTATGGGGCTACTTGTTGCAATACATGGAATTGCACTATTTTGTGATTCAATCCTGTTTTCAGGTGTATGAGATTGGTGGCTGCCCCCAATGGGAGAATCAAATCCCCCAAGGGCGCTGCAACCAAGTTCAGTCACCGGCCCAGTCACTGGAGCACTAGCTCTTTGGGCAGAGCTAGAATTCACCTCCACTCCGTTGAATGTGGTACCCTGCCGCCTCTCCTGGGACCTGGGAATGCACATTTGCTGTTCTAAGTCCTTACACTTTTTAAGGAGTCTGTTGGCTTCATCTTGCAAATAGTTGTTTTCACCATTCATTTTATTAATCACCTCCTGCATGTCGCACATTTGCATTTGGCATTCATTGAACTCTTTATTTCTCTTGTCTCTTTCTTGAATCATTTTAATCATTTCTTGTTCTGCACTCTGGAGATCACCTTCTTTTTCACAATGTTCTTTTTGTAAAATCTGCATTTCTGAAACAACCTCATCTTTATCCTGCCTAATGTGATCCACTAAGGCTTTTAAGTGTGCCAATTCTTGCTCACTATCTTCAAATTGTTTCTTGCTTTTGGATAACTGAGTATCAAAGTCTCTGCATTTTAATTGCATGTCTTTTTGGCATACATCCAATTCTGCTCTCAACATTTCCTGATTTTTACTTGCCCCCTCTAATTCAGTCTTTAACCTGTTAATTAGCTGAGTATCATTCTCTTGCATTCGCAGGGACTGGTTTAAAATAAACCATATTTTGCCGCATAGCCGTATTAAACAGTCTTTCTCTGCACTTTTATCGGCTGCATTCAATAATCTTGTAAGGCAGACCTGAATTATGCTGCCTTCTGCAAAAATATTGTCTAGTTTTTCTTTCTGCACCTCACCCTGAATGCGGTTACTCCATTCCAACGTGCTATTTGACGACCAATTCCCATGTGCAAACAACTTTGCCTCTAAATATTGCACTAGATCTGAGAATGTGGTTTCCCTTTGTGACATTCTGAAATTCGTTTTTAGTGGCACACTGCTATTATAAAATGGGTTCCCTTTAATGTGCAAATGGCAGTGTGAGACACACTTGCCACGCCCAGTAGGTACTCTATGATCACTTTCCCGGCCTGCAACGCACCATAAATATGTAGGGTATTTTGTGGAGATTTGGGGCCTGATGGTATTTTCTTACCGTCGAAAAATAACTTAGCAACAATCACTCCTTGTATTCAGATTGGGCCATGTACAACACTAATACAGTGGACATGCATTATTTCAGCACCCAGACATGCATATTTGGTGTGCGTGGTTGGTATGCGTATTTGGTGGTATTTTGGTGAGCATTATTCCCTTGTTTTATTGGTGGCCCCAATGTCCAGAATCCCTTATCTTTGCTTAGATTTTTCATGTAATCACTAGAGAGACCTCAGGCCTACATTTCAGGAATACCACATTTTCAGTGTTAGTGTTAGTGTGCCACCATGGGCAATCTCACTGACTTATTTACGACAGAGAGCTATATGTGGTAATTTCCACTACCTTATATACGGTAGGGAACTATGTCCAGAGAGTCTCTCTTCCCGTTGGCTCATGTACCTCCAACGAGCTATGCTACAATCACTCACAACTGTTCATACTGAATCTGATCATGCAAAATGACAATTGCACTGTTTAAAAATTTCCCCACATCATCAGCACTGTATTGGTAAATATTAAACACACCACCCGTCTGCTTTCAAATATTTTTCTGTATTATAAAAGTTGCATTTAAACACGATCTCATTCTTTACAGAAATAAATAAAACAGCACATTAACAGCATTGTCTGTAATACACTGAAAAAAAAATGGCGGAGAACAGAACACAATTTGCAACATTAACGTGTGATTAAGGCACCGGAATCTCCTTTCCTACTCTGACTGAACATTCTGGTCTCGTACACACTCAGCTCCCACACTTATGTAATTACCTTATCTGTTCAGAGTTTTCTTCAGCTGTTCTCTTTCTGAATGTGGCTCCCTTGAAGATTAACCCCAGTAAAAAGGAACGCCTGCCTTCTCAAACCGGGGTCATTGCCTGGAATTCTCAGCTTTTGCAGATAGGAATGCTCCAACCAGGAAAAGGTCTTTCTCCCAGCTCTGCCAAATGTTGACTGCCCTTCTCTCTCCTCAAACTCCCCCCAGCAAAACTCTGATCACTCCCTCTAGCATGATACTTGCTATGACGCTGCTCCAATCAGAATCAATCATGCCATCTCCTCCTTCTCTACACAATGGCTCATTTTTATAGTAATACTTTGTAACCAACTGATTTCCTGTTCTTTCGAGCTCTTTTGCTTCCTGTAATTATGTGGACAGGGCAGCAGAGAAAAAAATATGGATGTGCGTTTAAAAGTTCACTTTCAGAATAGGCCTAATTCTGCAGTGGAGACACATTTTTATTAGTGGATTATGTTTCATTAGTCAGGTTAGTTATAAGTAATGTTAGTTATTATTTTCAAATGTGTCTCTCGCACCATAGGCATTTCAGGTGAAAAATAGTGTGCATTTTTGAATGTGCACGTGTGCTTTTAACTGTAAAAATAGATTTGCATCTTATATGTTAAAATCGTTTTTGACTGAATAGCCTGTCTTTTCTTGTTAATCTGGTAACACATATAGCAATGCACCATAGGCATTTGGTGCTGCATCAAAAAAAAATTGCTACCTGTGCAGTAGTGCTGTACTCTGTGCTGTAACACGCCAAATATCCTTACAGTGGTCAGAGAGAGTATAAGGTTGCTCGGTTCTCTACTATCAGAGTAGGGAAGCGATGATGTGGTCCCGTTATCCAGTGTGGGAGCAAGTAGTGAGGGGGCAGTGGTTTTCAGAATGTATTTGTCAAGGACAGTAGAATCTTTGACGTCAGTTGGCAGGTAAATGTGGTCAGGTATTGTCCTACAAGCATCACTAGGGGTAATAGAGGACACTGGATTTGTTATTGCTGATTTGGTATCTTTAATTTTGTTTCGGTATTTTCGATGGTCTCCTCCTCAATATCTAAGCTGCTGGGGAGTAAGAATGTATGTGAAGGAAAACCCATGGCCAATGGCAGGGGAGAAATTCAGTTTTGGAATGAGAGATAGTGGAGCAGAGAGGGAAAGTCCGATTGGCGGCTGCCCAGGTAAGCTAAGAGAGAAAGTAGGTCCTTCGTAGTTAGATATTCATTCGTAAATTGGAAACAACCAAATGAGGTGAAGAACAAAGGGTAAACAAAAGTTTCACACCAGTCAAAAAAAAAACGGGCAGTGGAGAGAAGTAAGGAAGATAAGGAAGGATTTTAAACAGCTAGAGATGTGGCAACAGGTGTACTTATATGTGTGTTGAGGCAATGTCGTGAAGCAGCTTATTAAGGAGAAGCCTGGTCAGCAGTACAGCACGTAACATTGCAGACCAGCGAAAGCAGCTTGTCCCGGAAGCACCAGTGCTGAAGCGGCTGACGTTTCTATAAATGCCCTGGAAATGCTGGGAATTGTAGTTCCTGGTCAGGCAAGAGAACCACAATTTTAGTAGACGTGTGCGGAACGAATGAATGACTAGTGCGTTTTCTCTCTGCTGCAATACTCACACCAAGTGTGTCACAAAACAGAAAATAACATTGCAATTTACAAATCTTGCTTTAAGTTATGCTGTTCTAGGAGCGTAATACGGGCAAAAGGATCCGTAGATAGCGGGTTAGCACAATATACTTGGCCGTGTAAGCCCAAGGGAGAGTAAAAGAGGAATCAATCAGAAAGGGGGAGTCACCTCTATTATTACCGACGATGACACACGTCACGCCGACGAGCCTGATGCTTCAATAAATTCTCTGGAAACGCTGGCAAATGTAGTTCCTGGTCAGGACAGAGAACTACAATTTCGGTAGACATGTGCGGAGCAGTTGGATGAGAGTGCCTTTTCTCTCTACAGAAATACATCAAGTGTTACAAAACAGAAAATAGCAATATAATGTACAAATCTTGGCTGAAGTTGAAATATGCTGCTCTAGGAGAGTAATACAGGCAAAAGGATCCAGAGATACCGGGTTAGCACAATATACTTGACCGTGTAAGCCCAAGTGAGAGTTAAGGTGGCATACATGCACAAAGTACATTTTATTCTGCTGTATTTTTTTAAAATGAGTGTGTGGTCAACAAATGCACATACAAAAATGATTACCACAAAAAATAGTACAGCATGTAAATATTTGGAAGCTCATCTGTTAGATTGGAATAAAAAGTCATCATTAATTTACAAAAGAAACCTGAAAATAATATACATCCAATTACATGTCTAAAAATAAATCTTCAAATTCTATGCTTCATTTGTTTGGTATATATGTAATTATGTAGTATTCATTTGTTTTAGAATACCCATACTTAGAATTATAGTATATCACAGTACATAAGAGCATGTAATTTATTTAACAAGTGTTTTATTAACACTTCTCATTTAGAAAATATTTTTATATATTATTTTTATAATAACTATAATAGACCATGTAAATCACGATTAAACGGTTCCATGTCTTAACATCGCGGCAAAAATGGCTGTGGATACAAAATATTGCAGCAAAAATGCTGTGGTTTTTCCACCACAATCATGTAAAGGATGCGGGGAACACCCACGCAACCCCCCGGACTCTTATAACATTTAAGCGGAGCCGCGGACACCTCTGCAACCCCCGCTCCGCTTAAATTGTATAATGGGGTACACCTTTACCAGGTCAAACCACAGCATTTTTGCCACAATTTTTTTACCAGGAACATTTTTGCTGCGATTTTATTACCTGATACCGATTAAACATGTTTATATTTCTATCTAGACCTATTTTCGTTTTTATTACTACTATATATACATATTCTATTCTCTGACAAATATGCAAAGTACATTTCCTGCAATGAAACCTTTTTAAACCCACCATAACGTTCTTGATGTATTGTATACAGTGCCAATGCTCCAACGACAAGGCTGTCAGGATTATATTGGACTGATCATCCCTAATAAGGTTGAATCCAGGTATGTAGTTGTGCTGACAGCCTTGCAATTTGGCTGTCTTGGGTTGATTAAGCTATGCCATCTAAGACAAAGACATTGGGCCTCCATACACGGAATGCGGTAAACCATGGTGCTTTTAGCACTATGGTTGCCGCCGGTACCATACCGGTACCACCATGGAGGAAAGGGGAATTACCACCCCATTCCAAGGTTGGAGGGGCGGTAATTCCCCCTTTCTCCAAGACCCTTCCCCATTCCCATTTTCGCCCAATAGGGCTCAATGGGAATGGGGAAGGAGCTAATTACGGTACCGCAAATTGCGGTACCGTAATTAGCACCAAGGTCCCTTTGCGGGTCCCAACTTTAACAGCATTACAACTCAGGCGTTAAGGGTTAACGCCACCGTTAACCCTTAACGCCTGATTCCGATTTTAACACCTGCTTTTAGCAGGCATTAAAATCCATGGCGCTAACCCACCATGGTGCTAATCACGCCGCCGTAATTTACGGCGGCGTAATTAACGCCTTCCCCACTCCCATTATGCCCTATGGGGCAAAAATGGGAATGGGGAAGGGAAAATGGGAAATGGGGATTTACCGCCCCACTCACCTTGGAATGGGGCGGTAAATCCGCCATCCACCATGGTGTAAACGTAGTTTACACCATGGTGGTAAAGTTGGTGCAACTAGCACCAAGGTCGTAATGACCTCCCTGGTCTACACCAGCCGTTAAGGTCGGGTCCCGCAAAGGGACCTCGTAGTAAGGCGATAAGGGTTTACCGGTTTCCTGGAGAAAAAGGTTTTCATTTGGTCTAATTTGAATACCCACAATGCCTTGTTGATGTGGCTTGGAACTGGACATGACTAGCAGTTGGATTTGTGGAATGTGTGACTTGCCTTAAAGGGACACATAAACACACTCATATATTACTGGTAGTAGGAACGGGTCCATGTAAAATAAAATGCCTTAAGATCGGCGTAACTGAGCGAGCACGCCAGGAAGTTGGTTTTCTGTCCTTTTCTTTGGCTCAGGTTTATATATGAACGTTTGTGAGATATATATGTTTCAAAAATGTTTAAATCATTCAATAAAATATAAAAGATATGTTTTATGTTTCTCAAATAGGGAAACGAACCTGCCAGACAGATTTGCCACACATGTGTTACAGGAGCGGCACAACGGGGTGCAGATGTCCTTTTGTTGTTTTGGTACAAAAAATAGGTATTGAGCAAGTAGTCCCCGGCAGCAATATTCTATTTAGCTCCCATGGTGCATTGTAGCAATGAAAAGCAGCCATGTTTTCACTAATGATCGAAGCATTCTAATGAGTATTCTCACGAGAAAAGGAAATTATTCCCAAATAAAAATTATATTAGGAAGTGGCGAAGGTGAGGTTTGCCTTCAGGGTGGGTGTCATAGGGTACAACGGTAGTATTTTGGAAGTGTGAGTTTGTGAGGGAATCAGGGTGATATTTTTAAATGCTTTTTTTGTCTTCAAAGATGTATGCGAGCTGTATCAACTTTCATCATTTCTTCTGAGAGTAATCCTTCTGAGAGTAATCCTTGAGATGACCAGCAAATATTACGCACAAGAAAATGTTTAGAGAAATCCTTGTGAGAATATTTTGCTGAAACATACGAAATATTGTATGCATTCTGGTCACTCTCCATCATTATCCAAAGTGGCCACCGGGCTTGGCCAATGGACTATGGATCCATAATGGGGGGAAATCCCATCGTGCATGGTTTAGAAGCATACTGATAACAAAGAATATGACATCTGAAATGATAGGAAAAGAAAAAAAGCTTATTGCCACAGTGGTGTGAACTATATAGAATAAAAAAGTCTTGATTTTCAGTGAAAACAACCTTCAGTTAAGTTTAAAAAAGGGGATATTTTTCTTCTGAGCAGATATGGCGAGGGTGTAGCAATTGGTTGTTGAGAGACTTCAGGGGAACAAGGGACATGGATGTCATTTAGGCATCACCAGGGGTCGCAACTGCGACCCCTGAGGTCTCACTTCCTACCCATGTGGTCTCTCTTGCTACCCCTAAAAACAAATCCCCCCCAAATAACTATGACTTTTTTTTTTGGCTGTGGCCAGCAGCATGTGGCTCTTTGTTTCTGGGGGGGCTGGTTTTCTGATGGCTATAGTCGGTAAGATAGCTCAGCGGGTTGAGCGCTAGCTGCTGCAATGTGTGTGTGATATGCAGGTTGCAGCTTCGACTCCCAGCAAGGTCAACTCAGCCTTTCATCCTGCTGGGGTTGATAAATGAGTACCAACACAGGTTGGGTGATATTGTATGGATATTTGTTCTATATGAAGCGCTTATTCGTAAGTGCTATATAATAGCACATCATTATCGTTTGGCCTTGGACATCTGCTTGCATTCACAGTGATTTGGTAATATGGGCCTATACACACTGATATTAATGATACATATGGTGATCCATATTTGTATGAAATGTATATCACATTACAGTGATATCGTAACCATATTATTCGTAGTGTACTCAGAAACAATGCTATATTATGCCACTTCCTGCTTTGTCATGGGGAGAAAGTTCGTGTTCTATCGCTTCCTGTGATGTCACTTCGGGGTGGGGTCAAATTACATCACTTCCTGTAATGTCATCAGAGGTCAAGGGTCGTGTGATGTCACTTCTGCTACCCCTAGCATTTTGGTGAAAGGACGTCCCTGACGAGCGATAGTATTTATTTTAATTCCTTTTCATCTTTTCGTAAGCAATAGTAATATATTCTCAAAAATTCGGTTTTCTTTTTGAAGCGCAAAACAGGAAGTAAGAACCTGCTTAAAATTATATTAGAGGGGGTCTGAGGGTTGTTTTCCTTAAAGTGGAAGCAGGAAGGATAAACAGTAGTGTTTGGGAAGTATGAGGGGGGTAGGGATAGTTTATTTAACGGGTGAGTTACTTATTTGCAAGAATTTTACACGCAAGATATTTCTCCTTGTGATAACCAGAAAATATTACATTCCTAAGAAAAAATCTCAAGAGAAAATATTCAAGGACAAAGGGGAAATCACAAAAACAAATATCTTGAGCATTCATGTCCTGTGCCAACATTATGGCAAAGTGGCCATTGTCCACGGACACGTTTTGTGGGGAAATCCCATGGTGTGTAGCTTAGAAACATTTTGATAATATGCAAAATGGAATCGGTGATGATAAGAAAAGAAAAAAAGACGTTAGAACTACAGGTCTACAGGGGGCGCTGTTGAGCAACCCTGAAGATGGCTGCCTAGCCTCGAGCTCCGTGCCCAACTGCTACAAATCCGCCATCATCAGCTGTATTTTGCTAGATCCAGTGACTGGACCCATCGCCTGTCGTAGAAGAGATCCAGGGCTATAGACAGACCCGTCACCGAGGAAAATCGGTTCTTCACGCCCAAACTGGGACCGCTTTCCTGATTCCTCACTGGCGGCCTCACTCTGCTGGTGCGCTGCCGGGCCGCGTACTGACGTCGCAAGCCCGGCCCTACCCACTGCCAAAGCCACAGCTCCTGCATCTAGGACCTGGCCCTGCCCTGTGAGCGGAATGCCGGAGTTCCGCTGCCTTGCTGGTCGGCCCCTCTTTGCCCTCAACCCCCCCAGGACCACTGCTACTCTGCGGCCAGAGCTGCCTGATCCTTCACCCCTCCATACCCCGCGGCAATGGCCGCCGGAGCCGCGGCCGCCTGACATCTGCACAGCCCCCTGCCCCGAGCTCTGTCACCCCAATACTGTGCCTGCGCAGTGCCGACCTGGCCGGTGGGGGGGGCACCGTGAGCCGTGAGGTTAGTCCCCCTCACTCGCGGCCCGCTCCAACGGCTACGCGTACAAGCCCACGGCTCGTGGCGGGATCCGGAGACGGCTGGGGGCACGTCACAGGACCGAAGATCCTGCATCATCCCTGCTGCAGGTGAGGAGCTGGGAGACAGTTCGCAGCGCAACCTTCACCCTCCTCTCAGCGCTCCTGGGCCGGGCCCACGCCTTCACTCCTACTGGCCCCATAAACCCTCCACTGCCGGGCCTAACTGCTCTCTGTTACTTCACCAGCACCCCTGCGTCGCCCCAACTCCCCAGGGGCCCTCCTGGCCGGGGTGACCGCTTTGGGCCTGATCACCTGCACACATCAGGGGCATTCTAAAGAGACATCCTTCCCCCATGGCCTCTATGTTCTGGTTCTACCTATTACAATGGAAGTGCAAACTGCCTGCTCTCTCTGATCACAAATCTGCATTCAAGGTACTGCACCAGGTACCCCACTTCAAAGTGCGCAGTGGCGTGCTCTTCAACCTCTCTGCCTACACTACCTGAGTCTGATTGACTCCCTCATTCCGCAAACTGCTCGAGCACCTGGGGGGCCCTGCATCACGGCATCCTCCTGCCCTCTTTAATGTGCCGCCCTGTGCTATATCAACTTCCACCATTGGAAACAGACGGCCGGTGGATCTCCCGAGCCGCCGCAACAGGAAACTCCATTGCGTCACGGCACATCTCTCCCCACACTGCGTTCTGACTGGCTTGTGTCCCGCCTGCGCCTTGGCGCCAGCTCACGACACCTGTGGCGGTGATCCATCCCTGTCAATACAGCTGGCATTCTAATAGCAATCCAACTCTGAAAACTACCTGACGCTAGGCCCCTGCACCTCTGACCTGCCCCCTGGAGAGAAGCGAGCCCTCTCCCCCTATTGTCTACGCGCAAGTGTCGCCAGAAGATCCAACTCTCTCCAACTACACGGACCACTGTGGTTGGCTCTGGCCTATTCCACTACTCTCCCACAATATGTCAAACAGATAACGCAGTACCTCCTGGATAACCCCCAGCTTTTACCGTTCTTCACGATCGAGCACGCTCACCGGGCGCAGGCTCCCCGCCCTAAACCGGGCGACTTCCACAGACCAATTATTGCTAAGGTCCTCAGCTACAGGGACAGGGATCACATACTACGCCTGGCTCGTGAGAAAGGAGAACTGAGACTGCAGTCACAAATCATCTGAATTTTCCCGGACTTTTCCGTTGGGGTCGAAATGGAGCGCAGGCAGTTCAACGGTGTGAAGAAGATGCTTAGGGAAAGGAAAATTGAATATGCAATGCTCGACCCAGCACGATTGAAATTTACCCACCGCAATAAACTATATTTCTTCACGGTCCCGGATGAAGCAGCACAATTTATCGAATCGCAGATCCCTCTCTCCGACCCGGTAGACAAACTAATGGACAACGACTGAGGTGATGGTTGGCGGCCACCTTGGGTGGGCCTCTCTGGGCATCACCACGTACATTGACGTGTCTCCCTTCTCCATAAGCCATCATCCAGTTAAACCAGCTGGGCCACATTACACTGCAACATAAGCAGACCTTGTCTCCTTGCTCCCCTTGAGGCCCCAACTACAACTCACGTGGCCTTCATATTCCACCACCCTTTGCCAGTCACAATTTATTATAATGGTGTCCTCGCAATTGAAGTATCAATTACCGCTGTATGCTCTATGGTGCTCCTTGCAGCAATCTACTAGCTAAGTTGGGTACACAGCAGTGGCGATCCCCGCTGCAGTTGCAATGCCAATTCATGCAGGTTACTATTGGTTGTTCCCCAGTTGGCCAGATGGGCAGGCGCTGCCTTGTTGGGGATGGCATGCCTGCGCACGTTTTTTGGGCGGGTACTATTACACTGCTGGGTTGGGGTGGGCAGTGAGGGTGGTGGGGGTTACAGTTTGGGAATGTCACGTTAAAAATGGCAAGACAACATTGGTTTTAGGTTTTGAAAAAAGGTACTGCAGTGCATCGGCAACTAATAAATGGCCAATAATTGATGAGATGCGCTGCTGGGATGTTCCATAAAAAAGTACCATGGCCATTAGACTAATGTCGTGGAACATCCGGGGGCTAAGCAACTTCACAAAAGCCAGAAGGATAACAACATACGCCCAGAGGCACCGGATTAAAGTACTTCTCCTACAAGAAACGCACACCCTTGCCCACCTCTCACCATCCTTGGCACCGACATGGGGCGCCAACAGATTTTATACCAGATTCTCCTCCCAATCAAGAGAGTCCTGACCCTGATACACAAATCAGTGGAGTTCTCTCTGCGCACAAGTTACATAGAACCGGGGGGTAGATACGTGATCATCCACTGCCTGCTAGCTAACACAGAGTGTCTACTGGTGAATACATACGCCCCAAATACAGATGCCCCAGATTTCTTCGACGAAGTAACCACTCTACTCATGAGATACATCGGGATCCCAATCATTTGGGGGGGGGGGCATGAACCTGATCTTAGATAACGACCTGGACAGATCGGGCACCGCTAGTAGAGCTACGTCCCGAGCCGCCCAACGACTCCACACACACATGGCCA
The DNA here is from genome assembly GCF_040938575.1 of Ambystoma mexicanum. Lineage (NCBI taxonomy): Eukaryota > Metazoa > Chordata > Amphibia > Caudata > Ambystomatidae > Ambystoma > Ambystoma mexicanum. The sequence goes on along the minus strand of NC_090937.1, from coordinate 1,434,509,733 downwards.
CACTTGGTTTGTGCGACGCCTGGAGAACACTCCACCCACTCGCCAGCGACTACACATTTTATTCCTCCGTACATGATAGCCATTCCAGGATTGACTTATTCCTCATATCGGCTGGGCTAATGGGGAAAGCTTCGGACACACAGATACTAGCACGCACGCTCTCGGACCACCTCTCCTCATCACCCCACCTGGCGTTTAAAATCAGAGACACTACACGACATAGTCTTCAAGGTTGACACCCTGGCAGATATTAACACGTTTTTTTAATGCAACAAGTGCCACGACACTCCTGAGGGGACTCGGTGGGAGGCATTCAAGGTGTATATCAGAGGTATGTGCATCTCTAGGGAAGCTGTGGTCCTAAAAGATATAAAGAACTCCCTACAACGCTCCAAAACTAAACTCAGGGAACTAGAGCGAGAATACGCCTCCGCCTCCTCCCCCACCAAGCAGGCACAGATAAGGTCAGAACTGGAATCTTTCGAGTCACATGCCCTTAGGAAGGTACAATATTACACCCGGCCCATGGCAGCGCGGAAATATAGCGAGGGCTAAAGACCAGGCTGTACTTTGGCCAGACTGGCCCGCATGGAGGGGGGTAGAACACAAATCGATAGCATCAGAGATGAGGGAGGTATCCAACACTGATCTGACCAGCTCATCCTGGAGACCTTCGCTGAATTTTATGCAGTCCTTTACGGCCCACAGCACGAGCACGACCCCCAAGACATGAATCTTCTACTTGACCAAATCCCCATGACCTACATCTCCCGGGCCACCAAAGAGCAGCTGGACGCCCCCATCATCCTCGAGGAGATAGCTGAGGTCATTTCAGCCCTACCTAAGGGCAAGGCTCCCAGCCCGGACGGCCTTACCTCTGAATTTTATCAGGAGCATGTCGCCCTATTGACCCCGCGCCTAGACGAAGTCTGGACCGAGTCGCTCCGTCTAGCCACCCTGCCCCAGTCCCTACGCAAAGCCATTATAACCGTGCTCCCTAAACCGGGCAAACGCCCGGACGAATCTGACTCCTATAGACAGCTATCACTTATAAATACAGACACCAAAATATTCGCCAAGGTAATCGCGAACAGATTCCTACCCATAATGACACACCTGAGCCACACTCTACTGCCCTCAACACCCGCCGGCTCTTCAACGTCATGTCTAGAATCGATCCTAAGGCTAACGCTGTCGCAGTCACACTAGATGCCCAAAAAGCATTTGACATGGTCTCCCGGCAATATATGTGCGCAATACTGCAAAAAATGGGAATCGGTCCACATATGCTATCCTACATTAAACTGTTGTATACAAATCCCATGGCCAGAGTTCTAATTAACTCCCTTACGTGGGGAACGCGCCAAGGCTCCCCATTCTCCCCCATATTGTTTGCGCTAGCCATTGAGACCATGGCGGACAGTGTGAGGGACAAGCATACTCGCAAGGGGATTCGACTGCGCCACACACCCGAAATGATATTGCTATACGCTAATGAGGTACTCCTCTACATCAGGGACCCTTCCGCCCATCTTGACCCAATCATCCGCGATATAACCAAAATTGGCACTTTTTCGGGCTTTACCATAAAGTAAGAGATATTCCCCCTCACTGCTACAACCCCCCAACCGACATGTAAATTCCCACTTTGGTGGTCTCCAGGAGGCATCAAATATCTTGGGTCCAGGTATCTCTATTAAGATCCTCGCTACTGGCTGACGACTACACCGCTACTGCGCAACATGCGGAGTCCAAGATGTCTAGGTGGCGTAACCTCCCGTTGTCCCTATCGGGCAGGCTGTCTCTAATCAAGATAATAATAGTCCCAAAGCTCCTATACATATTTGCAAATATCCTGTTCTGGCCCGGTAAGCAGTATTTCACTGACCTGCACACTGTGTGCGCTCAATTCCTGTGGCACCCCGGCACCATCCGCAAGAAGTGGCAACATATGACTCTACCCTATGAGAAAGGGGGCTTCAATGCCCCGGACTTCACCCGATATTGGATCGCCACACAAGCTCAGCATGCTAAACACTGGTATAAACACCTAGACCCTCCTCCCCACGTAAAACTGGAGATCCTTGCAAGTGAGGAGGTGAATATTATGTCCCTAATCCTCTACCACTCATACCAAACTGATGCTGCGGCTGATCCCGTAGCCACCACGATCATCGCATGGAGATTAATCCTGCAATCCCACCCTGAACGCCACTCGTATTACAAGTGGTTACTTGGGGGCGAGGCCCGGGAATAGCCATTTGGCTATTCCCGGGCCTCGCCCCCACACAGGACAAACTCCTCATGCAACACTGGCTAGACCTAGGGTACCAAGCGTTTTCTGACCTCTTCCCAGAAGGGAAATTTATCACCCCACAGACATGGCGACCGGGACACTCGAGATCAGCTCTGAAGCTGTTACAATATTTTAGATTAAGAGCGGTAGTTCGAGTCATCTGGCCCTCATACCCAGATGAGCTCCTGACTCTCCTGAAATCTGCTATATATCTAACTCCGCCGGAGATAAAGGCATAACATCCGCTTTATACAAAATGCTGATGGCTAAATCGGCAGATCCACCCCACAAACTGCGGGACACATGGAGCAATGAACTGCCATGTGGACCTTACATACACGCAAGGTCTCCCTCACTTCCAGATTCAGATGCATGCAATATAAGCTCCTTAACCGCCTATATTACACCCCCCACGGGGTGGGGAAATTTGCACACAACCAGCCCCACGTTTGCCCGAAAGTGCAGATCCGAAGAAGCTGATCACTCCCACATGTTCTGGTCCTGTAGGGCATTGGCCCCGTTCTGGGAGGCGGTGTTGGAGGCCTTCTCGGAAATGGTAGGGTTCCAGATTGGTCCTGATCCCCTTCCTGTGCTGTTTGGGCTCTGGGAGAGGCCTGGGGCTAAGAAAGTAGCCATGTTTTTAAATGTCGGGCCATGGTGGCCAAAAGATGTATCTTGTAGTGCTGGAAGCGCCGCTTCCCCCCCTCATTTGAGATGTGGTTAAAGGCCCTCACTTTGACGCAAATGTGTGAGGAAGACTACATCAACTCCTTAACTATGAGTTCCCGCCCCAAAAATGTGTGGACAGAATTCTGTAGCTATTTGAACAATAAAGTTGACTTAGAACTGTTATCCTCGCCCCCGCCTGCAGATCAGGCTGAAGCATAATTTGGACTTTGTACAAACCCGCTCGAGTCAATTTACTCTCTCACCAGCACGCCCGTCCATACTTCGTGCATTGTTTAATCTAATTGTGAAATGCTAATTGCTGTTGTACTGTATTTTGTGCCTGCAGCTGGTATGGGATGCAGAATAGCAAAACCCTGAAAATCTAGTGAAAAAACGTTAATTCGAATACAGCTTATTAGAATTAGTTCAATCAACAAAACCCTCGAAATGCGGTGAAAAAAAATTGTTTAAGTAACATTAAGGTGGCAGATTAATGCAAAAAAAAAAAAAAAAAAAGTTAAAACGCTCCCTAAAACATATTTTGCCCTGTGGCCAAGCTGTATGACTAAAGACTCAATGGGCCTCATTACACGTTAGGCGGTAGGGGTTTACCGGTACCGGTATGGGCACCGGTAACGGTAAAACCCTACCTCCTTACTACGAGTTTCCTTTGCGGGACCCGACTTTAACGGCTGGTTTTACCAGCCGTTAAAGTAGGGTGCCGCAAAGGGACCTCGGAGCTAATTAGGGTACCGCAATTTGCGGTACCCTAATTAGCACCTTCCCCATTCCCATTATGCCCTATGGGGGCAAAAATGGGAATGGGGAAGAGCCTTGGTGAATGGGGAATTACCGCCCCCGCTCACCTTGGAGTAGGGTGGTAATTCCGCCATCCACCAAGGCGGACACGGTAAAATACCGGCAGCAACCATGGCGCTAATAGCGCCATGGTTACCGCCTACCGTGTAATGAGGCCCAATGCATGGCTTTTCTCCACTTGGGTGAGCAGTAGCCTCACACAAGTAGTGTAAACCTTTAGGGACTTAGGTCCAAAGTATTCTGATTTATCAGACACAGTTCAACGTGCATAGCTTGCTGTATGGGGTATTCTAAAAACATTTTGCGTCAGTGCAAGTGAAATTTCCATGGTGCAAAAAATTTCCTATTTGAATGCATTTGTGCACGAGGGCAAAGAAGCACGACTAGGGCAGACATTGGGCCTCATTACGACCCTGGCAGAAGACCATGGTGCTATTAGGTTACGGGGCGGTAATTCCCCCTTCCTCCATGGCCCTTCCCCATTCCCATTTTTGCCCCACAGGGCTCAATGGGAATTGGGAAGGCACTAAGTACGGTGCCGCAAATTGCGGCACCGTAATTAGCACCAAGGTCCCTTTGCGGGTCCCGACTTTAACGGCTGGTCTACACCAGCCGTTAAGGTCGGGTCCCGCAAAGGGACCTCGTAATTAGGCGCTAATAGGTTAACGGCACGGCAGCCTTCTACGGCGCCGTTAACCCATTAGCGCCTGGGTCGTAATGAGGCCCTGCCTTGCTGCAAAATGTCATTGAAAGAAGATGTTATTTGCACCAGGACAATTTATAGCCTAGTGTTTATTGCAGTTACACTGGGGTAACGCTGCTGTAATGCACCAAGTGACATGCTCAAAGTATAGAATTATTGATATATTGTACATATTCTTGATGTTAACACCATGTGAGCATGCAGACTGTCTTCTCTATCACCTTATTAATTTGTCCCAACTGCGTGGGAAAATCTTTACTAGAAGCCCAGGGTGATTTATCATAAATGTTCTTCCCGCCTGAAGATCTGCATTTTAACAAGAAGGCATTGTCTGATCTAGGTCAGCGCCCTTCTGATTTACTGTCCCTGCCAAACGCCCCCCTTACGTTGCACCCAGTGGAATCATTAAACCAGGGCAGTGCATTTCTCTTACCTGTCATGCACAGATGGCTCGGGCAATTATTGGTATTATTTCACGTTGACACTTGCATGCTCTTTCCCTGCAAAAGGTGAAGGATCAATACAGTGCAACCGCACAGCAGTATTTGCACCTAAATTAGCCTCAGATCCCACTGCACAACAGGAGCTAACTGGAATGACCATTGTGGAAGGAGTGACAAATGACACTGCCTTGCCCTACTGAACATTGTGTATAGGCATTTATCACAAGAGTGTGGGAGCGCCTCTACTGAGAACGGACAAGGTTCAAATGACCCGTTCCGTGGAATTTCTTCCACTCAGGAGGATCTGCAACCACATTTTAGCACCCTGCACCCTTCATAGTGGAGAAATATCCATTTGCATATCAATATGGCCCCACCCAGAAGGGCAGCCCGGCACCGAAATGCTAGGCAATGCTCCTCTGAACAAGAGTACCATCAGCAACCCCAGACACGTGTTTCGGCCTTGTTGGGCCTCCTCTGTGAGGTGAAGCTGGGCCTCTCTAAGGGACAGTGAGCAGGGAGTCCACGTCTGGATTACCCCGGATAACCTGGGGTGAAACCTCAAGTTTTAGTAATTTCATAAGAGTGTGGGAGCCCCTTTACTGAGAACAACATGGTTCAAATAACCTGTTCTATGGATTTCTTCCATAAGCTTGTGACCTATTATTTGCTTTAACAAATGTGCAATAGTGCAAGAGGATGCTTGGGCAGCTATTGCACCCACCATTAGGTAGTGGAGTTTCGGTGGGGGCACAGTGGTTCCACTGCCCCATCTGTCATGCAGCATCAAACTCAGAGTTTGTGGATATGAAGCATACTGTGGATTGCACGTGGTCCTAACTTTTGCATTATCGCGTGTATAAACCACTGGATACAGCAATTGACTTAGATATACCACTTCATCTTCCTCATAATCATCTCTTCATCATATTCACTTTTAACATCAGTTAGTGCTATCTTTTGTTTTAGGAAAGTGTATCTGGCTGCACGTGAATGTGGATGTTCATTGTGGTTGTACTTTTAGGATTCTTGTGATGCATAGTAAACTGCAATACCAGTGTAAAAGTCTGAAAAGAATTGTCTTATTAAGGGATAGTTGTGAGATCACTACTGACCTGTAATGAGAAAATATCACTGCTGATCAGGCTTCAGATGTGACCTAGAACGCTAGAATTCAAGTCTTCATTGTGTACCGAACATTGTTGACCACAGGTATGGTTGCTGTTTCTGTTCTGCATCTGGGCCTAACACTTGTATGATAGGCCAGTAGTAGTCTGTCTTGGTCAGACCTGTATGATAGGTCTGTAGTAGTTTGTCTTGGTCAGACCTGTAAGATACCCCTGTAGCAGTCTGTCTTAGTGAAATCTGTATGATAGCCCTGTAGTAGTCTGTCTTGGTCAGACCTGTAGGATAGCCCTGTAGTAGTCTGTCTTGGTCAGACCTGTATGATAGCCCTGTAGTAGTCTGTTTTAGTGAAATCTGTATGATAGCCCTGTAGTAGTCTGTCTTGGTCAGACCTGTAGGATAGCCCTGTAGTAGTCTGTCTTGGTCAGACCTGTATGATAGCCCTGTAGTAGTCTGTCTTAGTGAAACCTGTATGATAGCCCTGTAGTAGTCTGTCTTAGTGAAACCTGTATGATAGCCCTGTAGTAGTCTGTTTTAGTGAAATCTGTATGATAGCCCTGTAGTAGTCTGTCTTGGTCAGACCTGTAGGATAGCCCTGTAGTAGTCTGTCTTGGTCAGACCTGTATGATAGCCCTGTAGTAGTCTGTCTTAGTGAAACCTGTATGATAGCCCTGTAGTAGTCTGTCTTGGTCAGACCTGTATGATAGCCCTGTAGTAGTCTGTTTTAGTGAAACCTGTATGATAGCCCTGTAGTAGTCTGTCTTGGTCAGACCTGTATGATAGGCCTGCAGTAGTCTGTCTTAGTCAGACGTGTATGATAGGCCTGTAGTAGTCTGTTTTGGTGAAACCTGTATGATAGCCCTGTAGTGGTCTGTTTTGGTGAAACCTGTATGATAGCCCTGTAGTAGTATGTCTTGGTGAAACCTGTATGATAGCCCTGTAGTGGTCTGTCTTGGTGAAACCTGTATGATAGTGCTGTAGTAGTCCGTCTTGGTCAGACCTGTATGATATGCCTGTAGTAGTCTCTCTTGGTCAGACCTTTATGATAGCTCTGTAGTAGTCTGCCTTGGTCAGACCTGTATGATAGGCCTGTAGTAGTCTGTCTTGGTCAGACCTGTATGATATGCCTGTAGTAGTCTCTCTTGTTCAGACCTTTATGATAGCCCTGTAGTAGTCTGTCTTGGTCAGACCTGTATGATAGGCCCGTATTAGTCTGTCTTGGTCAGACCTGTACGATAGGCCTGTAGTAGTCTGTCTTGGTCAGACCTGTATGAAAGCCCTGTAGTAGTCTGTCTTGGTGAAACCTGTATGATAGCCCTGTAGTAGTCTGTCTTGGTGAAACCTATATGATAGCCCTGTAGTGGTCTGTCTTGGTGAAACCTATATGATAGCCCTGTAGTTGTCTGTCTTGGTCAGACCTGTATGATAGCCCTGTAGTAGTCTGTCTTGGCGAAACCTGTATGATAGCCCTATAGTAGTCTGTCTTGGTGAAACCTGTATGATAGCCCTGTAGCGGTCTGCTTGGTGAAACCTGTATGATAGCCCTGCAGTAGTCTGTCTTGGTCAGACCTGTATGATAGCCCTGTAGTACTGTGTCTTGGTGAAACCTGTATGATAGCCCTGTAGTGGTCTGTCTTGGTGAAACCTGTATGATAGCCCTGTAGTAGTCTGTCTTGGTGAAACCTGTATGATAGCCCTGTAATGGTGAGTCTTGGTGAAACCTGTATGATAGCCCTGTAGTGGTCTGTCTTGGTGAAACCTGTATGATAGCTTTCTCTACCTGTGGTGTTCCCCAGGGGTCTAACCTCTCGCCCTGGCTTTTCAACCAATACCTGGCAACTCTCGCCCACTGCATTGCCATTTTCTGCTCAAATTTCCAGTGCTACGCTGATGACACTCATCTCATTTTCAAGCTGCCCTCTGCCACCTCCTCTCCCCCTCTCATCTCTGATTGCCTAACTGCCATTCAAGATTGGTGTTCCACCAATGATCTTTGTCTGAATGCCAGCAAGACGGAGATCCTCCTCATCGGCACACCTTCACCATCCTTTCCCCTCACTCTCTGGCCAGCCTCCCTTGGCCCTCCTCCTACCCCCACCTGCGAGGCTAAGAACCTCGGGGTCATCTTTGACTCCACCCTTTCCTTCTCCGCCCACATATCTGAGGTCTCTAAAAAGTCAAATTTCCGACTGCACCTCCTCAGAGGTACTCTGCCTTTCCTCTCCTTCCCCCAGAAGCTCATGGTATCTCACGCTCTGGTTATCTCTAGCTTGGACTATTGTAACAGCCTCTTTCTAAATCTACCTGCCTCTACTCTCCGCCCTCTGCAACTAATCCAGAACAGGACTGCAAGACTTGTACTTGGCCTCAAGCCCTGGGATCGTATCTCTCCAGCAATTAAATCTCTCCACTTGCTCCCAGTGGATGCAAGGATTAAATTCAAAACCCTCTGCATTGTCCACAAGGCTTGCTGGGGCCTGGGTCCAAAATACCTTCAGCTATCCCTCCGCAAATACCTCCCCTCTCGAGCTCTACGCTCCTCTACCTCCAACTCACTCAGAGTCAGTCGTTTTTCTAAGAAACGAGCTGGGGGTAGATCTCTGTCTTCGGCTGGGGCCTCCCTCTGGAACAGCCTCCCTGCCACTCTAAAATTTGAGGAGAACCATCTCCAGTTCCGGAAGCACCGCAAGACCTTCCTCTTTTCTTCTGCCTTCGCTCCCCCCTCGCCCCTGCGGATCTCTTCTCTCTTGGCACCGTGCACCTGGCCACCCTCTGTATTTTCGGCCCAGGTACCTGCTCATCCTGCCTCCCTCCCGCACTGCCTCAGGGCCACCCCTTGCACTGGGGTCTGTATCTGTACCCATACAGCCCCCCCTTTTTCTTCCTGCACTTATCAGACCTACCCTGTCTGCTGCCTTAAACCATGCACTTGCAAATTGCTGGCTGCATTACCACTGTTTGTTGCCTTTATTATTTATTTATTGTTATTTATCTGTTTCTCCTCTGCTTCGCACTTTCCACATCTCCCCCCTTCCATGCACTTTTCCCCTCCCCCTCTCCCATGCACTTGCGCATTCTCAATGTCACTGGGCCTAGTAAGATCGCTGTTTTGTTCTCCCCTATTCCCCTCCCTTGCCTTGTCGCGCTCTGAAACACTTGTGTACGAGCGCGATAGAAATAAAATATCAATCAATCAATCAATCAATGATAGCCCTGTAGTAGTGTGTCTTGGTGACACCAGTATGATAGCCCTGTAGTGGTCTGTTTTGGTGAAACCTGTATGATAGCCCTGTAGTGATGTGTCTTGGTGAAACCTGTATGATAGCCCTGTAGTAGTGTGTCTTGGTGAAACCTGTATGATAGCCCTGTAGTAGTGTGTCTTGGTGAAACCTGTATGATAGCCCTGTAGTGGTCTGCTTGGTGAAACCTGTATGATAGCCCTGTAGTAGTGTGTCTTTGTGAAACCTGTATGATAGCTCTGTAGTAGTCTGTCTTGGTCATGCCTGTATGATAGCCCTGTAGTAGTCTGTCTTGGTCAGACCTGTATGATAGCCCTGTAGTAGTCTGTTTTGGTGAAACCTGTATGATAGCCCTGCAGTAGCCTGTCTTGGTGAAACCTGTATGATAGCCCTGTAGTAGTATGTCTTGGTCAGACCTGCGTGATAGGCCTGTAGTAGCCTGTCTTAGTCAGACCTGTATGATAGCCCTGTAGTAGTCTGTTTTGGTGAAACCTGTATGATAGCCCTGTAGTGGTCTGTCTTGGTGAAACCTGTATGATAGCCCTGTAGTGGTCTGTCTTGGTGAAACCTGTATGATAGTTCTGTAGTAGTCTGTCTTGGTCAGACCTGTATGATATGCCTGCAGTAGTCTCTCTTGGTCAGACCTTTATGATAGCTCTGTAGTAGTCTGTCTTGGTCAGACCTGTATGATAGGCCTGTATTAGTCTGTCTTGGTCAGACCTGTATGATATGCCTGTAGTAGTCTCTCTTGGTCAGACCTTTATGATAGCCCTGTAGTAGTCTGTCTTGGTCAGACCTGTATGATAGGCCTGTAGTAGTCTGTCTTGGTCAGACCTGTATGAAAGCCCTGTAGGAGTCTGCCTTGGTGAAACCTGTATGATAGCCCTGTAGTAGTCTGTCTTGGTGAAACCTGTATGATAGCCCTGTAGTGGTCTGTCTTGGTGAAACCTATATGATAGCCCTGTAGTTGTCTGTCTTGGTCAGACCTGTATGATAGCCCTGTAGTAGTCTGTCTTGGTGAAACCTATATGATAGCCCTATAGTAGTCTGTCTTGGTGAAACCTGTATGATAGCCCTGTAGTGGTCTGCTTGGTGAAACCTGTATGATAGCCCTGCAGTAGTCTGTCTTGGTCAGACCTGTATGATAGCCCTGTAGTAGTGTGTCTTGGTGAAACCTCTATGATAGCCCTGTAGTGGTCTGCTTGGTGAAACCTGTATGATAGCCTTGAAGTAGTCTGTCTTGGTCAGACCTGTATGATAGCCCTGTAGTAGTCTGTCTTGGTGAAACCTGTATGATAGCCCTATAGTAGTCTGTCTTGGTGAAACCTCTATGATAGCCCTGTAGTGGTCTGCTTGGTGAAACCTGTATGATAGCCTTGAAGTAGTCTGTCTTGGTCAGACCTGTATGATAGCCCTGTAGTAGTCTGTCTTGGTGAAACCTGTATGATAGCCCTATAGTAGTCTGTCTTGGTGAAACCTGTATGATAGCCCTGTAGTGGTCTGGTTGGTGAAACCTGTATGATAGCCCTGTAGTAGTCTGTCTTGGTCAGACCTGTATGATAGCCCTGTAGTAGTGTGTCTTGGTGAAACCTGTATGATTGCCCTGTAGTGGTCTGTCTTGGTCAGACCTGTATGATAGCCCTGTAGTAGTGTGTCTTGGTGAAACCTGTATGATAGCCCTGTAGTAGTCTGTCTTGGTGAAACCTGTATGATAGCCCTGTAGTAGTCTGTCTTGGTGAAACCTGTATGATAGCCCTGTAGTGGTCTGTCTTGGTGAAACCTGTATGATAGCCCTGTAGTGGTCTGTCTTGGTGAAACCTGTATGATAGCCCTGTAGTGGCGTGTCCTGGTGAAACCGGTATGATAGCCCTATAGTAGTCTGTCTTGGTGAAACCTGTATGATAGCCCTGTAGTGGTGTGTCTTGGTGAAACCTTTATGAATGCCCTGTAGTGGTCTGTCTTGGTGAAACCTTTATGATAGCCCTGTAGTGGTGTGTCTTGGTGAAACCTGTATACAGGTAATAGACTGTAGTAGTGTGTCTTGGTGAAACCTGTATGATAGCCCTGTAGTGGTCTGCTTGGTGAAACCTGTATGATAGCCCTGTAGTAGTCTGTCTTGGTGAAACCTGTATGATAGCCCTGTAGTAGTCTGTCTTGGTGAAACCTGAATAATATCCCTGTAGTAGTCGGTCTTGGTCAGACCTGTATGATAGCCCTGTAGTAGTCTGTCTTGGTGAAACCTGTATGATAGCCCTGTAGTGGTCTGTCTTGGTGAAACCTGTATGATAGCCCTGTAGTGGCGTGTCCTGGTGAAACCTGTATGATAGCCCTATAGTAGTCTGTCTTGGTGAAACCTGTATGATAGCCCTGCAGTGGTGTGTCTTGGTGAAACCTTTATGAATGCCCTGTAGTGGTCTGTCTTGGTGAAACCTTTATGATAGCCCTGTAGTGGTCTGTCTTGGTGAAACCTGTATGATCGCCATGTAGTAGTGTGTCTTGGTGAAACCTCTATGATAGCCCTGTAGTGGTCTGGTTGGTGAAACCTGTATGATAGCCCTGTAGTAGTCTGTCTTGGTCAGACCTGTATGATAGCCCTGTAGTAGTGTGTCTTGGTGAAACCTGTATGATTGCCCTGTAGTGGTCTGTCTTGGTGAAACCTGTATGATAGCCCTGTAGTAGTCTGTCTTGGTGAAACCTGTATGATAGCCCTGTAGTAGTCTGTCTTGGTGAAACCTGTATGATAGCCCTGTAGTGGTCTGTCTTGGTGAAACCTGTATGATAGCCCAGTAGTAGTTTGTCTTGGTGAAACCTGAATGATAGCCCTGTAGTGGTCTGTCTTGGTGAAACCTGTATGATAGCCCTGTAGTAGTCTGTCTTGGTCAGACCTGTATGATAGGTGTTATATACCAGCAGGGGGCGCAGAAGCTTGGCTGCCTGAACCAGCGCCTCCTCACATCAGGCTGAATCTTTCATAAAACAAAACAATAATAACAGCAGTTTTATACCCTACCTCTCTCCGATCCTGCTTCTTGACTCCGGGGGCCCCTCCGACAGCGATTTCATCAGGAATCGGATCTGCCTTCAGCTGGACCTGGTTCGGCCCCTCGGTGAGGCCTCTTCCTGCTCGATCAGCCAGCGAGACCTTCCTGATCCTGAGTGCCTCCCCGCCTTCTGTGTCCCGCGGTGTGGTCCCTCAACTCCATCTCAGCGACTGATCCTCCGACTGTGTCCACACCACATCTGGCCCCCTCGGCAGTTTCCTGCTCTGCTCCCACTGCGGCCCTTCCCGCTCGGCAGCTGGCGCGGCTACCTGGGATAGCGGTGTCAGCCCACCTGCCTCAGCTGTCTGTGGCCTCCACCCTGGGCCCGGGACTTCTGCCTGCTGACTGCGCCTCCATTCCGGCTCCGAACTTCCATCGGCGGATGTGGGTCCTGGGACTTCCATCCATGGCAGCAGGTGCTTGTTGCCTGGTGCCTCCATTCCAGCCCAGATCCTCTGTCTGCCATTCCTGCCAGAGGCCTGCGCTCCTGGTCCAGAGCTTCCAGCTGCAGTGGTGTTTCACCTGCTGTGTCTTCTGGCCTGCCTCTGCCGCCTGGGGCGCTATCTTGCTGTAGAGTTAGGCGCTGCTTCCCGCACCCTTAGCCAGGCGTGACTGCGGAGGGCTCCCACCTGACAGCGGCAGGAGCCGCTACATTCAGCACCTGGACCGGTCTTGCCTCCTCTACTGACTATGGCTGTACCGTTGTCCACGCCAGTGCCATTCTGGGCCCCACGCCTGCTTCCCGCACCCCGTGCCAGGCATGACTGCTGGGGGCTCCCATGGCAGGAGCCGCTACATTCTGCACCTGGACAGGTCTTCTCTCCTCTACTGCCTGCTGCTTAACAATTGTCCATGTCAGTGCCATTGTGCGCTACACGTCGGCGGATCCCAGCTTCCCCCGGCGCAGCCTCCTCCTGCCCAGCTGCCCACTTTACTCTCCTGACTATTTGGGACGCCCACCTACCCTCTCTGCCGTCCTGTCCTGGGACGTGACAGCTACTGGAACTCCTCCTCCCAGGCACTCACCTGCCACCTACTACACAGTCCCTCCTACTAGATCCCCACACTTCCCCTTCAACAGAGGCCCAGCAAGAATCACACTTGCCTACCCCCTGCTGCTAATCCTCCTCCCCCTTCCTCATCTAAGCGTGATCATCCAATACCACGGTCACGACCCAGGAGCCAGCCCTCCCTGCTCCTGCCTTTCACCCTACCACACAGTCTCTGCTACCAAACATCCACCCCCCTAACGGGTTCAACCTGGCACACACAAACTGCTCCAGCTCTTGCCCTACCCTTTCCTTCCCTGCCACTTACCTCACAGTTTCCACAGCTGAGTCTCTTCCCACCTCCTTTCCAGCCTTGGGCAGAAACCAATACTACCAACTCCCTGCCTGCCTCCTACCCACCCATCAGGCTCTGCAACTGGGCCTTTCCCACCTCCTTCCTAGCTTTGTCCCTACCACTCCTCTTAGCCTGTCCCTGTTCTAGTGCGCCCTGTCTCTCTGCCACCTCCCATACAGTCTGCAGGTGAACGTCTTCCAACCTCCTTCCCAACCTGTTCCCATCCACTTCTCGCTGTCTGCTCCTGATCTTGCGTACCTTGACTCTCTGCTTACTACCTACCAACCTGAGTACCATACTGAGTAGCAAGCCGAGTACCAATCTGAGCCTCCTCTCTCTCCTACACCAGCGCTGACTCTACAGGGAGCTGCTACACTGGTCCCTGTTCTCGACATCATAAGTCTCAACAGCAACGGACCATCATAGCTCCTCGTATCACTGACTTCTCTGTTATGCGAACTGCCAAATCTCTTTTTCATCACCCTCTCTTTCCTCCCCCCTCTTTCACTCACCCCACCTTCTCCTCCCCCACCTACTCTCCTTTTCCCTCCTCATTCCCACTCCCCTCTTCAATCCCCTCCCCCAATCCTCCTGTTACACACCTACCCTCTCTCACCGTCCTAAACTTCTTTACCCCCCCACCGCTCATCATTCCAGCCTCATGAACATGGCGCTCTGGAACGCCAGATCCATCTGCAACAAGACCGCAGCTGTTCTAGACATATTCTTTCGTCTCAACCTTCATTTCCTATGTCTAACTGAAACCTGGATCCCCCCCATAACACTTCTGTCCCCGCTTCCCTAACTACCTCCTCGTCCTCCTTCTCTCATATCTCTCGCTCTTCTGGCCGTGGCGGAGGTATTGGCCTCCTCTACCACCCCAATACCTTTCCTCTACCTCCTCACCATCTTTTCCTTCCTTCGAATTTCTTTACAAATCTTTCTCCTCTCCTCACCCCATTTCCTTTCTAATCATCTATCAACCCCCTGGCCCTCTTTATTCCTTCTATGAAGATCTCGATCAACTCCTCTCGCTCATCTCTCCCTCCCCCTCTCCTCTAACTGAACTTGGCGACTTTAATCTTCACCTCCCTTCTCCCTCTCATTCCTCATCCCTCTTCTCCATCCTTGACTCCTACCTCCTTTCCCCCTTCCTTCTTCCCCCACTCATTCCAATGGCTCCACTCTAGACCTCATCTTCAATTCTTCCTACCCCTCTTCCCCAGTCTCTACTCTTCCTATCTATCTCTCCGATCATGCCTTACTCTCCTTCTCCCTTACACCCTTTCCACATTCCTCTTCTACTAGGCCCTCTCTTCCCATCTTTTCACAGCGTGACTTTTGCAACTTTGATCCTTCCCTCTTTATTGACACTTGCTCTTCTTCTCTCCCCTCTCTCCAAGACTTCTCTTCATTGTCAGCCAATGATGCTCTATCCACTCTTTCCTCTTCTGTTTCTTCTTCCCTTGATCAACTCTACCCCCTTTCTTTCTTCCGTCCAACCCAGAAACCCTTTCAACCATGACTCACTCCTCAACTCCTCTCTATGCGGCGCCTTCTCCAACGTCTGGAAGGACTCTGGCTCAAATCTCCTTTGCTTTCCAACCAAACCTCATATTTCTCCTACCACGCTATCTTCGACTCTTTTCTTGCCTCGGCTAAACGCTCCTACTACTCTAACCTTCTCCACTCCCAAGCCTCCCACCCTCGCTGTATCTTCCAAACTCTCTCTCAACTTCTCTCCCCTCTTACCCCTGATCCCTCCTCCTCTTCTACACTTTCTCGCTCTGACTTCCCTCTCCTTTCTCGCTCTGACTTCGCTAGCTTCTTCTCCTCCAAGATTCTTACCCTTCGGCAAAAAATCAACTGCTCCTCGGATTTCCCCTCTTCTCCCCCCCTCCCTCATCCTGCATGTCCTACTTCTCACTTATCTCCCCCTCTGAAGTCTCCACCCTCCTCTCCAGAGCCCACCCCATGTCCGCCCCAACCGACCCTCTCCCATCCCTTCTTCAGCCACCTTTCCCTCTGCTTGTAAACACGCCACGATCATCCCTATTTTGAAGAAACCTTCTGCTGATCCCCTTCTCACCTCTAACTTCTGCCCTATCTCTCTTCTTCCATGCCTCTCTAAGCTTCTTGAGTGCCTCGCCTACTCTCAGCTCTCATCCTTTGTCACCAATCTCTCTCTCCTACCCCCTCCCAATCTGGCTTCCATCCTAAACACTCTCTTGAAACTGCTCTCACCTACATCCTTAACTCCCTCCTCTCTGCTCGACACTCTAAGCAATCCTCTATCCTTATTCTCCTTGACCTCTCCTCTGCCTTTAACACTGCCGATCATCCCCTTCTTCTCCACACTCTTTTTTCCTTTGGGTTCAAAGGCTCTGTTCATAACTGGCTATCCTCTTACCTCTCTTCCCGCTCTTTTACTGTTTCCTGTGGTGGCTGTTCCTCTCCAACCCAACCTCTAGAATACGGCGTACCTCAAGGTTCGATGCTTGGACCTTTCCTCTTCTCTCTATACACCTCCCTCCTTGACCCTGTTATCTCCTCATTTGGCATCTACCACCATTTCTATGCTGATGACACTCAACTCTTCCTTTCCTTCTCTTCCTTCTCAACTGACCTCCACCTAAAACTTTCTTCCTGCCTTAGTGCCATAAAGAACTGGATGTCTTCCCGCTTTCTCTCCATTAACACTGACAAGACTGAAGTCGTATTCTTTCCCTCCAACTCTCTTCCCCCTCCCTCTCCTCCACCTTTCATTCACTTTCCTCCCTCTTATCTCCCTATCTCTCTCCATGCTCATAACTTAGGCATTCACTTTGACTGCTCTCTCTCTTTCTCCCACCATATCTCTCTCACTTCTCGTGCCTGTCGCTACCACCTCTTTAATATTCACAAAGTCCACCCCTCTCTCACCTTCCATGCTACCAAACTTTTAATCTCCTTCCTTATCTTCTCCTGCCTGTTCTACTGTTCTTCCTTATTCTTTGGACTACCTACTTCTCATCTCGCCCCCCTCAAATCTATCTACCATTCTGCTGTCCATACCCTCTGCCTCCTTACCTCCCGTGACTCCATCTCTACTTCCCTCTCTTCCCTTCGCTGGCTTCCATTTCGCTCCCAACTTGAATTTCACTTTCTCTGCCACGTCTTCAAATCTCTCCATGGTCTTGCTCCCCCTTATCTCTCCTCCCTCCTCTCTTTCTACTCTCCCTCCCGTTCGCTTCGTTCAGCTGACCATTTCCTTCTCACTGTACTTCCGTCCCCTTGTGCCCCCTCCCGTTTCCGCTCCTTCCAACTACTAGCCCCCCTGCACTGGAACTCCCTACCTCTCGCAATCCGCTCTACCCCTACCTTCTCCTCATTCCACACCTCCCTTAAATCTCTCCTTCTCCATTCTCCTCCTTGAAACCCCTTCCCCTTCCTGCTTCCCCTCCCTCCTTTATCTTTCCACTTGAATATCTCCCTCCCCTCACCTCCCCTACCTCCCCACTCTCACCTTTTCCCCTTTCCTCCTCCTTCTCCTCCTCACCCCTCTCCCTCCCACACAGTCCTACTCCACTACTCTCCCCACTCCCTTCAGTTAATTGCTCTTCTTACTGTTTTCTTGACTGATTCATATTCTAATTTGCTTCTACTGTTATATTGTTTATGTTTCATGTATTAAGTTGTTCAGTTGTGCAGAGCTTTGGTGTAAATCGCTATATATATAAACAAATAAACACAAATACAAATACAAATACAGAATGATAGCCCTGTAGTGGTCTGTCTTGGTCTATGTTTTTGTGCAATTGTGCAGCCACTGTTTTTTCAATGATTTTCGTAGGCAGTGGAGGTTGGTAATTGAGTGTATTTTTTGAGGTTTGCTCAAGTTCAGCTTTTTTGAAGAAGTTTGAAGACACTTTTGAGATGCAGGTAAGAGCCCCCGTAATAGAAACGCATTGAATATTTGGAGGGGCGGCATGAGCACTTGGTCCTAAATGTATCTCTAATGAGAGACGTCAGGTACCACCTCATAGGACCTCAAATGCTTTGGGTATAAGCGATGAGAGGGTTTAGGAGAGTTCGAAGGTAGAGCTGTGCCTGATTTTACACCATATGCATTCCCCGACTTGCAGTCATTGTCAGAGCGACTGTACAGGACTAGCAGCTGATGTGTCCGTAATATTTCGATTTTGTAAACAAAAATATTTTCATAGAGCGGATAAAGGCAGGTGCAGCCGCCTCTCAGCGAGAAAGCACTTTGGCACTTCTTTCCTGTTCTGGCGGTGGATTTCCCTGATTGGGTGTGGTGGTGGATGCATGGCCTTGGATACAAAAAGACCTTCGCTTATCGCACTAGCGAAGCACGAATAAGCGCAGTTGCGAGTAGTTGAGCGGCATCATGAGGAGGCAGAAGGAGGCCTTGAACTACTCTCCCTCCTTGTTTGCCGCATTCATCTGGGCGGTGAGTGCATTTCTATTTCTACTCTCTGGGAGCTGATGCCACCCATGTGTAATCTAAGAAGGATGGGTGACCTGGACTGTCTAAACTCTGGGAATGTTTTACCTTCTTCAGAAATTGAAAGTCTGTGTACTCGTTATGATCTGCCTTTTACGTCACCCATGTCTCCTGCATGCTTGCAGTCTGGAGTTATTCTTGATTCGGGCGAGAATGGTTTCTCATCTGCCCTGACTATCCAATTGGATTACACATTGACTTCTACAAATATTTTTAAAAAAGATTACCCATTTTTTTCCAGCGGGGTCAGAGTACAAGTGAAGGAGATGCCCCATCGGTATCTTTAACTGTTGAGGTAAGGTCATCAAGAGAGCCTCTCCCTTCACCTCTACAAGAACCTGCCAACCCAGCGCTGAGACGAATAGCAAACGTGACTGAGACCGTACCGGTAAGGGGATAGCCGGAAACGGGGGTCCCTGACTCCCCATCAGCCACTCGTGTACTGCTGAAATCAACAGAGAACAGTCCACCATATGAATCAGTATAGTATTCAACTCTGTCGAGTTCCACATAATATTGTCAACATCCAAGACAGGAGTTGGGCGCTCCTACTCTCTCAGCACTAAATGATGTGTTGAGCTCTCCAGTGAGGGTTATTGAAAAAATTATTGAAAAAACTTCTCAATTGACTGAAATCCAAGGGAAATTGGAGACGTTTGTGGCAGAACCCCGCCCATGTGGACATATTGATATTGCATTCTCGCTTCAGTCTCCACCCCTTCCTATTTCTAGTCTCTTTGCTTGTGACACCCCACTGTTTCAAGAATTTCTTGAATAATTTGAAACGTTAGGTGCTACTTCTTGAGTAGAAGATGATTTCGTTATCGCAATTATTGCAATTTCCACCTCCATGAATAAGGCATTCAGTCAAAATCGCTGGAAGAGATGGACAAATAAAGCCTCAGCAAACCGATGACGAAAAAGAAAAATCCAAACACACAGAAGACAAATCACAGCTCTTCATTGAAATGTTTACGTTCATTTTCAAGGAGCATCTGAAAGTGGATGACAAATTAAGAATGGTTCCTTCGGAAAGTGCTAAACCTCGGGTACCACCGATTTTCCAAAATACATTGGACCAGCGGTTTAAGTTTTCTACCAAGTCTGGTAAAAATTACCATTCTGAGGGATCGATTACTCCTGGTTTAGAGGAGTGTTTTGACTTCAATCCCCCAGATTTACTGGGTGTTTCAAGGGCTCCAGAGACAGTGGGTGGGAGGTCCTTCATCTTGTGCCTGCAGATGAACACAATGTTACTTCCCAAGTGATCCCCAATGATCCTCTAAGGCAGTGGTCTTCAAACTTTTTTGGCCAGGGCCCCCCTGAGCAAAATTTGGGCAGGTCGGGACCCCCCAGAAATGCCAAATGGACAGTATATATTGCGCGCCGTCACCTGCTCCCATCAAAGTCAATGGGCTCCCTCATCCCACTCCTACCCAGTCGCTGGTCTCTCCCCACCCCATCACACACCCAGGGCTCTCCCCACTCTGCTCCCATCACTATCCCATGGTTCCCGCCCATTGTGCTCCCACCATAGTCCCTCGGTTCCCCCATCCCGTTCCCAACACAGTCTGAGGGCCAGTGGCGGCTGGTGAATCTTTTTTAAGTGGAGGGGCATTAAGGGGAGGTTCGGGGGGGTTTCCCCCTGTGAATTTATTTTTAAATAATAGGTTAAAATGTTGCATTGTAGAGCATACTTTTAACAAAAAATGGATAAATAGCCAAACAGTTTGCAATTGTTGCTGGGAGTCCAGGGGGCAGGCATTGATATTTTATTTCTATCGCGCTCGTACACAAGTGTTTCAGAGCGTGACAAGGCAAGGGAGGGGAACAGAGGAGAATAAAACAGCGATCTTACTAGGCCCAGTGACATTGAGAACGCGCAAGTGTGAGGGGAAAAGTGCATGGAAGGGGGGAGAAGTGGAAAGTGCGAAGCAGAGGAGAAACAGATAAATAACAATAAATAAATAATAAAGGCAACAAACAGTGGTAGTGCAGCCAGCAATTTGCAAGTGCTGCGTTTAAGGCAGCAGACAGGGTAGGTCTGATAAGTGCAGGAAGAAAGATGGTTCTCCTCAAGTTTTAGAGTGGCAGGGCGCTGTTCCAGAGGGAGGCCCCAGCCGAAGACGGAGATCTACCCGTAGCTCGTTTCTTTGATAAACGACTGACCCTGAGGGAGTTGGAGGTAGAGGAGTGAAGAGCTCGAGAGGGGAGGTATTTGCGGAGGAATAGCTGAAGGTATTTTGGACCGAGGCCCCAGAAAGCCTTGTGGACAAGGCAGAGGGTTTTGAATGATAGATGTCCGGTAAAAAGATACCATCCCTGTCCCCTGGGCCCCACTGGTCCTAACACAATGAACATGATTATGTGTATATGCAAGGCGCTGCACATTCATACAGCAATCACTCTATCATTCACATGAGCATCCATCACCATACACTCACTCATAACGCATCCATACACATGTTTAAATAAAAACAATGAACATAAACGTACCTTCTGCATTGGCCTGTGTGTGGGTGCTGCTCCAGCTGCTCTGTCCGTATGTGCGAGGAGGCGCAGGAGCTCCCCCTCGGACATACAGACATGCAGTGCCCCAGCCAGCATTTCCAATGAGCTATGCAATGCTGGCGAAGCAAAACGCCCCAGCACTTGCATGGCTCAGTGAGCATGTGCGGCTGGGGAACTAAACTGAACTGTCAAAGGGAAACAGTGTTTCCCTTTGACAGTTCAGCCAGCCCAGGAGCACTCCATTAGCTGGATAAAGCAGCTGAGGGAGTGCTCACTGTTTCACTGGGCTGGCTCCTTAGCTCCTCCATAATGGGTGAGGGGCCACTATGCAGTTAGTAATGTTGACCATTGTTGCTGAATATATCACAATTTACTTACATTTTAACACAAAGCACCCCTTTGGGTACTATTGAAACAGTGGGCTTCATAACTACTCTGGCGGTAGCTGTGCCGGTAAAACCGGCACGGCTGCCACTGGAGTTGCATCCGGGTCTGGCACCCGCGAATGGGCAATTACTAGGTCATGCCGAGTTAGGCGGACATGATAATTGCCCTTTCGAAGGTGCCGGTAGATCCCCATTCCCATTTGAGCCCCATATGGCTCAAATGGGAAGGGGGAGCTCGGATGCACCGGCACCGTTAATAACGGTGCTGGTGCATCCGACGAGCTGAGGTCAGACCTGGCGGGGGCTATCAAGCACCCACGAGCACAACTCTTACTATGGCGGAACGGTAGCAACGGTGCCGGTAGCTTACCAGCACCGTTGTTACTGGTCCGCCATAGTAGTAATGAGGCCCAGTCTGTGACTAAAGGAATGAATATCCATTTACAACTGTGGGCCACTTTTTCATTGTTGCCTGAGACAGTTTCATGCTTCAGCCCGCCCATGTGGGCCACCCCTGCCCATTTCTTCCAATCTAAAAAAAAAAAAGAAATCTTTTTTCATGCTGAGCTCTCAGGGCCCCCCTGGGATGCACCCGCGGACCCCTAGGGGGTCGCGACCCACAGTTTGAATACCACTGCTCTAAGGGTATCATTGGCAACCAAACAGGCAATCTTGTGCCTGCAGATGAACACAATGTTACTTCCCAAGTGATCCCCAATGATCCTCTAAGGGTATTATTGGCAACCAAACAGGCAATCTTGTGCCTGCAGATGAACACAATGTTACTTCCCAAGTGATCCCCAATGATCCTCTAAGGGTATCATTGGCAACCAAACAGGCAATCTTGTGCCTGCGCTTCACTTCTTATTTGGCTGCTGCTGATGGACAAACAGTTACGAATCCTTCTCGCATTTACCCACCCCTTAGCGGGGGAAGGGGAACTTGTGACAGTAATACTAAGGATTCTTGTCTAATTATGCAAGATTTATGTCCATGTGAAGACAGAGCTATTTTAAATTTAAGCACAATCGTGGCAAATCAACGTTTGGGGCACCTTGGTCACAGGTTGAATATCGCTTTCTAAAACATCACACCTTTAGTACACCAGAAGGGATCCGAACATATTGGAAACACAAGTCCATTATAAACCTCCTTGCCCAATTTTGGTAATGTGGATGGAATGGCAGGCTTATCTCCGAAAGGTCGTGGATTGCTCGTTAGTTGCAACACAACGAAAATACAATTATTACCAATGATAAAAGGGACTGTCCAGTCAAAGTTGGATAATTATTGTATATTATCACAACAGACAGTTCTGGCAACACTACAAAATACAACTCACCCTGTAAAGGAATGGAGAGTACAGACAGTTTTCAAAGAAGGAAAAGGGATGCAATTCTGGATACTGACATGACGGTTGTCAGTAAAGCAATAGTTCAAGGATACTTTGTTTCAACACAAAGCAAGCAGTGGGTCGTAAAACGTCACTAGGGGCCTTCGGAGAAGGACCAGGGGACATAACCACAATGTACCTTTGTGCTGTAGATGTTCTTGGTAATCGACAGGGTCCAGTCGGTCTCAGGGTGCTTAATAGCTTCTGCAACAGAGTTCCATATGGGAGACAACTGCAGGGATCAGGTGGAAGGCAGTTCAGCGAGCGAGTCTGGACACACGACTGCAGGCTAGCCTACATGGCAGCTCAGGATCAGGAATCGTTCTCTCAGTGCTGGTTGGTGGGTCTGAAGTACTCGGATGGCATTAGTGACTTTGGTGTATCAAAAGTCAGTGGTGCAGTCGGTTGCAGCTCAAGGGGCTCGACTGGCTGGAAAACCTCCTTCATGGCTGATGTCGATATCTGCTTGTTGATGCACTCCTCCTAGCTTCTTAACTGTGCTCGTGTCATGCTTTAAGGCGGCCAGCCCAAAGCTGAGGAGAATGTTGCAGGCAGCTACCTTGTTCTTAGTCGGGTTCAGAGACTCTCTGACACTTCTCACATAGGAAGCTTACTGCAGAGCCTAGCAGGGCACAGTGTGTGCCGGCTGGGTACTGGTTGTGGAGCTGCTGGAGGATCCTCTGAATTCATTATCTCCCTCTGTTCCCTGGGAGATGCTTAGGGGTGGTATTCTGCTAACCTCTTGGAGGTCTGGGACTTCCTTTACTAGCAGAAGATGTAAGGCAGACTATACCTTAGGCCAGGCCCCAATGCTGAGTTCTTCTTGCTACTCCTTGCAAAGTGTTCAGATGATCTACCCAAAAGAGGTACTAAGTCCTCTTTTAAAGCCACATGGGCCACAATGATTCATGTAGGCTAAGCCTACCCTAATGAACCACTCCTGGGTCCCCACCAACCAATCACCTGTATGACCGAGGTCATAACCAGAGTGCTTTGAAACAGAAAAGGTAAAGGGTTGAAAACAGGTACCATTAAGTACCACCCATCTTCCTGTCTGTTGTGGATCAAAGGATCTCTCTATTTAATTAAGCACTCTGTGGTTCCTGATTAAAGCAGCAGGTCTCCCTTGAAGCTGCAGCGCGACCAGACTTTCTGACTTCTGCAAACCACATTCTCGTACCTTCTGAATGGGTTCTCCCTGCGGGATGTCTACTGTAAACCGCTGTCCCTGACATTACTGTTCACTAACCTTGATACTAAGAGGTGAGAGCTGGCTTCAGGTTGACACAGATGCATATCAAATGTTGTTGGGGTTTTCCGGTCTCCTTTGTTAGTCCTGCAGCCAGGCCCCAAATGGGCCTGTTTGAATTAACTCTGATTAGTATGTGAAGCTGCCAACAGCAGAGCCAACAAAAGGACAGGGCAGATCCATGGAGCCTTTGTTAGTTAATTAGGCTGGCCATGGCAGGAGGAAGGTTTTGCCCTGCCCCTTCTGGGATGCCTTGAAGTACTCTTGACTGTCATATCCCAGCTAAATATGACAGGGAGGGACAGCGTTGTAAGCTGTGTCCACCTAGAGTACACAGCTCTATGTGTATGCTGTGCGGTGAGCATAGGAAAATGTGTGCAGATTAGCCCCACACATTTTCCAGAGGTTCATCCACCATCTTTCAATTTCTTATAAAAGTTCAAAAAAAGCCCAGACGAGCGCCCACCCACCGTATATATTGTCTATAATACATGAAATCCCAAAATTTAGAATTATTACCACAAGAGATATTTTTGTGTTGGTTGATGTATTTTTATGATGATGTTTGAACTGATGTTGTGGCTATTATAATCACTTCTAAATTAGGTAGGGATTTTATTTTAGCGTCAGCAGATGATTTTAGGTAATGTGGCTATGATTTATACTTTTCAAGGAGGGTTGTATCAAATAATGATGTCAAATAAATGTATACTCTGTCCTGCCCAATGATTTATTTATTTTATTTATTTTGGAATTTGTAGAGCGCACTTAACCTTGAGGCATCTAGGCGCTGATATTCTTAGAAAGATACATGCATGTTATCCATAGCAGTTGAAGTAGCATACATGTTATACATTTTAGTTGAGTGGCTTATTGAGTGCAATTCATTCATCCTGGATCCTGGAAGCATCGATTTGCATTGAGTTCCCTGGAATTCTTTCAATACAGGTGGTAAAAGAGTGGGGAATTAAATTGTTAGTGATTAACATATATTGCAACTATTTAGAAGCTACACAAAAGGCTCTATTGGATAGTTTGGCGTAAATCTTCCTATCCTAGTATGAAGTGGGCAATCTGGGTAATATTATCCTGGCTGGGGATTTTAATGCGCAAAAATCCCAGATTGATTTTATTGGGGTTACTGAGAATCTGTGGTACGACCAGGGCCAATTTGAGATTATAGATGGCACCCCAAGTGATCACCATAGACTCAGTGTTAAGTTCTTGGCTAACGAATTTAGGAAGCAAACTTCCTTAACCCCTGGAATAGAGGCCTTGAGGGGGAAAAATAGGTTTAAATGGTCACCTAGAACAAATGATGAATTCAAATTATGCATAAAGGAATTAACAAACTCACAGGGGTATTTAGGTCAGGAAATATTTACTCATTGGCACTTTCCGAATTTTATAAAAATGGTCTTATTCATTATCTACATCTAATAATAAACCTACTCGTCATTGGCATTTTAATAATGAGGTACAGGATTCCAAGAGATTTCTGAGAAAAAGTCTTTGGTGGATTAAGAAGCGATGTGTGGACAGTGATATTAAAGTTAAATTACTAAGGAAGGCAAAATATAGACATAAGAATAAAATGAAGCCACTTTGTTATTCGATGCATCAGACAGAGGGCGAAATTATGATTGCATCGATCACTAACAAATCTGACACAAACTGTTGGAGGGTGGGTAATGGTATGGACGAGTAACAATTGCAGACTCAGTCAAATCCTATACCAGAACAAGATTGTGTCAAACACTGAGGATTTGTATGCAATTTCTTTGAACTAAAGTAGTAATTCGAGGGCTCCAGGTGCTAATGGTCCATGTAATATGACTATTCAAGGCAATCCCTAACTCTGAGAAAATATAATAAATCAGTTGTTTGAATTCATTATGCAAATGAAAAATGGAAATTATCTCATATTGTCCGATTTTTACAAAGGCAAACCGGCATGAACCATCAAATTATTGACCAATTGCCCTGCTTGCTGCAAATACAAAGATATTTGCCTCATTGGTTTTGAGGGAATTCAAATCTTGGGCATGTCGTGATGAGATTCTACAATCTAACCATGTATGATTTAGGTCTGGTGTGGGTACTTCTTTGGCCGGGTGGGTCGTGGATTCACTCCAGAAAATATCTTTGGACAAGTTGGTCTCTACAGTATTTATTGCTACAATAGACCTGTCAAAGGCATTCGACAGAATTAACCTGAGTATTCAATGGTCAAAATTTGAAAGCTAGGGGCTTCCATGTGGTCTATTATAGCCTGGTGTCCGAGCAAAGGCCGGGCATAACAAAGGTGTTTAATTAGGGCCCCTGGATGTAACAACCTGTTCCAGCCCTCGGAAACGGTGGTTAATGCTATTAGCACCCCGGGTGGCCAATCAGGTCACCCACAGTACTGAGAGTGGTTTATTTTCTTATGGTGAATGGGATGCCACACGGTGTCCCGTTCATGGAAAGAATATACATATATACGATGGCTGCCACAGAGCTGGAAGGCGGGGCTTTCTAAGGAGCCTCTCTTCCATTTCCATGTTGACCAACAAAGGGAGATAGAGCGAAGCTGCAGTGGCGGCAGCCATCACCGCTGCCACAGGTAGGTGGGGAGGGGGGGCTGGGGTTACTTAAAAGAAGAAGGGAAAGGTGGGTGGGGAGAAGATGGTGCTGCCGGGCGGGGGAAGCAGCCAACGGCTTCCATGGAACACGGGCCTAGGTCAGTAGTTTGACACCGCAATCCAAGGAACCTAATTGGCTGCTCCACCCACCCCAGGTGCTAATAGACATAAAATATGTGCATGCTCATTCTGCCTTGAAAGTCCAATTGAACCTGGATGGAGACCCTACTCAAACAATTCCGACATCTATAGGTCTCTGACAGGGATGCATTCTTGCCCCATTTTTATTTAATTTATATTTAGCAGACTTGGGAATAGCTCTTGAAGCGGCCTCTTTAATCTCTCCAACTATTAGTGATGTTAAGCTTTATTGGTTGACATATGCAGATGACATACTTTAAATTGACTGTACCCGAGTCAGGCTTCAAAGACTGTTTAACTAATTTCAGGAATATTCCACCAGAAATGACTTATTGATAAATGTTAATAAAACAAACGTTCTGTCTTTTTCTGCAGGGTGTAGGAAAGTAAACCAGAGCTGGTGGCTTGATGGTTGGAATGTGGACACAAATAAGGATTTTAAATATTTGGATTTAATAAAAATGTGTCTACTCCAGGCAAGATTGCGGTACAAAATCATGTGAAAGAAAGAGCTAAGTATCTGACCTCTCAAATGAAACATTTTAATAGTAGGTATGTAAAGTGTTCACTGCTCTCTGCCTTAAAGTGTTATGAGGGCAAAGTGGTCCCTTCAATTACTTATGGGCTACAGATTCACTTTGATTTTTATTTTCTGGAAGGCATGTTTTGGAAGGAACCCTGTCTCTCTCCCCAGACCTAAACCCATGGTTGCTATCCGATTTGAATTCGGTCTGGTCTCCCTGAATACTCGAGTCCTTTGGAAAATGATTCTGATATGTAAGAAATTTGAGGATACTCCATCAGGCTTCTTGTTTGAACAATTCAATATAGGAGCGAAAAAAGCAATTAATTACCATACAACTAAATGTGCATCCCAGCTTAAGAAGAGGGGTTTTGATTATAATCAGGCTATTCAGACATAGTGACTTTTAAAACGCAGTTATGGTTACATGATTGGTGCCTTACTTGTGATGCCTTAGATAATTATAAAATAATTCCAGATTTATCAAACACTCATAAGAAGCTCCTTACCTTGTCCGTTTTCATTCGTGGAAATTGGATGGACAATTTTGCGGTTCAGGTTGAACCTCTTATCAACGAGGGATAACTTTTTTTTATGGAAGAAAGTGGATTGTGATACTGCACAATGTAGATATTTTGAGAGAGAAGTGGAGTCTATGAAGCATCTAAGAGTTTGTTTGTTTGTGTGTTTATTTGTAGGGCGCCAGAAAACCCTTTGGTAGTTGGGCGCACAGAATAACAAAAACACTTAGAGCTTGGTTACAGGTTACAGATTACAGGTTGTTGGTGTCATAAATTATATAAAATAATTACGTTATATACATTTTTTACATGTA
This sequence comes from Ambystoma mexicanum, assembly GCF_040938575.1. NCBI lineage: Eukaryota > Metazoa > Chordata > Amphibia > Caudata > Ambystomatidae > Ambystoma > Ambystoma mexicanum. The sequence goes on along the minus strand of NC_090937.1, from coordinate 1,434,481,885 downwards.
AGGATAGAGGGTAACATATTATAAACAGTAAATACATTATGTACATTTTACATGTGAGAGTGGGGGGGTTATATGGCAACAGATCACAATGCACATAGTCTCAGGTTTCAAAGGTCATTGAATCGGAGCCAGATGCGGGTGTGGTGCCTGAAGCTATTGTAAGGCTGGTCCCTTCTTAGTTTAACTGTTAAGGCGTTCCAGTACTGAGCTGCTTGCAAAGGGAAGCTATTGCCTCCTGCTTTCTTTAGTCAGAATCTCAGGGTTTGGAGGCAGAAAGAGTTGGCTGTTCTGGTTGGTCGTGCAGAGGTTTTTCTTATTATTCTGTCGCTAAGGTATGGGGGGGCAGCGTTGTTCATGCATTTGAATGTTAGTGTGACGATTTTGAAGGTGATCCTATCATTGATTTTTAGCCAGTTGTAATTTCTACGCACATTCGAAATGTGCTCTTTGACTGGGTAGTTCAGGGCCGTTCTGAGCGCATTGTTTTGCAGGGTTTGAAGTTTATTAGTGATATATTTGTTAGCACCTGCATAAAGTGCATTGCAGTAATCCAATTTTGAGAGGATCAGTGCATTGGGTAGGATAATGCAGCTAGCTGGTGAAAGGAAGGGTCTGCATGCTTTAATAGGTTTACCAGTATAGGCAGTGGATGAGGTCAGGCAGTTCACTTGTTTCCTTACGGACAAAGTGGAATCCAAGTAGAAACCAAGGGTCTTCACCTCTTTGGCGACGGGGATTATATTGTCGTCAATATTGAAGGAGCTGTAATTGGAATCGAGTTTTTTTAGGTTGTTAGGTGAGCCTAGAATAAGGATCTCTGTTTTTTCGTCATTCAGGCAGAGGCCATGGGTTGCCATCCATGCCTGAATGAGGGTGTACATTTTGTTTACTAAAGCTGTATCCGTAATGAAATTGCCCGAAAGGGGGATGAGGATCTGGGTGTCGACTGCATAATTTGTGTAGGTGACACCCAGTCTGTCCAATTTGTCGAATAGAGGTTTAGAAAGATATTGTACATCGTTGGCGAGACACAGGAGCCTTGTGGGACTCCACATGTTGTCTGGATAGGGTCTGCAGAGTCTAAGGTGGAGAAGACTTGCATACTTCTATTGTCGAGAAAGGATTGGACCCAGGCTATAGCTTCTCTTGAGAAGTGGCCGGCTGACGCTAGGTGTTTGCAGAGTACTGCGTGGTCCACTAGGTCAAAAGCCGCCGACAGATCAAGGAGGAGTAGCATAGCTGTGCTTCCTTTGTCGTTGAACTCGTAGATTTGGGCTTTAAGATCTATAAGTGCGGTCTCAGTGCCGTGCTGAGGTCTTTAGCCCAATTGACGAGTGCCAAGGACTTGGTTAGTCTCCAGGTATTTTTTGATTTTGAGATAGGTCACTCTGTCAATTATCTTCACAAGGAAAGGGACAGTGGTGATAGGCCTATAGTTGGTGGGGATGGAGGGGCCGAGGGTTTGTTTTTTTAGCAGGGGGAGAACCCAGGACTCTTTTAAGCTGCTTGGGAATGTGCTAGATGAGAAGGAGGCGTTGATGAGTTTGGTGACAAAGGGGGCTAGGTCTCTGGCAGCATTTTTAATTATCAGGGCCGGGCAGTTATCACCTTTGCAATTGGAAGGTTTTAGTGAGGCAATGATTTTTTCAGTTTCATGAGTGGAGACTTTAGCGAATTTGAAGGGTGTTAGGCAAGGTTTGGGCGTGGGCGTGTGCGTACTGGGAGTTTCGCTGAGAGGGAGCAAGGTTTTTTTTATAGTAATTTTAGATTGTATTGTTTTCACTTTATTTGCGAGGGCATTTTGGATATTGGTACACCATTGCTCGTCTTTGGGTACATTGTCAGGTGGTGGTATGGGCGATTCAAGTTCTCACAGGATTGCAGATAATTCCTTTGTATTGGAGCATGCATTGGAGATTCTATCGTTATAGACGTCTTCTTTAGCTTGGATGATTGCTTTCTGGTAGTTAGTAGCGCATAGTTTGAGTTTAAGTTTGCTTTCAGCTGTAGGGGTGTGTCGCCATACAGTTTGAAGCTTCCTTTTTTCCAATCCCAGTTCTTTTAGGTAGGGGTGAACCAAGTATTGAGGTGGGATTGTTGTTTACTTTTACAGTTCTTCAGTGGGGCAACAGTGTCCATGGCTATGGCCATGGTGTCGTTGTATATTTTGACCATGGTATCTGGGTCAGAATCAGTTGGCAGGGCATTGATGGTTGGGAGGAGCAGGGGTAAGATATTGTCAGGTGTGATGTTTTTTCTGGCTCTAGTGGGAACCGATGGTGCCATTATTTTTTCAGTTCTGAGCATCTTGTTGAATGTTAAGTAGAAATTAATGATTAAGTGGTCAGTCCACAGCTGGGGTGTAATTTTGGTGATAGTAGTAGGGCAGTTGGAGGTGGCTACCCAGTCTAATATTCTCCCTTTTTGTCGTGGGTGGGGGTGAGAACTTTTTGGGTGAGGCCATGTCCCTCAAGCATGGTGGCAATAACTTGTCCTTGTTTGTCATCTGCGTCGTTAAGACCTAGGTTAAGATCACCAAGGATCATTGTCTGGAATGACTTTTTTTTGTTGCTCGCTAAGAGGCTGGATAATTCCTCTTCGAATAGGCCTAAAGGCCCTGGTGGCCTATAAATGAGGTAGATAGTTAGGGTTTGGCATGGGGATATCGATAATTTAGCAGTCAGGAGTTTGCAGGATTTTAGGGTGGGCGGTGTTGTTACTCTTACATTGAGGTTAGATTTGGAGATGATGGCTAAGCAACCACCAATGGCGTTCTGGCGGTCTAGTCTTAGTAGTTGGTATTCTTTGGGTATTGCTAATGAGAGGGCTGGACCTGCTGCGTCATGTAGCCAGGTTTCTGTGACTGCTAGGAGGTCGAGGTTGTCTAATGTAAGGAGGTTGGCTATTTCAGTGGCGTGGGCCACGACTGATGTAGCATTGATCAGTGTTCCTGTTATGGAGGTTGTTTTGGGGAGACAGTTGGTGTTGGAGGTAACCAGGATGGGTTCTTTCGTTATGGTGCTAGTAGGTGATTGTGGGTTAGGATGCGTTGAGTTCCTAGCCTGGTTTTTGGGAAAGGTGCGACAGTTCAAATAGGCATTGTTGGGTACCTGCGGTTCGTTGAGGGTGGAGAGTCTACCACGAAACCTGGAGTTTCTATGGAGAGTAGGGCAGGGTACATGTTTAGATTGGCCCGTAGTTACCAGTATTAATTGTAGTAACAGTAGTGGGGCGTATGTTGATAGGTTTGTCCTAAAATGCATTTTGCTGGAGTAGAGGATGTTATAACATATACTGTGATGTATAGATAGGTAGGTTGAGAACACAGGATCCCAGGGGTGGCACAGTAGGCGGTCACTCGATTGGGGCACCGTTGGCTAAGATAGAGGTGACACAACTATTCATGGTCCTAACTTGGCTAATGTAGGCATTGTAGTACAGATGTGTGTATCCCTTGATGATGTATGTAGGCTTTGCTTTCCGGAACTCATCAATGAACTGAGATTGTTTACCCGGGACACATTTTGTGACTGAATTTCTGATGCTACTGTATTCTTGTTGCGGAATGCTCTATTCCAATTTTTGCTCAGTTTGATCAATTGAATGTAATCAATTAATGTGAACTAAATGTAAATTAATCAATTGAATGTTTATGGGCTGAATTAATGTGATGGAGCAATATTTATTGAAAGATGATGTTTAATGTATTGTTTTTTTCTTTCGGGATTCAATGTAAAATTTTAATTGTAATTTTGTGAATTGGAAAATAATTATTTAAGGTTTTTTAAGCGTAAACCACCTATTCCAAGGGCTGGCACGGGTGTTAAATACGCAGGCCAGAGATAAAGGCTTGAGCATGATGAGGGCTTTTAACAAGGGTCCCGGGATGTTGCTTCCAGTTCCAGCCTTTGGAACGGGTGCTTAACGCTATTAGCACCCCGGGTTGCCAATCCAGTAACCAGGGTCGCTAAAAATATTGTATTTTCATTCAACGAATGGGACGTGCAGGGTGTCTCGTTTGAGGAATGAGAATACAATCTCAAGATGGCTGCCATTTATACGGAAGGTGGGGCTCCATACAGTGGCCATGGAGTGGCAGGAGAAGCACAGCAATGGTAAGTGACCTTGGTTGCTAGGAATCTGGGAATGAATGTAATTGGATTTATGTTTTATTTTAGCAGAACCAGAATGCTACATAGTTCCCAGGTCGAATCCTAGTGAGGTGTACAGCTAAGCATCAACGTGGGCATGGGGCTTGTGACAATCATGGTCATTAGGGAGGGGTTGGGCAGGGATGGGCTTTGGAGTATTACTGGCTTTAGGGCAGAGATTGGCCTCAGAGTGGCAAATGTGCCTTGAGGTGGGCATGGGTCTTGTGAAAGCAATGGATTTATGCCGAGCTGGGATTTAGAGTGTGGCTAACCCTAATAATAGGGGTGGGTCTAGGGAAAAGGATGGCTATTTAGGCAGTAGTAGGCCTTGTAGCAGGGATGGGGCTTGCAAGAGGTATGAGCTACTGGGCAGGGATAGGACTCTGTGAGGAGCAGATTGTCATTAGATTAGGGGCTTAGGCTGGCCTCGAAAGAATATTTGTTGGTTTAACTTAATATTTGCAGATCAGTGAGTCAGTGCCTCTAATGTATAATGTGATGTTAGAACAAGTCAATTAAATTGCAAGAGGCTAATTCTGATGTCATATCTAAATGATTCTTAGATTTTATTTATGTATTTACTGGATATTTGTATGGCGCCTATACATAAGTGTTTCCAGGCACCATAAGGCAAAATGGGAGGACGTGGGAGGGACATGGGAACCATAAAGGACGAACAACAAAACCGGTTATTTTAGCCTTGTGACAATCCTACCGTGCAAGTGCTTGACAAAGGTCCAAACTTGGCTCCAGTATGACTCTGAAGGGAACAGGCCCCAGTCGCAGCAGCAGAAGGAGAGTTATCACGGGAGGAGGAGAGGGAAGGAAGAGGAAAAATGGGAAGCCTTGATGTAGAGGGGTCCCAGACCCCAGACCGCCTTATGCATGATGAAAAGGGTCTTGAATTTGATCCTCGCAGAAACCGGGAGTTAGTAGGGAATATTTAGGGCTGGAGAGATGCAGTCCCTGGGCTTGAGGCCAAGGATAAATCTTGTAGTCCTATTCTGGATTAGTTGAATGGGGCAAAGGGATGAAAGAGGCAAATTGAGGAAGAAGCTGTTGCAGTAATCCAGCCTAGAGAGAACCAGGGCTCTGGAGACATTGAGCTTCTGGGGGAAGGTAAGGAAAGGTAGAATGCCCCTAAGGAGGTGCAGCTGAAAGTTGGACTTCTTGGCAAGGTCCGTGATGTGCGGAGAGAAAGAGAGAGATGAGTCAATGATGATGCCAAGGTTTTTTGCCTCACAGGTGGGTGAGGGGAATGGACCCAAGGAGTATGGCTAGAGAGTGGGGGAGAAACAAGGAGCAGGCGTCCCAATGAGAAGGAGCTCTGTCTTGCTGGCTTAAGGCAGAGATCATTGGCAGAGCAACATGCCTGGATAGCAGTCAGGCAGTCAGGTATTAGGGAGGAGGCGGAGCAAGCAGAGGATGGAAGCTTGAAAGAGAGCTGTGTGTCATCTGCATAACACTGGAAATGAGGGGAGAAGTGGAGATCAGGTAGGCCAAAGGGGCCATGTAGATGTTGAAGAGCCATGGCAATAGGGTAGAGCCCTGAGGGACGCCACAACTGGAGAGTGAGGTGGAAGAGAGAAAAGGTCCCATTTGCACTTGATATGCTATGCTAGAAAGGAATGAGGTAAGCCACACCAGCGCCCTGTCCATGATGCCTTGAGTCTGAGAATGGATGAGGATGGAGTGGTTGACTGTGTCAAAGGCAGAAGATAGATCGAGGAGGATCAAAACAGAGGGAGTGTTGGAGTCCAGCTTGGAGAGTCGATCTTCACAGGTTTCAGGACAGCAGGTTCCTTGCCTCTGGATGTGCTGAAACCGGACTGGTTGTCATGGAGGCAGCCAGCCACGGTCAGTTGGGGGATGACCAGCTTCTCCATGAGTTTGTCCAAAGAAGGGGTGATAGAGATAGGGCAATAGTTAGCTGTGTGAGATGAGTCAGCAGATTATTTTTCTAGGAAAGGGTGCCCAATAGGTTATGGGAAGGAGCCAGTGGCAAATGAGTGGTTGCAGAGGTCATCCAAGACTGGGGCAAGAGATGCAATGGTGTCCTTGATGGTTCTGGAGGAGCAGGGAAACACGTGTCTAGAGGACACTTTCATAGAGTGGACAACTCTAGTGATCTCATCTGGTGAAATGGGAGAGAAGGAGGTGAGTATGGGGGCACAGGAGGGCCAACTGAGGCACGAGAAGCAGGGGTATGGGAGGGGAGAGGAAAACAGAGAAGACAGCATGACGAGAGTTTTGGAGGAGAAGTGGGCGACCAGAGCAGAGCAGAGGGCCTGTGAGTAAGGAGGAGAGGACGAGACTGCGTTAGGAATGGCAAGTTATTTGCAGATTATTTTGAACGGTAAATTATATGCACTTGATATTTTATTGTGCACTGCAAAAAATTCAATGCATACTGCATTCGTGAATGTTCTTTTTACCCTATCAAACAAACCCATTTGTTTAATGTCTGAGAATCTATTCCAATGTGATTGCAGTGCTGATTTCTAGACATTTGTATTTATTGTAGTGCCAAAGCCTGGAGTGATACTATAATCCTTTTAAACATGCAATAAGAGACCCTTTGATAGTACTGACCACAAAACATCCATCTCTGATGGTCATCTTGTGTTATGAATGACGGCAGCTGTCCTGTCAGCCAAGGTCATCCCAAGCCAGGCAAACATAAGCAGCTCCATGTGGCCTCTTGTCGTAATTACACAAACAGTCTTTTCATTGCTGTTTCCTCTCAATGGCACTCATTCTGCCTCTTAAACATGTTGTGTGGAATAGCTATCAAAGTGCCCTTTGTGCCACTATCCAAGACATAGTTTATTCTCCTCGGGCAAACACCATAACGCAGAGTGAGCCCAAGGAACTGAATGGACATAAGCTGAGAACCAGATGGCCATGAATCATCCTTCACAAGCGGAAGCCATTTTGTGATGTTCGATGACGTGATGAAAGAGTCAAGCGTGCATTATTAGAAGGAACTTCTGGGAGTTCCGCAGATCAGTGACTGAGATAAAAGGAGGGTATGCCAATGTTATTGGCAGTGTGAGGGGGAAGCAGGAAATCCTTGCCTTAAGAAAAATTTCATGCGCTGATCAACAATCTCTGATCCGGTCTTCCAAAATGGTTCAATTTAAAACAGATTGTTTATTAAAATATGATTCTGCCGTTATATATTAAAGAGATTATTCATTCAGAGATGATTCTGCTATTATATTGACCATTGCTCAACCTAGTAGTTTCCTCTGACGCAAGATGTTTTATATTTCCTAATCATATCAATAGTATGATTTCTACCAAAGTATTACAATTTTATGTCACTTTTTGTTTAATTGAGGCCTGAACATATATTTAAAACGGAGCATTTGATAAAGAATGTATGAATTCAAACTGAAAATGTCACAAAAATAAAAGTACTCATTCCTCTTTTCTACTTCACCTACAGTTGTTATTAGTGCTAGAATCACCCACTAGTGTGTTGGTTAAACAGATTGTTAAAATGTAACACTTTATCAGAATAAAACTGACGATGCTGGATGGATGTGCCTTAAGGGAGGTGTGTTCTGCTTTTCTTCGCCGCAGGTATCTACTTTCCATTCTAGTCAAGACAGCTGGCCCTTAACCGTTTGAATGTTCATCTCACAGGGGCCCCTGTTTGCGGGACATGAAAAGGTTTGGCTGGACTTGGCCAGGATCTAGGGTGGGGCACTGGACTCAACGAGCCTGACCTACAAAAGCTTTTTTAAATGGGAAAACCCCATTGAAAAAGCCTTTGTAAATCAAGCCCAATGTCTTTTCACCCTAATTTCGGACCTATGTATGCATTGACTAATGTCAAAACAAGACCATGTTATATATGTGCATTTATGTGTCCTAAGAACACCTAATGGCAGAGCTAATTCAATCTTTTATCGGTTTCAATTCATGCATTTGTTTTATGTCATAGCCACCATGTAAGAAGCAGACGAGGGTCCAGCAGAGCCTCATTATGAGTTGGGCGGTGTGGGTTAAATGTAACAGTATTACCGTGTGCCGACACATTGATGCACCACCCAACTATGAGGTGGGTGGAAAGTTGGAGGATTCACCTCCAGCTATGAGTCAGAGGTAAATCTGCCAACTTTCTGCCCATTTTCAGCAGAATTAATGCGGTGTAATTGCTGCGCCGGTAATTCTGCTGAACATGCACCATTAAGTCCCATGAAATAAAGAAAATATGGGGAATTACACTGCCACCACCACTTGTAATCTATCAGTAATACCGCCGGACCAAGTAGCAGTAAAGGTAATACAGTTTGGTGGTATCTGGGGGAATGTACCACCCAGATGACACCAAACTTGTAATGAGGTACGTCTTCCCAGAGACAAATAATGCATACATTTACATGTCCTGAAGACACCCCAAGTTTCGTACGAATATTATGATTGGATATGCATGATAGTATAAGAAAGAAGCAATACTTATGAAGCCATATTGAAATAACAACTACATTAAAATGCTCATCATAAAAGTGAAACAAATAATGTATCAAGCTTTCTGGTACTTATTCGGACAGGCAGAGCAATGTGCATTGAACACAATGTACCTACACATTTTTCATTCTATGGGCCTCATTACGACCCTGGCAGTAGGGGGTTAACGGGGGCGGTAGAGCTGCCGGCCCGTTAACCCCCTACCGCTGCATCACGAGCATGGCTAACAACATTCAGTTGCCTGGACTTCCTAATGTAAGTCACCATGCCTATCTCTGTTTCCCAGGCCCCTGCTAACGTCACATTTGCGTGGGTCTAACTGGGATCTCTAAGGATGCTCTTGGGTACTTTTCTGAGAATGAAGTTCTCACGATGACTGGCAGAGTGTGAGACATCTGAAGAAGCAGATCTGCAAGCAAACCTTGTGGGCATACTTGGTCCCCTCCATCGCACAAGAATAACAACAGGAACCAGAGAGACCACCAAGCAGAGGCGTTACACAGCGATGCCCTGAAGGAAAAGACCCACATAGCTGTGCAGTGGTCCAGGAGCACAGTCTACTACAGATGATCCCCCAAGATGTGACACTGGCCTGACTCTTGAATTTGATAAAGGGGACATTCTTTCCAGCTGCAGGTTCCAGAAAATCTAAGTGCAAGAACTAATTTGGGGATCTGGGGGCGAGACCTGTTCCTTCACAGGTCGGTCCCTCCGTCAATGTTTCCTAGCATGGAGATCTGATTTGATGGTTCTGTGCATTTGATGGAAAAGGCAAATTAAAAGCCAACAGAACAAGTTCCTGGGACCTTCCTAGCGACTGAGGTTTGATTCGAGGACATGGGTTACTTACCGCTGTCTCTGGGTATGTCCATCTGTATGTTTTGCAAAGATGCAGGGTAGTGTCTCGTATCCTGTTTATATTTTTGCTGGTGAGTGGGAGGAGTCATCCTTGGTATCTTACACTATTTGCCTGATTTATGGTCATAGTGGTGCGTGATTCTGGTGGGGTTCGGCCTGAATTCCACTTTGAGCCAGGAGGGCTGTAGGAAGGGCTATCGCCCAAGAGAGTGTCCTTCATTCCTGAAACACTCTGCATCTATTGGTATCTGTGCGTAAAAGGTACACTGTTTTACCATTAAAATTGCAAAATAATAAGAAAAAAACAAAGTATCTATAAAGTTGCAGAGGATATGGAAGTTCACATCTAAGAATCAACAGCTGTCATACCACATTTAACTTCATCTCTTCACAAAGTAGGCAGGTTGCTGCTAACTGAGGACTGCGTGGGGGTGTTGGCTTTTGGAAGGAAAAATGCCATTTCCAATGCTGGCAGCATCAAATTCAATTTACGCCCATCTGCTGACCCTGCAGCTGGCTTAATTCAGGAGTCTGCAACCTTTGGCTGTTCAGATGTTTTGAACTACAACTCCCATCAGCCTTAGCCATACAGTCAATGGCATAGGATGATAGGAGTTATAGACCAAAACAATTGAAGAGGTGCAGGTTGCAGACCGTAGTGGTCGTTATCTTTCACTTTCCAACAACAAAGAAGTGTTATAAGTGCTGAGGTGCAAAACACCAAAGAATATTGAGTTCCATTTCAACTCTTTGGGGATGGGGAAGAGAATCGTTTTTTTTTTCAGTCTGAACATTAAAAACAGAACTCATGTACAATGCAGAAAACATTTACGCATATTCTTGTTCCCTGATACAGCCAATGTAGGCTGATTAGGGAAGGGGTAATGTAGCGGTCTTTAATCCAGTAAATAGATGAGATGCATAAAGTATGGAGCACCACTGGGAGAGAAGGAAGATGTGGGAAGGCCAGACCATTCTGAGCAACCTCAGGACAGGTGTCAGAGATTCAAGGCTTGGAACACTGTCCTGAAGCCAACGGCTTGCATCATGAGTTCTAGGCATTGACATGGAGATTATATGTTTTCTATACAGGTAGTCATAGGATTGTTGTAATAAATGGTATACTCCATGGACAAAACTAGAGTTGGGAAGAAGCCAATAGGTTTGGATTTGTCAAGCCATTCTTAGATTTCTCCAGTGACCGGATGGCATGATATCAAGAGGAAGAACTTACTCAATGCCAAAAGAAATAGTTATTTAGAGGTGCCGTGGTGGAAAAAAAAACTTCCTAAGTAATACGAAATCTGATGTTACCTTAGAAAAGGATGTTTGGATAAATGAAATGCGTAACTTGGCAAATATGGAAGGATTTTTAAACAGGAAACAAGGCAAAAATGTGATCTTTAAGAAGATATGGGGGACATTTCTTTCAATGTATTGAACCAGACAATTGTAAATTGTAAAATGTGGACCATGAGACTGGGGGTCGGGGGGTGGGGTTGCTTGTATTTTGCTTTACAGATGTGTACATAGTTATTTTGATATTGATTCCTGTGATGTTATACTGTTTAAAATGTAAATAAAGTTTTTAAAAAAAGATGAATTCAGTTTCATTTGAGGGCGAGAGAGAGATAGAGAGAGAGAGATAGAGAGCGAGAGGACGATAGAGGGAGATTGAGAGAGAGAGGGCGCAATCACAAAGGTATCCAGTTTGGTAAGAAAGCATTTGGATTCCCCCCTAGTGTACTGGGGTGAAGGTAAGGGGCACGCACAGTACCAGAGGAAAAGACATTTGTGGCTTTCTGGCAAGATCCAGGACTCTTAAAAGACAATAGACTTGAGATGTTGCTACCCAACTTGACCCCCCGCCCCTCTGCGACTTTAAAGGAGTCATGTCCTGTCTACTTGAATTTGTGTGATTCTGGCCCCTTAACCCTTTCATCGCTGCAAATATTAGGATATTATTTCCTAGAGCAAAAAGGGTAGTTAAAGGGTTAATTAGGGAGGTGATGTTATAAGTGGCAGCTTCAATCCAGTCTTATTGACCCCCTTTCAGATGAATATGGCCCTGTCTGCTGTTTCTTTCCCCTTGCCCACACCCCCATGGTGTGTCATGTGTCTCTTCCTTCCCGCCTCACTCAGTCCCCCATCATCTCACCTCGACTCTGCCTTCTGCCGTCTGCTGCCAGCTTTTCTTGGCCCCTCTTTGGCTCCTGTCCATTTCATGAACTCTGAGCTCCTTCCAAGCTTCCACTCCACCCCGCCCACTCTAGTGCACACACATGGCGCCAGAGAGGGTGTGCTACCAACGGCAGGTGCACACAACATGCCACAATTGCTGGTTTCTTTTACAGCAGGGCACACACCCCCTCCACTTGCCTTTATGCCACCACCTCATGAGTGCTCATGTTCAAAATAGCCTCGAGGTGGTCTGTACCCAGTGGTAATGGCTTGGCACCCGGTAATACCCTTGCTTTGCTCGAACACTGTTACCGCACACTGCATCCGTTCACCGATGCCAGCATCTCCACATTATAGCATTGAAATGTTGGAAGGCTATTGTGAACAATGGGTCAGCAGAGTACCTTAACTGCTGGTATAAGGTTTTTTTTTTCTTCCAACTTTCTGCATCATTGCTCAGTGGCTTTTCTAGCTAACATTCCAAGTCTAGAATGCTCACTACAAGTTTAAATCACCTTAACAAAATGTGTTTATGTTTTTGACATATTGTATTTGTATTACTGTATTACAGCCCTGGGTAGAAGGCTATATAACACGTGTTATTGCTCCTTACCCTCGTTAGGCACCCTCAGCTTTATATTATAACACTTTTCAAAAAATAAAACACAGACAGTCATACAGTCCCCACATTTTTCTTCTGCACTTATCAGATATACCTTATCTGACTAACTTTCACCTGCCACTTGCTGGCTGCACTATCATGGTTTTATCGCCCCTTTTATTTATTTATTTATTTATTTATTTATTTATTTTATATATATTCTGTTTTCTCTCCTATGCTCTGCACTTTCCACTCCCACCCCCTTCCATGCACTTTCCCCCGTCTCCCTTTTCCATGCACTTGCGCTTTCTTAGATGTCACTGGGCCTAGCAAGATCAGTTTTCATTTTTGTTCTCCCTTATTCCCCTCCCTTTTTGCCTGTTCGCGCTCTGAAACACTTGTGTACGAGCACGATATAAATAAAATATCATTTTATTTCATTTCATACACATTTGCAAAACCATGCTTACAGGTCCTTGCCAATGCTCCTGTACAGGAGGGCGGAGCGACCTCTGACGGGCCCATAGGATCAGAGCTCACCCTCGAGTACTTTAAGACGAGATAGCTGCACCTTAAGGAGGATCGGGTGCAGGATTCTCTTACTCCAACACCAATCAATAAGGACAGCTCAAATGGTTTGGCAAAGGGAAGTCTGTTTAATGACAAGTACATAAAACGGGGAATCATTAGGAAATCATCAGTGATGCGATCGCCCGTCTCGCTTCAACTTCCCAATCTTCATTCAAACAGCAGTTTTTATAGGCAAAATTCCTCATCATTGACGTGTAACACTCAAAAGTCTGTCATGCAATTCTATTGGTTGGAAAAGGTAACTTAGGTATAGGTACTATAACTGTATATGTTAACGGGGTGTGAGGATTGGATAACTCTTATCGGGTGGGTGTCTACGCCCATCCCTCTACATCACTCGTGCTTGACGTCACTACAAGTACGACGTCTCATTGGTTCTACTAGCTATAGGACCCTAGATTATTTGGTCCATTGTGAGTGGGTCGGTTACACCCCTACGCATAAATCTCCACTTTAATTAGCAGCTTGCAGAATGGTTACCCAGATGCGTCATGCCCAGAGATTCACCCTACATCCCTTCCATCAATCAGTACTTTAGGGCTATGTGTCAATTAGTTGGCTGAGGAAGGCCTCGAAACTGTAGCTTCTTATCAGGAAATGTTATGGCACCCTCTGGGTTTGGGTAACATCAGACGTTGATGCCTCTTCTCGCTTGACTGGTCACGTGTCAGTACACCGTGAAGCTGCTTCAATTTCCATCTATTTGCGTATTTGATTCTCTCTTCGGCCTCACCACCTACCTGGGCCTCCTTATCTCGACCTTCACGGGCAGGCTGCTATGCTCTTAAGTTTCGATTCTTCAGAGTTGCCGCTCTCCTCCCTTCCTTGGGTTGACCTCGAATTCATAGGCATGAGCTGCTTCTTACTAAGTTTCGATTCCGCTCTTTCGTCTGGCTTTGTGCTGATATATGAATCCTAGCCTGTTTGGCCCCTACCATCCTAGGCTTAAATCTGCTTTCATGTAAAGTGGACCCCACTTATATAATGTGCTTCATTGAGGTAGATATAGATATAGTTGGCGCTTGCTGCTCTATTTTTCTACTAAGCATAGCAAGCCGTACTGTTTTCTTAGCTTCTTGCGTTACAAGCCTATGTACAGGCGTTAGCTGGTTGCATATTTTCATCCTGCTTTATGGTTACGTTTCTTTATATTTTGACATTGTCTTATCTTCTATGCCTGTGATATCTTTATTGATGGTGTTTCGTCTTAATGTGTTATCTTTTGGTTGTTGTTTGTGCAACTGTATGTCTGCCCTGGCCCTCGTGATGTCACCATTCACCTTCCATTAAGGCCCTTTGAGTTTCTTCTGGGACAGTCTGAAAGTAGTCTTCATGTCGTGTCAGCTGTTGGTACAGTTGTCTCAATGGGTATCGTGCTGCCCATGGTTGTCTGGTTATTGGCACTTCAACAGGTATTGCTCTTCTGCTGGGTACTGGGCAAAGCCCCAGTGTGGCCCTCTGTTGGTTTATTTGCCCCTCATACGTCACATATCTCGGCGAGTATGTTCCTGGTATTTCAAAATGGGTGTCTGGAGTGCAGGCCATATCTGGGACCTCCTCTACACTTCTTGCACACATTTCCTGCAAATCCATCCATTATTTTTTGAAAAGTGTCAAAATGTACGTACATGAAATGGTCATATAACTTAGCTCTCAGTTGACAAAATTTATTCAGACGCTGCAGAAAGATTCAAGGTGGGGTCTTTCATTTTTCAAAAATCTTTTGAGCACATTCGCCAAACGGCAGCAACGTTATAAGCCATCTAAAAATGTTGAAACCTGCCTTTTAATTTTGCCCCCCTCTCGACGAAATCACACCAGACTTTGCAAAAACATTCAAATCTGGGTCTTACATCTGTTTACAAACTTTTGTGGAGATTTGTGAAACATCACCACATTTATAACCCTTTGAAATATTTTGGTACCCCCTCAAATTTTGTTCCCCCTTGGCAAAACAGCACCAAACATTTTAGAACCATTCAGGGTCAGGTCTAGAATGATATCACAAAGTTTCAAGCAGTTTCATTGAGTAGCTCCAAAGTTATACACAAACTGATTTTCACCAAAACTTTAATGCAAAAATATGTATGGATGCCCCGAACATCTCAGATGTTTGCGAACATTACAGGTATGTCCCTGGATTGTTTGCAGACTTTGGAGATGAAAAACGCCAGTTTTCTGACTTTTTATGGCCATATCCCATCCTCATCACCCCTCACATCACCAGAGATAGTTTCATTAGTTTGCCAAGTGCAATGTTGACTTTTTTAATATGTCTTTACTGCATTGTCCGCGGACTATGGGTGCTGTTTGCAAATCCAACATGGCGTCCGTTTCAAAAGTATGACGCTCCTCACATATTTCACGGTGCAATCAGTGTGCGCATCTAATGTCTGTGGACCCGACGATAGCCCCTGAGCCAATTGGAGGCCTGTGCACGGACTGAGCAGGGAAGTGGGTCGGCGGACCAAACCAAGCCATCAGACAATTTTTGTACCTACTTTTTAGCATTTTTTTAAAAAAAACTACTGGACAAATTTACACCAAATTTACAAAGGGACACTTTCGGGACCAAGCCACCCCTCATGCCGCAAATTTGGTGAAAATCCGTCCGGCAGTTTGGGCTGTAGGCATGAGCAAAACAATGTTTCTATTGCGTCTATGAGGAAAACCACATATTTTGGGATGACCCTATATCTTCCCCCCAGCCCCTGGACGAAACCTCACCAAACTTCGGAGAATCAATTTGAGGGGCCATAAACATCTTTTGCAAAATTTGGTGAGGATTCATCTTGTGGGGGCAAAGTTATAAGCCACACATAAATTGCTCTTCCTATTGGTTGAGCAACTTAACCATAACTACAGGGCTGCTACAGCAGGCCCTGTAATATATGTAGCAAAAAACAACCACTGTAAATCCAAGACACGGCAGTCGGAAAATCTGAAAATTCCTTTATTGAAAGTAAACACCTGAAAAACAAACAGCAACACGTTTCACAATGCTTGTATCATATGTCAATACATTATATATGTATATATATAAATATATATATATATATAAATATATATATATATATATATATATATACATATATATATGTGTGTTTATTTTATTCTCATAACTGAATAGTAGCTAATTCTCCAGTACATTTCACTACTATAATGGAAGGCAGATTGCTCTACACCATCTGGAAGGGCTCTCCTATTGCAGGCCTTTCAAGGATTTAAAAAATAGTTTAAGCTTTAAGATACATTTCTAAATGGTTGTTAGGTAAGAATGAGTGCAGTCCAGCTGGTGTGGGACTACACACAACTTATCTCTTGGTATTAGGTAACCCACATTTTAATAAAGACCTGTACTGCACACGTTGGAAGTGTGACTGAGCAGCCAGGCTTTTCTTCAGAGGGGTCATGTGAGTTGTAGAGCTGTGCAATGAAATCAGTAACTACAGGTAACCAAGTAAACACTTACACACTTAAAGTCATATAATAAATGAGTTACTTATACACAAAGATATGTAAAGCATTCTTTAAAAATCAGCCATTAGTTGTAACATTGATCCCAAATTAGGATTCAATTAAACAAGTGAACAATAAAGCAGGTGAGTAATTCATTCATATGTTACACATGTGCCACCACCTGGAGGTGACATCATTTGAGGTCATTATAACATTTATATTTGTATCACCTTTGCAGTATTAAGTTATTTAAGGAAGGAAAGGTTAGATCAGAACAGACGGATAGGTTATAAGAACAGTTAGATTCTCCCAAAGGGATGCAGGCAATCTATTATCCCAGCATTAAAGTGTTCAACATTTAAAACATGTAAGGGAACACGCACTGCCAAATCCAATAGGTTCAGAAGGAGGCCTTAAGGGAGACATGACACCCAAAGTCAATGGGCAAAGTCAAAGTTCTGATGCTCTTCTTCTTAGAACAATGTTCTTAAATAGTCAAGAGAAATCACAGCAACTCAAGGAGTCACCTTTAGAAAGCACAAGCTGTAAGGCCAGTGCAGGTAAGTTGAGGTCAACTTAAAGTAGGGTTAAATCGCACTCCCAAAAATAGGAATCACCCCAAACGGAAAAAGGATAATGTACCCCAAACTCCACAGTGTCTTTGAAATGAAGAAGTTGTTCCAGCTGGATGCCTTCTGGATGCAGTGTAGCAGACCCTTGTTCCTGGTACTTGGTTGTGGTGACTAAAGGGAGGACATCTGGCAGGCAGCACTCGAGAGAGGTACTCAGCAGCAATGGATTTCCTTCATTTCAGTGAATCTTTGTGGTTTTGGTGATATTTTCTCAGCGCCACAGAAGAACGAAAAGCTCTGGTTAGATGTTCCTTGATCCCTTAGTCCTGGACTCTGGTTAGGGGACTCTGGATGTGGATCTCTTGCTTTTGTAGGGTCTTCTGGTTGCCCACCACGATTTGGCCAGATTTGCACTTCAGAAGACAATGCACTCAAAGGTAGTTGAGGTACCCTGGGCATAGGGCTTCTGCAGCCTAGGAAAGTTGTATGAAGTCAGGGATTATGCCAAAATAGAGTTTGTCTTGAGGATAGTTGGTCCCACTGGCCTAAGGGAGGAAGTCATCCTTTATGGGTCTTCCCTGTTGATTCGAAAATGGGGTCAGCACAGCTGCAGGGCTTCACCGGACATTTTGCGGTCTAGGGGGGTCCTGCTGGCATTTTCTCTCATCTTCTTCTTCGGATATTGTCCTCCAGTGGTTGACTCTCATCTTAATCCCATAAACCTCGCTTTTTATGCAAGTTCCCATTGAACCACAGCCCTAGGCTGTCATAGCACTGTGGCCGTCCTCCAGGACAGCCAGCCGGCCAATTGTACTGGTTTCATTCAGACACACCTAGAGACAAAAGACAGGTATGTTCCGGGACCCTCCCTCACTTCCAACCCACTTCAATTCTCATGTGTGAATCTTCCACCACACTCGCACTGGCAGCTTGAATGAATTGTAAACTAAAACATAGCCAGTTTGTGCAAGCAACGTAGCTGAGCACTACCTCTTTCACTTTCTGAGTGAGATAAGCGTTCACCTCAGCCAGCAGCCAGCATGCAGTTTGCAAGACTGAATTCCGGCAGGGTCAATTCATTACTTGGTCCATCTGAGTATGGTAATCTGACAACCATTACACTCAATAAGAACACCTATTATGCTAGTGCTTAGACCAGGTGGGAGATGGCATAAAGCACTTTATTATAACACAGTATTATTTCTTTATCCTGACCACCTTTTACTGGGCATGCAGGCTTTCGCCCTTTCTACTATTGGGCCATGTTCCTATTCCTTGGCCATTTTGCCAAATGCCTTGGCTTGTGCACACGCGCGCCACATTTCCTGTCATTCCACACAGCCAACACACTGGCGGGGGTTGGGACATCTGTCCATCTGGCGTAGCTGGACTGCCCATCTGCACAATTTGAAATCCACCTTGGTTGTTCTGAAAACCTCCATGATTACCTTGAAACCCTCCCTGTGTTACTCTGCCATCCTCTTCCTCTGAATCCCCTACCCCTCGGGTAAAATCCCGTGCTACCCTGGTTATTCTGGGATGGGTTAGCTGCTAGTTGTGCGCTTGGTTCAGCTGGGCTTGTCAGCATGGCTTCCTCGAGAGCATACTTTGAGAGTTTCTTTTGCACCAGCTTGGCCTCCTCACCCTTACGAGTTGCCTCCTTTTTTTGGTTGTTTTCTTGCAACAATCTACAGTAGTGTGCAATTATCAACTGTATTTCTGCCCAAGGTTTAGCTTCAACACCCACTGATTACTTGAGCTGTTTTTGCACCGGTTCGGTCAACCCTTGACACAATATGTGGTAGAATACAGGGATAGATTTCATTCAAGACTCATGTGTTTCGAGTACCCACGCGTCTTGAAAATTCTGGATATAAATCGATGGATCCTCTGACTCTTTCATTTTCTGTGTCATTATAGCTCCCATATCGGAAGTGTCTGGGTACAGCGTTCGTAGCGCTTTCCACACTGCTGCTCTACAATTATTAAATGGCGCTGCGTCATGGGAAGTGTTAATTATGGGTACTCTAGGGTACCCAGCTCGTTTCCATACATCGTCTGCCCTTTTACCAAGTATGGCGATTAAGAGGCCCTTAATGTCCCCTATAGCTAAGGTGACTCCCCCTGTCATTTTCTCTAACTCATGTATCCACTTCCCGGCTCCCGATGCCAGCATTGGAAGCTTGTTTTTCAGGTTCTCTCAATCCATGTGTGGGCATGGAATATATTGTGGTCTTGCTCCCCCATTTTCTAGCAGCGGGAATTGGAATGCGCAGTCTTCCTTCTCTTTCCCCATAGCCCTCCTGTCCATTGCTGGGGTAGCATTCCTGCATCACCGTCTACCTGGCAATCCCCTTAATTTGTCTGCATGGGTAGGTGCTGGCACCCCCCTCTGACCGTGGGGAGTTCCCTCATGTTGGCCAGGCTCTGCGGCAGACTTCGATGTCCTGGGCGCAGACTCCCTAGCGTCAGACCATCGTAACTCTTGGTCCCTTGGGAGCCGCTTTTCGCGCCGTCTCCCTTCTTCATGTGCCTCGCCCTCTGTCTCTTCACTGGAGTCGGACTCTGATTGCTCCCAGTTCACGCAACTCCTTGCATCTTCTTCGTTCTGACCAATCTCCAGCCTGTCTAGGGACAGTCCCCTGCTCCCATTACTTCGGGTGACATCCTCAGTGTCATATAGCTGAGTGCTCTCCAAGCGCTTAGCTTCCCTTCCCCCTTGGGAAATTTGTTCCAGCCCCATCTCATCATATATTTTATCAATCGTTTCCCTGATGCTTCTGGTGTCGAAGTCATCTTCAATATTTGTCCCACTTGTACCAGGTACCGAGTTGTTTGCAGGAAAGAATTCTTCTATGTCTTCCCATTCTATAACAGGATTGGGTTTTTAACTTCCTGCCCCAAATATTCAAGATCCCATGCCCTCTGTCTGCGCTTACGCCCTCATCTATTTCCTTGCACTTCTTCACTTCTTCTCTAGCCTTATCTACTTCCCTCATCCTTTCCTTTCTACGTTCCTTCACCCTTTGAATTTCCTCATCTTCTCTTCTCTTCACTCTCTTCTCACGTACTCTTTGCTCTTCTTCCAACCTTTGCTTATTCTGTTGGTACTGGTCATAGGCTGCCTTCTGTTTTCGATTGATCTGTTTCTCTTGCTCTTCGCGATATAGTTGTTCTCGCTTCAGCCTATCCTTCCTTCTTATCCTTTCGTCCCTCATTTCCTTCTCTTTTTCTCTCTCCCTTCTTTGCATCTCATCAGACCTCTCTCTTGGTCTCACATCATCTGTCATGACCGCAGCCTCCAAGGAGTCAGGTTTAGCCCAACTGCCTCGGAAGCTGGGTCACAACTTCATTTCCAGGCACCCATCGGCTCCCATAGGGGCCTTATGGACCTTGTCCTGGCGCCAGTGGCGCCAGGTTCATAAGGGGACCCAGTCCCGGCACAGGACGTGCCGGGCTCATGATGTAAGGAATGGTGCTTGGGTGGACCTACCTGCTGCAGACCATGCTGCTCACTCACCTGCAGGATGAAATCCTCATCCATCCATGGCTGGAACTACTTTACCTTCTGGGTGTGGCCAGCACCACTCCCTGGGACTGGATACTGGAACTATTCTGGAAGCTGGGACTTCTTACCTGGGTGAGGCTGCTGTGGAAGGAGACAACTAAGCACTCCAGTAAGCTATTTAAACCACGCCCGATCAGAGCAACGTGCTTCGCGTTATTCTGCAATAGCAGCAGGACGCTCACCGTGTCAGCTCCAGAGAATCTTCAACTTCTGCATCTGGGGAAGAGAAATCCGCAATCTTACCTTCCGAAATACCATCTTCGTCTTCAGCAGCATCTGAAAAGGGAAAACAACACCAGGTTAGCACGAGATAAAAACCAGCGCAGCACTTACCCAGTCCATCGGTGCATCTCAAGCCACGGGCTGCAGCTTTCTATTTTTCCGGCACCCTGTGGAAGCAAAGACATTGGTTAGTAAACCTCCGTGAAACTTTCCTTACCTGCGCTGCATTCTTCTCGCCTCCGCCGACGCTGCTACTCGCATCTGCAAAACAAAAGGACATCATTAAGAAATACAAAACTCCATCTATACGCACGTGTTTTGGGCAGCGCTCATCTTTCTCACTCCTCGGTGCATTCCTCGACATCCATTTTTCTACCCAGCTGCTTCTGCGACCTGAACAAAGGAAATGAGACATTAAGAAGTGCTTTTAACTTCGAATTGACATTTTCTATTTACTTGCCTGCAATACCTTCGCCATTCCATCGCTCTCCGGACCTCCATATTCAAGCAACCGCCGTTTGTGCTGCTAACAACGGCCTAGCTCCAAATCTTCATCCTCTGCAACCAAGAGGCTGGACAATTAACCAGTGAAGTAACTGGCTTCGGCGCCCCTGCACAGACGCAGGATGGAGAGCTCCGCTTTCACCTACATAAGGTGAGCACATTTAGCCTACGAACTACTTGGGAGTACCAGGAAGGGGAGGCAGCTTACCCAGTCAGGCTTATATATCCATATTAACCCCTTGCTCTCATAATTGCAGACACCTCAACCTTCAGATCAAGATCTCAGTGAGGAAAGGGCCTTTCCAGGGTGGCATTCGAGGCCTGCGCGTGACCCTAGAAGACTCCGAGAACCCCCAGCCCAGACCTGCGCCTCCGAGGGATTCAGGTGAGCGTTACAGAACGCGAAGCCTACCGCAATTTTCCCACCCAGGCGCAATGGAAACCTCGGACACAGATCAACTGGCTCAATTGCTTGGGGAACTAAGGGCAGAAGTACACGCATCTCGCCAAGAAACAAACGCTTTACGAAGGGAGTTGATCATTGCCAAGGAACGGACGGATGATCTGGCCAGACAGTTGCTACAGGCTCAAGCGGGACAGACGCCACTGCCTCCCTATGGAGGGGGCGGCACTCCTACAACCTCAAGTAATCCGGTGCAAATTAATCTGCCAGGGAATGTGCCTTTGGCCCCGCCCGAACTTTTTTCCGGTGATCCAAAGCGATATGCAGTATTCATCAATCAATGCCGCTTGCACTTTCTGTGTAGACCCGCCGCATTCCCAACGGACCAAGCCAAGGTAGCATTTGTACTTTCCTATCTTAGCGGTAGTGCTGCAGATTGGTCCATTCCTCTCGTGACACAGGATGACCCGCTCCTCTATAACTTTCAAGACTTTCAGACCAGTATGGAAAAGTTGTTCGCAAGACATTCACAGGGGCAGGCCTTGGACAATGAACTCCTGTCACTCAGACAAGGTAATCAGGATCTCCTGGCTTACATAGCGTCCTTTAATAGACTGGTCGTTGAGACCAGGTGGCCTGAAGATAAGAGAATCACGCTCTTCTACAGAGGTCTACGTGGGGAACTTAAAGATGTTTTAGCACAGGTGGTTAATCCGCCGCAAGACTGTTCAGATTATATCGACCTAGTAGTCCAATTAGATCATCGGCTACAGAACAGGAAGACCGATCGATCCAGATTTGAAACCCAGGTACTTTCAAGACCTCAGAGCTCCGCTAAAGGGAATGACTCCGTGGAACCAATGCAAATAGGAGTAGTAAAAGGACCATTAACTCAGAAAGAACGGGAAAGAAGAAGGCAATTACAGCTGTGCCTATACTGTGGGAATTCTGGACATTTCCTTCGTGATTGCTCAGTGAAACCGGTCAAGAAGACCGTAGGAGTTTCTGATAAAAATGCTGAGAAACTGGAATCGGGAAACGACCTCGCCCGACAAGCGTAGAGGTCCGCTTGCCGAGCGTTAAAACCAGTTCCTTGACCTCGCATTTGGTAATGCCTATGGTCCTCATAAGTCCCAATAGACCAGATCGCATGCATGCTATCAAAGTATACATTGATAGCGGAGCAATCGGTAATTATGTGGACCAAGACTTGGCTATCAGGATGGATCTTCCCCTACGTCCCAAGATGGTAAAGGACGTAATCACTACAGTGGATGGTACTGAAATAGCTTCCGGACCAGTTTCTCATACCACCATGGAGGTAACGTTGTTATGTCAAGACGGACATCGGGAGAAGATCGTGTTTGATGTAATCAAGGCCCCGCAGTTTCAGGTGATTCTGGGAATGCCTTGGTTGGAAAAGCACAATCCTCAGATAGACTGGCGAGCCAAGGTAATTCGGTTTCCAGAATGCGCTTCAACCTGTTATCCTCAGCCCGAAATCAAGCTAGCAGCCATCACTTCCGAGGACCCCCGATTACCTCTGGAATACCAAGAGTTCAGCGACGTATTTCAGAAAGATCAAGCCAACACCCTGCCTCCGCATCGGTCATACGACTGCCAGATAGACCTAATACCTGGGTCCACCCCTCCGTGCAGTAGAATATATGCTCTCACTGAACCAGAAAACCTCCATCTGAGGCAATACTTGGACCAGCACTTGGCTAACGGATTCATCCGCCCCTCGAAATCCCCGGCTTCCTCAGCTTTGTTCTTCGTCCCGAAAAAGGAAGATGACCTAAGAACTTGTATCGATTATCGCGCCCTGAACCAGATTACAGTCAAAAACCGATACCCGTTGCCCTTGATTCCTGAATTATTGGACCAGGTAAAAGGCGCCTGCATATACACAAAGTTAGACCTCAGAGGAGCTTACCATTTGGTACGCATTAAGGAGGGCGACGAATGGAAGACGGCCTTTCGCACTAAATATGGATTATTTGAGTATCAAGTAATGCCCTTCGGACTATGTAACGCACCGGCCGCTTTCCGGTTTTTCATGAATGATGTCCTCAGAGAACTTATTGATGTGTGCGTAGTCGGTTATATTGACGACATCCTGGTATACTCAGCCTCAGATCTGATCATCGTAGACACGTCACAGCGGTTTTACAGAGACTTCGCCAACACCGCTTGTTTGCTAAACTGGAGAAGTGCACCTTTCACGCAAAGGAAGTGGAATTTTTAGGGTTCATCTTGTCACCCAACGGAGTTCACATGGACTCAAGAAAAGTGGATGCTATCACCAAATGGCCTTCCCCAACTTCCGTGAAAGGTGTACAGAGCATGCTGGGCTTCGCTAATTTTTACCGAAGGTTCATTCCTGAATTCTCTCGGGTAGTCCAACCTATCACGGCTCTTCTGAAAAAGAATAAAAAATTCGAGTGGACTCCAGAAGCCGAACAAGCCTTCCAAGAATTAAAAGCCAAATTTATCTCTGCTCCAGTCTTAAGGCATCCCCGTCCAGAACTTCCCTACATCGTCGAGACAGACGCTTCCAGTCTTGCAATGGGGGCGGTGCTGTCACAAAGAGACCCCGAAAAGCACCAGTTACACCCTGTAGCCTTTTGGTCTCGCAAATTTTCGGCTCCTGAGATCAACTACACAATTACGGACAAAGAACTCTTGGCAATTAAGTCCGCCTTTAAGGCCTGGCGGCATTATCTTTTGGGAGCCCGGCACACAGTAACTGTAATCACGGATCACCGTAACCTCCAGTACCTGAAGTCAGCTAAAGCTCAATCTTCGAGGCAACTACGCTGGGCTTTATTCTTCGCAGAATTCGATTTTGTAATCACATATCGACCAGGCGTTAGGAACGGAAAAGCAGACGCCCTTTCCCGGATAGGGGTAGACGAACTTACAGCTAATCCGGAGCCGGTGCCAATAATTCCGGAACAAAAGATACTAGGAGCAATCTACACACTATCCCTCGAAGAGATTAAAGCAAGGGTCAATCAACTCATAACTCCCGAAGATGCATCAAATTGGCAATTGAAGGAAAGGATTTTACCATAGATCAGAACCTATTGTATTTCCAAGGAAGACTATTCTTACCCTGCGTTGACTTACAAAAACAGGTCATCACCTGCTACCATGATTCTCTAATGGAAGGACATCCTGGAGTTGCCAAAACCTCAGAGAAAATTAAAAGGCATTTTTGGTGGCCATCTTGGAGGAAAGATGTTAAAGAGTTTGTGGCTTCTTGTGGTATCTGCGCACAAAACAAGAGTCAGAAGGAAAAACCAGCAGGATTACTACGTCCAATAGACATTCCACCAGGCCCTTGGCACACACTCTCGATGGATTTTATCACGGATTTACCCCCTTGCTCCGGATACAACACAATTCTAGTGATCGTGGACCTTTTTTCAAAAATGGCTCATTTTATCCCACTGAAGGGTTTACCTACAGCTTCCTTTCTAGCCCGAGAATTTCTTGAAAACATTGTCCGGTTGCACGGTTTCCCTTCAGTACTAATCTCTGACCGAGGGAGCCAATTTATTTCCCATTTTTGGCGGAGTTGTTGTCGTTTAGCACAAATTGATGTACGACTTTCCACCAGCCATCACCCTCAAACCGACGGGCAGACTGAGAGAACTAACAAACTTTAGAACAATATCTGCGCTGCATGTTGCATCAATCCGAGGGTACTTGGAAGGATGTCCTTTGGATTGCTGAATACGCTTACAATATTTCAATCCATTCTGGGACGGGAAAAACCCCTTTTTTCCTGCTGTATGTAAGTCATCCTCGAACCTCAAATCTGGACCCACCTCAAGCTCTCGGAAAACCTGCTGTTGACCATCTGCATTCGACGATAACTCAAGCATTTAAAGAAGCCACAGCTCATCTTCAACGAGCTAAAGAATCATACAAAAAAGGAGCAGACCAACATCGAAAAGAGGCTCCTCAATATCAAAAAGGAGATCAAGTCTGGCTGTCCACTAAACATTTATCTTTAAAAGGGCCACGCACCTTCAACCCAAGATATTTAGGACCCTACTCGATCACGGCCGTGATTAACCCAGTGGCTGTCAAACTAGAATTACCTACTCGAATGAAGATACATCCTGTCTTCCATGTTTCTCTCCTGAAACCTGTGCAACCCGGAACCCGTTTGACTAAACCTCCTGAGCCAATCCAAGTTGACGGGGAATCCGAATTTGAAATTCGAGACATCTTGGACTCCAAAATTTCCAAATCAAAACTATACTACCTGATTGATTGGAAGGGATATGGTCCCCAGGAGAGATCTTGGGAATCCTCAGAATATGTACATGCACCTTGTCTAGTCCGAAAATTTCATCAGGCTTTTCCCAATAAGCCAAAACCTCCGGAAAAGACAAGCTTGGGAGGGGCCTTGAGGGGGGGTGCTGTCATGACCGCAGCCTCCAAGGAGTCAGGTTTAGCCCAACTGCCTCGGAAGCTGGGTCACAACTTCATTTCCAGGCACCCATCGGCTCCCATAGGGGCCTTATGGACCTTGTCCTGGCGCAAGTGGCGCCAGGCTCATAAGGGGACCCAGTCCCGGCACAGGACGTGCCGGGCTCATGATGTAAGGAATGGTGCTTGCGTGGACCTACCTGCTGCAGACCATGCTGCTCACTCACCTGCAGGATGAAATCCTCATCCATCCATGGCTGGGACTACTTTACCTTCTGGGTGTGGCCAGCACCACTCCCTGGGACTGGATACTGGAACTATTCTGGAAGCTGGGACTTCTTACCTGGGCGAGGCTGCTGTGGAAGGAGACCCCTAAGCATTCCAGTAAGCTATTTAAACCACGCCCGATCAGAGCAACGTGCTTCGCGTTATTCTGCAATAGCAGCAGGACGCTCACCGTGTCAGCTCCAGAGAATCTTCAACTTCTGCATCTGGGGAAGAGAAATCCGCAATCTTACCTTCCGAAATACCATCTTCGTCTTCAGCAGCATCTGAAAAGGGAAAAGAACACCAGGTTAGCACGAGATAAAAACCAGCGCAGCACTTACCCAGTCCATCGGTGCATCTCAAGCCACGGGCTGCAGCTTTCTATTTTTCCGGCACCCTGTGGAAGCAAAGACATTGGTTAGTAAACCTCCGTGAAACTTTCCTTACCTGCGCTGCATTCTTCTCGCCTCCGCCGACGCTGCTACTCGCATCTGCAAAACAAAAGGACATCATTAAGAAATACAAAACTCCATCTATACGCACGTGTTTTGGGCAGAGCTCATCTTTCTCACTCCTCGGTGCATTCCCCGACATCCATTTTTCTACCCAGCTGCTTCTGCGACCTGAAAAAAGGAAAAGAGACATTAAGAAGTGCTTTTAACTTCGAATTGACATTTTCTATTTACTTGCCTGCAATACCTTCGCCATTCCATCGCTCTCCGGACCTCCATATTCAAGCAACCGCCGTTTGTGCTGCTAACAACGGCCTAGCTCCAAATCTTCATCCTCTGCAACCAAGAGGCTGGACAATTAACCAGTGAAGTAACTGGCTTCGGCGCCCCTGCACAGACGCAGGATGGAGAGCTCCGCTTTCACCTACATAAGGTGAGCACATTTAGCCTACGAACTACTTGGGAGTACCAGGAAGGGGAGGCAGCTTACCCAGTCAGGCTTATATATCCATATTAACCCCTTGCTCTCATAATTGCAGACACCTCACCCTTCAGATCAAGATCTCAGTGAGGAAAGGGCCTTTCCAGGGTGGCATTCGAGGCCTGCGGGTGACCCTAGAAGACTCCGAGAACCCCCAGCCCAGACCTGCGCCTCCGAGGGATTCAGGTGAGCGTTGCATCATCACTTCCTTTTCCATCGAGTTTCAATAATATCTGTCTTCCCAACCATTCGTCTTTTGCGAATGCTATCTCATCTGTTCTGTCTTCACTTCCTTTCCATTTCTTTCCCTCTCTCTCCTCAATGAGAGGTGCACAACTGTCTTCACTTCCTTTCCATTTCTTTCCCTCTCTCTCCTCAATGAGAGGTGCACAACTCTGTGCCTGGTCCTTCCTTTCATCATCGTGTCTCTCCCTGTCTCTCGGGACTGCGGAGGCAAGATTAATTTCCTGGTCCTTCCCTTTATTGTCGTCACTACTCTACGTAGGTGACTCATATGCAGGGTTGCTATTCCCCATGACTGCCTTTAGTTCAGGTAGAGTCCCTCTAACTTTCTTCCCTCAATGACTGGCTCAGGTGGGGCTGGTGGCGCGGTAGGCGTCTCACCCCCTCTGTGCATACGTTTAATATCCAGTCTGTGGGTGGTTCTTACTCCTTCACCTGTTCGAACATCTTCCAGAGTTCTAGAACAGCGAGGAGTTTCTCTAACTTTTTCCCTGTGTATGTGGCATGTAGATATGTCACCATGTTCTGTAAAACGGCATTGGATAGGGACCCATTCTGTGGCCATGGCATAAACATCTTGTGGGCGGTAACCTTGACCCACTCAGTACTGTACTTTTTAAGCTTAGGTGCATGTTTGGGTAACTGCTTGCACAGATGTGCAAGTGGGGTAACCTCCTCCATTCTCAATTTCGTCACCAACAATATTTATGCAGTTTTATCCTTCCAATAGTATGAGCGAGCACCAAATATGCAAGTTCCAATCCAATCTTTTCCCGCCAAAATTTTATATCATCAATTTACCCAAGAACATCAATCCATTGGCGATTCCCTCTTAGTTACAGAATCGCGTAAAACCAAATTTAATTTCAAACAATCAATGATACAGTTCTTTTTACATTTGAAATATAACAGGACATGCAGGACAGACTAGACGGACTAGGCGGACACCAGTTGGACACACATATACCCGCCTTCTAATCAATACCCTGCCATGGGGTCTAAACGAACCCCTTTGATGCCGTCTTTAAACGTCACCGTAGTCTAATTGTCCCCCATTATGTTGGCTCCGGGTTAACGTTTCTTCTGACTGTTGTATTAAAGCACAAGAACAAGGCACATCTTTTCGTTTTTATCTCAGGTGTCTCCCTGGTATCCTCTTGTTTTCTCTCGGTTGACCCCCCGGTAACCACTTGTTTTCTCTCGGGTGTCCCCCCTTGTAACACTCGTTTTCTCTTGGGTGTCCCCCCGGTAACTACTTTTTTATCTTGGGTGTCTATCCCGGTAACCACTTTTTCTCTCTTATTTTCGAGTCATTAACCCCTTATATATATATACAGTCTTCTCTACTTCTGACTATTTTATTTTTCCTTCACCAACCTCCGTTACCTTTCCCTTACTTGTTCTAATGCCTACAAGATATTTGCCAAAGTAACAAGTTTATTGTTTCACTCACATCTTTTTCCTTTCTGGGACTTCGGGATCACCGCCCCTTCCTCTTCAGCCTCTTGCGGTCTTTCATCCGATTGGCTGCCCGTTGGAATGAGAAGGGTTATGCTTGTAAGGCAAGTTCCTTCAGACCCACTGGAGATTTTTCGAAGTTACACTATCATTGTCCATGGGAAGCTTCTCAGTTTACTCAGCCAGAATGGCGAAAGGACTGTGATATTGCCGAAGGCCTAGAGTTACTTCGTGCCGTTGGTCTATAGGTGTCTTAGAATTATATAATCAATAGTTGATGGCCGAAACCATCCTCACGCTACCAAGTGTACAGGAGGGCGGTGCTTCCACTGACGGGCCCATAGGTCAGTGCTCACACTCTAGTACCTGTAAGACAAGATAGCTGCACCATGTGAGGAATGGGGGTGCAGGATTCACTTACTCCAACACGATTCAATAAGGACAACTCAATAGTTTGGCAAAGGGAAGTCCGTTTAATGACAAGTACATTAAACAGGGAAACAATTGGAAATCAGCAGCGTTGCGATCACCTGTCTCGCTTCAACTTCCACAAACTTCATTCAAACAGTAACATTTATACTCAAAACTCGTCATCATTGACGTCTAACTCTACACGTTTGTCATGCAATATTATTGGTTGGAAAAGGTAACTTAACTATAGGTGCAATATCTGTATATGGTAACAGAGCATGCAGATTGGATAACTCTTATTGGGTTGGCGTCTATGCCCCTCCGTATACCTCACACGTGATAGACGTCACTACAAGTACAACGTCCTATTGGTTCTACTATCTATAGGACTCTAGATAACTTGGTCCATTGTGATTGGGCAGGTTACACCCCTAGACATAAATCTCCATTTTAATTAGCGGCATGCAGAATGGACACCCAGGTGCCTAGTGTCCCAAGATTCACCCTGCCTCCCTTCGATCAATCAGTGCTTTTGGGTACTATGACTCACCAATGATCTAACATTGTCTGCATTTAACCCAACAGCCTTTTGAACAGCCATAGGACTGGACCCGCAAGAAACAATACCTATTACTCCATTCAGCACTAGACACCCTACACCATCCACCACAACCACACATCAGGAACTAAGAGATGTGCCAGTGCCCTGCATCTCACCTTACTTAACATTTACCCACAAAGCCATGGCCATAATATATCTAATACTATCCAAACTAGACTATGCAAAAAGCCTCTATCTCAGACTCCCAGATTACATAATGAGGAAACTTCAAAGAGTCCAAAATGCATCAATGTGAACCAATCACGTCAGCATTACATACTCTCAATTGGCTACCCATCAAAAAAGGATGCATTTCAAAACCTTGTGCATCGTTCATAGCCCATCCTCCTTCAGATGTAAGTTTCAACACTACACTCCCTCCAGAACACTTAGGTCCAGCAATGCTGCACTAGTTTTAGTCCCTAACTTCAACAAGAAATGACATTGAGGATCCTCTTTTATTTTCACCCTACCCCAACCTCTCTGCCTGGAGGAGAATCACAAGACTTTCAGGAAACAGGTAAAGATTGGGCTTTGTAACCAACCACTTTGAACGAAATGAAAAATACTATGAACCGACTAAAAACTGTGCAGAAAATGTTGGGCTAATTTAAGCCAACATTTTTTCGAAATTCTTGGCACTACTATCTGCGGGCGACCAAGCTGTCTCATGGAACCTCACCTGCATTTCACTGGTCCGTCCACACCTTTTAATCTCAGTGATATCTACCACCAAGAGCAAGGAAGTGACAACACCCTCACCCTCACCCCCACTTCCCACCCCCAACCCAAAACTAGCTCCTCACTACTAAAATCTTGTGTCCTTACACCTTCTACACTCCAACAGATGACCTCCTATATCTAGTGTACTTAACAGATTCAGACTCTACCCATCTTCTATCAAAAACCATGCTGTTAATTCTTTGCGCTCCACAATCAGGGGGATGCCCATATGTATAACTTGCCAAGTTTGTAGAAACCACAAACAACTTATCAACACACAGGTAATGTGTACTTCCGACCTGCATCCATCAACACCAAAGGTTTCTGCATCTACCATCCTGCTATCTGACTAACACGCCCTGCCCTCGTTTCTTAAAGAGCCATGCACAGCAAGGGCATCAAAATTGGCAGACAAGCGCTATATTAATTCACTTTATAGTACTTTACAAACCTGCAGATATCTCTGGCACTGAACATTAGGAGATGCCCTCTGAAGGAGCTCCCATTCACACTTATTTGTGTTTGCCTATAGCGTCCAAATACGATATGTGTATGAGTCGAGAGAGAATATGGAATGCTTACTGATGGATCATTGAATTCAGGTTCTTCT
This sequence comes from Ambystoma mexicanum, assembly GCF_040938575.1. Lineage (NCBI taxonomy): Eukaryota > Metazoa > Chordata > Amphibia > Caudata > Ambystomatidae > Ambystoma > Ambystoma mexicanum. The sequence continues at coordinate 1,434,450,604 of NC_090937.1, read as the reverse complement.
GGGTGATGGTTGTAGCCCACTCTCCAGAGGGCTTGCACCAAATGATTTCCCTTTGGGAATACTTTGGTTTTCTGAGCGGCCAATGCATCCACAAATAGCTTCCCTATCCCTCTGCAAATAAGCCTATCCACTCTACATATAATGCCCTGTGCACAGCAACACTGATTCCCCTACAGCAGAAATCACCACTGATTACCCTAGGGTCCCTCTGGCACTTCCCAATCTTGGAATGTTGCTTTGCAGCAAATTGGTGGTAAAATATGGGTAATCAAATCACTGCAACGTTACCGCCATTTTTCCCCACTTCACCAGGCACATAATTTAACCTGTTATGTTTTTATATTACATATATTTCTCAAGCCTCCACTCTACACGCTCTGCACTGCCGGTCCATAAGGGATAGCGCAGGCGTTTCAAAGGGTCGGGGGGCAGGAGGCCCATACATAACAAAATAAAAAATGCATAGCTTCCAACTACAGGTTGAATGTCACCTTTGAGTTCACTGTGACATAAACAACTCAAGTTATCTTCTAGTTGTCTATCAGATGTTACACAGTACACTGTGGTGGAATATTATCATAGGATTTTAGATGTTTGTTCTGTATTCCATCTAGACTCTCACAGTATATAAAAATATGCTTTATGGACTTGATCTCAGTGCCTCCACAAAGTTGACACACACAAGCTCCTCTACAAAGACCAAGGGGCCGATTCATGGAACAAATGTGTGCCGAAAATCGTGGTGCAAGCTGGTGCAAGTGTGAAAAAGCAAGCGGACGCGTGCGATTCATGGAAGGGCAAGCGCGTGTTTTCTCCGGGATGTGCACCAAAGCCGTGCGTGGCGCACACGGGTGCACACGTCACTGCAACATCCCGAACGCCGTGCACCGTGCTCACAGCGAAAGCACACAACGTTAGTGCACACACCAAAAAGGGGGTGGAACACAGGGTGGAACACGCGGAATGGGGAACAATGCGTGAAAAAGAAGGCGTAACTGGGGAAGTACTGCAGGAAAATACACGGAACGCCCACATGCACGCGAACAACATGTATTCATGGAATTGAATAGGGGAAACCCGCGCACGACAAAAGACACGCACAGGCCTAAATACGTCCGCCACACGAAGGCAGGTGGTTGGTCCCCGTGCATTATAAAAGTGCGCGCAAACAACAAACAGGTACATACAGCTACGATGAATGTCCCATTTCTCGCAGCACTGATCATGGCAAACCCGGCAGGAGGAGGAGAATAGGCAGGGGCCGCATTTTTATGCCCACGATCAGCCTTATTGGGATGCCTGATGACCAGGTCTATTGCAGGTATAGGTTTCCTCCTCATATCATCCTATACCTGGTCCAGGAGTGGGAGGATGACCTCACATCACCCACCCTGTGCTGCCAAGCACTGAGACCCTTGGAAAGGGTGCTCAATGTACTGCATTTCATGCCCACGGGGTCATTTCAGTGGACCACTGCCATAGTGGGGGGGGTCTCACAGCCCACGCAGTCACGCTGCCCACACCAGGTGTTGGCAGTCATGACTGTGTGACCCTCAGTCCGCAGGCACATATACATGCCCCGAACACCCTCAGAAAGGCAGGCCATGGTCCTGGACTATTACAGGGTGGCACACTTCCCCAAAGTGCCCGGTGCCCTAGATTGCACCCATGTGGCCCAACATCCACCTCGGGCCACAGAGAATATCCACCGCAACTGCAAGCACTGGCATACCATCAACCTGCAGGTAGTTTGCGATGCACAGGGGGTCATCACCTCTGTCAATGCTAAATATCCTCAGTCCACCCATGACAGTATCATATACAGAATGTCCGCCCTGAGACCGGACCTGGACGCTTTGAAGCATGGTGATACATGGCTCATTGGTGAGTACAAATGCCTGTGCACATGCATGCATGTCACACACAGACAAATAGACAAACCCAACAAATGACAACCATCCTCACCTCCCCAGGGGACAGTGCATACCGTCTGAGCACCTACATGATAACGCCAATACGGAACACCACCACCCCACCCCAGGTAAGATACAATGCAGCCCATATTGCAACCTGGGTCATAGTGGAGCGTGCATTTGGAGTGCTCAAGTCACGCTTCGGCTCCCTTGACTGCTCTGGTGGGCAGCTACTCTATGCACCCCCAGTAGTGTGCAGGATCATTGTGGCAGCATGTGTCCTGGACAATGATGCAATACGGCGGGGCGTACCAGTGGACATGGTGGTGGCCCCACATCCCCAACCACACGCACAGGAGCTGCACATGGGAGGGGAAAGCATACATGGAGGCCGCCCAACTGAGGCGCCCCTCACCTTTTGTGGCCTCCCAAACATGGCACAGATGTACTAGTACCAATGGGAGGTGACCACAACAATTGTCCTGTGCAATGTGGGTGATGGGGGCAAGGTATGTGATGCAAACAGCACCCCTGGGCTCCTGCAAGGCTGCCTGTGGGCCCTTAGGAAAACTGATGGGTCACGCAATGCTCAGACATCCAAAAAAAAATAAAAGAGAGATATGTGACCCCTGTAGCCCATGTGTGTGTAAAAAAACACACGCAGTACGCTGTGGCACTAGGAACCCAAAAAATGCATACGTGATCAACGCGCAGGAGAGTATGACCGAAAAAAAGGGGTACACGACAAACAGGGTCACCTGCAGTGGGAAAAATAGCGTGGGCGACTCACCGTCTGCTTTGCGTGTAGAAGAAGAACGCATACCCAACACCCCCGCCAAAAGAAGAGGTATGCACTGTAGCCGCTGTGAAGTAATCGCGTGTGAACCCCAACGTCTGGAAAACACACGCCCTGCTCTCCATGAAAGGCACGTACAGAGCATTTGAAACCCACGCGGGACCTTTAACCCATGCCGAGGGAAACGCCTGCGCATGTTACATCACATATGTGCTTACGCGCTAAGGGCCTTTCCTCGAATTACACGCTGACGTGCTGTTTTTTTACGTGCCAAATCACTCCGTATCAAGCTGGCCATGTGACAACACACGGACGACCACGCTCCTGCCCAGAAGGCCATTTTCCTGCCCCCCAGAGCCCTGAGCCGACTCCCACCAGCCATCTGCTGCTGCCTGCCTGCTGGCCAGGTGCCCTGCAATTTGGTGCCTGCACGTCAGCCATCTGCGGGGTCCAGTTGCTGTGACCACCCCTGCTGGAACAGACGTCTCCCGACTGAAGTTCCATCGCTCCACGGCCCAGCACCAGGATCCAGTTGCCCACCCAAGCCTGCCTCGGGGGTTGCCATGTCGGGGCAAACACCATCAGAGACCACTGGCGACCCCCAGCCAGAGAGGCAGGGGGCTACCAGTGCTGCAGAAGTTGGTATCCTGGTGGAGCAAGTCCTGGTGCATTATGATGCCCTCTACGGAAGAAGACGCGCCAACAAGGATGGACAGGAGAGAATCTGGAAGGACATTGTGGCTGCCATCAACGTGGAGGGGGTGGCAGCCCGCGACATACAACACGTCCGGAAGCACTTGGAGGACTTCAGGTCCAGGGCCCTCAGGAAGGCCCGGCGCCTCTGGGAAGCAGCGCGTGCAGTGAGGCGCCGGGACCACCTTTCCACCAACGACATGAGGGTCCTGGAATGTATAAACCCAGCGCTTTACCTCCAGGTCCTCGAGAGGCAGGCCCGTCCGGACTTGAGCAGTAAGTGTCCATGCGTACTTATTTGACGCAGTGAATGTTGAGGTGTGCCAGGAGTGTGCAGCTCAGACATACATCTGAAAAGGGCCATGTATGGATGTGCATGTGCAGGGACATGACCGTGCTGCATGTGAGTCCAGTCATGTGTGAGGCACATCAGTGGTGTATGTGTTCCAAAGCATGATGCACAAGTGCATGTGGAGATGCACACATGTTAGCCTTTCTGTGTATGTACTATGGCATGGTTGGGGTGTGACACATGGATGCTGGTTCCACCTTCATGTACGTGCACGGCATACATGTGTGTGTGTTTGACATGTGTGCGACTGTGATACGCCATGAATGCATGTAACATAGACATGTAGGAACCCAATTGGCAGTTGTGACATAGTTGCCGATTATTGCACTGTGACAGGTGGTGGATATGTACAGATGCATGTCTCTCTGTTGGCGTGTGTGCATGTGTTAGGCCCTCCCCATGTAGCTTGTGACACCATGCCAACCTTCAGATGCTCCTGCGTTGTGTATGTATGGATGCTGCTGCTTGCTGCACGATTCCTGTTAATGTGTGCATGTGTGTGGGTTCAGATGATATGAGTGTTGGGGAGTGTGATGCCATCTGTGAAGTTTGACACTGACACTCATGTGCAACTGTCATGTGTGTATCCGACCATTGTACAGTGCCCTGATGCCTGTGTTCTGTCTCTCCCTGTCTGCAGCGTTGACTGATGAAGAAGGCGGAGACGGTGTGTGGAGCACAGCGTCAGGGATCCCACCGCCAGCCGGAGACGCAAGGCCCAGCTCCCGTCCCAGGTTACAATATCTTCCGGGAGTGAGGAGTCTGGTGCCGCGTCCATGGCCGCAGCTGCCGAGGGAAGGTCCAAGAGGCGGAGGTCGGAGGTGGACTCCTCGGCAGCAGTAGGGGCAGATGGCACTGAGTCATCCAGGTTGGTGGGGGGTTCGATTGAGGAGGAGGCCGTGGAAGGCCCACGCTCCGGGCCTGGATGGGGGATTCCACTGGTGCTAGTGGTGCAGTCCAGGGGCAGGGACACGAGGCAGCACAGACTGCCGCGGAGGTGCCTGTGTGTAATCCTGTCCCCGATCCTGTGACTGCATCATCCCGCACCAGCAGGGATGCCTTCATCCAGACCCGTTTTCAGGGAGGGGATGCGCATACAACAACTGGCCTTCCTCTCACTGCAGTAATGGCAATCTGGGACCGTGTTGAGCCTGTCCTAGTTGGGATGGCGTTGCATCAACGTGGTATTCGGGATGACGTGCAGGCTTCTCGTGAGGACAATGCACGTCATTTCGAATACCTCTTTGACCACGTTGGCCTACTAGGACAGGTCACCAGGGCTGGGTTCCTCCGTATGCTGGATCTTCTACCGACCCCCTCCTCAACTGAACCCCCTATGCGCCAGTCGTCCTCCGTGCCATATTCCTGCCCAAGTATCACCTGGGCACCCTGTGTAGCTGCCCCTGAGCCAGCGGCCAGGCTGGTGGAGGACACATCCCTGCCACAGTCGGGAGTCAGAGGTCCAGCAGGGATGGCCACCCCAACAACTGGACCCCAGCAAGAGGAGGACGTGTAGGCATCGACAGGCAGGGCACATGCATGGCAGCAGCAGGCTCAGGGTGGGAGCGATGATGGCTCGGGGCCTTCAACATCACAGGGGCAGGAATCGGCTGGAGGGCAGAAGGACCCTGGATTGGGAGTGTCTTCTGTGTGGCAGCGGTTGGGCCAGCGGACAGATGCAGAGCGGCGGCGGCAGAGGAGGCATGGCTCACTATGGTCAGGGTGGAGAACTCCATGCGCAGGGCATTGAGGTGGGCTGAGTGCCTCGAGGCAACTCGCAGGAGGTTGGAGGACGCCATGACTGCATCCCTGCGAGACCACGAGGCCAGGGAAGAGGCCCGCCTCCAGGACATCGACGTGGAGTCCGATGATGCCCTGACCTAGAACATCAACAAGTGAGCCGTTTGAGTTGCCCGCTGCCTTTGTACATAGTTCTTTAGTGATAGGTTTACTTTGTTTTTTCTCTTTTTTTGGAGTTAATGGACTTTACTCCACTTCATGTATATAGTTTTTTATTCCTAGGACTTTTTGGTAGGTTACATTTGTTTTGGGGGTCATGGAGCCTTTGTACTTGGATTGTATATAGTTGAAGACTTGCACATACTTTCTTTTTTGACATTTCCATGGATCAATGGTTTCATTTTTTTGGATTATTTTTTTCATATTGACATTGGCTATGAATTAAATAAAACAAATTACAGCCTGAGATAAACAAAGCAAGTTCAGTGTTGTTTTCACACCTTAACAATTCAATCATGGTTTCACTTTGAAATACAATGCTGGTACAGTATGATTTTCACTTCTTGCTTGTCATAAATTTCAAAAGTTGGTTCAGTGTTGTTTTCACACCAAATAACAATCCATTCCTTGGCTGTATGTTTTGGCACATTAACTTATAGTTTTGTTTTGGTTCATTAACTTTTGGTTTGGTTTTGATTTTGATTATTGGTTCTTAGCTTTAATGACAATCCATTAATTTCTATGTTTTGGTTTCTGACACATTGATTTTGTAATTCAATGTTTGATTTTTCTATCGTAGTTCCTAACTCGACACGTGTTTCCCCACTGTTATTGGCAGTGGTTCTTCAGGAGATGGAACTTTATTTCTAATTAACAAAACTGAAAAAGAAAAAGAAAAATCACATACTCAATGTATTTTCTGGTGTATGCAAAAAAGAGAAAAACATATATATTTAACTGGATACATGTTCAGTCAGACTATTTTTTACTTAGTTCAAGTATTAAGAACATTTTTGACTCACCCAGAATGGTGATTTAACTGAATATCCAATTGTTTATTTTTGATGATTAGAGTATCCTGTTCCTCTTATTGAGAGATTGGTGTTTCATATAGAGCATACCTTATGCTACAAGTATCTATAGTGGCAAGGGGAGAGAAAAAGAAAAAATTATTTCTTGGGTTCAAGTGGCTTGGAGGAAGGTTTAATGCTTTTTCAGCTCCCAAAATAAGAAATATATAAAATATAAAAAGATTCCTTACCTATTTAGGCCATGATAACCATGCACAGGGTTTCCAATGCAAGTGATCCGCTTTATTAATAAAGCGCTCGCTATTTAAACCGGAAGCGGAACGACATTGGCGATGGACCACTTTTTTTTTTCATGGCGTGGATTTTTGTTTTTCATTGGATTTTCCGTATTTTTTGGTAATATCTGTCATTGTTTATTGACTTCCAAATTTGATTTTCTTTATGTAATTTTATTATGTTTTTTAATACATTTATTCTAACTTCATGATTGGTGTTGTGTACTATCATTGGTTTTGTGCATGTCTCAATGAACATTGCCTCAGTCATGTGTTGCCACTCTGTGGCTCTGTTGTCCATTTATGCATGGGCATGGTGGTTCTTTTAAGTCTCTCATGGCATGGGTAATTTGGGAGTGGGTGCTTTGGATGGTTGCGTGCTTGTACTGGAGGACAGGGGGAATTTGGGTGGGCATTAGGGCATTAGGGCCATGGGTCTGTTTTGTTAGGACATGTTGTTTGGTGGGCCATGTGTCAGGTGCCTGTCAACTGGGTGGGGTGGGGGTCATGAATCAGGGTCTGCTGGCAGGTGCCCGTCACTGGGTGTAGGGTGGGTGCAGTGGGGGTCATGAGTCGGGGCCTGCTGGCAGGTGCCCGTCACTGGGTGTGTTTGACATGAGTTGGGGACTGCTGGCAGGTGCCCGTCACTGGGGGTGGGGTGGGGGACATGAGTCGGGGCTCCCAAGTGCATGGTGCCATTTGGCCTGCCTGCGGGTCATGTTCAGGGATGATGGGTTGCCTGCGGGGCAAGGACTGGGGTGATGGGCTGCCCGCGCGTCATGGTCATGGTGGATGGGCTGCCTGCGGGTCATGGGGAGGGTGGATGGGCTGCCTGTGGGGCAGCGATGGGGTGTATGCTGGTCCCCTGTGGTGTGGGCTGCCTGCAGGGTATGGGGAGGAGGGGAAGGGCACACCCGGGAGGGCCGACACTGCAAAATCGTTTGTAAAACTCCCTGCGCACCCCTAGGAATACACGTACCCCGCTCACGTCAGTGTAATCAATTTTAAAACTCCCGCGCACCCCTAGGACTACACGTACCCCGCTCGCACCAGCGTAATCGCGTGTAAAACTCCCCACGCACCCCTAGGAATACACATACCCCGCTCGCACCAACGAAATCGCGTGTGAAACTCAACACGCACCCCTCGGAATACACGTACCCCGCTCGCGCAAGCGAAATCGCGTGTAAAAGTTCACGCGCACCCCCGGAATACACATACCCAGCTCGTGCCAGCGAAATCGCGTGTAAAAGTCCCTGCGCACCCCTAGGAATACACGTACACCGCTCGCGCCAGGCCTATCGCATGTGGAATTGCACGTGCACCCCCAGAATACGCACCGGCAGCCCTTTCACCCTCCCCATGCCCCGCAGGAAGCCCATCCACCCTCCCCATACCCCTCAGGCAGCACATCCACCCTGCCCATGACCCACAGGCAGCCCATCCACCATGACCATGACCCGCAGACAGCCCATCCACGCTCCCCATGACCCGCAGGCAGCCCAACCACCATGGCCATGACCCGCAGGCAGCCCATCCACCCTCCCCCTGCCCCGCAGGCAGCCCATCCACCCTCCCCATGCCCCGCAGGCAGCCTATCCACGCTCCCCATGTCCCACAGGCAGCCCATCCACCCTCCCCATTCCCCACAACCAGCCCACACCACAAGGCAGACTTTTCCCACGCATTTTACCTGCCGCGAGCGGGGTATGTGTATTCCGGGGGTGCGCATGGAATTTCACACGCGATTGGCCTCGCGTGAGCGGGGTACGTGTATTCCGAGAGGTGCGCGGCAAGTTTTACACACGTTTTCGTGGTTGGGGGCGTAACTGGCGCTGCTGCAGGGTCGCTGTGCCACTCTGCACCACGGCTGCTTATGGATGTATAAATCCATGACTACGCTGTGCGCCGAAATGGGTTTTGGCGCACGCGGATAGCAAATTCTATGAATTACCCCCCAAGTCTCACACCCTGGATTTCAAATAATTTAGTCACATTGAATTTTAGCATTAAGTACTGTTCTGCTATGAAGCTGTTAGGATATGCTACAACATAACTTGGCACCTGTCTTCGTGGCAGCCAATATTGAATATAATTCCCACTGTTCACATTAGTGGGCAATCGTACAGTATTGGCTTCTCTACTGTACACAACAAGTCTTTGTTTCAGCCATTTTTTCAGAGCAAATAATCTGTTTGCCTGGGTTGTTTTTATGACTCCAAATAGCCGGGTCTTGCTTTTCGACAACAATCTACCCAAAGTTCCAAAATATTCAAAATTACCTATCCCCCTATATGCTTTAAAGACTTCCACTATAATGATGCCATTATTAAGGTTTTCAAGTTTCTCATATCACATAACCATCCTGCTATTATATTCCACAACAATACCTTTATGCTCAAACTCTACTCTTAATTATTCTATTGTGAGATCTTTAGGCATTCTGAACAACGTCATTAGAATTTTTGCTTCAAGTTTGTCCAAACGTGCCAAGTAGCTGTCACCCCAAACTTCCACGGCAAAAAACATGCAGGGGAGAATCTTCGATGCATAGAGCAACAAGATTGTCTCAATTAACCATCCACCCTGTCTGCCAATGGGTGAACTCATAGCATTTGCTATCTTCATACAATTGAGTTTGTTTGCTTCCCAATGATAGTTCCAATATAACTTATCATCAACAAGCACGCCTAGATATTTACAGTACCTTACAATTTCAAGTTGTTCTTTGTTAATCTTCCATAAAAATTTGTGTGGCATATATTTCGCCTTTCGGAACACCATGATTTTGCTTTTACCAATGCTAAAGCGTAACCCATTCATAGCTTCCTAATGCATCTCACATACATTGAAGTCCTTAGGTGTGTGATCTAATATGAGCAGATCATCTGTGCAACCCAGCCAGCCTATCATTAGAGCTCCCATTTTTACTGGATGGGAATCAGCGGTACAGAGTGCTTGAGCAAGATCAGCAAGGTATAGATTAAAAAGCGTTGCAGCCAATACGCTTCCTTGTTCACTCCCCTCTGGGCGGAGAACATATTAGACAGCCTACCCTGACCATCTACGCGCACTCTCATGCTTGTGTCTTGGTGCAATAACCTGATCATACATAACGAAACTTCAGGAATATGCCAGTTGTTCAATGTCTTCCATAGGTGATTTCAAATTACAGTATCGAATTCAGCATTGAAATCTATATATGCAGCATATAATAATAATAATTTCACATTTATATAGCACTACGAACCCTGAGGTATCTGAGAGCTGCTTATTATTACCCTCAGTGTGTGGTGCTCATTTATCAACCTCGGAAGGATGAAAGGCTGAGTTTGGCCCTGCCGGGATTCAAACCTGCGTTAGCAGGCTCTGCACAGATGTCAGGGCAAGCGCTCTACTCGCTGTGCCACTTGACCAGCTTGACTATACAGGCAAGTTCAGCCGCTGCCAGACGTATTCTACCACTGAAACTAAGGTAAGGAGATTATGTGAGGTGCCTGACTGTTTTCTGAAACCAGTTTGATTTGGAGGTAAAATATTATTAGTAGCAATCCAATCATTCAGTTAGTCGGGCAGAACTCTTGCAAATATTTTTGCTGTACTATCTAGCATCGCTAGCATGCGATAGTTACCCAGATCTTTCCAGCATCCTTTTTTACATACAGGTAAGATATTACTCTCATTCCAAGTTGCAGGTACTTTACCATGATTACCTATATTTACAAATAGGATGTATAGCGCCTGGGTGCTAGTGGCTGGAGATGACTTAATCAATGCATTACAGGTGCCATCTGGGCCCGCAGCCCTTGATGCATTCAAATGCTCAATGATTGTGATAATACCAGATACAGATGTTTTACATTCCCATTTTCCACATGGAAGGTTCTCGACCTCATCTATTGGTTTCACATCCTACAATTTCTTTGCCATATGAGTATGCCACATTTTTTCACACACACCATTCATAGGTAGGTCTTTTTTGTTTCCACTCTTCACTACCCTACATATGCCGGTATTATTACCTGACCATGCGTATATCACCAACTGTTGCCACAGCTCAGTTTCACACTTGGTCTGGTAACCTCGCAACCTGTGACGAAATCTAGATATCTAGATTTCAGGATTGTTATATGTATTGTCACTTCCGTATCAGGCAGCGTGACATTATTACCTTTGAGTATGTCTGAAATGTGTTTGTGTAAGCTTCTTTTGCAGCTTGTAAGTGAAGGTCATACCGACGATTGTCTTTAGCTGTGTGATTCCAGCGTTCAGCTACGCTCTTAGAATTTCTTTTCTTATGAATCACTTCTTTTATTCGTAAGGTAATCACTGAAAAGTTGTCAATGGGTGTGAATCCATCATCCCCTAGGCAGTTCACATAGCGTGCGTTATAGGAAGCAATTTCTCATTCTGCCATAGTTTTCGCACTTGCTAGGTTAGTGGGGTTCCACTGTATCCGATTTCCTGCATGATTTACAGAAATATCTCTGTTCATATTGTAGACACAATTCCTAATACAGGATGACAACAACACACATGACAGCAGGTGATCACTTTCCTCCTGACATATCTTCCATCATTTCATGAGCAGCCTGATTCATATATACATAGTTAATGGTGGATGCACTTACTCCCCCTATGCGTGTGTGTGCTTTTTCAGCATTGCCAGCACATTACCCATTCCGCATAGTAAAACAATGTTGGTATAACATTTCACCCCAGGCTTTTCCCTGTCGATTTTGAGTAGTTTGGTTAACTGGAGCAGACTCATGTAGGGACAATTTATCTATTACACGTGTTTCTATCTTGGCATTAAAATCACCTACTATCCAAATTGTAGTTTTGCAATCAAGCTCAACGATAGTCTTTGCTACAGTTATGCTGTTCTGTTTGTAGAGCACTTGATTTGGCGGGTTGTAAATATTTATAACAACTGTACTCTTACTTCCAATCGTGTCAAAGGTAATTTTAACTGCCTGGACCATAGCCGTAGCAGTAATAGTCCCCTTAATATACCAGGGGTGGCACACTGATATTACTAGCCCCCTTTAGATCGTCCAACTGGTCCTTTTTCAGCTAGTATCTGTGCATTGTTTCTACCATCAATTTCACATATTTCGGTCATCCAAGTCTCCGGAAGTGCTACCACATCATATATGTCCATATTGGCTAGAAGACCATTATCAGCAGTTAAGTGTTTAAAGCCCCTGAAATTCCAAAAACATAACATGTTCTGTCAGCGGGGTATATTCACAAAGTGTGCCTTAAAGGTCTTCGGGAGCCCTTGCCTGTAGCACTCGTCGCTGTAGGGAATTGCTTTCACATTATTAATCTCATGCCTTTCATCATTACTTTTTTGGGTCGCAGCCTTCTCTGCATTAAGACTCATTTTATTCTGTTGTGCTCATAAGTCATCAGATGGGCACCTATTGCGTGTTAACTGAGGATTCCCTAATATAGGTCTGGTTTTAATTGACATCATGTGCACAGTTGAGAACTTATATCCAAGTTGGAATAGATCACTTTCATACTAAAGGATGTAATCGAGAGTGGCTTCTAAATTAAACTATATATTTGAGGTGACAGTAGGGGTATGTTCCTCCTGATCTACTATCTTTATATCCTCTGAAGTGATTCCCCTTAGAATCACCACTTGATGTAGTATGCACAAAACCGCATTGCGATTCAGTGGCGGGTGAATAGATGAATAGGGTATTGGCTGCAGTTGTGAATGCTCCAGTTATTACATTCGTACCTTGATCTGCCGTTCGTTCACTCTGCCTATTTATAATAGCACACGAATGGTCAGGTAACGCTGTTTGAGATTCAGCATTAATCACCTTTCCACCATTCACACTGTTTGTCTTTCCATTGGGAGGATTGCTCGTCAGCTCACTTTTGCATACAAACAAACTCTGAACATCTTCCAGCACACAATCATCCATACATCTAACCGCTCTCTTTTTTCCTTTTTTCCCTGTCCTGTTCATTGTAGGTTTAGCTACCGTACACCTCTTCATCCCCATTGTGTCATTTTTGTTTATCGGAATCTCCTCCACCATGTATCTGTGAATCTCTATTACATTTCGCACATCCTTTACACCAATAGCGTTCACAACCAATATAGGCAGCCTGCACTTTACAAACACACACTATGAACTGAGTTTCCAGGTGTTATTCTCTTAGATTTTTTTGTTTTTGTTGTCATATATGTGTCTGTGTTGTGTACTGGAGAAATATTCGTTTGATCTATATCGACCATATGTAGATGATAATTATGATCACCTCCGACACAGGCATTCTTTCTACTAACATTTGTGTGTTTGCCATACATTATGGCCTGGGAAACTATCTTACATTTCTTTCATATCTTTCCCCCTGTTTCTATCATATCCTTCTTTTGTCTACGAATTACAGGGTGAGTAGTAACTTCAGTTAGACTACCTAGCATTTCTGTTTCAATATTTGTCAGTATTCCTTTGTGCTAATTCACAGTAATGTGTATATCTAACGGTTTATGTTCATTTCATCTAAAACCATTGCATCTAATGGCATTCCATCGAAATTCTTCCATCTAAACAATTTCCATCTAATGCATTTTTTGTCATTTTTTTTTTTTTGGGTGGGGGTCCCCCCCAAAGCCTTGTTTTTTACCCTTTAAAATACACCTGAACAAAAACTGAGTTTCCAGGTGTTATTCTCTTAGAATTTTTAGTTTTTGTTTTCATATATGTGTCTGTGTTGTGCACTGCAGGAATATTCATTTGATCTATATCGACCATATGTAGATGAGAATTAGGATCACCTCCGACACAGGCATTCTTTCCACTAACATTTGTGCGTTTGGCATACATTATGGCCTGGGAAACTATCTTAGACTTCTTTCATATCTTTCCCCCTGTTTCTATCATATCCTTCTTTTGTCTACTAATTACAGGGTGAGTAATTTTACAAAGGTAGCGGGCGCCCCTCTCTCGCAAGAACAGACATGATACACCTGTTCAGTGGTTATTAACCACTTGAGAGTTCGCAGCCACTGCTTTTACTCACTGTGCCTTTCACAGATGGGAAATATCCATTTGCATATCAGTCTTTGTCCTGCCCAGGGGCAGTCCAGCACCGAAATACAATGGCAAATCCAATCTGAACGAGAGTACCACCAGCAACCCCATACACGTGTTTCACCCTTGTTGGGGATCATCAGTGAGGTGAAGCTGATGCCTCTCTAAGCACAGTGAGAGGGAGACCACGTCTGGTTGCCCCCAGGAGACCTAGGGTTACCAATCCCAGGTTCCTTAAAAAATAGTTTTACAAAGGTAGCGGGCGCCCCTCTCTCGCAAGAACAGACATGATAACCTGTTCAGTGGTTATTAACCACTTGAGAGTTCGCAGCCACTGCTTTTACTCACTGTGCCTTTCACAGATGGGAAATATCCATTTGCATATCAGTCTTTGTCCTGCCCAGGGGCAGTCCAGCACCGAGGGTGAGTAATAACTCCAGTTAGCATTTCTGTTTCAATATTTGTCAATATTCCTTTCTGCTAATTCACTGTAATGTGTATATCTAACGGTTTATGGGCATTTCATCTATAACCATTGCATCTAATGCCATTCCATCGAAATGTTTCCATCTAGAAAATTTCCATCTAATGCTTTTTTTTGTCTTTTTTCTTTTGTTTTGGTTGGGCCCCTTCCCCCAAAGCCCTGTTTTTTACCCTTTAAAATACACCTGAACAAAAATTAACCCTTTACCCCCCAGAAACATGCACTAGATGGACATTTTTTAGATGGAAAAAATTAGATGGAATGGTATTAGATTAATTGACTAAATACCATATCTAACCCCATACTCAAAGACTTTGTAAACACTTGAATGGCGCACAAATCTCTTTTTTTCGGTGCACAAATCCCATGAATCAGCCCCTTTATGAGGTAATGAAAGGGTAAGATCTGCCACTAATGCTTTCACAGCTTCTTCTAGGCCATGCACCCAACACTGAAGTTATAAGCACTGAAGTTATAAGCGACCATGCTTTTCATATACTGCGGTGGTTGTGGGCAGGGCCCAGAGTCTTGGGTACATGGCCGAAGGCCATGCACCCAAGACCGAAGTTATAAGTACTGAAGTTATAAGCCAGCATGGGTGTCATATGGTGTGGTGGTTGTGGGTGTGATATGCTGCAGTGGTTGTGGCCAAGGCGTAGAATGTTGGTTGCATGGGCAAAGGCCATGCAATCAAGACTGAAGTTATATGCACTGAAGTTATAAGTCACCATGGGTGGCTTAGAACTTTGCTCTCCCTGGATGAATTCTCACCAAACTTTGCAGAAAGTGTGATATGGGTGGGCCTATATAGAGAGTTCAATTCTTTAATTTTATGGGTGTGATCTATGGGTGTGATATGCTGTGCAACCCAAGACCAAAGTTAAAAGCCCTGAGGTTATAAGCCATCCTGGGTGTGATATGCTGTGGTGGTTGTTGCCAGGACCTAGAGTCTTGGGTGCATGGCCAAAGGCCATGCATCGAAGACCGAAGTTTTAAGCACTGCAGTTATAAGCCAGGATGGGTGTGATATGCTGCGGTGGTTGTTGGTGTGATATGCTGCGGTGGTTGTGACCAGGGCTTAGAGTCTTGGGTGCATGGCCGCAGGCCGTAGGCCATACATCCAAGACTCTAGGCCCTGGCCACAACTACCGCAGCAGATCACAGCCATAAATCACACTCATGGAATTGAATATCTATCAAATGTTTGAAATTATACTTACTGGGCCTCATTACGACCCGGGCGGTAACCATGGCGCTATTTACGCCATGGTTGCCACCGGTAAACTACTGATTCCGCCATGGTGAATGGCAGAATTACCGTCCCATTCCAAGGTTTGCAGGGGCGGTAATTCCTCATTCACCATGGCCCTTCCCCATTCCCATTTGAGCCCCCATAGGGGCGGTACCGTAATAACCTCCAAAGTTCCTTTGCGGGTCCCGTCCTTAACAGCTGGTAAAACCAGCCATTAAGGGAGGACCCGCAAAGGGACCTCGGAATTGGACGGTAAGGGATTACCGGTACCGGTGCCATTACCGGTACCGGTAATCCCTTACCGCCCGGGTCATAATGAGGCCCCCTGTTTCATTTGTTGAGATTCGATATATTTATTAGATGAGTTTGGTCACTGGAGGAAATATTCTTTTTCAATTTCTGTGCCAAAAGAAAAGAGCATGTTAGTGCATATATTTTATAAAGACTTATTGCATTGCATAATAGACATTTCAGCTTTTTTCGACCCTCATATTTACTTTACAAACGAGTGTACTGTGCATTTTTCACAGTTTATGTGTTTGTTTTTCAAATCATTGGGTCTGTGGGAAAAGAAATCCATGTCGGATTAAAAAAAAACTTTTTTGTTATGCTACAGTCTATTTGTGTGTTTGTTTTTAGTGTTCACTTGTTGTTTCTGTCTAATGGTCTATCTGTTGGCTTGTTGCAGATTTTTGAAGCAGATAGATACCTGTTGGCGTATTCTAACTGTTTATAGATAGTTTTTTAATTGAATTTTTGTTATTGTTGAAGTACAGATTAGTTATTAAATATTGGTTTTAAGAAGATTAAATAAGCGTTTGTAAGATTTGCTGGTAATCTCTGCTTTAGAGGAATGGTGCTATCATTACATTCGAACCATCCACATTTCTTTTTTATATATGCAGTGTAGTGACCTGCATTGGTTGTGGCTCCTGCGTGGAAGATTATACCTATTGTTGTGAATGTTTTCTTACCAAGTGATACTTGACCATGTGTGAATCCAGTCAGCTTGCAGTTGTTTTTGGTACCATCTGCATTGTAACATAGAAGCATTAGTATTACGTAGTTACAATGTGTTTGTATCAGTAAGGTGGAGCGATTATCTGAATTGCAGGTAGTACATAATCTACCATGGTTTGCATTTTGTACAAGTTGCTGAAATGGGACGGATTCACAACTAGGTATGGATACGCACACAAAGCGTTCATTAGGGATTTGTTACTGTGTCACATTGTTGCAGAGAGTGTATGTATGTTTCCACATGTATGAAATCTGGAAGATTAAATTTATGGGTATATTTTTGTTTTCCAGTACTTGTAGTAAGTACATTAGAAATTATTGTGGATCTTCTTGTGAATTTATAGTGAAATTCACCATTCCAGCACAGTAGTCCAATTCTTGTCTTATTCCATAAACACTATACGTGTTGTCAGGATTGTTTGTTGCATTTCTATGAAGGACTAACATTTGCAAACACAATTGGTCTGTACTGCGTAAGTAAATGTTCTCAACAATTGGTGGCAATTGAAATAGAATATTCATTGCTACATTTGCATAGCAACTTACACCATTTACATTTGAAAATTTGAATGGACCAGATAATTCTGTGTCCAAGTCATTTTTTCAGAGTTTGTGTTGCTTCTTTGAAGAAGTACCTAAGTTACTTTGAGTAATAGGTTTTTCTTTGGTTGTGGTAATTGATGAAGTATTAGCTTCTTTCAATCTCTTTGGAGGATTTGCAGTCAGATCCTGTTGCTTTTCTGTTTGAATTAGTTTTCTTTTACAACGTTTTCCTTTTTGTGGAACAGGATATATTTTTAGATGGGGGGTGTATAGTGAACGTAGTCTATTGTATTCTAAAATGCAAGGAATATCAGCGTTCACTTTACTTGCATTAAAATTGATTAGAAATAGACCCTCAAGTGTACGTAAGCATGATAGTGCTACGTAGCTCATGCCTTCTTTAAAGACTGTGTTACCAATATCTATCATTGCTTTATTTAGGGTAAGTTAACAAGGGGGGTCCTGGGAGTCCCTCTGCCAGACATTAGTCCTGGTTACGAGAGACTTACCCAGAGTCTTTAGCTCACTATCTTTCACAGAGAAGACATATCCCAAACATATCAGTCTTTGTCCTGCCCTGGGGCAGTCCAGCACCGAAATGCTAGGCAATTCTCCTCTGAACAAGAGTACCAACAGAAACCTCAGATACGTGTTTCAGTCTGGTTGGACCTCATCAGTAGGGTGGATCTGTGCCTCTCTAAGAATAGTGAGCAAGGGGTCCATGTCTGGATTCCCCTAGTAACTTAGGGTGAGACCCAAAGTTACTTAAATATGCAAATTAACAAGGGGGGTCCTGGGAGTCCCTCTGCCAGACATTAGTCCTGGTTACGAGAGACTTACCCAGAGTCTTTAGCTCACTATCTTTCACATAGAAGAAATATCCCAAACATATCAGTCTTTGTCCTGCCCTGGGGCAGTCCAGCACCGAAATGCTAGGCAATTCTCCTCTGAACAAGAGTACCAACAGAAACCCCAGACACGTGTTTCGGTCTGGTTGGACCTCATCAGTAGGGTGGATCTGTGGCTCTCTAAGAATAGTGAGCAAGGGGTCCACGTCTGGATTTCCCCAGTAACTTAGGGTGAGACCCAAAGTTACTTAAATATGCAAATTAACAAGGGGGTCCTGGGAGTCCCTCTGCCAGACATTAGTCCTGGTTATGAGAGATTTACCCAGAGTCTTTAGCTCACTATCTTTCACAGAGAAAAACCTCTCTCGTAACCAGGACTAATGTCTGGCAGATGGACTCCCAGGACCCCCTTGTTAATTTGCATATTTAAGTAACTTTGGGTCTCACCCTAAATTACTGGGGAAATCCAGACGTGGACCCCTTGCTCACTATTCTTAGAGAGCCACAGATCCACCCTACTGATGAGGTCCAACCAGACTGAAACACGTGTCTGGGGTTTCTGTTGGTACTCTTGTTCAGAGGAGAATTGCCTAGCATTTCGATGCTGGACTGCCCCAGGGCAGGACAAAGACTGATATGTTTGGGACATTTCTTCTCTGTGAAAGATAGTGAGCTAAAGACTCTGGGTAAGTATCTCGTAACGAGGACTAATGTCTGGCAGATGGACTCCCAGGACCCCCTTGTTAATTTGCATTTTTAAGTAACTTTGGGTCTCACCCTAAGTTACTGGGGGAATCCAGATGTGGACCCCTTGCTCACTATTCTTAGAGAGGCACAGATCCACCCTACTGATGAGGTCCAACCAGACCAAAACACGTGTCTGGGGTTTCTGTTGGTACTCTTGTTCAGAGGAGAATTGCCTAGCATTTTGATGCTGGACTGCCCCAGGGCAGGACAAAGACTGACATGTTTGGGACATTTCTTCTCTGTGAAAGATAGTGAGCTAAAGACTCTGGGTAAGTCTCACGTAACCAGGACTAATGTCTGGCAGATGGACTCCCAGGACCCCCTTGTTAATTTGCATATTTAAGTAACTTTGGGTTTCACCCTAAGTTACTGGGGGAATCCAGACGTGGACCCCTTGCTCACTATTCTTAGAGAGGCACAGATCCACCCTACTGATGAGGTCCAACCAGACTGAAACACGTGTCTAGGGTTTCTGTTGGTACTCTTGTTCAGAGGGGAATTGCCTAGCATTTCGGTGCTGGACTGCCCCAGGGCAGGACAAAGACTGATATGTTTGGGACATTTCTTCTCTGTGAAAGATAGTGAGCTAAAGACTCTGGGTAAGTCTCTCGTAACCAGGACTAATGTCTGGCAGATGGACTCCCAGGACCCCCTTGTTAATTTGCATATTTAAGTAACTTTGGGTCTCACCCTAAGTTACTGGGTAAATCCAGACGTGGACCCCTTGCTCACTATTCTTAGAGAGCCACAGATCCACCCTACTGATGAGGTCCAACCAGACCGAAGCACGTGTCTGGGGTTTCTGTTGGTACTCTTGTTCAGAGGAGAATTGCCTAGCATTTCGATGCTGGACTGCCCCAGGGCAGGACAAAGACTGATATGTTTGGGATATTTCTTCTCTGTGAAAGATAGTGAGCTAAAGACTCTGGGTAAGTCTCTCGTAACCAGGACTAATGTCTGGCAGATGGACTCCCAGGACCCCCTTGTTAATTTGCATTTTTAAGTAACTTTGGGTCTCACCCTAAGTTACTGGGGGAATCCAGACATAGACCCCTTGCTCACTATTCTTAGAGAGGCACAGATCCACCCTACTGATGAGGTCCAACCAGACCGAAACACGTGTCTGGGGTTTCTGTTGGTACTCTTGTTCATAGGAGAATTGCCTAGCATTTCGGTGCTGGACTGCCCCAGGGCAGGATAAAAGACTGATATGTTTGGGACATTTCTTCTCTGTGAAAGATAGTGACCTAAAGACTCTGGGTAAGTCTCTCGTAACCAGGACTAATGTCTGGCAGGTGGACCCCCAGGACCCCATTGTTAATTTGCATATTTAGGTAACTTTGGGTCTCACCCTAAGTTACTGGGGGAATCCAGACGTGGACCCCTTGCTCACTATTCTTAGAGAGGCACATATCCACCCTACTGATGAGGTCCAACCAGACCGAAAAACGTGTCTGGGGTTTCTGTTGGTACTCTTGTTCAGAGGAGAATTGCCTAGCATTTCGGTGCTGGACTGCCCCATGGCAGGACAAAGACTGATATGTTTGGGACATTTCTTCTCTGTGAAAGATAGTGAGCTAAAGACTCTGGGTAAGTCTCTCGTAACCAGGACTAATGTCTGGCAGATGGACTCCCAGGACCCCCTTGTTAATTTGTTTTGGGTAAGACCTTGGGATTTATGAATGGTGACTGCATATGCAAGAGTTAGAGAAAATTGTTCTCTGCGTACATACATGTCTTGGAAGAGAAGGAATCGAGCTGGTGATCGCCCTATCCTTTTTACTTCTGAAAGTTTGTCAAAGAGAATATTGACAAACTGAATGTTGTTGTCACGTGGGTATGTTTGAAAGCCAACAATTGCACCCAGTGCTTCATTTACTAGTCCTTGCTCCACGTCAAGGTTACGTTTAAGCATTACTCTACAGTTTAAGGATAATTTTAATATTTTTTCCAAACCAGCTGTGTTGGAGATAGAATTTTCTAAGGTATTTAGTCCCTCATTAGGACCCAGGCGTTAAGGGGTTTAGGGCGCCGTAAACGGCGCCGACCCTTGACGCCCGATTCCAAGGTCCCTTTGCGGGATGGTGATTTTAACGCCTGCTTTTTGCAGCCGTTAAAACCCATGCCGCAAAGGGACCTTGGTGCTAATTACGCCACCGTAATTTACGGTGGCATAATTAGCGCCTTTCCTCATTCCCATTATGCCCTATGGGGCAAAAATGGGAATGGGGGAAGGGTAAAATGGGAAATGGGGATTTACCGCCCCACTCACCTTGGAATGGGGCGGTAAATCCGCCAACCACCATGGCGTAAACGTAGTTTACGCCATGGTGGTAAGGGTACGACCCAGGCGGTAACTTACCGCCTGGGTCGTAATGAGGCCCTTAGTCTTGTTGTGGCTTGTTGACACATGGGTAGTGTCATACCATGTACGTCCAGTTTGTCTGTGGAGCAAACTTCAATTATTGGTTGCATTTCTTTTTTCAACATTGTTTCATTGAATTTGGAACAGCTTGCAAGAGTTGGCATTAAGGACATACATTTGACATTTATGTGCGCTAATTGTTCCATAACATCAGTAGCATATGAGTTATCTCCATAAAGTGCATGGATGTGCCTGGTTTTTAATATTGCTTGTGCTTCTTGAGATAGTACACCAACTCTAATACTTTTCAAAATGTTGGCGTAAGTGAGGACTGCAGATTGGCGCATGTTTTCTGTTAATTCTCTGTATTGGAAATGTTGCAAAAGGTTGTCATTTCCTATGCTGCCAACAGTTTTACGGCAGAGTTTGTGTCCTAAGGTTTTAAAAATGGGTTCACCTTTCACTTGTGTCAATTGAAGAAGATCTCCAAAAACAATAATGTGTTTTCCTCCAAAGAGTTCTTCCTAGTTTGTTTTAAGTACTTCTTGCAATCTGAGGTGAATCAAAGCCAACATTAGGTTGGAGACCATGCTCACTTCATCTATTAGTAGCATTTTCATTTGTTTTAATACTCTGCGTAGTTCCATTGCAGCTTCTGAAGAAAGTTTGTAATAGTCTCATTTGTTTCGATGTTCTACTGGAAGGAGTAGTAATCGGTGTAAAGTGACACCGGCTATGTTGTAGGCAACTAAACCTGTGGGGACAGTAACAACAGCGGACAGTTTGTTGTTTGTCAATTGTTGAAGGAATTTGCTGATGATTTTGATTAAGAATGTTTTGCCTGAACCAGCTTCCCACTGACGTATAGCAATATAGGTTTGTAATTTTGGCAGGTGCATTCTTTATTTTCGTGCTGTACACCATGTGCAATTTCTTTTGTTACTTCTTCAAAAATGGTGCGCTGGTCTTTGTTAAGTTTTGATTGTAGTACAGTTAAGTCTTCTATAATTTCTTCATAGTGACACATGGTGTTTTCTACTTCTGTCATCGCTAATTCTGCCTCTTTTGGTATTAGTGGCTGTCCCAGTGGTTCCTGGCTTCCTGTTACAGAAGGTTGACTACTGTCGGAAGTGTTCTTATCTAGTTGGGCCTGGAGTTCTTCTTCTCCTGTTTGGATAGTATGTGTCCAGTAAATTGTTTTTAAAAATGTCTTGGCTGTTGAGATAATTTTTGGCTATTGTTTCTATGTCCTCATATGATTTGAGAACTCTTTTTCTAGATTTAGCAGGACCAAGACTAAGCCATACTATATTTTCAGATTTTCCGTACAAAGCAGTACCAGTTAAACGATCTGCTGCTTCATAGGAGCCACATTCTCTATGACAGAGCATTTTTATGCCTAAACTGTACAATTTCTGAGATAGTGTTTTTCTGATGATAGGTCATTCCAGACGTCTTGAAGCTCTGTTTTTTCTGCTTTTGTTAAATAAGCTGTAACATATCGTGCAACTGCAGTGGAATTGTCTGCAATGTACTGCACATCTATGTTTGCATTCCATAAGAGGGCAATGATTGCATTGTAATCATTGATGTATTTTGATTCTTCTGTTCTTTTTATGTAATATGTGTTCTTAGGTGATTTACCTTTAACACATTAGACTTCATTCCGACTCAGGCGTTAAGGGGTTTACGGCGCCGTAAACGGCGCCGACCCTTAACGCCTGATTACAAGGTTCCCTTTGCGGGAAGGCTGTTTAACGCCTGCTTTTTGCAGGTGTTAAAAGCCATGCCCAAAGGGACCTTGGCGATAATTACGGCACCGTAATTTACGGTGCCGTAATTATCGCCTTTCCCCATTCCCATTATGCCCTATGGGGCAAAAATGGGAATGGGGAAGGGGCCATTGGTGAATGGGGAATTACCGCCCCACTCACCTTGGAATGGGGCGGTAATTCCGCCATCCACCATGGCGGAATTGCAACCTTAGCGGCATGTACCATGGTGCTAATAGCACCATGATCCTCCGCCAAGGTTGCAATGAGGCCCTAGGTCTAACTGAAGACATGAAGTTGTTCACTTCACCTGTTTCTGTAACTGGTCTAGGGAAACCAAAGCGGAATTTGGTGTAGTATTTCCCTTTGTTTTTCTGTTTTCGTCGACAATATTTGCCACATTTGTGTCTTTGAAATTGTACAATTTGTGCATGAAGGTCACTATGTCTCGTTTGTGAAGGGATTTCACAAGTGAATTATTTATGGATGAACTGCAAAACAGTGGCATCACTGTCCTGCCCACATTTAGGAGCATCTTTAATCCATAAAAGCATGTAGATATGTGGTGCTCCTCTGGCTTGGTATTCTTTTCTCCCAAAAAAGTGTTGCACTTATCCGAGGGGAGGAACAGTTCTATTACAAATAAACTGTAGCATAGCAATGAAACGATGGTGGAAATATCTGGAAACATTAACAGGATCTAAAGAGCAAAGTTGTCCAGGTGTTAGTATATCTATGTTTGCTAGTTCACTTTCAAAGAGTAGATGGAATATGTATTCCCAGATTTAGACAAAATGTGGATCTTCAGAATACATTCGTAATGAGCGGTATTCTGATGCTGTTATCTGAGTGGGTCCATCATTGTATCTTCCTCCTTTGCCAGTAGGAAATAGTAGAGGAAAAGCATGTGCTTCTATACTTTTTTCCCATATGCTCATTGGTGATCCTTTGGTTTGTCACATTTGGTACGTTTCTAGTGCATCATCTATGCTGTCATTAGAGTGTAATGGATGAATTGTATAATGGTCTAAAATATGGGATACTGCAGCAGGATCTAGAAGTTCAAATTGACCAGTTTCTGGTCACACTTGAATTATTTCAGTTGTTTCCCTTAAGTTTTCTTCAATATTTATTTCCTTGTAGTATTCATTATTGTCCTTTAGATATTGCAAAGCTTGCCTAACTTGTAAGCCAATGAGTTGTTGCCAATTATTTTTGCCTTTTGTTGGTACTTCATTTACTAAGACAATTAAAGCTTGCTCTATTGGACGTTGCACTCCTAGAGTGTGCACATTTTCTGTCAGATCTAATGGTAAATAAACTACTTTGCCACAAATGCCTTTCACCAATTCATAGGGAGGTAATTTTGCTGTTTCTGGTTGAAGGCGTATTATTGCTTGAAATGGGTGCACTGTTTGAATTATAATGCTCTCATATAAATTGAGTTTTTGCAGGGGTTTTGGTATTGGGAATAATTTCAAGTTATTTGTTATAGCACTTGAAGGAGTTTGGTTGTTGTCAAGTTTTGTAGTGCAGTAACTGCAAAGTATTAAGGGGTCAGTTATTTCGTATTTGTTTTCTGCTAAAAGGTAGAGAGCTCATTCAAACCATTTGGAATTTTCATTCTCCTCTATTTTTTATGCTACGTCTATAGTTTTTGTGTTACTTTTGTAAAAAGTTCTGCGGCAACACACACACATGGTTTGGTACTTCAGCGGATGTACTTTTAAATTTTAGTATTTCGTTTTTGTATGTGTGTAGTAGAAGGTTGCCGTCTGCAGAATTATTGCTAGTCTGTTGTAAAGCTATTGCATTTTGTAAGTGGCTTTCGCTTCCAAAATATTTTCTCTGGATACGGTCGACTTCTTCTTGTAGGTCTTTGGGTGTACCATGTAGACGAGTGTTATTTAAATTGGCTAGTTCGAAAGCAGGACTTTTAGCATAGTACAGTTAATAGACTACATTTCTTATAGTTGAATGATGTGTTGCTATCATTTTGATATCATGGAAGGTGTTTTTACCCTCGTCCACTGCTATGGATGGCAATTGTGTTTGTTTGGTTTTGTTTGTATGCTTCTTCATTAAAATATTGTTCTGTGGTCGTGGTGTGACTCCATTCACCTCCACAGATATTTAAGAAGTTATTTTTGTTGACATTCCATTTATTGAGAAGGTTTTTTGTAGTTTAGTACTTAGTTTTGTTAGTGGTTTCATCCTTTTTAAAACTAAAATAAATAACTTCCTTTTCAGAAGGATTGCACTGTCTACGAGAGCTTCTAGGATTAATTTTCGACGGTAGGTTTTAAAGGTTGTGCATGATTTCACTCCTGTTTTTATAAGATTCTGAAGGACTCTGTGGTGGAACATTTTTGCTAAAATACTTTTTTTGGTATGCTTCTTTGCTAGTATATGAAGATTTATAGAACCAGTTTTAGCAGTAGTGGTAGCCGAATTCTTGTTAAGCATTTTTTGTTTCATTTTACATTTTGATATAAAAGGCAAAGTTTCTGTACTAGAAGCTTGTTTTGTTTCCCTAAATGACTGCATTAGCTGTTTTGTTTGAACTTTTTGTACAAACTCTGGTAGAGATGGATGCTTATTTTGGACACTTTTATTTTCATTTGATCTATTTTTGCGTTGCTTTCTACGGACTTGCTTTTTGGTAGGCATTCTTTGGGGTCTGTTGAAAAACAAAGAAGGTATGTGTTGGTCTGTTTTGTAATGTATGTGTGCTGTGTGTATGAGTTTGGTGGGAAAGATGTATGTGGTGGTGTGTGATTGTGCATTGGGCAGTTACAATGAGTTGGGAAGGCTGTTCTGCTGTGTGTGTGTGTGTTACTACACTGTGATTCAGATGAGAGTAGAAAGTGAGCTAGTGGTGAGGAGAAGCATTAATAGTAAACGTAATGGCATACAATTAAAATAGTTGTTTGTTTTGTAGTACTAACATTATAAGGGTTGAGTATGTTATTTGTGTTCCAAAAAACAGGGATTTGTGTGCCATTCTGCCTGCTAATCTCTTTTTAATAAATGGGGATTTGTGCGCATAATGGTTCAGAAATTGCTGGTTTTTTTTGGTGCACAAATCACATGAGTGACCCACACAGTGTCTTTGAGGAACAGTAAGAATATAAAGGTTACATTGTACTTACTCTTTTTTTGTGGAATGAGCAGGTTTCTTCGGATATGTTGTTTGCAGTTTAGATGCTGCTGATTTTCAGGAGAGTGGTCTTCACTGCAATTGTAAAAGAAAGAAGTTGGTAATTTTGTGTGTTTATAGCACTGATGTTAATGTATACGTTGATTTTTATGTTTTTGTGGTCGTATTCTTGTTTGATATCTGAACTTAGTGTATGCATGCATTTCATTTGACTATGTGCAGCCTTTATATGTTATTTACACTATGTTAGTTCAACATGCTTTGCAAATGAGTAGAATTTTAAGTGCACGAAATTCATTTCTTTTTTTACAGATGTGTTGTAGGTAGTAGCCAGGTTTGGAAGTAATAGTTCATTATAGTGGATGGGAAAAATTTGAATATTTTCATCTTATAGCTAGACATGCCAACAATCGGGAGCATCTGAGAGGGAGCTTTCACCACAGCAATATAACATTTATTTTTATCATAGTATTGCATTGGAATTAGCATTAATTTAGACGGGAGACAGTAAAAAATGGTGCCATTTTTCAATAAAAAAATGGAGTCTTGTGCGTAAATCGGGAGGGTTGGCATGTATGTATAGGTTATGCGGGAGACAGTAAAAAATAGTGCGATTTTTTCAATGGAAAATCAGGCGATTCGTGCTTAAATCGGGAGCGTTGCCATGTATGTATAGAGTATGCAGATTTAGTGGCATTACTCTGTCTATATGGATTCCTAAAAATTGTACATGTACTCTGAATAAAATATGCCTACCTGTACTTTGTAATCTTGCATGTGGATATGTATGAAGCTGTAAGTAGAAATATTCGAGACTTCTACAGTACTTTTTGTAGTAGGTGCTTTCCAATGACATTAGAGTTGTATTTAGAGTGATCAACAGTACATTTGAAGTATGGAACTCTGATGATAGAGTTAGCTGTAAAGGTCTTGGATGTGATTGGTGGATGATTGTGTGACTGATTACCTGTATCCAATGAGGGAATGGAACCGAGAGTGATGTGGAAAGCGTAGAAGGGCTGCCTAAGAGTGACGTACCGCAGGGACACTGCGTCTGTCCGCGGGTAGGGCGTGCAACATACGGGGGTTTTCCAGCAAATCTAGCATGGAAAGGGGACTGTAGGGATCAGCCTATCAGATGTTGACGTTGTGGATTTGTGCAGAAAGAGATTGTGTGTAGTGAAGATGGCAGAGGTGGAGAAAGTCAAGGTGTTGGTGCTCGGAGATATGTTTGTCCATGGTTTACAGCAGTATTCTCAATGCAGGCATGTTGCACACAATTTCAATGTTAGACGAGTGGAGGTGGTGTGGAGCGCTGTGCCCGATTGCAATGTTGAGGCAATTCTCCAAGTTTGTGTGAAGATATGCGTAGGATGAACAGTCCCAATCTGGTAGTTTTGCACTATGGTGCTTTCCATTTGGGCTACGTGGGTTCCCCAACTTTGTTGGCAGATTTGGAACAGTTGGTTCAAGCAGTAATCAACATCCTTCCAAATGCGAAAGTCATTTTTTCTGGATTACTACCTAGGGCAATATGGGACAATAGTTCTGTTTTTTGTCCTCTGCAAAACATTGCTAGGTGTGCAATCAATCAAGGCATGTGTGCTTTCATGCTTATAGCTGGTATGTTTTTCTGTAACAACAAGAATATTGTTTCGAGCAATGCTGCTTACTTTGAAGTGGATGGTGTTTCTTTATCTTTTTTGGTAAATGCCATGCTGTTTTGGAATGTAAGGGTTGCTTTGGAACAGGTTATGTGAAAAGTTTTGTTGTAAAATAAGAAGAAACCCCCCCCCCCAAAATACAAAATAACAGGTGTCTGTTAGGCATCTCCAAAAAAACCGAAATAAACGGCTCTTTTCAGAGCCCACCTCAAATGGGAAATGGGGCACACTATTTCAATGTATATTCAAGACACTCAGATCTTCTATATGTCCGCGGACATGGCTGTAGTCTGCGGACAGTGCGTATTACTACGGGGATTCTGTGGTGGAGAGGCATGCAAATGAGAATGAGCAGAGCTAGGGATTGGTCAGTAAAGTTTACTGGGTGTGTTGTGTAAGGAGAGATTTTGTGAGAACGTGTTTTTCCTGGGAGAAGAACAGATAGATATGGCTGTGTGTTTTCGAAAACAGATTATCTGGATTTTGGGAGAATCATAGATACATTGGTTGAAGGTGCATGCAGAACGTTGTGGTGTATCTGCAGATCTTGGATTTGCTCATGTGGAAGTGTACTGGCATGGAGTGCGTAGAATGAAGTGGCTAGACTTGGTACCTCTCTGTGCTACTTTACAGACAGAGCATCATCCAGACATAATTATAATTCATTGTGGAGGGAACAGTTTAGGACATGTGTCTGGGATTTCTTTGCAATTTACAATGAAAGAAGGACTTGAGAAGGTCATGGACATGTTTCCAAATTCCCAAGTAATATTTTCTCGTATTGCGCAAAGACAAATGTGGCTGCGTTCTTTTTCATTTGGTCCACAAATGGAGAAAGCGAGGCACAATTTCAACAAGGCTGTTTTTGCCTTTCTAAGAGATGTTTGCATGTCCTCTTTTCACAATGAAAATATTATGTTTCGTAGCACATACATTTTTCACAGAGATGGAGTCCATCTTACATATGCTGGCAATCAGATTTTTCTGAGAAATGTACAAAATGCATTGCAACCTTTTTTGAACTTACAGTAATCTATTTCGCATTAGATGTTGATGAATCCAAGTTTCTCAAACAAACAAACATACAACCAAAAGGCTCTTTTTAGAGCCACCACTTACTCCCAGAGAAAAGTGCATTGGTTTTGCTAGGGCAGCACCCCAAATTTTTACCTGTCCTAGAACTGTCCGCAGACTTTTACAAAATACGCAGGGCCATGCACTGTTTATTTGATACTTCTATTTTTAAAATGTGAAAGGCGGCTCTGAAAAGAGCCTTTTCTTTTTGGATTTATGTTGTTTTATATTTTTTTCCATTTTTACAAATGACACACTAGGTGAGGAGGGGAAAGGAGGGTAAGGAAGGGACACCAACCACAGGGATAAGAAAGGGAAGGTGGAGAGAGGAAGATGTAGGGTGGCCCTTACTTGGGTAGGTAGCAGGTCTTCTGGTGGTCCGTGACTGTAGTCTCGAAAGCACTTCGAAGATTCTCCCCCCTGCAGAGTACTGCATCGCAGTACATACACAATATTGTGACCCTCGAAAGGTAAGGGTCAACAGCATTGCGAATGGCCTGTGAAGCAGCTGGAGGGATGCGCTCTCCCACAGGAGTGTCTCTTGTGAGAGGAGCGGAAACGGAGCATGCTGTCGAGGAACTTAATCCCCTTCAGTCTCTAACAAACTAAAACTCTCCAAACTAGCTGCACTCTACAAAAAGAAATCTACCTGGCCAAACGAGCCTCCTTTGACTCTCGTATATCCCAAGCTAAATCTAACATGAAAGAACTTTTCTCCATCCTTAAAGAAATAGAAACCCCCATAGCACCCCTTGACACGTGCACCAAAGATAAAAACTGGTGCTCAGAAATTCAAAGAGCCCTAGCAAACAAGATTGCGACTCTTCAAAGTAAAATCACCAGCAAAAGAGCATCCCTGAATGACACCCTCAACTCAAAAATTCCGGACAAGCCCATGCCCACTGACCTAGCCCGCTTCCAATTCGCCAAAGTCAACATACTGGAAGTCGAAAAAATTATCCTGTCCCTGAAACCGTCTAATTGCCAGGGAGATCTATGCCCTGCACAGCTCATTAAAGATGCTGCCCGCGACCTCTCCCCTTTCATTACAAAATTGATCAATGCCTCCTTTGCCACTGGCTCCATCCCTACTAACCTAAAACAATCCTGGGTACTACCTCTACTGAAAAAACCCACACTTGACCCAGCCATACCCACAAACTACCGTCCCATAACTACTGTTCCCTTTCTACTAAAAATTCTGGACAAGGTTGCCTATGTACAAATACAGAAGCACCTGGAAGAACACAACCTCTTAGGCTCTAGACAATCTGGATTCCGTCCCCAACACGGGACTGAAACCGCCCTTATTGACTTGAAAGCGCAGATCGATTCGCTCAGAGACAACGGGCAAGCCGCCCTACTCCTCCTCCTCGACCTTTCTGCAGCCTTCGATCTGGTCGATCATTCTGTCCTTTGCTCACACCTCCACACTTCGGCTCACTTCTCCAGTGAGGCCATCACCTGGATCACATCCTTCCTTAACGGCAGGACTATGAGGGTCTTCTCTCCCACGGCGGCAGCAGACCCTATACCCATCACATGTGGTGTACCTCAGGGCTCCTGTGTCTCCCCCACATTATACAACATATTTACCAAGCCCCTTTTCGATGATTTGGATCATCTCGGTATCACCTACACTAACTATGCAGATGATACTCAGATCCTCCTTCCGCTTTCAGGAGATTATGGAAAGGATTTGGCCTTGCTAAATAGGGTGTACATCATCATCCAGGCATGGATGGCTACTCATGGACTATGCCTGAATGATGATAAAACAGAACTCATCATCTTAGGCACCACATTCAGTATAAAGAAACTTGGCCCGGCCTATAACTCCTTCATGATTGACGGGAACAACATCAAAGTCGGACATGAGGTCAAAACATTGGGATTCTATCTAGATTCCAATTTTTCCCTCAAAAGACAAGTGAGCTCCCTTGCATCCTCCACGGCTTACACGTGCAAATTAATCCGTGCAGCCAAACCTTTCCTGTCTGACACTAGCTGTCTGACACTCGCCAGAGCCCTCATACTGTCTCGCCTCGACTATTGTAATGCCCTCTACCTAGGATCCACCAAGGCCACCACCAATAAACTGCAAACCCTTCAGAACAACGCTCTCAGAGCAGCTCTGGGCATTTCCAGAAGAGAACACATTACAGGTTTCAGCCAACAGAACAATTGGCTCTCCACCAGAGATAAAATTCTCTTAAAAACGGCATCTCTCACCCATAAGTCTCTCAACAACGCAGCCCCAACCTACCTGATCAACAGGTTCCACAAACAATCCTCCTCAAGACCCGTCAGAACCCCATACAAAGATTGCCTATCTGTCCCCCACTACAAACGGGCCACCATAGGAGGCAACAGCTTCCCGGTAAAAGCTGCCAAGCTCTGGAACTCCCTGCCTCCAAACCTTAGAGTAGACTTGCCTTATCAGAACTTCCGTTCCAAGTTAATCTCCTGGCTGAAACTGGAGACCCACTAAGACTAGGTAGTGTCCAGCGCTACACGCACACATCGTAACCACGTGTGCCTCTTGCTTACCTGTATATTACATTACCGCCTGCTGGCCTTACTGATGATTTGTATATACTGTATATAACATTTGTGCACCTATTTTTGTATTATGTATATTCCTCGTGTACTGTAACCAAGCTTCGAAAATTCTTGTAAAGTCTGCGCCCTGATACCCCCGGGTTCGCTCGCGCATTATAAATAATAAAACAAACAAACAAACAAACAATGTTCATCGCAAGGTACAACCTTGCGAATGTCCGCACCGTGGAACAAAGTTAGGTGTCGCTTCATGGATGTGGTACCAAAGCTGTACGGAGCAGGTCTCCCATGACTCAGCACTAATTTGCAATGGTTACAGGTGACCTTGTCCGCACATGCTTTTGGTACATTACCATAACCGGTAAATAACCGCCACACCCAAGACTCCCAGCGACTGTTGGTAGTAGGGAGTTCTTCGACCTTATTCTCTTCATCCTCTTCATCCTCGTCCTCTACATCCTCATATGTGTTCCCCTCTGCAGGCCCTTGGGGAGGTGGTGGTGGTGGAGGGTTTGGGTGTGGTGCTGAGGCAGATGTAGCAACAGCTGCCATGGATGCCATTAGGGTTGATGAGGTAATTTTAGCCAGAGCAGGAAAGGCAGCAAAGGTCAATCTGCAATAGAAGAAGTACAATGAAGATCAGCTCTGGGGTGTGGCCTTTCATACGGGTGGAGGGGTGCGCCTCGAGAACATATCGAACACTCAAACGTGTTCAAAATGTTACAAAAAATATGTGGAAAGCCAGGGACATTGTCTGCGACATGTCAAATGGTGATTTCTTACAGTGAAATAATTAGGACTGTCTGAATAAGTTATTTTAAAATGTTGGGCAACCGGACAGAGTCCGCAAATTAGGACACACGCTCAGCGTGGGTGCGGTCACATGATGACGTCGGTAATATGTCCGCGAAGGGAATGGGTGTCCGCAGGACACCAAATGCACAGGAGCGGTGGTGCGCATGCGAGCGGGTGTTCTACGGACAGTGTTCAGGTCCTCAAGCTAATTAAAAATGTGACACAAGTGAGACGGACAGTTACGGACAAGCGCGATATTCGCAGGACTTACGGGAGTGGTGCGCATGTGTGTAGATGTTCTGCACCTCCATTTTCTTTGACTACGGACATCCCGGCCACCGCGCCTGTTCTACAGACAGTTCCATCTTGGTTGCGGACGATGCGGATAGGTATAGTGCCCTTAGGACACCTCCATTTTGTTGATTTACAGACATCCCGGAAACCTGGTGTGTTCTAAGAACAGTTTTATCTTGTTTGCGGAAGGAACAGAGAGGTATAGTGTCCTTAGGACACCCCCATTTTGTTGATTTGCAGATATTCCGGACAGTTGGTGTGTTCTAAGAACAGTTCTATCTTGGTTTGCGAATGGTATGGACAGGTGTAGTGTCCTTAGGACATCTACATTTTGTTAATTACGGACAGGCCGGACAGGCGCTGTCCACGGACATTTTAACTGCTTTTTAAAAAAAAATAAGACACAAAGAATTTCATTACAAGAACCATAGCATTTTTTTATTATATATATATACAGATATATATATATATATATATATATACAAATTATGAAAGAGAGGGGGAAGCAGAAACTGATACAAAAACAGGGGAATTAGGGGTTTGGAGAGGATGGATGGGAGGGGATGAAGGGATGGAAGTCTCATCAAAACGTTTATATTGTTGTTGACGGTTTGGGGATAGTTCACTGGAAAATGGAGAGGGGGCACAGGTACAGGTGGGACAATGGTACTTTATTTTTTCTTTGATGTGGTCCTCCACTAATGTTTCAACCTATTGACATTTTCATTCAACATGTCTGCTTTTTGTTCAATGGGTTCGAGAGTCTTTTGCATTGTGTCCTTTGGAGTAACATTTTCAACGTATGTATGGTCTGTAAAAAATAAACATATATATGTTAAGTACAGATTAGGTAATGATTATTAATTTCCTTGTATAGACAAGTGTCTACCATTATTATCACTGTCTTCAGACATTTCGCTATGTGGAAAATGTTCTTCCAACCACTCCAAAGTAGTGCACATTTCTGTGTGAAAAACAAAAATATATTACTCATACTGTAACTCGTACAAAAAGTAGAGCAATATATAACAAAAATGATCTTTACTAGTTTCTGGTAAGTTGGATTTGTTATGTTCTGTAGGTCTACTGTTGTTTCTAGCTCTGCAGTTTGTGTGAGGTAATTATGTTGGAGGTATATTTTTTATATTTTTATCTTATAATCCATTTTATTATATATCGTACTTCAATGGATGGTTGATGTGTTAAATAGGTAGGTTCCACTGCCTATTTATTAATATATATAATGTGTATATGTGCTGCTTTTTTTTACTTTCGTAGTGTTTATGTCGTATGATAGAACAATTTCAGATACCCCCTGTGTGTTTGGGAAGTGTTGATGTCGTCCGTGACCGTCCGCGGACATGAAAATCATTAACGGGGTGTTCGGTATGTTCTTGGTTAATTTTATATAAAGTAAGGGAATCCTAGAAAACATCTATCAAATTTGCACTATGATAATGTAAATTCAGTAAAAAATCTTTGTTAAAGAGATGTTATGGTTAAGTTGTGCTACTAAAAATCTATGAAATTCAGTAAAAAAACTTTGTTAACGGGACGTTATGGTTAAGTTGCGCTACTGAAAACCTATGAAATTCAGTAAAAAAAACTTTGTTAAAGGGATGTTATGGTTCCAAATAAAACAGAAAAACCCCTGTAATTCGCCAGTTATGGTAAGGTAAGCAGCCATAACTCGTGCCACCACCATGCACTGCTAAGACTAACACCCAGGACATCAAAGATGACATCACAAATGTCATTGATGACATCACTGATGACATAACATGTCTGGCTCCCCTTTTTTTCCTTTACTGACATATCTAGGCCACATGGTTTCTAAAGGAGTGGAATATCTTATGCCGTCGAATCCGAGGAGCACAGTGGCTCAGACTTCGAAGTGCAACTACATAGGATATTCCACTCCTAAAAACACTCCTGTCCTGATGAAGGCCTACACCACTAGAGCTCACCTAGCTCCACGCAAAATGGCCGAAACACTGTTGTGTTGACATGTTATATATGTTGTTGTTCAACTCTTGATTGTGCCCACACCCAATGGGCTACCTACCTGTTTATGATTCCACTAAATTCTCTAGCTTCCTTCCCAAGGAACCTATAGAGAATGAACAAACATAAGAATTAGATTTTTTTCAAATATTAACTACTTGATTGTTCCAACTCAGGTACTACACTCTGTATGTCCTCAATGTTGAATGCCCTATGTTTTTTGTGAAATAGCAATGTATTGCTACACCAACTTCACTTAAAATAAAACTTTATTGCAGAAAAACAGATTTTGTGATAATTCTGTGTCCACCCACGCATGTGGGAACCCACCCAGGGGTGTAGCAGTGGTCGCTCTACAGCAGATAGATCTACCAGACCTTGCTCATTTGTTTGTTGATATGTCTACCCTGTTTAGGATGACCACATTCTCCCCTTATCGGCCTCTTTGATCACAATACTAGTAACTTTTGATAATGAGTCGTAAGCTAATTTCTCATCTTTAGTCGGATTGTGACATATCCTAGTAGTACAGGTCTTATCCATATGATGATGGCTTTTCATAGTGACTGCCTTATGAAAGCTTTCTAGAACACTCTCAGATGTTAATTGCAGGGTGAATTTCGATTTGACTTTGAGTTCCGTCATTTCTAATTTACTTGGAAGTACCCCCATTTCTTCACAAACCTTTTCTCGACTAATGTGAATATCTTGTTCTAATGTCATCTATAAATGTGTATTTTCTATATCAGCAATTCTAAGTTTGTACTTTGGCATATATGCTTCCTGTGATTCATATGTTCTTACTTTATGTGCAAAAATTTGTTTTCAATTTCAATTTTCTCACAAATTTAAATATATCAATCTGAAATCTAAACAATTGGTATTGATCATAGGTGCGAATGAGAAGCCTTTGTTGATGACTGATAACTCTGATCTACTGAGCAGTCTATTAGACAAGTTAATTATGATGTTCATCCTTGTCTCTTGGCCTGCTGTATGTTGGTACATGATCTCGTTATTCTCTTGGACTGGTCTTGATCTTCGCCTGAGTCTTCATCTGCCCACCCTCTTCAACTTGATTGAGATCTTTGTGTTTATGTATGTACTTCTGGTGGTACCTGAAACCTTACATGTTTTGTGACTGTTTGATTCCCTCTCCTGTATCTTTTTATTTCTTCCAAACAAAACCTTCTTTGGCTCACAGCTCTCTGAACTGGTACATCTCTTCTAGTTGGGTACTTTTCTGGTTAAACATCAGAACTCCTGGGTGAGGAGGCCGACGTGGATTCCTTGGATGTTGGTCTACGATTATCATCATATTTATTCTGAAACGTATATACCCTATCATCCCTGTAGTCTTGGTAGTCCCTGAAATATTTACGAGATTTCCTTAACTTCACCTCATCCTGGTAATCTTTCAGTATATCAAACATTGTCTTGGAATTTATTTGCTTTGCAGTTTCTGAGCTCTCCATTTCCGCTATCTCTTGTTTAAATTTTTCAATTTGTAGCTGGATTCTTTCAAGCTCCCTGGTGTTACATGCTCTACTAGGACCTGTATCATTACTTTGGAACTTTGGTTTAGATTATCCTCTCATTTCTGGGCTAAATCCTTATCTTCACTGTTCTCAAAGTTAGGAAAAATCAATACCCTCAAATCTCTGGGTATTTTTTCATTGTCTAAGTAATTAGCCATTGAGGACTATTCCCAATACTTATTTATCTCACGCTTAGAGAGCCATTCAAGCCTCACACATTTTTGGCAAAGTAGTGGCTCTGAATGCATTGCCAGTACTCCCACAAGGTGCAAATAATGCTGCTCTGTCCTCTTCTCTATTTTGTAAATACTCTGCCATGATGTCATGTGGTGCAAAGCTACACTGACCCTTTAAAGATACACTATGACACTATTAGGGTAAAGTCAGAGAACAGGAGCACTTTGGTACCCTCTGTTCAAATTGAATACAGTTTGCTGGAACCATAGTTGATATATCTTACCCTACACCTATTATAAGAATTAAACATCAAGATATTCAACTGTAATGATTGCACTACACTATTGGTTATGTATTGGATATTTAATATTTAATGATTGCACTATACCATTGATTATGTATTACATTTTTAGTAGTTAAAAATAGTAAAAATTCAGTACACAAGGTGCAGTAGCTCTTATGATTCCAGCTACTTGCCATGCACATTACACTGATTGTGTGCACATATAGTTTCGAGTCGACACATGTTTCGACCCGTAGGTCTTTCTAGTAACATATTCATTGACACCATGGAAATATATGTATTCAAACGCCATTCAAAAATACAAAAGTGCTTTTACATAAATCATAAATAATATTCCACATTATTGAAAAAAACTTGCACAAAGCCAATAGCTATGTACCTATAATTGTATATTTGTTTGCACAGCCTTGTGTGCATTGCTGAGTCTATTAAGCAGACTGAGCACTACTTATGTCGTCATTATGTGAGATAGCCCTGTGCTAGCTGTAGAGTCCTATACACTAGCAGCATGCAATGTTACATTGTGCATATGATATGAGTATTTATGAATCAATGGGAACAATATGCAGATTGAGGGCTATCAGTCACTGATATGGGATACTATTTATAATCAATGAAGGGCAGTATAACTGATTCTGGTGGTCTTTGCTTAGTCAATGTGGACCGGTGGTCACTAGCAATAATTTGAGAGCTGGTTTTTTAACCAGTCACAAACACTTCTAACAAGTATCATTGATGCACTGAGGGGTATGGAAGATATGGATTGCATGTGCCTAGTTCCTGGGAAGGCCATAAGGAGCCCTAAAGAGACTGACAATTGTCACTGCACGTAGTGCTGCTACACATAGCTGGCCCCTGTCAAATTGTGTGCAATCACTGCCTTTATCACAAAGCATTCAGAGCAGCTTAGAGTCAGAGCGAGACTTCACTGGTGGGGCCTTGAGCTGTTGGGCATCCTGTCTGCCCATATCATAACATTTGTGCACTTTTGTAATCTAAGCGTGATGCTTTTTCTTGGACTATATATTCACCACAACCTCACTTCCTCGTGGTATTTTCTGCCATGGAGGCTGGAGTATTAACTAAGTTGTCCATGTAGACTTGACGAGCCATACCACAAACTTGTTAATGAATCCGGTTGCCGACAGTTGCATGTCGGTATCCCTTATGATTCCCGCCATCGTTCTTGATTTGATTGTTGAATTTCTGATGCTTCTGCCTCTCCATCGCCCTTGTGACTATTGGTGTTTCAAATTCCCTTTTATCTGTGTATTTCTTGCATACCCTGGTAAAGCCAGTTTGCTTCTTTGCAGTGGTTCATTGTGTTCTGTGCATGTGTAATCTGTTTCACTGTCGACAGTTACATGCACATGCACCCCAAAGTGTTACCACTGTGTACAGCACAGCATGCAAGTGTATCAGCTCTTCAACCTGTGCAAAACACACCCCACCACATTAATGCGCACACCACATACCCAGGTGATCAGTTCATGTCTTTTGGCGCTAAAATGCATTTGTTTTGTAATGAAACTTGTTGAGACACATAAGGTGAATTAGATCTAGCTATGAATTCATTTCGACCAGTGTGGACGAGGCACACATTATAGACACAGGTGCTAATATATGTGCAAGTAATTTGGCTCTAAAATATAATTGGATGTAATAGAATTTGGCGTGGCGCAGCCGAGTGATGAGTTCTGTAACTGATTTAATTTAGGCCACATTATCTTGTTTTCGGGGAGTGCTTCCCCAGGGAAATATTATGAACACGAGGAGGCTTGTGTGAACCGCAGTGTGCCCCGCTGCAAGCTTCATGAAACTGCATGTGAAACATAGCCGTTTCCATGCCTGCTCTTTTACAGGACATATCCCCGTGTCAAATGATACACTGACCTCACACATGCATTTCCAGGTTCCTTGCAGTGTATAATGGAAACAGGACCTCTTGGCAACTCTGTGCAGCGGAGACATTAGGAGGGTCGCATAACAGGAAACGGAGAAACCTGAATTAAGCCCTAACTGACAGAGTCCCGCAAAGTGAGATAAATGTCACTGGAAGACAGACACATGTGCTTCACACACACCCAATTATTACATTAGCTACGCATATGTTTAATGACTTGGGCTTTACAAAAGGAAGGCTGTGGACACTTGGATGGGAGTATTTGGCTTAACTGGAGTGTATCGCCCAAATCGCTTTCCGGATCATATTTAACAACTACTGAGCCGTTTTTGGAAGAATTCAATCTAATATATATGCATGAAGTATAAATATATACCATTATAAACAACATATGGATATCCGGGGTATTATCTCTTTATACCTACATAATAGTACTCCATCGTGGCATAGGAAACATGAAATGAAGAAATGAGATAAAACCAACAGAAAAATAAAGACAAGTTGTTCACCAGATTCAGTTGTGTGTGTATGTAAAATTCATTTTCTGTTAAATTTACTTTATTTGGAAATACTACTTCTTTTCACTCTCATTCGTCTAACCCTTAAACTAATTTTTCATATTTTCCCCTTTTTGTTTATTTGGGAGTCACATAATAAAAATCGGATTGGAGGCAAATGAATTAATGGGAAAAAGGTACATTACTTTCAATTAATTATTCTAATGAAAACAATGAAAGCAAATGACAAGCATGTCTACTATGCTGGGCAAAGCAAATCACTTGGAATTATCCATAGGTCTTGGGAAAAGGGGGACATAGCTAGTAATCTGCCAACAATTGCAGTACACAGTTTGATGGAAACATGTATTTATAAATCAACTATTCCTATCTCAGTTGACAAATGTACAAGGAAACACACTTTATAGGAAATGAAAATATAGACTACAAAAACAAAACCATGAACCTAAAGCCAGTGGATTTTATCGACAGCTCTCTGATGTACCCGGCGTTGAAAGGGATTTCATTTTCTCATAGGTACTATTTGTTAGAACTACCTTAAGGTAGCTTCATTCACGCTTTCGCAAAGGCGTCATAAGAAAGGTTAAAAGAAACATTCAATTCATGTTTCGATTATTTAATATTTTAAAAATGCTTTCTTATAAAGACCACACACCACAATTTTTAGTTCTTCTTAAACACTCATTCTGAATCGCATAACTGTACGTGAGAACAGCATGAACCTAAAAGTTTAATATTACCAAAGTAAACGCTCATTATAAGGCTTGTTTATAAACAACACATTTTTAGGCCGATTCATGGAATTAATGTGCGCCGAAAAAACGGCGCACGCGTGCGAAAACGTGCGATTCGCAGTGAAATAGCAAAAATCGCAGTGCAAGTGCGATTATAGCACAGAAAACATCGCACATCAATTCATGGAAGTCCGTGTACGCGCAAAATGTGGGATATGCACTGAAAAAGTGCGCGGCGCACGCTGGTGCACGCTGGCGCGCGCTGGCGCACAGTTCATCGAACGCCGTGCGATAAGGCCACAGCGAATTCGCACAAAGCGCGGCGCACATAACAAAAGTAGGCGTAACATGGGGCGTCACACGCAGAATGGGGAACAACTCGTGAAAATGTGGGCGTCACAGGGGAAGTACAGGAGGCAAGTGCGCAGAACGCCCACACGCTCGCCTACAAGACGTATTCATGGAATCGAAGAGGGAAAAACAGCGCACGGCCAAAGACGCGCACAGGCCCATACATGTCCGCCACACGAAAGCAGGCGGTAGCGTCCCTGCGCAGGAAAAAAATGTGCACCAAAGTTGTACACGTGCGAGAAGGCCCACACGCGATCGGGCCTGGGGGAGCGTGTGCGTGTATCTCAGAGGAGCGCGAGAAGTTTCACACGCGATCGGGCCTGGGGGAGCGTGTGCATGTATTTCAGAGGTGCGCGAGAAGTTTCACACGCGATTGGCCTGGGCGCGTGTATTTCAGGGGTGCGCGAGAAGTTCCACATGCGATCGGGCCTGGGGGAGCGTGTGCGTGTATTTCAGAGGTGCGCGAGAAGTTTCACACGCGATTGGCCTGGGCGCGTGTATTTCAGAGGTGCGCAAGAAGTTTCACACGCGATTGGCCTGGGCGCGTGTATTTCAGGGGTGCGCGAGAAGTTCCACACGCGATCGGGCCTGGGGGAGCATGTGCGTGTATTTCAGAGGTGCACGAGAAGTTTCACACGCGATTGGCCTGGGCGCGTGTATTTCAGAGGTGCGCGAGAAGTTTCACACGCGCTTGGCCTGGGCGCGTGTATTTCAGGGGTGCGCGAGAAGTTCCACACGCGATCGGGCCTGGGGGAGCGTGTGCGTGTATTTCAGAGGTGCGCAAGAAGTTTCACACGCGATTGGCCTGGGCGCGTGTATTTCAGGGGTGCGCGAGAAGTTCCACACGCGATCGGGCCTGGGGGAGCGTGTGCGTGTATTTCAGAGGTGCGCGAGAAGTTTCACACGCGATTGGCCTGGGCGCGTGTATTTCAGAGGTGCGCGAGGAGTTTCACACGCGATTGGCCTGGGCGCGTGTATTTCAGAGGTGCGCGAGAAGTTCCACACGCGATTGGCCTGGATGCGTGTATTTCAGGGGTGCGTGAGAAGTTCCACACGTGATTGGCCTGGGCACGTGTATTTCAGAGGTGCGCGAGAAGTTCCACACCCGATTGGCATGTGTACGCGATTCCATTGGACAAAAGGCCCTGACAGCGCAGGCGCGTCTGTGACGTGACACGCGCGGCGTGTCCCTGTACCCGGGGGAATGTTACAAGACCAAAAACTGCACGTCCGAGTGTCAGCCCGCGTAATTGGAGGATAGTGCCTCAGTGCGTATACGCGGATGTGACGTTGGACGTGTGGTGCGGTTTAAAAGGTGCATGTAGTACGTCATTTCCTTGTACGTGCTTCCCGTGGAGAGCGAGTGGGTGAAATCTGTACTTCTTGTCGGTTCACACGCGATTTACTTCACAGCGTTTCTAGTCCGTACTCCCTGTTACCTCTGTCAGTATTTTTCTGATTTTCTCCTCGACCTGTTTCCTCAAACAGCGTTGACTTCTCCTTTTGTCCTGTCTCCTCAGACAGTGTACAATTCTTCTTTTGGCGGGGGTGTTGCCAACGCGCACACGCGCGTATTTTTCACGCTCTTTTCACAGGCAGACGGTGAGTCGCGCACGTATTTACCAACTGTGCTAGCCCCGTGTGTAGCGTACCCCTTCAGAGGTCATTGTAGGCTGTGTGTGACACGCATACGTTCATTTTTGTGTTTCTGGGTGCCACAGCGTAGTGCAGGTTCCTTTTCCCATGCACGTGGTCTACGAGGGATCGCGTGCACGTCATTTTCTGTTTTAGGGGTGCCTGTGCGTTGCGTGACCCGTCATCTTTCCCCAGGGGTTCCATACAGCCTTGCTAGAGCACTTGGGTACGAATTCCATCTAGTACCCTACCCCTTTGACCCCCAATTGCCCAGGACAATTGTCCACTGCAACTCCCATACGCACAACTCCTTCAGTGCCATGACTGGGAGGCGAGCAAGTGGTAAGGGTGGCAAAGGTGGCCGAGCCTCAAGAGGTGGGCGTGGTGGGCGAGGTAGGGGAC
The DNA here is from genome assembly GCF_040938575.1 of Ambystoma mexicanum. Lineage (NCBI taxonomy): Eukaryota > Metazoa > Chordata > Amphibia > Caudata > Ambystomatidae > Ambystoma > Ambystoma mexicanum. The sequence continues at coordinate 1,434,408,597 of NC_090937.1, read as the reverse complement.
GTGGCCAGGATTTGCAGACTCCCCCTAGCCCCCCACGTGTGGAGGACCAGTCAGGGACACACATCCCCCTCCCCCCCATGGTTGAGGGAAACGTGGCTGACACCCTCCCTGCTCAGCCCTTGTTGGACCGGCCCGTTGTGGCACCTGACCTAGCACAGGGTGACTCCCAGGCTGACTTCCAGGTCGCCAAGTCTAGGCCACGGGTGGCGGCGCAAGCCAGTGTCACCAGGCCACGTGGTACAGGGGCAGCCATGTCATCTGCTGCCCCGAGTAGGCGGGGTGGGGAGGCTGCAGGGCAGCTGCAGCTCCATCCACCCCAGCTCTGACTCTCCCAGCAAGGACAGTGTTGGTCCCGGTACATCAGACTGAGGTTCCCCCTGCCATCATCACACTTCAGCTAATGCCTGCAGAAAGTCATGTGGTCAGTGTGCCATCACACACTACTACTACACAGTCCACCGGTGCTCCTGCCTCTAGTGTCCAGAGCGGCGTAGCGCACTCCGGATCCCCACCACCCACAAAAAGAAAGAGGAAGAGTGCTCGTCCAGTACAGGCTGATGACCCCGACACGGCTACACGGTCCGGCACGCCAAGGAAGCCTAGCTTCAATGATGCCGAACTGGATGCACTTGTGCAGTATGTGTCCGAACATGACGCCGAAATGTTGGTCACTTCAGGGTGTAGGATTACACCTGCTCGACGTCAGGCACACTGGCAGTCCATCGCGGACAGCATAAGTGCCCTTGGGTTTATGAGGCGCACAGCTGTTGAGTGCTACAAGCGCTGGAACGGCCTTAAGCGTAGGGCAAAGAAAAAGCTGGCCTCAAGTCATGCCGCAACTCTGGTGACTGGAGGTGGGTCTCCACAAGAGGACATAGAACTCACTCTACATGAGCATGTTGCTGGGACCTACGTCACAGAGGAGCAGATCCAAGGTGTGGGAGAACTGCCAGATTACGAGGCATTGTCCGGTGAGTGCACATGCATGTGTGTGTGATCCATGTGTATGTTGTTTGTGGGAGGGGTTCTGGTTGAGTGCCAGGTCAGGGTGTGTGTGCCTGAGTGTTTTGGCCCACCCATGTGCTTCATCCAATGCATTCGGCGCCCCGGGATTTGGGTATTACAATATCCCTTCTGGCCACAGTAGGCGTTTTGCACTACATCGTGCCAGTTGCCCTTGAAGTGGCATCTTGCTACAACATTGTTCCGTATTTAGCTGTGTTCATTCAGGCTGATTGTAGGAATTCACCTGGTTCTACTGCGCATCACTCTGCCCTATTGTCACGTATATGACATGCCTATGGTACATGCCATCTGTGTGATGGCATGTGTCATGTATGTGTATTGGACATGCCACTCACAGGCCAATGTGTGATGGCACTGCTAGCCAGCATGCAGCTGATGTGTTGCTCTCCCATCTTGGTGTCATCAGTGTCTGACATTTTCCTCCCCTTCCAACTCATGGACAGTGCATGCATGGGAGGGTTATAGTCATGTGGGACATGTGTAAATCAAGTACTGGTACTGTAGCTTGATGGCCTAATAGCGTGCCATGGTGCTAATACCTGTTTCCATTTTTTGTCTTTCATGTTTTTGCAGAGGATGACGCACCTGATGCTGTTGAGGGAGAGGAGATGGTGCAGGCCCAGGAGGGATCTGAAGCACGACCAGGCACCAGTGGGGGACGTGGTTTGGTGGTGGGGGAGAACCCTCTCTTGCTGCAGGCCATACTGTCCAGGGGTGTCCCTGGCTGCATCTCCCCAGAACTCTTTTCAGGTGTTGATTTGGATGAGGCCTATGTGGATTCGCAGGTATGTGTTCATCGAAGGGATACTGTTCTGTCCGACCCACCTGCACCAGGGGTAGAGCCCACTATGGGGATGTCAGTGTTGGTAGGTGCGCCTGTGGCGGTTACGGATGCAGGGCCACACTCTGCAACATCTGATCCTGTTCCTGGGCCAGCAGTTCAGAGGGGAAATGCAGTCCTGCAGCCTCAGGCAGTGCCGACAGAGCAAGGCGCAGTTCGCCTTGCCCCAGACAGGTGTGGTGCCCGCCAACGCGGTGGCTGTCCGCCACCGGGCAATACCGCATGGGAGCAATCCATTTACGGTATGGCCAACCAACAGGCAGCATCATCAGAAATGATTGCTCAAGCCATGGAGAGGGTGGCCACTTCCATTGTCCCCCCAGAAAGGCAGATGGAGCTACTACAGCAGGCAACAGACTCCATTTGCCAATCAGTCAGGGAGGACATGTTGGCGTCCAACAGGGACAGACAGGCGGCCCTGGACAATCTGAGGGAATCAATTTCTATAGATGCCCAGGGACAGAGGGAAGCCCTGAGGGGAGAGGTCCGGCACCTCAGGCAGACTCTTGTGGACCTTGAGGCTTCCACTGTCACCAGGAAGGAACAGCTGCTGGAGCGCGTCACCCGTACGCTCTCAGCAGAGATGCAGGCAACTCGGGCAGAGGTCCGGGCAACACGTCGGGTGTTGCATGGGGATCTCCGCACCATATCCCTCCAGAACGAGGCCTTCCACACCCGCATGCTTGCTGCCATGGAGGACCAAACTAGGGCTTTGCGTGGGCTGCCTCCCATAGCAACACCACCTCCTGTGGCAGCAGCAGCAGAGGTTGAGGAGAGCGAATCCAGCAGTGAATCTCCCACTATTTAGTAGCCGTGCAGGCCATGAGCCCATGGAGGTGTTTTATTTTCGCAACATTCACGCAGGTGGCTGTTGGTGGGCACCCTGTCCTCGGACCTCCTGGGTGGCCTCCCCCCACCCCCCTAACTCACACATGGCCATTTTTGATTTTGTGTTGCAGTGTGTGTGGCTCCCGTGGGCATCCACTGTATTCCGGCTGGGCACATGCAGGCTTGTCCTGAGTTTGGGTTAGATGCTTGGGTTCGTGAGACACACACCCCTCCTGCTTCCCGTTTCCATGGGCTTGCAAAGGGTGTGCCCAAGTGACAGTGACTTACACAGTGACGTTGGACTCCCACGACATGTGTGGGCAGTCTGTATTCAATGCTGTGTAGACATTCCTAGTGCATATTGTTGTTGTATAGTGCACTGCATGGTGTATTGATGTGTGCTTGTGCATCCATGTCTCCCTCCTAATTTGCAGGTTCATTCCTCATGTCTTCACAAGGCCGTCCACTTTGGAGATGGAGCTCATGTTGTGAGCAGTGGACTTCCAGATGTGCGTGGCAACAACACTGTACAGTTGGAGGTGGTGGATGTGCTGGCATTCTCATGTTGTAAGACTACGTATCCTTTGCCTTAGTACTGTCATGTTTATGCTATGTCGATTGTATTGTGGTAAGTATTTGGTCATGTGTGTTGTCGTTTCTACATTTGTGTGGGCATATTGTGTGTGGCCAGTTTCCATTAGGGACACTGTACTTTGTGACACGTGTCATGTTTGGGGATGACTTTGTTTGCTCTCACATGGCATGTCATGCCATGGTGTGTTGGGTGGCGGTGCTGGGGAGGGGTTGGGTGACATGGCACTGTTGTCATGTTGTGTCTTGCAAGGGGGTAATGATTTTAGCAGCATAGAAGTGTGTCTTTTGAACACAGCATTGGTGGTGTTTGTGTAGGTAGGGAAGTACACAATGGAACACTTCCAGATGTACAATCTCAGGCTGGTATGGTTGTGACAGTTGACTGTCCATTGACACATCATAATTGTCAGTTACAATCATCATTGATTGTCAGCTGGTATGTGCCAGGGCTGTGTGCACTCCACAGGGGTGTGATTTTATGTGAAGTAATTAGCCACGAGCTGCGTACGGGCTGCCTCACCCCGTGCCCTTTCCCCTCCCATGCGCAGTGGGCATGCATGTGGTTGGGGATGTGGGGGCACCACCATGTCCACGGCCAGGCCCCGGCGTGTTGCAACGTTGTGCAGGACACATGCTGCCACTATGATCCTGCACACTACTGGGGGAGTGTATAACAGCTGCCCGCCAGAACGGTCAAGGGAGTGGAAGCGTGACTTGTGCACTCCGAATGTGCGCTCCACGATGCCCCGGGTTGCAATGTGGGCTGTGTTGTATCTTACCTGGGGTGGCGTGGTGGGGTTCCGAATTGGCGTCATCATGTGGGTGCTGAGAGGGTAGGCACTGTCCCCTGGGGAGGTGGTGATGCGTATCATTAGTGGGGTTGTGACTTTACTCAGTATCTGACATGCATGCATGCGCAGTGGCATTTATACTCACCGAGCAGCCATGTATCGCCATGCCGCCCAGCTTCTATGTCCCGGTTTAGGGTAGACATTCTGTAGATGAAACTGTCGTGGGTGGAGCCTGGATAGTTGGCGTATACTGAGGTGATGATTCCCTTGGCATCACATACTACCTGGGCATTGATGGAATGCCAGTGCTTGCGGTTTCTATAGATGTGCTCAGTTGCCCTGGGGGGACGTAGAGCCACATGGGTGCAATCAATGGCACCTAGCACTTTGGGGAATTGTGCCACCCTGTAGAAATCCTGGGCAACAGCCTGCCTTTCTGCAGGTGTTCTGGGCAGGTATATGTGCCTGCGGACTGATGGGCATGCAGTGATGATGGCCAAGACCTGGTGTAGGCAGCGTGGCCTGTGACACCCCCCCACTATGGCACTTGTCCGCTGAAATGATCAAGTGGCCAGGAAGTGCAGTACATTGAGGACCTTCTCCAGGGGGCTGAGTGCTTGGGAGCACAGGGTGGTTGATGTGAGGTCATCCTCCCACTCACTGACCAGGTCGAGTATTATGTGAGGTGGAAACCTGTACCTCCCATACACATGGTCATTAGGCATCCCAAAAAGGCTGGTTCTGGGTGTAAAAATTCTGGCCTGGACTATCCTCCTCCTCCTGCGGTATCCCATAGCCACTGCTGCTAGGAACGGTATGTTCATCCTGGCGTCTGAGCTTGTTTGTTGTTTGCGTGCACTTTTATGCTGTGCGGGTGGACGTACGCCTACTTCCTGCTGGCGTACGTGTTTCCGGAATTGGCCACGTTCGATTCCATGAATACGTGTTGTAGGCGATCGTGTAAAACTTCCCGCGCAGCCCTGGAATACCCGCACCCAGCCCAATCGCGTGTGGGACTTCTCACGCACCCCTGAAATACACGTACTCCACTCCCCCAGGCCCGATCGTGTGTAGAACCACCCGCGAGCCCCTGAAATACACGTACCCCGCTCCCCCAGGCTCGATCGCGTGTGAAACTTCTCGCGCACCTCTGAAATACACGCGCACGCTCCCCCAGGCCCGATCGCGTGTGGAACTTCTCGCGCACCTCTGAACTACACTCGCCCAGGCCAATCGCGTGTGGAACTTCTCGCGCACCCCTGAAATACACGCACATGCTCCCCCAGGCCCGATCGCATGTGGAACTTCTCGCGCACCTCTGAACTACACGCGCCCAGACCAATCGCGTGTGGAACTTCTCGCGCACCCCTGAAATACACGCACACGCTCCCCCAGGCCCGATCGCGTGTGGAACTTCTCGCGCACCTCTGAACTACACGCGCCCAGGCCAATCGCGTGTGGAACTTCTGGCACACCCCTGAAATACACGCACACGCTCCCCCAGGCCCGATCGCGTGTGGTACTTCTTGCGCACCTCTGAAATACACGCGCCCAGGCCATTCGTGTGTAGAACTTCTCGCGCACCCCTGAAATACACGCACACGCTCCCCCAGGCCAGATCGCGTGTGGAACTTCACGATCGCGTGTAGTACTTCTCGCGCACCCCTGAAATACACGCGCCCAGGTCATTCGCGTGTGGAACTTCTCGCGCACCCGTGAAATACACGCACCCAGGCCATTCGCGTGTAATACTTCTCGCGCACCCCTGAAATACACGCACACGCTCCCCCAGGCCAGATCGCGTGTGAAACTAGTCGCGCACGCGTGTTCCCGACACCCGTAATACTCGTTCCCCGCTTTGCGTTTGCTGTTTGCCAGTCCGGTAAACTGGTACAGGGTTGGCGCAGCCCTTTGCGATAGTTTTGCGATCTTGATGGCTTTTCCTTGCGCGAGGGCGTTCTTGGGGGCGTAACTGGCGCTGCTGCAGGGTCGCTGCGCCACTCTGCGCCACGTCTGCTTTTGGAGGCGAGAATCCATGAATACGCTGTGCGCGGAAATTGATTTTATCGCACGCGGCTGGCGCAGACATTCGCACGGGCACGCTGTGCGCCAGCCGCGTTCGACACTTTTGTGAGGAATTACATGAATCGGCCTGTTTGTTTTTCCAGTTGGAGCAAAAATATACAACTGATTCGGGGGAACCCACTCTAGAACACGTAACATATAACTGCCCATTCAAGAAACATGGGGATTGCAAGTTGATACCAGTGCACTTCATTGACTGGCCCTGTGCCGCTATTTACATTTTCAACAGTGCTCTGAAAACACTTTAGTACTATTCGTAAAAGGGTAACAGAAATGTATTGTGCACCTCTTTATATAGCAACAATAGGGATACTTCTGGCATGCTACCTGCCTTCACCTTCTCCTCTCAGGTCCATTCGACCCCCATATGCCTCGCCTTCATCTCCCATGTGCCTTTGCCTTTCGACTCTCATACGCCTTCGCCTCTCATTCACCAACAATGCTTCACCAAGCCTCAAACCCACAAACAAACAATGTTTGACTTTTATTTATATATAGATTGTATTGACTGACCTGATTTCTATGAAGTCATTGATTACACCTATGATTAAATACTGTTAGCATGAAAATACCCATTTATAAAAAATGTGTCTGGCCTTAATCAGGCCACAGACTGCTTTATCCCATTAACAGTGACTCAAACTCAATTAAAGTAAGGGTAGCAAATGCACAAATGAATAAGAAATATATTGTTATACTTTTTTTGGGTCCGGTTGACTGCATTGAGATAAAGTCAAATTATTGGTGCAAGGGCTGACCTCTAGTTTTACACTGAAGCAGATGCACTGGGGATTTTGTGACTTGATTCACTTAAGGAGTGAGAAGCTGTTCCTAAGGTTATATGAGTGAACAATGGCTGTGTTATCAATGGCGTAGGTAGGGTATGGCAAATTACATGATCGTGCGTGGAACACGTTGAGTGTGGAGGAGGCATTAGGGATACTCCTGCGTGGGTTGTGGCGCTTTTTCAATCTGTTTCCAGCTAATGGCAGCATGAAGAGGAGGGAAATCTTCTCATTCCATCCTTATTTCAGAGACAGAGCCGTATCGTGTCACAGGACCTAGGGAAATTCACACCAACATGATGCCTCAAAGTTTAATCAAATGGTGAGCCTGGTCTACTGAGAGAGAATATAATACTGAGAGAGAGCGGACCTGGGCCTCGGGGTGGAGGAGAAGCATGCTATTGGATGTGACCACAAAGAAAGGAAAGAGAAATGTAGACTTGAGCAATCATGGCCTCAAGTCCCTACTCTAGACCCTGGTGCTGGTGGGTGCCAGAATTGAGAACAATGAGGCGATACAAGTGGCAACTGTGAGCTACATAGGAGAGGAATTCAGCATTGATAGCCACAGTGAGGTGGAAATGGACACCGAGAGCCACATGGGGAATGGCTGTTGAGTGCTACAAATGGCCAAACTCAGAGCTAGACAGGAACAGAACTGGGGCATTGAGAGCTCTACGGGGCATACATGGACAGTGCAAGCTACATAAGGAACATGTGGGACAGTAGGAGAACCATAGGGCAGAACTGGGATGGTGAGAGCCACATGAGGATGAACTGGAACAATCAGCTTGAATATGCGTTTTTAGTGAGAATGCTGGCATGTTTTATTGAAATCTCGTGGTTTTCTTTGCTCACAACCAGCAAAAACAATTATTTCACAGTGGTAATTCTGGCCTTTGTTTTTAAGACAGGATTTATGATTGAACTGGTTAAATACGAAGCAGGTAGAACTCTAAGATCCTCAGGTACTTGGTTGCTCATGTGTTCTAAAGTAAAAAGTGTCTTGGGCAACGGGCGATCCTTTTTCCCACTGACTCCCAAAGCTTGGAATACCTTGCTGTTGACTCTGCGGCCGGATGTCAACCCATGTCAATTCGTAAACAGTTGCAGACCTTCCTGTTTACATAAACCCCAGTGTTGATGTCACTACCTATGCAAAGTCCTGTGCTTCATGTATTGTCTTTGAGCCTCTGTGTGCGCCCTGATGCATGTGGGCTTTGGCGTGGTATAAACAGTGGCATATTTAAGCTTTCCTTTCTTCAGCCCTAAGCTCAAATAAGTGCATGCTCCCCCCCAACTGTACTCCACCTCTGCCAGACTGTGCACCTTCACCAGATTCAGCCTCTTCAATAAACTATGTCTGCGTTGACCAAACTACGCCTCTTCACCTCCATTTTGACCCCAATTATGGCTCCATACCATGATAAGGATGTTTTTAGGATTGCATGGATTAGAACGTTATTGCTTCCTCTGTATTAATTCAAGCCTGTTATCTTCTATGTTATGTTAGTTGAAATAGTGTTTTCAGATCTCTGGTGCCCACTATTTGGAAAAGGCAATGTTCTACAGTTGAGTGCACTAGAGGTAATTGTTGCATCTAATAGTCTACTTTTGGTTAGGTCGGAAAACAATCTTTAAGAGGAAGCGATAAGAGCATAAGCTGTCTGCCAACTGGACACAAGTGAGAGAAGGCTGAAATGAGGAATTATGGTTTCAATGCCAATATCTAGTTTCTCTCACAAATTGCCTGCTGTCGCGCCATGAGAAGCACCTAGACTGGTCTGTAATATTAATGCAACAAGGCTACATTTCTTCATCCGGTCTTCTGAAATGGTACAGTTTACATATGAAATTTATGCAAGTGGTACAGGCACATCTTATACAAATGTTTAATAAAAGGAACTCAACCCCTTCTGGTTACAGGTCTGGTGTTAGAAGGGGGCAAAATGGAACTAAGGCAAGCTACCTGCAGCCGATGTACTTCCAATCCCTTGGGCTGAAACAACATAAAAATTTGGCAAAATCACAAGAGAAGTTTGTAAACTCTGCCTCGGCATAAAGACCTCAGCAGAGAAAAGACAGTTGGAGAAGGTTCTGCGAATCTGTGGCTGTCTATTCTCACGGTGGAGTCATGGATAAGGGCGACCCTACATTCATGTGTTGGAAGCAACAGCATTCCTCGCAGCTGCACAATGCAGACACCTTTCATATCAAATTAAGTGGTATATACTGTTTACATCATTGCGGTTTGTGCAATTATTCAAAATACTAAACACTCCTAGAGTAAAATTGAGCAATGGATCAGGCGCTCCAGCACAATATTATCTTTATGGGTGTGGTTTAGACTATGGGTCCTGTAGGCTTGTGGTTAAGATAATTTAAAATGTTTGTTAACTCCGTAGAGTTGGTTGGCCTGTACAATACACAGGAACAGTTAGAGATTTGTGGGTATAGATGTAGATGTCCTTCTGTCGTTTGAAACATTGTTTCACAGTAAAAGTCCTACATTGTATTTAACATATAATTATTGTAAAGATTACTTATGCATTGTGTGACATATTTTGCAGTTGGATCTCCTGGTAGTACTAAGCATGCAACAGAATGCCATCAAAGACACGCGATAAGCCCAGCAGGGATGCCATTTGCCTGCTTAGCACTGAGCAGCTTCTTTAAAGATGGCTGAATGCATATCATTGCAGCACACCTTTACAGCTGTGAAACAGTGTGTAACTTTGGCACACAGTTTTTGTGCCATCCAAAAAATCAGCAGTCAGAGTGGAATGACTGTTAACAGCTGAGTATTGCTTTTAGTGTTAATCCGCCAGACTCAAAAATTAGCTTTATGTTTAAGAAATGACACCCAGAAAATTGAAAATAAAATGCTGCTTCTTTGGCAATATGTTGCCCTAAGCCTGGCCGTAGTAGGCCTTGTAAATACATCTATGTGTATAAATAAATACATTATTACATTTTATTTTAAAAAAGCAACAAAATCTATGTTACAGTGGCAATGCTTGTGTTTGTTATTGAGGCAGGGCCTCATAATTTCATTGTTTCCAAAGACGAAATGGAAATGTATTGCAAAATGCACCTGTGCACTGTTGGTGACCTGGCATCTATTGTAGAATTTGATGTGTTCCCCTATAGAACCGATTATAGATTCTACAGCTTTTTCTACCCAATGTTTGTGAAATGTGTACGATAAAATGCACAGTTTTGGTCCAATATTTTAAACATTTTCTCTGAGGAAACCCTCGGACGTGCCTTAATTCCTTAATTTGTCCAGGGTGGCCATTCTACAAATTCAGCAGATGCTGCTTTTCAGCGGTTACATTGCACGCAGGTTACTGTTGTGTGGCTGGAGAGAAGACATTACTACCACATTTTAATTGGGTGCATCCTGATGGGGGCAGGTGCATATCTATGTAGATCCCCAGAGATCTTTGTTCGTCCTGCCTTTATATGTTTGAATTCAGGCCGGGCCCTATTTGCCTTTAATCGTTGACCTTTACGCAGCGGTTGTTGTTACATTCAGTACTTTTGAGTTGGGTGATAGTATAGCAATAAGCACCCATTCTGGGGTGGCAAAGACCCAGGGTCCCAAGTTATAGGGCTAAGCAAAGCGAGGGCCATAATGCTGGGCACTGCCACTGTTACCACCAAGTGAAGCCCAAAGAATGGGTGTTTATTGCTATTAACAACAAAGGCTATCCCTCGGGGTATGAACTGCAATATGTTTGCGTGGATCAATGGGTAGCGGCCAGTGCGTGACCCAGTGATTCATACAAAGGCATCCTCATCTCACCTAACATGGCTGCCATGGATATAGAGCTTTGGGCTCCTGTGTGCAGCTCCTCTTCCATTCCCATGGCTGCTATCGGTGGAGTCGGGTGAGGTGCAACATAGAGGTGCTGCAAAAGGTGAGTCGAGGATGGTGGGGTGGAGTGGTTGCTGGCACGGAACTGGGACAGAGAACAGGGTGCTGGAGGGAAGATCACCGGCTGGTGCCTCCTCTGCTGGATCGCTCAGATCCCGGGGTTGGAGTGTTAGCGTTGTATAAATCCCCAGAGATCTCTGTTCATCCTGCCTTTATATGTTTGAATTCTGGCCGGGCCCTCTCTGCCTTTAATCGTTGACCTTTACGCAGTGGCTGTTGTTACATTCAGTACTTTTCAGTTGGGAGACAGTATAGCAATAGCACCCATTCTGGGGTGCAAACGACCCAGGGTCCCAAGTTATAGACCCAAGCAAAGCGGGGCCTTAACGCTGGGCCCTAGCAACGTTACCACCCAGTGAAGCCCCCAGAATGGCTGTTTATTGCTATTCACAACCCGAGGCTATCCCTTGGGGTACGAACAGCAATATGTTTGCTTGAATCAATGGGTCATGGCTAGCACGTGACCCAGTGATTCATATAAAGGCATCCTCATCTCACCTAATATGGCTGCCATGGAAATGGAGCTCTGGGCTCCAGTGAGAAGCCCCTATTCCATTCCCATGGCTGCTATCGGTGAAGTTGGGTGAGGTGCAACGTAGAGATGCTACAAAAGGTGAGTAGTGGATGGTGTGGTGTAGTGGGTGCCTGCACGAAACTCAGAGAACGGGGAGCTGGAGGGAAGATCACTGGCGGGTGCCTCCTCTGCGTGGTTTGCTCAGATGCCGGGGTTAGAACGTTAGCATCATTTAGATCCCCAGAGATCTTTGCTCATCCTGCCTTTATATGGTTGAATTCTGGCCGGGCTCTCTCTGCCTTTAATCATTGACCTTTACGCAGCGGCTGTCGTTACATTCAGTACTTTTCAGTTGGCAGATAGTATTGCAATAAGCACCCATTCTGGGGTGGCAACGACCCAGGGTCCTATCTTATAGACCCAAGCAAAGTGAGGTCCTTAACGCTGGGCCCTGGCACCATTACCACCCAGTGAAGCCCCCCACAACCCGAGGCTATCCCTTGGGGTACGAACAGCAATATGTTTGCATGAATCAATGGGTCGCGGCTAGCACGTGACCAAGTGATTAATACAAAGGCATCCTCATCTCACCTAATATGGCTGTCATGGAAATGGAGCTCTGGGCTCCGGTGTGCAGCCCCCCTTCCATTCCCACAGCTGGTATTGGTGAAGACAGGTGAGGTTGAACGTAGAGGTGCTGCAAAATGTGAGTCGTGAATGGTGGGGTGGAGTGGGTGCCTGCACGAACCTCGAACAGAGAAGGGGGAGCTGGAGGGAAGATCACCAGTAGGTGCCTCCTCTGCTTGGGTTGGACAGTTAGATTCAGCCCAGATTTTGAGCAACATAATTGTTGATGCACCCACCAAGGGTGCTAGTAACTTTTATTTTCATTGCTAAAAGTGTGGTAGCAAATATTTTAAACAATAGATAACGTAGGGAGGAAATGAGAGAAGGAGGAGGCAGAGAAGAAGTTTGAGGATGGGTGGATGTCGGGTGTACTGGGATGAGTTAATGAGAGGGCTGGTCCAACAATCTAAGCAATATACTTCAAAAGCTATGTTTGGACTGCTCCGTGGGAGTGCACAAAAGAAAGCGTTCCAAAAAAATGGGTCTCCCATATTTTATAGTGTCCCCACCCTAGGGTGATGATTCTAGCCATATCTCTTTGCTTTATACAAAAGGTTGAAATATCAGCTGGCTCTGAGTTAGAGGAGGTGGGGTGCTTGCCTTGTGTATTGTTAGAATGTGCGGATACCTGAAAATAATACAGAAAGGGCTTAATAGCAATACAGTGGGAAGTTAGTGCAAAGTATGTTTCCTACTCAACCGAGTTGCAGCCATATGTGAAATGAGCACACTTTAATTAATACAGAGAAGAGAATAATAATAGTGTGTAGAGCAGAAGCTGTTGAAATTTTAAGTTATTGTGACAGTTGTTTGGAGTGATTTGTGCTATAATAAACCAGCTGCAGTGCTAATGAGGGGCCCCACAAAATAGTTTTAAATGTGCCAGAAAATCGCAACACTTTTCCACTGAAGGCTTATGATATTCATTCACTGAAGACATAAACGGTATTGTTCCAGGAAAACATGTGCCCCATGAAATCTTTTTTAGTCCACAAATATATATTGTTTGTTGTTAAATATTTGCTTAGTTAAATCATTATGTACCCTGTGGCAGTTGTTGTAATAATGAGAAATTGCCCTCAGGTTTCCTTGGGCAATTCACAATGATGCACTAGTAGCAGATATGGTAATTATTTGCCATCCTTTATCTTATAATTAAAATGTATTTAACATTGCCCATTCCCTATTTACTACTTTTGGAACCTCTCCCTAAGCCCTATGTTTCTTTATGTAAACTCATCCATCCAACCAGAATTAACTTTTCTTAAAAACTCTTCTGATTCTCACTTCCTCTTTAACTTCTCACTTTTACCACCCTCCTACCGCATTACCCTTGCATTCCTTCTGTTCCGTCCCTACGCCACCTTCATTCCCATTCCCATGCCTATCTTTCCATGTGTTCCCTCACGTGCCCTGGTCCCCTCTCATTCCATCTATCTCTATTGTCTCACCCTCAATGCTACACTAAGCCTGAATGCTTACTCTCACATGTGTTTGCCCTCTCACTCCATCATCCCTCTCTCAATCAATATTATTTGTGGTTCCTTGTATGTGCTTTGCCATCCATGTCATGCCCTCATCTTTGCCGAATTGCTCTTTAAGCCAGTTTGTGAAGACTCGTCTTGTGTTGTGTTTTTTAGGGATGGGGGTGTTCTGGGGAGTATTGCTCGAATTAACTGACTGCCCTCTGCTTCCCCGGGCATGCTCTCCCATAGTCCCGATTATAATCTCCTGACCATTCTTACATAGAACAAGAAATGCCCTCCCAATATCCCATAAGTCGTCCTCCGTTGCTCGAATCTCATCAGTGTCGCTTCTGTGAAGAAATCTCCCCAGTTTCCTATCTGTTAAGAGGAAGAGCTTTGTAAATAGGTAATATGCTCATCTCCACCATCATTCACATATCTATTTATAGCCGTTAGGTTGAGTTCTGTCCACCCGTAACAATTTCTCCTTGGGTTTATCTCCACCTCATCCAGTTTCTTACTACGTGTGATATATTTTCTATCGCAAAGGTGAGGATAGCATGGTCGCTAAAATGATTAAACTTCACTTCTAATGATGATACATTACCTAAATGTGATTCACTCATGAATATAAACACATTATCTTCATTCACTCTCCTCGTTTGACTGGCAGAGCTGGAGGTGTCAGACACTTACGCTTTTTCTGCCTCAACACCTCAGAAATCTCCAATACCACATCCTCTCCTAGCTCTTTTGAATTCACCATCTCTACTATAGCTCTGCCTCGCTCCGTTCACATTGTCTGCATCCGTCGCCCTCCTGGTCCATGCTACATCCTCTCCTACCCCTTTTGAATTCACCATCTCACTGTAGCTCTGCCTCACTTGGTTTACGTTGTCTGCATCTGTCGCCCTCCTGGTCCATGCCACGTCCTCTCCTACCTCTTTTGAATTCACCATCTCTACCATAGCTCTGCCTCACTGGGTTCACATTGTCTGCATCTGTCGCCCTCCTGGTCCCACTACACTGTTCTTTGATGAACTTGGGAAACTCCTTGATTCTCTTTCCAATAAACATCACCTCATTCTCTTAAGTGACTTTAATATTCCCTCTCCAGCCACTTCTCAGAAATCTGAACTTCAGTCTTTTCTTAGTAACTCTCCACTCCATCCATAGCCTACACACCCACACCAGATCTCTAATTCTTCTCCACCTCTCTTTCAGCCACTAATACTACTGTCACACCATCTTGTCAGATCACTCCATTGTTTCTACCACCATCTCCACCATCTCCTTTCTACCTTCTGACCGCTCCTGCCCACTTGCCTCACCTATTACTAAATGTAAATGTAAACCATCTGCCATTCCTCCCTTTCTCCCAAAACTATGTTCTCACCCTCCTCATTCACGCCTGATGCTTCTTCCACTAACTCTGCCTTCTCCAGCTTCAATCCCTACTGTATGACTCATTCTCCTCTCTTTTCCCATGGATAACACTCACCCCTATGTTGCAGCATCCTCAACCATGGAGCACCCCAATCATAGGCTGTTCTTCACAGACACGCAACGGCTGCTGCACAAATGGAGGCACAGCCACTCGCATGAGGAACTGCAACCCTACCTCTCGGCCCTTAACTCTCTCAAGTCCTGTCTTGATAGAGCAAAAATGGAATTCCAACTTACCCCTCATTAACTTCAAGCATCTTCGCTAGCAAATGGGCACCCTAAACTCACTCCAATTTACTCCAAAACCTATGACGATCAACTCCACTCTCACAACTAATGACTTAGCTGAATACTTTGCTGCAAAGATGTCCAAAATTAGAAACTCTTGCCTGACATTCCTCACACACCCTCCTCCTGCATACTACGCTCCACCTACTCTACCATCTTCATCTGCCTCTATCTCCAACTTTAGCCACACTAATACTGAAGAAGTCCTATCTTTACTGATGAAGGCTAACCACTCCTGATCCCAATCAGACCTTGTTGCTCCTCAGCCAGTCAAGCCTGTTGCCACTTTAGTGGCCTCTCACCTCACAGAACTCTTCAACCTGTCTTTTGTCTGTGCTTGCTTTTCCTCTATTTTTAAAATGGCTACGATCATCCTGCTCCTAAAAAAAGCAAGGGGCTGACCAGAACATACCAGCTAACATTTGCCCGGTGTCTCTCCTACCGCACTACACTAAAGTGCTTGAAAGGGTTGTTTTTAATATTCTTACACATTTTTTATACATCCACATTTTTAAGACCCCCTATATGCAGGTTTCCGCTCCTGCCACTCCACATAATCTGCTCTTATGAATGTCTCCAACTGCATTGCCTCTGCTAACTTAACCTCTATCCTAGTTCGCCTTAACCTTTACACAGTCTTTGACACTGTCTATGACTCTGATCTCCTTAAATACTCTCTCTGTCTTGTAATTTGTGATTTGGCATTTGCCTGGATTGAATTCTACTGGGCACCTCACCAATTCTCTGCCTCTGGGAACAACAACACCTCTCAACTCACTCCTCTAACTGTTTTATGCCAGGTCCTCTTTACACTCTACACCTCTGCTTTTGGGGCACTAATCGCCTCCTTTTGGTTCTCGTACCAACTGCTCGAGTATGACACCCAAATCTTCTTCTCTTTTCCTCAACTCTCCTCTGACTTTTCTATCAACATTTCCAACCCTCTCTCTTTCATTAAATATTGAATGGTGTCTTATTTTAAACTCTACCAAAACAGAGGTGCTCTTCTTCCCCGCCAAATACTCTCTCATCACTTTTCCTGCCTATCCAATCCCTGTCGGACATTTACCATACTCTTCTTCAGCTAGAATGATAGGTTATTTATAACGCTCTGAATACCGAGAGGTTTCTAAGCACGGACCCGGGGATTGAACTTTTTTTGCTCTGTGTCCTCATGCTTCCTAGGCGAGCACATTGCCCCCTGAGCTATCCTCCCAATGACAAACTCAGCATCATCTATGAACCTTCTTACATCTTCTCTACTTTCATCTCAAACTACGATGGCATCTTGCCTCAACCTCCTACATATTAGAAAGATTAGGCACCTTCTTCCTTTCAAAACAGCCGTGCATCTCTTAACCACTCTGGTCTTCTCTAAACTGGACTACTATGTCAGCATCCGTTTTGGTCTCCCCGAGTATGCTTTCTGTCCTCTAGACATGATCATTCATTTTGCTACCAGGACTCTCTTTGAGTGAGGGCACTAAAAACCTTCTTCCTTGTACCGTCACCAGGCTGCATAGATGATAATGATGCAAACAGTGCCAGATTTAAATGTCTTCACCTGATTCACAAATCTAACCACTGTAAGGCACCCCTGTATCTATCCTCTTCTATCCAACTCTACAAGCCTTCTCGCAATCTCCACTTTGACTCCTCAACTACCCTTGTGGCAACTCACACTCTCTTTGCTTCCTCTTGCTTTCTGCTCTTTCTTCTTGCTCCACTTGCATGGTATACTCTTCCCCTAGACATTAGAGAAACAGTCCACACCGATTTTTCAAAACCCTACTCAAAGCCTAACTTCTAGCCTTTGTCTTACTCTCTTAACATACCTCTCACCTTCCTTCAAGCTGTTAGGCAGAAACCTGTGCAGTTCCCTTAGAGACCACTGCAAAAGATTTAGGACTACAGGTGGTTGGCAGTAAACCCAATTGGTAGCAGTCTGTACCACCCAGATTTACCTGGTAGCTGTGGCTGAGCAGTCAGACTTCTCTCAAGAAGAGTAGGGCAGTATATAGAGTATACACAATAGGTACAGAGACACAGTAGCACAAGCAAACACTGACCAGAGCTTTGGTGTAAAAATATATAATTATTTATTTAAAGACACACTTGTAAATTACACTAGCACAAAGAGGTAAGTAAATTCAGCACACAGTCACTATTATGTATATATACAGCCCTAATTGCTTATTAGACAAGTCTTAATGTGAAACACCACTTATTTTCATACAAAGGTGAGCGCTTAACATAAAATGGCACTCTAATAAGTTATTAAAAGGGGAGGGAAAAAGGCAGAGTTATGAAGCACACAAATCTCAATACTTTTCAAAGAACCACAGGGAGGCAGGTTAGGCAAAGTCTACTGGAGAGCAAGGAAGTTCAAATGCCAGGCCCACTCTTAGAGAGAGCAAGCGAAATGTGTCCAGGATCACACAGTGGGGTTATGCCCAAAGAGTCTTATAGATAGTTTGCATACAAAGAATGAAATTAAAGTCAGGAAAAGTTAGCTAGGTTGTCCCAGGCCATCCCAGGTTAGAAAGTCGAGGCTTTACTGTCACCCCGAACGATCTGTCGCAAGGGAAGCCAGGCGGGACACAGTACCTTAAGTGGGAAGGACGCTCCAACAGGGGCAGTTGTTCCTGGCAGCGGGTGCAAGTCGGTGTTTCGTCCAGGGGAAGAGGAGGTCTCGACGTGGAGGAAAGATGAAGGTTGTTGCACTGCCAGGGAAGAAACCAGCTGCGGAGTTCTCCGGTTAGAAGGTACTACCCTTCTATTCGCAGTAGTGGTAAACCGTGGTATTCCGGTTGCCGGGTGCTTGGCACGGGCAAGGCGGCCACGAGATACTCCAGGAAGCCGAAAATAATGCAAAACTGGTTATCCCCACCAGTCAAAGGAAGAAGACTCTCCGGACTGGAGATCTCCTCTGTCGTCGGGAAAAGTGGTGAGACGGTTCAGCAGGGCTCCACCGGTGGTGTCGTCGTTGCAGGTCGGCTCAGCTTCTCCCTCCTCGGATTCTTAGGTCCTGTGGCGACTTCTGAAGTTCCAGTCCCCAAAGCCCTGCTTTTATGCAGCAAACCCCCATTCATTCAGCCTAGCTGTCAATCAAAAATGCTAAGTGGTGAGCCGGCCGGCTCACCACTTGGGCCAATCACACAAGAGTGCGACTTGAGTTGCCAAGGCATCTCAGTCCAGGGTGCCTAAACCCCCTCCTTCACCCCCTGTGGTACCCAGACACAGTGGCACCACTTTTGGAGGCTTCTGTGGAGAAGCCTGCGAAAAAGTGAAACAAAGGGCTCGACTTGGGTTGGAGTCACAGAAGAGAACACAAACGCCATTTTAGAATCGAGTTCTGGCAAAAAATACCAATCGGTGAATTAATATTAAATAAATAAACCGGCGGTATGTTCGAGGCTATAGCAATTAAATAATTAAAGTTGGTAGCCTCGAACAATGGGAAAATCCCATAGAGATATATTCGCCGTCGAATATAAAAAGTAGTATCCACTGCCACCAGCCAAAACTCGATCAGGGGGGACGGAGGCGTGCCCCCTCGAACAACAGACACCGGGGCAATCGAATTGCCCCGACCAGTATGTCCACAATATGATGGTTTGTACTGGTTTCCGTTCATAATTTCGGACTAGTAAAGCCAATGGTGACTTTACATGCCCTGGGAGACTGTAGTCAGTCCCAGGGTATGGTGTCTATGTTTGGGGGTCGCTACGACACCCCTGGGTTACGGCACAGAGGGTGCTGTGTAACCCACATCAAAAACACATGAAACCCTATGGAGTAAAAGACCCCGTAGCCCATAAAATACATGGAAAGACAAAGGAACACTTCAAATCATGTCTAAGAGAGGTAGTAAAAGAGTCTCACTCTTCACAGGAGAAAGAAATAAACCCCAAAAATCCAGCAAAGCTGCTGGGGGACTCACTAGGTTTGGGAAATTAGCCTTTACAGAGAATTCTCCCTAACACAAGCTCACATTGTTCCCTTGCCTCTAACCTGCCTCTATCTCCTCTAGCGCTTCATCCATCATTGTCACATCCCTAACACAGCTGGCTGTACCGCCTACCTGCACATACAAATGTCTAATGTTTAATTTCCTTAATCTATTAAAGTCCAACCATGTATTGTCCTTAGTGACCAGGAGTGCAACAAACCCTACATTTCAAGGGAGTTGGGGGTGGAGAGCGGGTGCCAACTGGTGATGAGTGGGGCCACTTCAAAAACTGGGCAAGGCAAACTTAGAGATTCCGCCCCCTCTGTTATACCCCCAAGGGTTGTCTGGCGGGGAGCCCATATATCCCATTTCCCCACCCGTCTCTTTCCTACCAATCGCCCCAAACCCCCACCTCCCAACCGCTAGCCGCCAGAATCAGCTCCTCCTCGGGCCAGCATTATACATAAGCACACACATATACACACACACAAACATGTACACATTCACTCACTCTTTTAAACATACCATTGATGATACACTCGTTCATTTACATGAACACCCAGCCCCCATGCACATTCAGTCACACATACATTACATACACACTCCTTGCACTCATGCATACATACATAATGAGCTAACAAGCAATAACTGTGTTCGGGCGTGTTGGCACTTTATAAACATTCTATAGACTAGAATAGAATGCAACACACTTTAAGACTTTTAGCTTCAGAAAATGCTTCCCTCGCCTCTCTTCGTAACAAAAAGCAAGTGCTCATATAAGCCCACACCCCTCAGATATGAAAAAACACATAATGTTGTTTTATGCCGCCAGCTTACATCCATGGGGAGGGGGCTAATGTGTGGATTTCATTTTTGTAAGGCAGTGCGGTGGTGGAAGCCTTTCCTGAATCGAGCAGCTTTAAAGTGTTGCTGCGATTGTGTAAATAAATGTTTCTGCACGAACACAATAACACTTTAAAACCAGAGGATTTAGGAAAGGCTTCTCTCCCCTCTCTGACTAACAAAAAGCCCCGCCCCTCAGCTCAAATTTCGAGGCGGCGGGGGTTGAAGCACAGGCAGCTCAATGGCGTTGCGTGACTGCAGGTGACTATTCCATTTACCCCCCTCCAGAACCTGGTCACAATGTCACTCAAACTCACCCCATTGTAAGAAGCTCACTGCTTCCGATCATGTCTGATTTCTTATCTATTGTACATTCTTTTGTGATCAAAAGAGCACTGTTCCTCCCTGTATATAAATAAGTAAGTAAATAGTTGTTTTTCAGAGCTGAGACCCTTTTGATCTCTTGATCTTTCTCTTCTATGCCTTTGGATTGTGGAGGGCATCACCCACATTTTGTTTTTGCCTGAAATTCAGTATTGAATGCTGGTGCTTGAAAAGAGGACATAGGCCCTCATTCCGAGTACGGCGGTAGAGGGTTAATGGCACCGGTAAGGATGCCTGTGCCGTTAACCCCCTACCGCCGCATTCCGAGGTCCGTTAGCGGGTCCCGCAAAGAGTGGCTGGTTTTACCAGCCGCCCTTAGCGGGACCCGTTAAGGGACCATGGAGCGAATAACGGGCCTGCTATTTGCGGGTCCGTTATCAGCTCCTTCCCCATTCCCATTGAGCCCTATGGGGGCTCAAATGGGAATGGGGATTGGTTTTCTAAATGGGGACTTACCGGGTCCGCATAGGTCAGAATGTCCCGGTAAGTCCCCATTGTGACTACCCGGACCCGGACCCCAGTTTGAAGGCAGTCATGGTGCTAATAGCACCATGGCTGCCTCCAAACTCGGAATGACCCCCATACTGTCCCTAAAGTGAAGGGTATACCTGGGGAAAGGACACTATTGTGGTGGCACCTAAAAGGGGAGAAACACAATGGAAAGGGGTTTGTAGGAGTAGTATGTTTTTTTGTATCTGTTGCATAGAAACAAATAAACGATTAAGTGCATAATAATAACGTCTATGCCATTAACAGAGTCACTGATCATAGTAGCTTTACAAGGACTAATTAGTATTGTCACCTTGCCTTATTCCCCTCCTTCCCGCTGTCCAGGTTTACATTGTCATCATCTGCATCATCAATTATATAGCACATTATTTACACAGGCACATTATTTACACAGCACAGTATTTACATTGCACATGATTTACACATGTACAGCATATCTATGTGAAACGTCGGCCCCTGCAATACATACAAACCCAAATGGACCAGAGAGAGCACTATCCTATGTGGTGCCAGACCAGCATCTATTTTTTTCATGTTGCCATAGTTGTGTCGTACATGGGAAATCATGATTTTAATTGAGTTCTCATGTCCAAGCTTAGGCTCAATGCCCCAAGCACACTAGCGTGTCCATACGGAATTTGGAGGCGCTCTATTCAGCTTTGCAATTACTGGTGTGAGCGCTAAAGCTGGCCGGGGCGAAAACACCCTCCTTACAATGAAGCTCTCTTGTGCTGTATGTCCTTGCCAATAGGCGGGAACAGGTGGCGCGATGACTACACACTCATGCACAATGCCAGTGGATGGAGTAGGCGCCACTCAGCAGAGGAATGTGACCCGCTACGGAGAGGTTCACAGATTTGCATAAAACAGGTTACATTATCTCGGCACATGAAGGCCGCCTTTTCTGAAAGTCTGACAATAGCAATGCAAATTTACAGCGCTTTGTGTGTAGTGCAGAATTCTTCTGAACACCATTAAGAAGCTGGGATTTTTCTATTTACATTTTAATTGACTTTTTCCACTTTTTTGAGAAATCATGGCATTCGAAATGCTTCAGGTTTTCTGAAACTCTTCGTAAGTGAAGGATTATTCTTTTCTGTATAAATAACTTTTAAAGTTATGCAATGGTTTTAAATAAAAAATATACATTATTTAAAGTGCGTTTTTTGTCTTCTGTGGGCAAGAACAGACACAGGAAGATTACCCTCATGGTAAACCAGTACGTTGAATCTTTGGGACTTTGACATTTGTGTCTAACATTTATTATTTAATTGTATGCTTTGGTTTCACATGGACTAGACTAATACAGGACACAACAAGCGCCATATCAGGGTCATTTTATCTGGCCTGCTGAATGCATATAGGGGTCGGTCCCATCCATGATATTTTCATAATTCGAAAAAAGGAGTGTAAAAACACGTGATATCACCTCTATAATTTGGTTTTGCACTTCGTTTTTTAAAAAGTGTGTCTGCCTGCATTTATCAAGCATTAAAAACAGACTGCTCTCATGCGATTCCAATGTTTGTACAGTGTTCCTCCCTTTTGTCGAATGGCAACTTTAACGAATGGACTTTTAGGTTAATATTTTACTTCTTTTTTTCTTTTTTTACCACAGTTGGTTAGTATGGGTAAGGTAAATAAAGGGGTGGGTGGGGAGTGAAAGGGTTGTTGCGGAGGGTCTACCTTCGCTTTCTGTGGTAACAAAAAGGTAAAAGCATCAAAACAAAAGCGCTAAAATAAATCGCCAAAGATTGTTACAGCTAGCATTTTTGACCTATTACGTCAAAGGGCATAGGCTATATAATATGTTCTTTTGGGGAGCACATACAATGCTTTAATAGATGGCATATTATCAACAGATCACAGGAGCATTTCGCAAATCATTTTCATTCTGGCTGTGCTCAAAAATAATCATGATGACGGTCGCAATAGTACATGCCAGCATTGACAGTGTAAAACATATTTTAATGAACGCTTCTTGTGCCCAAAGAAAATACTGAGGCTTGTCTTAACAATATATACCAGCTCTGTGTCGTTTGCATGGTCGTTGTGCTTCAAGAAAATCATACAGTGCCTCGTCAATACATGCCAATACTTCCCTCCTTTCCTGCTAGTTGTGCTGAAAAAAACAGGTATCTCTCAGAAATGTATGCAGCATTCCCATTGTAAAACACACTTTCGTGCTGCTTGTACCCAAAGAAAATCTTAGGGCATGTCTTTACATTATATGACATCTTTGCCACTGTGTAACATATTCTCATGCTCCGTGTGGCCAAATAGAATCATGGGTTCTGGCCCAATAACATATGTTAGCATTGCCACAGCAAATCACATTTTGCTTGTTGTCCGAGTTCTGCCCCATGTCATTATACCTGGCCAAGCTCTGCCCATGTCACTCTCAGTGCCCCAGTTCCGTGTCTTATCACTCTCACTACCTAATGTCTCTCCTATGTGGTTCTCACTGCAACAGTTCCTCTCGAATGTTGATCTGAGTGCCCAGGTTCTGGCCCATGCTACAGTTCTCTCAGAACCCACTCTTAGAGCCCAGTTATGCTGGAAGGCCCCCACAGGGCACACGTCCAGGCTCCATGTTGCCCTCTCATTAGCCAATGCTAATGTAGCTCTCAGTGCCCAGTTATTTATGTTTTATTGGCATTTGGTTTACAATTTAAAACCTTTCACCAACCTTCACATAATACAAAAAAAGAGCAATTCCTAATGGAACCCACACAATAGCATCAATACTTCTTAAATCATACATTTCCTTAAAGTTGTTTCGTTGGAATTAAACCCACATTACATCGAAAATGTTAATATGAATAATAAAACCAACATAAAGAGCAATTCTGCTCCGAAGTGCACCAAACCGAATTTCAAGCGCGTTAGGAATTCGGTTCAGATTTCCAAAACCTCAGAATATCTCTTCTAAAAAATCAACAAGAACTATGACTATGGTCAATCTTTCTCCATGCATACATGCTAAACACCATTGCTCAGCGTATCTCGAACTCCGGTCATTAATACAGGTCTCTTTTGCATTGACCAGTTTGCGCAACCTACACATTGTATCTAAATTTCGGTCCCTGCTGCGCACACTGAAGATCTCTCTAGAACGGTAGAGGTTTAATCTAAATCTCATGTATTGGATGCAATAGTTACTGTCTGGGAATCTTGCTATATATTGAGGCAAGGTGTTATATCTGCGAGTTTCGGGAACCATTTGCCGGTACATGTTGTAAGACTGTCTTTGCTCCTGGGAATCAATCTAGTCTTTCGACCATAGTTTATCCTTCACCGAGGTCGGATTTGCAACTAGAATTTCTTCTGATATGTTCAAGTCTCTCTGTATTGTGCTACAAATATTTTCAATTAAGGTGGGGACAGAGCCACTCAGTAAAGTCCCATTTATGAAGGAGAAGCCTCTGACTGGGTTGGATGTTATACATTTCCTGTAAAGCATTAAACTTTTCCATACCATACCACCATTGCATTAATGGAAATAGATCCAGCTCAATTCTTATGACCTGAATGGGAACACACTTAGGAAGTGACAACACCCTTTTCCAAAATAGGCTCTCTATATAGTTGCCCACACTCCAGTCAGAAGCACGAAAAAAGCCTCTGCTCCATAAGAGATAACAGGAATTGCCTTCAGTTGATTAAAGGATAGCATGGGAGTCTTCCATATCTTTTTTATATAATCCTCCCCTGTGCTGGCAAGTTTCTCGCGTTTGAGCGCAAAACCTGTTCTCTAGAGGCATCCCTGATACTATTACCCAGGTGCATCCCCAGGTATACAAAAGGATTAACTTTTAACAAGATGTCCTTGTCCAGGTACCATTGATGTTTACAAGTTAGTACAGTCTTTAGCATCTTACTCAGGTCAGAGATACACAGATTAAAGAGGGCTGGTGCAAGAGGCACCCTTTGGTAAGGTTGAAATGGTTTCATAGAGTCACTCTCCAAGGTTTTATCTTACCTTGAAAGATGTATCAGTGTATACGCACTTTATTACCTCCAAAATGTCACTCAGACACTTCCATGCTTCTAGCTTTTCCCACGAATTCTGCCTGTCGTCTGTATCAAAGGCTTGGTGCAGGTTTATTAAGGCTAGGTACAACTTGCTTTTCTATCTAATAGTGTGTGTCTTCAGAATGATTATCAAGAACATGGTCAATGAGGTAGCCACCCCCTTTATAAAACCTGACAGCAAAGGATCCCAATTACCAGAGTGATCAACCCATCCCGATAATGCCCTCAACACCAAAGGTGCAGAGATCTTTCCTGTTGTATCGAGGAGGACGAAAGGCCTATAATTCAAAGGATCAGACCGTAAAAATCGGCACCACGACCGAGGTCCTCCAAGACCGTGGTCCATCCCAATCTTTTCTACATTTGTAAATAGCTCAAATAAAAATGACGGCCATTTAATTGTATTCTCCTTAAGCATCACGTTTGCAGTGCCATCCAGTCCTGGAGCTCGGGATTTACTGGATTTTTTAATAAGCTCTGCAATGTCGTCAGATTCTACTAGGAATGACCATTCACCGCAAGGAGGGGTTGATACTGATGAACCGCACACGTTACTTACTGAAAAGAGGCGGGAGAAATATTTTACCCATGACTTGGCTGAGACAGCATTAATGGTCAGTGCAGCTCGAGGTACATGGAGAGAGTTTATCAATTCCCACATCTCACCCATTTTTTGTGTTCTACTTTGCTAAACATCCCCAAATTTGACCATATATCACAGGCCAGAAGACTCATACACTGGCTCCCAGTCAAGGAAAGAACCAATTTCAAAATACTCACCCTCACACACAAATGCACCAATCACACAGCACCCCCCCTACTTATCAGAAACCATAACCAAGAATTCTTCCATCGGCCCTAAAAGAAGCCACCATGCTAACCAACTCTCAGTGCCCACTGTAAGAAGAGCCAAAGCCGGCAGCATTGGCTTCCCCCACATAGCACCTAAGCTTGGAATGCTCCCCCCAACTCACTCAGAGCAGAACCCTTGCTGTACTCCTTTCACAAATCTCTCAAACTACTCTATTCAATTAACCATTACCTTTCCTTCACCTGCACCTGCCCTCAACTGTTCTGTTACGATATGTGTCTGTAATACCAGTATTTGCATACATTATCCTGTAATGAAAATTGCCTTGTAACCATTTGCCTTCCACTGTAACCAGCTTGATGTTTATCTGTAACAGCCACGATGCCCCAGGGCTGATGAGTGCTTTAAAAATTTGAATAAATAAACAAATAAACGTCATTTTTGCATTGCACTGTATTTTTACATGTTTTCTCGATTTGAGGCAATTGCGATTTTTTTTCAATGTATTAATCTAAGGCTCTCTAACCCCCACTGGATTGCATTTGAGTCTCCTCAAGTCAGCTCTCGAATTTCTCTTTGCCTTGTTCACCTCTATATCGTATACATGTACATGAGTACATTTTGGGTCTAAAACCTGGTTTATTTTTTACCACAAAATTCACCAAATATCTAGTGTAGTCCAGAGTCAGGTCAACTCGATCCTGAGGTTACCTGATCACTGAATCGATAAATCTCTCTGTCAGGCCCTCTATTCTAGATTGATTCATAATCAGTCTATTCTTCCCACTCGACACCTCAACCTGCGTGGGATAGACCTCAATTGCCGGGCACTCCCAATCTTTACGTGTTAACTTCATAATATTGTGGTCACTCGGGTTTGTATGGATTATTTCCTGCTTCAGGCATCTCAGGAGCACCTTACCTGAGACTAAAATGTAATCTAGTATGCTAGTTTCCCCACCCCTTTTCCACGTCACCTGAGCTGGAATATTCAACATTTGTATATTCATGTTGCTCAATTCATTACACGATATGTGACCTCGCCTTTCAGAGAGTGTAGAGGCCACATGAGTCCCAGTTAACAAAACATTACATCCATCAAAACAGTGTACATTTAAGTGCCACATACTACAGCAGGGTCTGGCCACGCCCCAAAGGCTCTATCCAGCAAACCCATCACTAAGGGTTAAAAGGAATAAGAACCTGTAGCATCCATGGTCCAGTATAAATTGAACAACAACAACCACTTGTGGCTGCCAGAACAAACACCCTCCACTCCTAATGCTAACAATTTGAAATAAGGGGAAGAATTAAACATTTCCAACACAGTAAGCCTTTGCCATTTTTAACTGATGTCAACAAACCTGACATCGGTCTCCTTTTGGGCCTCTTAAGGCATGGTTTAAATAGACCGTAAACCCATCAAAGATCCGGAGATTTCTTAACCAGGTCTCTTGCAAACATACCACATCATACAAATGGAACTTCAAATACCTGTTACCAAATAAAGGGGTGTGCCCTCTAGTATTCCAGGATCCCGAAGCAAAAGATGTTAGTTTGCCAGGTTAAGGTAGTTATGCTCTTCGTTTTTCAAGGATCAGGGCTGCAGATAACTTATCCCAGCTTTGTGAACATGCGACTGTGAAGACCCTGATTTAGTCACCACTCTTCTGGTGGCTGCAGGATTGCGGACAGATGTGACAGAGCGAAAGAAGGGGGTAGCATCATCATCTGTTTTAGTCTCAGCGCCTCTGAGAGGTTTACTCCACCCATGCTGTTGCTCAATGTCTGTATGGTTCCATGCGTCAGGTAGCTCTGTGAGGTCAAAGCTCAATCACAGTATAGAAGGTGCCTCTTCCATTAGAGTTTGTTTTACAAGGTTGGATGTCAGATGAATTGCGACCTTGTCCAGCCATTGTTTGTCCAACAATTCAATAATTGGTATGTCATTTGTGGATATCATTTGGAATTTAGGGAAATGGTGCAACAATCTGAGTATGTTTTCTCAGTTTAAAGTTAAACCATTGTTGGCTTGCAACGTTCTTTCCAGAAATAGTCTGTTTGAGGCGTACTGGAACTGCTTAGGATGCGATTGACAGGAGCTCTTCTTATTACCACTCTCATTCACAGCCATGTCTCCTCTTCTTTTGAGGGAGCTTACTTTCGAGCCCTATCGCCTATCCTCCATGGTTAAAAAGGGAGAAGGTGGTAAATTTGCCAACAGTTTTCAGGTTTGAGAGCTGATGTTGCGGGAGCGTCGGTCAATTTTTCATTTTGGTGCATTATCCCAAGCTATTGAGGGCTCAGGCCACAGCCCCCAAATCTCCTATTCGAGTCCCTCTCCACCCTTAAGGTTCCCCCTTCACTCCTTTGCCTGGTAATACTATTCCCCAGCTGACGATCAATCGTTCTACCCCAGAGCTTCCCGTGCCTTGTCCTCAATTAATCCAATTTTTCTTTGAGGGTGTTTGGTGCTCGGAGTATAGGCAACAACAGGACCAAAGGGCCCAGCTCATCAAGTGAGGGAACTATGACAGAAAACTGGACTCTCTTTGATGTTTCCTCACCGTCGTTAATGTTCTGAGTGTGAGACAACACCAGGGAATTTACCTTTAGTGAGTCCTGGACAGCCCCCACTTTGTCTGAGTCAGTAGCTTTTGAGGGAAAGCATTCGCACCCATTAGCCAGATCTTGTCTTTTGTTGACACCACAGTCTACTCCACTTTGTCAGATCCACAACTGCTTTCACTGGCTTGCGAACATGCGCTCACGGTACACATGTCTCCAGGTAGCCAAGTTATAAACCCTGTTGGTCTTTATAGGAGAGTCTGAGTCTGATATTGAATATGTTGAGAGGTTCATCAAGGGTATCCCAGTTTGAGCAACATCACAAATGTCCCTTAAGTTGTTTGGTTTTTAAAGGCAGCTTTGGCTTTCGAAACCTTCCAGGAAACCGCCACAATAGAGTTAACCGCGAGGGTCAAATTTCTCACAAATTGATGTGCTTCGTTTTAGCGTTGCTTATGCACCATCTTTAGATTTTTATGTTTCTTTCCCCTGGTGTAACTTTTGTGGTTTAGTTTGGTCGAGAGTCCTTTTATCTTGAGATTGTTGATCCTTTTTCCTTTTTGCGAAGATGGTTTATTCTTTCACTGGTGAGGGATTTGGGTCCTCTCCCTCAGCCTCGTACAGTACTTCATCGGATACATTGTCCTCAATAGAGGAGCAAATGAGCTGACCCTCCTGGACCGAGTCGCCGTGCTCTCCAGATTCTAACAAGATGATACTCTCAGGACCAACCTGTGGTGGTTTTACTTAGGCCTCTTGAAACCCTGTGTGCACTTTTGAGGGTTCCGTCAGGGTTAAATGCTGCAGAGGGACGACATCATCCATCTGAGTCAATAAAGACACTTGGGTTCTCTGGGCAGTTCTTTTGTTTTTTGTCCTGAATAATTAGATCAAAAATGCTTTGAAGAATGTTTGTAATCCATGCAGAGCTTTTGTTCAAGCCTTCTTGTATAGCTGATACACAACCCTCCACAAACAACAGCTTCTAGTGGACCATTGCGAGCAGTGTGGTGTGGTCTTTGAGTTGGTTACTTAAGCTCTCATAGAGCTTGGTAAAAGGGGCTAGTGTGAGTGCCAAAACTGCTACCATGTTTGAATCGATCCCAGCTGGCTTTGCACAAGGAACCTGGGGTTCTTCCACTTGCCTGTTAGTTTGACTGCATCCTCAACGTGTATTTTGCTCCCTCCGGGCCCCCAAGCTATAAGGCACAGGGCTTCCCGATGAAGTCCCTGCTCTTTTATTATTATTCTTGGCGAGCCATGTTGGGGAATAAACCTTGCCACAGTTAATTGTCTTAGGCAAGGTCGTTTTTCTCCCGTCCCCACGCTAGGCAACCCCAACGTGAAGACTGCAGAGTTGATTGTAGAAATGCAGGTATTTCCCTCCAAAACACTTAAATCCGAAGGCCTTTGCCCAATCAACATCTTAGTTATTTCCCTGTCGATACAAACATCAAGCGCCATAGGTTAACATATGAGAGAGGCACCAATGGGCTCATTTTCAAGGTTGGACCGCTGGGTAGTCCTCAAAGATTCTGTTGAAGAATCACTGTTCAACATTTCTTGTTCCTAGTTCATAGATGGTATATAGATAACCCACCCCCTTTGTGATTTCCCACTTTCAAGCTGGGCTCTCATAGATTTGTCAAAAACCTGTGGCACAGCTCTCTCTTCATGTGAATCCATAAAGGCACTGGTAGATGCAGCTGTCTTAACTATGATATCAAAAGGGATAGGGTTCGGGTGATGGTGGCCAGACAGTCAGTCTGTTGAAAGTCACATCAGGTGTCACGGCAGTTGCATCGCTCTCGCAATGCTCGCCAACTTCTGGAATGCCAGAATTAACGGTATCCGTTTGTGAATTGCCCTCATGCTCGTGGCAATCAACCTAGGACTCATCTGCACTGCTGATTCCATCCCGTGGGTCAACTTGTGTTACCCACAGAGGAAGTAGGGCAGAGAGTTCACGGTATGCTGTCCCAAGTCGATCCACCGCTGACACTGACTCCTCTCAATGATGACTGCAAGGACTGCAGGACTACACAACTATGCTCAACTCTGCGAACGCTCCATGTTCAGAGCAGGGACTTACTGAAACAAAGCTCCATGTCCAGGTCACAGCAAACACAGTAGAAAGACTGCTGCAGGACTGCACAGTTCTGCTGAGCTCTGCGAACGCTCTGTGTTCAGAGCAAAGATTTAGTCAAACAAAGCTCTACGTCCAGGACACAGCAAACACAGTAGAACGACCATTGCAGGACTGCACAGCTCTGCTCAACTCCACAAATGCTCTGCGTTCAGAGCAGGGTTTTAGTAAAACAAAGCTCCACCTCCAGGACAAAGCAAACTCAGTAGAAAGAACACTGCAGGACTGCACAACTCTGCTCAACTCTGCGAACGCTCCGCGTTCAGAGCAGGGCTTTAGTAAAACAAAGCTCCACCACCAGAACACAGCTAACTAAGTAGAAAGCCCACTGCAGAACTGTACAACTCTGCTCAACTACACAAACGATCCACGTTCAGAACAGGGATTTAGTAAAACACAGCTTCACCTCCAGGACATTGTAAACACAGTTGAAAGGCCGCTGCAGGACTGCACAACTCTGCTCAACTCCCAGTTATTTAGTGATCTAGCACTATTTCATGTGGGTCTGAGTGCCCACATTCTACCTTATGTCACTCTCACAGCCCACTGCTCCTCTGCACATCTGCACACATACATAAATACACATGTATGCTATGCACACATGCATCGACTAATCCTTTCACTCCCTCCATCTCCATCTTTCTTTCTCACTCTCAGAAACACACGCACACACACACGTAACTTTAGGCACTGGCAGTTTCACTTTGCTCTGATCCTCATTGGTGGCCAAGCTGGTAGATTTGTTATGCCAAAGAAGGGCACCGTCCAGAATGGATTTCCGCCCTTCACCACTCCTTCTGCCAGCTTTTGCACAGGCTGAATGGTAGGATTTGCATTCTGACCCCACTCACAGGCTCTGCAACATTTGGGGAAATGGGGCAGGGTCTAGGCCCCTCAGTGCTTAGAGAGCACTTTACATCTAGTGCTCACAGGTTAACGTTTATATCTGGTTTAAGGATCAATGCACCACCAGCGAAAAAATACATGTAGTGAGAAATATTGTTTTGGAGGTTCAGTCAGCTATGCTTATTTCACATTCAAATAACAGAGACAATATTCATGAATATCCTTGAAGGAAGACTCTTGAGAGTTTTCTCTGATCAGGGCTGTGCTGCCCCATCCCCCATTCACTGCAGAGTCCCACAGAGCTCTTCTACCTCAACTACCCTTTACAACATTTTCACCCTACCGCGCTTCAATGATCTAGACAATCACGGCATATCATTTACAAACTATGCCGATGACACTCAAGCTCTTCTCCCACTCTCCGGCTCTTATGAACAAGATGCAGCTACTCTCAGTAAAACGTATGCCCCCATCGCGGCCTGGATGGCGGCCAACGGTCTGTGTGTCAATGGTGACAAAACAGAAATCCTACTGGTAGGTCCCAAGGAGATTATTAACAAGATTGACAGTCAATACAGATCCATCAGCATTGAGAATACGGTAATCACGGCCTCTGCTTCAGTCAAAAAACTGGGAGTTTACCTCGACTCCACCCTCTCGATGAAGCGTCAAGTCAGTGCAGCACTTACTACGAAAATCATAAATGCAGTTAAACCATACCTCTCATCCAAAAACTGCCTCACCATAGCCAGAGCCACCATTGGGGCCACGTTGGACTATTGTAACTCTTTGTTTCTAGGAACCTCATCCAAAAACCTTAACAAACTGCAAATCAACCAAAATAATGCCCTGAGAGCAGCACTAGGCATACCCAGAAGGGAGCACATCTCCCAGGCCAGACGGGACGTCCACTGGCCCCCAGTTAAAGAGTGTATACGCTTTAAGACCCTCACTATCACACACAGGTGCCACTCCCTCACTACACCTCCTTGCCTATCTGAAAGAATTCATTGTAAAACTTCTAGTAGACCCAAGAGGGTCCAGCACTCCTACCAGCTCATGGTCCCTACGTTTAAAAGAGCCAGAGCTGGAGGTGCAAGCTTTCCTGTTCTAGCACCAAAAAACTGGAGCGCTCTACCCCTCACTCTCAGGAAGGAGACCTCCCTCACAGTTTTCCGTAGAGCTCTGAAAACCAAGCTCTTCAACTAGACCTTCCCTCCATTAACATTTATAGGTAGTTCCCATGTAAATCTGGAACCTGCTTACTCATATTGTTAAATGTCTTCTCATCTGTTGTACTGTACTTTTATCATTGTATCTAAGTGAATCTTCTGTAACAGCGCTAGGATGCTACAGGGCCGTTTGCGGTCTTTATAAATTAAAAAAATAAAAAATAAATGAAGAATGGAGGCCATTTAAGGCCACCTGTCAACCAATGTCATTGCCAGTCTCAAAGTCACCACTGTATAATTGTGGGATACTAAAACATCTGGCCATTTGTGCCAGCTGCCACTGAATCTAAAGTACTGTATAATTATTACCGATAGCTAGCACCATAGGCGTGTTCATCAGCAACCCAGGTTGCTCCAAGCCCAGGTTTTGAGCAACCAAATACTCAGTACAGGCGTCCTGCATGGTGCCTGTGTCCCTTCCCACCCTCCTTTCATTTCTCCTGCTGCCTACCTCCACCAACTCAAACCCTTTAACACCCCTGAATACACTCTTCTTGTCCTATTTTCCCTGTTCATCCCTTCCAGAAACTAGCATATCAAGGTGAAATATGCACATTTCCTTAAATTGGCTTTGCATAACCACCCAAATTGAACAGGACAAATAGAATTTGCCTTTCATAAAATAAACACACACACACAACCAAGACAGGATATTTTCTTCTAATAGTGTTTTTGAAAACGTTAAAAGGTGTGCATGTTTTAAACTCCAAGAACCAATATTGTTTTTTTCCTGAGACTTGTAGTACCGAAATGGGATATTTCACCTTTATTTTCATTTATTTTTTTATCAGGTTATGTAGTGCAGTGGTGAAGTGTCCGGCCTACAAACAGACTCTGGAATCTATCGCAATGTGGTATTTGAAAGAGAGCGGGGGGTCTAATCAGACACCCAAGTCCCTCACTTTCTGTGATGAAGTAGGGTAGGCACCAGAGGAAGTGGGTCAGACTTCGCCAGACCACATATCTGAAATCGAAAGCTCCATTGTGTTATAAAGTGGGAAATGTTCTTGACGACCATGAGGAGAGTCAGGGCAGAGCAGGATTTCACTTTTTGGAATATTAAACTTTAGTCAATTCATAGTCATCCAAGAGCTGACCTGCTCTAGGCATTCTTTAAAAAAAGCATCCTGAGACACATCAGAATGACATACAGAGAAAATCCTCTGCGTGTCGCTGGCAAAGTTATAAGACAAAATCCCAAATGATCCAATGGCGCTGGCCAACAGTCTAATTTACAGATAAAAGGGATAAGTGCTGAGCCTTGAGGCACCCGCAACTAATCAGAGTTAATGCTGATTCGAACGGTGGCAAACACACCGATTGAACTCTGCCCGTAAGAAACCAGGAAAGCTAGGCCAAACCTTTGTTTCTGATGGCTAGATCATAGAGACATGCTAGCAGGGTGTCATGGTCGACAGTATCGAAGGTGGGACTAAGATCTAGTAGGATCAAAGCCCCTACAACTCCACTGTCCACCAGGCTTCTAATGTCATCTATTACAGCCACGACGACAAGCTCAGTGCTACAGTCAGGATGAAAGCAGTTTGATCCATCATCCAATAAGCCAGTGATGCCCAACGTGCAGCTCGGAAGCAACATGTTGCTCAGAACACCCTAAATTATTGCGAGAATGTTGGCCAATGACCCTCCTGTAGTTCCAGTTGGCTTATTTTTATACCTGCAAGATGAGTTTCTTGCCACCATGCACATTATTTTTCAGTAAATGTCCTTACGTACTAGAGCAGTGTCATTGCTAAGCCCATGTCATCTTCCGATATGTTTCCTAGCTGACAAATATATTAATGAGCAAAATATTTGAACCATGTTTGTGTCCTGTAGAAAATTGTCATATTCTGTTCCTTTGTACAACTCGTAGGAGCATGATGGACACATATGTGGCATGCACTGCTTTTTGTACAAGTCAGGTTTATGTTTGATGGCAGCATACATTATATTTATTGTAGATATTACTTTTACTTTCACCTATAGTTATTATTACATAATGTCTTGGTGGAAAAATGTTCATATTTTGATATTCTGCCCACCTAGCACATGGATAATGGGCAGATAAGGTAAAAGCACGCACATTTTGCAAAAATTTATTTTCCCTATGGTCAAATTAAATTAAGTTACTGTTAATAAATTCAAATAAACAATCCAATTAAGTAATCCAAATACTTAGTTAGCACCACAACACCCCTCTGTGACCAATGTTTGCCACTAAAATTTGTGTAAAATCCCTTTTGGGCAAAGAGTCTCCAAATCCTTCAGAATAATAAGTGTATTCCTAACCACTTTTTCACCAATCTAGCAGGCCTGAAGTGCTTTAAAATGCACTATTTTCCATTGCATGCCAAAAGAATTCTTAGGAGGTAACCTCCCAAGCCCCAGTGAAGTGATATTTAAAGCCTACCACGTAATGACCAGTATTGCTCCATCAATATTTATTGAATGTTATGTCTCCATTAACTGTAGCAACATTTAAAAACATGCATCATATTTCATAACATTCATATAGAACACGCCCAAAATAAACATGTCCTCGCTTATGCAAAACAGAGAAACCATTACAAATTAACAGAAAATGAACCAAATCTTCGTTGACTCCCATTTTGCAGGCACACTTTCTGTTTCTTCCTGCACACCACATTCTTCATTTATTGAGGGTTGAGTAACGTTTAACAAACCATTAGCATCAGTCTCCTGCATTTTGGGGCTGTTATTTCCAGATGTATCCTTGCCAACTTATATGTATGATGTAAGGCGCCAGATAAAGCTAAGGGACAGCTAGCTCTCCCCCACATTGGACATGCTCTTGCTTTAAGAGCTATTTTGAGTTGACTTAGTGTGCCAAATTTAGTTATATTCCCCCCATCCGAATGGATAGTGCCTTACATCCCACTGTACCGCAAGTGCTTTTCTTTATGTGGGAAGATTGCTTTCTCACTTACACTGAAATTCACTTCATGTTTAGTAGAAAATCCCAGACGCACTTTTAAAAAATAAGTAAAACTTTGTAATGGGCCTGACACATTCAAACTGTACACCCCCAATTCATCTCATAGGGAGATACGAGGTGTAGCTACAGGGAGACCTGTTATTTGGCACAGGAATTTATTTTGCAACACCTCCTGGACATGATAGTCCGAACCACGCTAGATTTTACTGCCATAGGAAATCATGGAACAGAGCTTTGCCTTATATACCTACAGGTACGTGGGCAATCTGAATGCCCCAAACTTGAAATACAAATGTAAGAAGCCCTTTAATCCTTAATGATGCCTTTTTAGCTTTCTTCTTAAAAGGATTGACCCGAGCACTGCTCTTTGAGAAAAGTAGGCTCAAATAAAAATGAGACTATCCCCTCCTCTCTACATTCATTACAAAACAAGCTAGACATGGTTTCTCAAACATGATCATTGTTTTATCATAATTTCATTGACTAATTTTATTGACTAATTTGGGAACTATAGTTCCTAAAATAGTCATTTGTTTAAAGTAGGTCTTTTTGGAAACATGTTAGGGCTAAGTCCAAAATAGCCTTGTCACCAGCATAAAGACGCATTCTATCAAAACTACCCTTCGAGAGAGTGGATTCACTTTCCTGGGAGAAGTACTAGAATCAACATCTGAAAGGAATCAATCAGGGCCAATTGACATCCCTGATTGTTACCTTTATTGGTGGGGAAAACAAAGCATAATTCCTTGATCTTGTATATCGGACAGACACTGAGATGTCTGCAAATGACAGTTGGATAAGATTTGATAAACCATTAAAGACCCCAATAAAATGGCTGTCAGACATCTTCGTAGTGCCTACCCAACACTATATCGATTAAATGCTTATTTGAGAATCCGAAAAAAGCCACAAATAATCACCCACCATTGACATCCTGTAATTCTCCATGATGGTGGTTCTCAGAGTGAAGCAATGATCCACTGTCCTAAGCCCTCCCCTGAGACCAGCTTGGGAGGGCTTCAAGATATTTGAACCCACTAGTCCAGTCTGAGACACAAACATTTGTAAAATATCTTACTGACAATGTCCACTAAGGAAATTGGCCTATAACCGTGGGGGACTAGTGGACCAAGCACTACTTGTCCACGGGGGTGGCATAATGACCGTCTCGACACTTGCATTCAACATAAAACTATTTGGTGTCCTTCAAAAAAGTTACCATTGTTCTCATTAAATCATGGTTACATTTTCTAATTCTTTCAAATGCCTTCTTGTCGAGCTTAGGCATTGCCAACTGTCCCCTCTGTCTGTCAGACATCTTCATAGTGCCTTCCTGTGGCATTTGGAAAATTAACTAAAGAAGATAATGTTCACTTGCTTTTCAATCAGAAATGCAAAAAGAATCAGAAATGCAAAAAGACATAACATTCCTGAAGAAAAAACATTCCACAATACTGTAATCAATGACCGAGGAACAGTGTTGCTGATCTTGTATGTCTAGGGATTCAGCATTTGCCACTAAAGCTCTTGGAGAATCCACAGGCACAATCCCGCTCCCTCCCACTCTCTTCCTCCAGCACCCAAATTCAACTCCTCAACCCAGTATTACCCCAATGTCCCTCTTCCTCATGCCAGTACTTAAGTATTAGGCAAGGTGTTTCATAAGCAAGTACAGGGGCGAAGAAAAGAGTGAAAAAGAGTAATAAAAATGACCGGTAAGTAATCCAAGTATTTAACACAAGCACACATTCACCATTCACTCAGACAGGCATGCACAGGTACCCAAACATCATGCACTCATTCACACACATTCCATGATATATCCTCACACGTACACACACACACACACACACACACACACACACACACACATGCACATACACGCACACGTACATATTTACATTAAAAAATACATATTCTTACCTTCCAGAATTCGTTGCTCCTCCTGTGCTGGCATGACTCTGACTCCCATGCTCCAGCAGGCCCGCTAGAAACCAGCTCTGGTTCCTGCCATGCATAGCAGAGCACAGGAGCCAGAACCATCAATACCGTGGGGGGAGTGGAGATTTCAAAATGACATCATTTATTTTTTTCTTTTTGAAATCACTCTGACTTCAAAATGAAATTATTTCCGTTACGGAAAACCAAAATGGAAATTAATTATGTTTGAAGTCATTCAGAGTGACTGATTAGAGTGCTAAATATTACAGCACTGAGCTTGTCGTCGTGGCTGTAATAGATGACATTAGATGCCTGGCGGACAGTGGAGTTGTGGGGGCTTTGATTCTACTAGATCTTACTGCCACCTTCGATACTGTCGACCATGCCACCCTGCTAGCATGTCTCTATGATCTAGCCATCAGAAACAAAGCGTTGGCCTGGCTTTCTTTGTTTCTTACGGGAACTTCAAAAAGTGTGCTTGTGAGTGACTTAAAAAATAAACGATTAAAAAAAAAATCCGAGCCCTCGCACAGGGGTTGCAGAGGCACTGACGCACAGGGGATGCAAGGGGTTACAGTTGCGACTCCCTACGATCCCCAAATGATGTCCCTGAGGCTGAGAAAGAGACAGCTGTAACATCCAGATTTTCCAATACCTTTGGGGAAAATGGCAAACACTGAGTGCCGTGATTGGATTATTTTTGTTTATAAACTGAATAAAAACTGCCTGCTTTAAGAAAGAAAGCTGAAGTTCAATCTGCTTTGATTGTCCTAGGTTTTAAGTGGCATTGACTAAAAGGATACATTATATCCCCCCCCCAATAAAACATCATTAATTTTAAACATTCAGTGAATTTTTGGCGCATATAATAAACTGAGTGTGACTTGAGCAAGTGTTACGGGCAGAGTACCTGTCGCCCAAGTCCCTAATAGTGCTGAGGGTATGAACAGAACCCACCATCCGGTCTCATACTATTCCCATTTACCACCCAAGAACCACTTATTTCCTTCAATTTATGACATGCAAATCTCTTTGTTTACTTTGTTCCTTAGTCCCCTATCTGTGTATTTCAAATCTCGCCTGGCGTCTGCTTTGAGATGAAGTGCAGCCATTCAGCTTGTAAGGTATAGTTTGTCTCACTGATCAGGCGTGTTAAGCATTCCATCTGGAATATATCCCTCACTGTGTGCACCAATTCTTGCTTCGAAAGAACCCTGTTTCTTTTCCATGCCCTCGCCACAGTGATCCTCACTGCCAGAAGCAAGCAGTTAGCAATATGACTTAGGGAAGGGTACTGGCCCTCATATGCCTCTAACCAAATGAGTATCAAAAGCGGGTCATGAGATCACCCTATGCCATCTATGTCCCTTATCCATCAGAGAACCCCTCTCCAATAGGCCAAAAATGTGGGAGCAGGAGCACCACATGTGCGAAAAGGTGCCCAGGTTGTCGCACTCTGCCTAATTTGCGCATGGTCTTTCCCCTTTTGGAATGGATTGGCAGGCAAAGAACAGAGGGTTTCCCACAGCAATGCCAGAGGTTAATATTAATTCTAAACCTTCCAGCCATTACCTCTTTAGTTTTGTTATAGTCACCTGAGTGGGAAGGGTATGCCCAGACGTGGGTCCCGTGGCTGCTGGTCCTAGAGAATCAAGCTACTCCTCACTGATGAGGCCCAATGAGGCCCAATGAAGCCAAAACATGTTTGGGGATGCTTGTGGTCTCGGGAAAAGGGATATGACCAAGCAGTTGGGGGTGGACTGCCCCTATTGGGGTGGGACCAAACCTGATTTGAATATGGTCTTTACTCTTTGGTAATGGCTTGGTAGGTGAAGAAAGATGGTCTGGACGGTCACCCAGGTGAAGATTAATTTTAACATACAAAACCATCACCTCTTTAATTTTGCTATATGCCGAACCCTCTCCAGCAGTGAGGGTCGACCAGTTATATATCTCGTTTGCAGGAGGTGTCATCTGTGTAGGAGTTTAATGGCATTGAGTTTGTGTTGCAAGGAGACTGCGAGTGTCTTAGTGGACATGCATATCCTGAGCCAAGTTGCCTCTTCAAATTGAGTTTCCATGTCCCTTTCCCATTGTGCTTTTATCTTAGGATATCCTGGGAGTTCGGTACACAGAATTGTCTGAGCCAATTTAGAAATGTCGCCTTTTTTAGCCTCCTATTTTATAAGTACTTTTTCAAAGGGAGTGAGTGCCCTTGCTAGGTTGTACCCCCATTGTTTATCTGTGAGGTACAGCAACACTGATAGGCTCCCTATGTTCAGCAGGTCTTCAAACTCCTGTATTGGCCTAAATTCCCCATCATCCCAGCTTTCTTATGCTTTGCTGAGGTCAGCTTCATACCATGTTTGGTATTGGCCTGAGTCTGCTATAATGCCCCTGGCTGGTGGAGCCCAAATAGTGCTGAAGGGTGAGGGCAATGTGGAGAACCATCTTGTGTCAGATCTTTCCACAGGGCCTACAGGACTTGCAAAATTGGAGGTGTGAGATTCCTATTGGAAATCTTCTTTTGCCTGACTGATAACCACTGCCCTAGGGGTACAGAGTACAGGATGTCATTTTCGAGGGCTACCCACTATGTAGAGGTGAGAGCATCAAGGTAATCAACCAGTACCCTGAGCTTTTCTGCTTTGAAAAAGGTCTGAAAGTCTGAGAAGTGTACCCCACCTTTATCGTGGGGGCGTGTCAATCACACGTATGCTATTCTGGGTTTGACCCCTGCCCAGAGAAAGTTCAAAAGGAAGCTTTTCAGAGAGGTGAACATGTCTTTGGATGCTAGGGCGAGGAGTATCTGGAAGAGGTAGAGTTATTTGGGCAGGATATTCATTTTAATTATGGCAAGCCTTGCTATGCAAGACAAGATGGTCCCCTCCCACCACTGTACATCCCTTTTCAATGATTGCCATAGGGGAAGGTAGTTAGCCTCATATAGATTAACCTGGGGATTCGTAATGTGTATCCCCAAATATACAACTCATTCAGTTAAAGGGAGATTTTGAAATACTGTTCCTGGTTGCGCCTGGGACTTCACCCCCATGGGAAAGAGTAGTGACTTTGCGTAGTTAACTTTGAAGCCAGAGAATGTGCCAGCTCTTGAGTAATGAGGGTTAAAATATTGGCCAGTTCTCGAGCGTATAGGAGTATGTCGTCTGCAAAGTTTGCACTGCTTCCCTCAGACCTAGATCCCGCTTATCTGTGGGATCTCTCTTATGCATGCAGTCAGGGGTTCCATCACCAGCGCATAAAGGAGAGGTGGTTGGGGACAACGCAGGTTGGTTCCCCTGTCAAAAGGGTTAGAGTCTGATTGCACACCATTCACCAATACCTTAGCGTATAGGGCAAGGTACAGCAGGTCGTGCCAACCAGACCACACAGGACCAAAGCCATAGTTCTTTCAGACTGAAGGAAGCCCCAGTCGACCCTATTGAATACATTTCTCGCCATCTCTAGCGACTAGGAACGTGTCCAGCACTTCCCCCTCTTAGTAGGGTCATGAAATTAAGGGTCTTCTGCATATTGTCTGATCCATGTCTGTATTTTATGAACGGTAAGAGAAGACAACAAACCTTTTACACCCCCAATAGAGACAACATGAAAACCACCCTAAGTGGCTAACAGCACCTAGACCTGACCTCAGCTTTATCTTTTCTTTTATTGTAGACAAGCGAGCAGTTCATTAAGAATAAGCTCGGTTTACATTTATTTCATGAAAAAAAGGAGGTGAGTACAGAAGAGTCAAGTCACCTACCCTGACATAAGCCTCTGTCAATCTAGCTTCTAGACTGGGTAAGCTACTGGATTTAGAAAATATGCCAGTATCTGATGTTAAGTACTGTTCACTGAGACAGAATCATGCCCCAAAATCAATTGTGGGTACTATACCTTCCTGTTTCACAATAGCTGTGTGATGTGAGGACACATATTACAAACATTATAAAACCTTGAAGTGCACTGTCTAGGCGAGGAGATGGACCAGCTACAGGAAAGAGTACATTCCTGCCTTAATAAATGGTGTGCACACGTTGGTGACA
The DNA here is from genome assembly GCF_040938575.1 of Ambystoma mexicanum. Taxonomy (NCBI): domain Eukaryota; kingdom Metazoa; phylum Chordata; class Amphibia; order Caudata; family Ambystomatidae; genus Ambystoma; species Ambystoma mexicanum. The sequence goes on along the minus strand of NC_090937.1, from coordinate 1,434,367,090 downwards.
GCATACCAGGTGAGAAGATAGAGTGCATTTAGACTATGTTTAATGCAGTATTTGTTGTTAGTTTTTTGCCGGCTTTGATTATGGACCTAATGTTGGATTCAGGTTCTAAAAATACACTCCATTATTTGTGTATTTCTGTAGGAAAAGAGCACCTACTCAGATGAGCAGCAATGTATTTCCGTACTCATCGGGAACCTGTGCAAATCTCCCCACAAGGTAAATTTAGTTACCACCAGTGCGGGTAAAAAGTTGGATTTTTTTCTACTAATAAATAGCACTAATAGCTATTTTGTGTGGCTTTATTGCAGTGTTGAGAAGTTTATGCATCTGTTTCAAAAGAAAAAAGAAAATGATACACAGATTATTTGTTTGTAAACAGCATAGACACTTTATTATATGTCTTTGAATATGTTTGCTCTGACTAAGAAATACATTCCAGAGGAATGTTCAGCAATGCGTGAGAACAGAAACATGTAGAGCAAATGGTCATGGAGTGTTCTAAAGTCCACAAATTTAACTTTAACTGATCTCATCTCATGATAGGAAGGGATATATGATGTGCAGTTGTGTCTTAGTCATTTGATAGTTCTATAGATGGATATGTGAGATATGTATTCTGTGTTATTATAATAGGAGAAATATACTGATTAATTTGTGTTTTTTCCCATTGAATATTTGTGCAATATCTCCTGTCATGATTGAATTTTTTTTAGAAATGTGTGAAAGTATATGTTATTGTTTAATAACATTATTTTTTAATGTAATTTTTATTTCATGAACTAGAAAAACTACCAATGACACTGCCATAATCCACTCTATACCTGGCTCACCTTTGTAATGTGAGTATTTTAAGGGTTGGGTCTGGGCCAGGTACATACACTTATTTTTTATTAGTGTTCCCCAGAGTTCCCCCTTTAGTATTGGTGTATTTAATGAACCCCACCGATCGGGGTGTACCAGCTTTGGAAAGAGGTCCTTTAGCCTCGAGGCCAGAATTACAGTAAAGATATTTACGTCGATATTCAAGAAAGTGATTGGCCTATATGAGGTGCAGAAGCAGGAGTCAAGCCTCTCCTTGGGCAGTACCACTATAAGAGCCTTGAGGAAGGAAGGTGGATGAGCTCCCACCTGTGTAAAGCTGTTGTACAGTTTTGTGAGAAAGTGTGCTAGGGAGACAGAGTACGTTTTGTTAAAGAGGACAGAGAAGCCATCTTCCCCCATGACATTCCAGTTTTGAGGTTCATGAGTGACCTTCTGCTGTGTGAAAGACCAATCTAGCTCTGGACATTTAGTTTAATTCAATATGGGGAGTGTAATATTATGTAAGTATTCTGCAGGGTCTTCTCTCATGTTGGCTGTTTCTCCACTATATAAGAGAGAAGCTATGTCGCCAGGTTGGACATGACAAAATCTGCACATGTTCTAAAGTGTTTTCACCCTTTGAAAGAGTGCCTGCTTCTTGACTCTATTGGCCAGAAGGGTGCCTATTCTGTCCCCCATTTCATGTTATTTTTGCATCACCCCCTTAAGCTCCATGTCCATCCTGGTGAGTTTGAATTCCCCCAGCTCATGTTGTTTATCCTGGATTTCTGTGCCTATGCCTCCCTGCCTGTGTTCACATATTCTCCATTTTTCCCTTAGCTTTCCCAGTTCCTCTGCTGAAGATGCCTCCATTTGGCTACCCAGCTTTTTGACTCTTGCTCCCTCAGCGATATAAAGATCCCACACTGTAGCTTTGGCAACCTCCCAGACCATCCCAAATGTAATTGTCCTGTCATTGTTGTTATAGAAAAAATGCTTGATCTCCATCCCAATGAAGTCTCTAAAGACACAGCCCTTAAAAAGAAAGTTGTTGCATTGCCACCTCGCCCCTCATTTGATTTTGCCAAGCAACCTCGATGTGCCCCGCATTGTGATCTGACAAGGTATTGTCGGGATCTCTGCCTGTCTCAGGGGGTGCTCCCCCCTTGTCCGGCAACAGATAGTCAATCCTTGCAAATGTTCTGTGGCCCGGGGAGGAGCGCCCTCCAGGTGTGCACCATCCATAATCCTTAAGACCATTGTTTTCAGGGCTGAAATCCCCCCTAACGTACCGTCCTGTTTCCAACATCCAGTCGGGATGGGAGTCCTTGTTGGTGTTAAAGTTGCCCCCCAGCACTTTCGCCCCCTCAGCCTAGCCGTCTAGTGTACCGAAGGCTCCCTCAATGAAGTCCCACTGGCAGACATTTGGGGCAGAGAGGGTTGCTAGTATGATTTCCCTGCCCATTATTCTGCCCTTGGCCATCAGGAGTCTCCCTCCTTTTTCACATTTAACCTGGGCCTCAGTGATCTCCACCATCATGTTCATGATGATTACCAACCCCTTTTCTTTGTCGGGGCTGAGGACCAGAAGTGTTGCCCTATGTGTCTACCATGTATTTTGACTTCCTCCCCTTTCCTGTAGAGAGTTTCCTGCATGAAGGACATCCCCATTCCATTCTTCTTCATCTCCCTCCCCAGCAGAGATCACTTCCTGTGTGTGTTGAGACCCTTAACATTCAGGGTGGTTATCCTAATGTTGTTTTATGGCATGTCCCTTCTGATGCCAAATAAAATAATCCAAAAAGCCAAAAATGCAATGCACCAGATACAGGAAACAAAAATGTATTGCAATAGAATGCCAGGCATGGAATTATCCATCACACATTCACATTCTAGAGGTGTGAGTACATACTTAGATTATGGTTACAGAAAGCAAATGTCACATTTTTATTGTGTACATTTCATGTTTTATTGGCCTATTCTAAACAAGTGGTAGATGATGTGGTAGCTAATTAGCTCATTCATCAGTGAGATACTCTTGCTTCGCATGCACTGCATTGGACCTAAGCATTAGACACATGTATCAGTCAAACTTCATTTCCATTGGTTATTCCAGGGTGAGTGGAAGTGGAATGTACAATTAGACCAATCAGCTCAGTTAGATATGAAAAAATAACACATATAATATAACAGTCGATTTCCTTCCTCAATGATCTTAAGCAAATGGCAGCATACTGTTTCATCATGTGAATTGCTTACTATCAGTTCAAGTTGCAGCTCTATTGGTTGGAAGATGACATGCCTGTTCTTTCTGCATGAGTTCATTTGTCCTGTGTGTGACCTTATGCTTCGAGACTTTGCTGCTTGCAAGTATTGCTCTTTGGCAGTGATACTTCTGTGCATATGTAGAAATGTTTGTATATCATAAATGATCATGAAGGTGGCTGCATTCAGAACTACCTGCATGTGATGTGAATTATATATATTCCATTATACTGGTTGCAAGGTCTCAAGTAATTCTAGCATGGGGCAGAGGTGCTCATGTGAATTGTGATTTCTTGAAGGATCCATATTACTTCTGCATTTACTCGATGTGAATTAGATCAGAGCTGCTGTATTGGTTGTGATTACTACTTGAAACTGCTTTGTGGATCATGATGCTTCGTATGATTGGATCTGGGACACAAATAACCTTATAAGTGTAGTTTACCCTGTAGAGGGCAATGTTGTGCTATGTCTGCCCTAGTTCTGCGATCAGATTTCTTTGCATTGTGCCATTTACCTCCTGCTGATTCCTGACCTTTATTAAGTTGCATTTCAGCTGTTTTCTTTAAAAATGCAATTTGTTATGATTTGATGGGACATGGCTTGTGAGAACTTCAAAAGCCTGCGTCATCTTGGCTAATCAATGTACAGGGTATTGTTCTTTAAACTCTGGAGCTTTGTATTATTAGTTATATATGTATGACTCACTACCACACGCTGATCTCCTGGGATAGCTTTCACTCCCCTTGCATCAATCTATCAGTGTGCAGCATTCAACTTCTGGCTGTGCGAATTGTTGCAATCTTTGGACTGCTCATGCCTTCCTTGTGAAGAACGGTCTAATATTCTGCACCGAGAGGACGTTTTTCTGCTTTAAGAAAAGCTAACTGAATTCTGTCCTAAGTGTGCTGCATTTAGCTAATGTTCTGCAATGGTGATTGTTTATTTATTTATACAAGCACTCTGTATGTTTTCTTAATTGACACAAACTGATGCTGGGTCAGAGTAAGTTGTATTATATATGTGTGTGTGTCTGCCTTTCTATGAGCGCCTGTCTGATGTTCTGTGTTGAGGAAGGGGGAACGTTTTTGTACTTCGAGAGAGGATGATTAAATCTGGAATCCTTATGTAATGCATGCATCTAATATAAACTGGTGGCAATCCTCTATTTATCCCTATAAATACTTCTTCTGTATTTCTTTAACTGATGCAAACTGCTGCTGGTTTGGGTTAAAAGTACATGTATGCTTGCTTCTTTGTTATGTGTTGGTTCTCAAAGTGACTTTTTCAGCTTTTGTGCAGGCATGGAGTGCTAAATAAAAGTACTCATATTTTCAAACTCCCCTACACTACCCATATCTCAGTTTAAAATGTGTTCCTGTGGTGTATATCATTTCCCTCCTAGCTGAGATATTGAATATGCTCCCCCTACGTAAGCCTTGGTGGCGATCCTCTGGTGTTGTGGTGTTCCCCTTTCCCTCCCCTTCCCATTGGTGTAACCATGAAAACCCTGCTTCCATAGCCACTGTTCAAACCATCAAATCATCAACAACTGTATATCTAACAAAACCATTACTAAGGTTACCCCCGCGTGTGGATGCCTGGTAAAACGCCTACTGGGGTGCAGCCACTCCTGATCCTCCCTCCACCCCTTCCTCTTACATAATCTCCCCATTTGGTGGTGCCCCCCCTTCAGATTTCAATGGGTTTCAATGTGGAAGTATTCTCCATTCACAAATTCAAGAGTTAGAAGGCTACAACTGTTGCCAACCACATCAATATGAGGGTTTCATCTGCGAAGAGTCTGCCAATTTGCAATAATTACGGGACTCTGACATCTTCACTCACAAAGCTGTTCCATATAAGGCCTTCAAAAACATTTCTTTCCTCTCTATCCACTCGCTCCCCTCGATCACTCCGGAAACTCTGCCCTTCAGTTGCTTTTCAGTTCCATTAGAGAGGCTTGTAGGTCTGTACAAAGGGCCGTGATATCCTGGAGGATATTGAGAATGTCACTTTTTAATGGGGCATCACCCTGATTCTGTTCCACTGGGGTGGCCTTGGTTTCTGCAATACTGCTATGTTTGCCCCAGGCCTCAACTCATCCAACGTCTTCTCCTGCCCGCCTCCAGTCCACTTCTCCTTCCCCTCACATTCAGCACATGAGGTAAGGACCAGGAGCTAAGCGACCCTGGTCAGGATCCATGGCGAGCCGGATCACTCTGCATCTCCTCTGGTCCCTAATGGATTAGCATTTTCAGAGGTTGCAGTAAATGGGGAACATTAATTGTATATTCCCCCTCCTCAGGCTCCCAGGGCATCCATGCCGCTCTCTGCCATCAGCGCTGCAACTGGAGAGAGCTGGGCCCACGGTGTGCCTCCCCACACTCCGAGGCAACCACAGGCCAGGTAGCTCACACTGGAGGATACCCTGACAACATATTAGAAAAAGCCAAAACAGATGCTATGTCCACACAAGAACAAACCTTCCAAAACCCATAATACATGACAAAGATGCATTTATGCACTTGATGTGATACTCCAGACAGAGTCACCATATTAATCATCTTCTAAAGAAAAATTGGAAGATTACAAGATTGGACCAGAGGAAGAAATGTTAAAGATGAACTGGTGAAGGCTGAGAAAGTAGACCAAAGTAGACGAACCGAAATTTGGGACCTTCTGTTACGCATCGGCAGCGGGGCTTCCTCTTTGCTCTGCTGCGTGCACCTACTTTGCAGGGGAATGTGCGACCATGGACGTCTCTATGGCACAAATACAGGTTACCATGGAGCCTGTGTCAACAAAAGAGACGGCCATGTCAGCTGATACATCGCATACGTACGATGAACCTATGCACGCGAAAGCCCCGCCCCTCTGCAGTTTAAATCCGGCATCTGCAAGGTGCTCGCTGCTGCAAATTGTGGCGTTACTCACACATTCCCTTTGTGATACGCACCACATAGCACTTTGAATTTTTTGTATAATTGGAATTTGATCACTATTCTTTTATTTTATAATTCTTAAATATACTTGTTTTCAGCTCATATAAAATGTAAATGTGCAATTTGAATGGTTTATTTTCTTATTCTTATTAAATGCAAAATTGCTATTGTGAAAAACACTTAGAATATTACAAATTAAGTTGTAAACTTAAGCAGATGCTCAAATGACCGAACAAAACCAGAACGAGCATACGTGTAATTAAAACGGCAGTTTGAATTTCTTCTTGTTTTGAAAATGCAATATGTCTACTGTGAAATATACTGATGTGAAAATACATTAGCCTGTAACCTTAAGCAGAAGTTCAATGACACAGTAAAAACCAGAAACAATGTCTTAAGCAGAGATCAGTTCTATAGTGGTGTGAAAACGAATCACTCAGGCAAGCATTGGGAGGCTGTATACAAGATGCCTAACTGCTGTGATAATATATTATGTGCCAAATTGTATAGAATGTCACAAAATCCACCAACAGACATGTAGCAGATATTCATGATGTTGACCATACAAATTAAATCATGGTTTATTTTCCGTAACACAACCTAACTCGGAAAGGTCATTTTCTGACTCTAGGGACCTACAGGCACCTCCATAGGCAACTAATACGCGCACCGACTCGCATAACCCACTTTTCGCATAACTAAAACACTGTGGACGTGCCGCAGCCTAGGTGAAAGGCTACCATATGGCCAAAGGAAAACAATCCTCCACAGTAAGTTAGTAAAACTCCACAAAACATTTGGGAAACTACCGCAAACAGGTATCGTATAACCTTTGACTAAACACAACATCTGGTTTGTTTACAGAAAGTCGAGGCTGCTTTTCAGCGCTACATTATTTTGACAGAGGACACACTGAAATCAATTAAGTGAGACTCTGCAGATCTCAAGCCCAAACCATATTAAATCGGAACATATATGGATCCACCCACTGGTAAGTCCCTTTCCCTATAGATAGATAACACACATTTAAACAACCACAAAACAATGACTATATGTATCACAGATTGATGCAGAAAAAGGCTGTTCTGACATTTGGACTGAGCAATTTCAACAAGAATTCTATCCCTACAGTGGCTACTCCACAAGAGATATCTTTTACTATTTTCATGATTTCCATTAGACAGATGGTCACCGTGGTGAGTTAACCCTTGGTTGAGCTATTTAATTTTCTGCTTCTCAAACAGACCCAGAAATTCGTTAGAATAGTTGGAACATAAGAGGAATGCATGAAACAGAAGTTGGCCTCCCGCTCAACTCAACCGGCGGTGAACCCAATTTGTATCACGGCTGTACATGTCGCTCTCTCCTCCTCCAGCACTCTGCCACGACAGTCTGCTGATTACCTGGCAAAGTCTTCACCTACTAAGGCCCGTGAGAGTTCAGTGCTGGCTCCAGAGGCTGCGTTGTCTACACCATTATTAGCATTGACGCTAACTCCCACCATACCTGTATCTGATGTTGCTCATGATGGGAGAACATTTGCCCCATTGTTACCACCAAGTGCCACTATGAAATCGCTTGTTATGCATGATACTGTTACTTGGTCCGCCCCCATGATACCAACAACTGCTATCATAAATGTGCCTGTGATGCATGATACTGTTACTTTGCCTGCCCCCTTGATACCATCAGATGCCATCATTAATGTACCTGTGATGCATGAAACTGTTACTTGGTCCACCCTATGATACTGTATTGTATTGTATTGTAATTTGTAAAGCGCACGGTCGCCCGGAGGCATCATGGCGCTAAAGATAGGGGCTACTCAGCTGAGGAAAAAAACGATGGAAGACCAAGAGCTCAGAGCTCTTCTAAAACCAAGATGGTCAGCGGTGGCTTTCAGTGGCACAGGGAGGCTGTTCCACAGTTTAGGAGCGGCAATAGAGAATGCTCTGCCGCCGAGCCTTTCGCGATTAGCTCTCGGAACGGTCAGATGGGTAGAGCTCGCGGAGCGGAGCACCCGACCCGGTAAGCATCTGGTAAATTTAGCCTGTAGAAATTTGCCACCCTGGCCATGAATAGCCCAGTGAACGATGCACAGAGACTTGAAATGGATTCGCTGCTTCACTGGCAGCCAGTGAAGTTGGCGTATAACTGGCGTAATGTGGGCCCCATAAGGGGAGCCAGTGGCTAGCCTGGTTGCAAGGTTCTACATTTGCTGGAGACGATGGATGAGGCCAATCGGTTGTGCCAGGTATAGTAAAGTAGTCCAGCCATGAGAGCACTAACGCAGCCACCACGGGAGGACGAAGGGCTTCAGGGATCAAAGGCATGACCCTTTTAAGTACCCGGATCTGATGGTGGGTGGACTGACAGACGGCCGCCACCTGGTTAGCCATAGATAAGGAAGCAGAGAGGATAACCCCTAGGTTCTTCACCTTACTAACTGGGCTAGGTAAAGGGCCCAGCGAGCACGGACAGAAAGCAGGGGTCCATCGTAGGGGAGTAGGAGGACGTCCTACCACCAATACCTCCGTCTTTTCCCCATTTAGCTTTAACCAGTTCTGATCCATCCATATCCCGACTGCTCTAAGAGAGTCATGGAGGCAAGCAGATCCTGATCCAAGCGAATTAGGATTTGCGTGTCGTCCGCATATGAGTAGCAATTAAGCCCATAAGAACGGATGAGACAAATCAGGGCCCAGATATATATGTTAAACAAGATTGGAGATAGAGAAGATCCTTGGGGGACCCCACGGGTGAGAGAGCATGGAGTAGATAGAAAGGGAGGCATCGCAAGAGTCTGCGTGCGATCAGAAAGAAAGGAGATGAACCAGACAAGAACAGAGCCGGAGATTCCGATCTGTGAGAGGCGGGAGAGGAGAATGGAATGGTCTACCGTGTCAAATGCGGCAGAGAGATCTAATAGGATCAAAGCCCCAGCTCCGCCAGCATCGACAAGTCTGGACAAGTCATCTTGCACAGGAACCAGGACACTCTCAGTACCTCTACCTGGCCTGAAACCAGCCTGTGCATAGTTAAAGACTTTAGAGGACTCTAGGAAAGAAGACAGTAGAGGGGTAACCAAAGATTCCAAGAGTTTAGAGAGAAAAGGAAGAAGAGAAATAGGACGGAAGTTAGCCGGAATAGTGGGATCCAAAGAGGGTTTCTTCAAGAGGGGGATAACCCTCACTGATTTCCACTCCGATGGTACCAGGCCAGTCTGACATGAGTTGTTTATCGCCATCGTGATGTCAGATAGGATGTCGGGGGCAATCGGGATACCACCAACTGCTATCATTAATGTGCCTGTGATGCATGATACTGTTTCTTTGCCTGCCCTCATGATACCGCTAATTGCCATAATTAATATGCCTGTGCTGCCTATCCCATATACCACTATACTGAATGCACCTGTATTACTCTCCACTGGTTCTCCCACCATGCCTGTACTTCAAACTGCCCATAATGCCACTATGCGTGTACCCATGATGCCATATGTTTTGACTACATCCTTGCATGTCCCTACCTCTGCCCAAGGTGATACAGTGCATGCCCCCACTCACACACCTCCTACAATGCCCACCATGCCAATGCCTGATACTCCTCTTGATGCTTATTGCCCCTCACTGGTTCACTCACAGCCTACTCCCAAACCTAGCCAATCCCTTACCCCTCCTTTCAGCTGTGCCCTTATCAACGCCCAATCACTTCCAGCCCATGCCCTTGATGTTCACGACTTAATCACAAGTTCCAACCTTGATCTCCTTATAATCAGTGAAACTTGGTTGCTTGAAGTGTCCGGCCCAGCCCTTGCCCTAGCCATCCCTGATGGCCTCACTTTTTTTTAGGCAAGATTGCACCCTCCAGAAAGGTGCGGGGTTAGCTCTCATAGCCAAAGAGACTATACCAATTAGAATGGTGGAAGGAGAACTTGGCTGCAATAGTGACTACCTTCTCCTGAAGTCAACCCTTCTCCGAACTGTACTATTTCCCTCCACATCATTTTCCGACCACCTGGACCAGTCACTTATACACGTCATCTCTGATAATCTAAAAAAAAAACATCAAAAACCATCCTGCTGGGAGACCTCAACTTAGACCTCAATTACCCTAATGACCTAAAAGCAGCCTCACTTAACAACGCCTTATCCACCCTAGGATTTGTACAAACCGTCACTGAGCCGACCCATACCAAAGGATGCAGCCTTAATTGATTGATTGATTGTTTATTTATATAGCGCCTATACACAGTGTGTTTCAAAGCGCTTAACTGGATCCACCCTCACAATTGCCCTCTCACGATCACAGGCATCTCTCCCATTCCCTGGTCAGACCATCACTCCATTTGGTTCACTCTTAACTTCGCTAAAGGAACCCTTAGGCAAGTAAATCCACTCCCCCTTGCTTTCACTCAGAGTTCCCCTCAGCTCACCAAGGAGAGGCTCACACCCTACCTCTTGGTGCCTGCATTACGACCTCCTTTTTTCGGTGACCCTGAAATCCTTGCATCCACCTACAACACCACCATCTCTCAAGCTTTTGACACCATTACCCCCACTTACCCTTAGGAAAGCCAAGCGTACTAAGTATACTAATGCTTGGTTCTTGCCGGATCTTCTTGAATTACGCACCAGGAAAAGGACAGCTCACTCTACCTGGTTAGACAAGCAGAATGACTCGTCCAAACCAGCTTTCAAGACGATCTCTAAAGAATACAAAGCCACCATAATTAAAGCCAAAGCACATCATTCAACACTACGATAGCAAACACAAAATCTGAATCTAAAGAGATCTTTGCCATCTTTAGGGAGTTGGAAACCCCTTTTCCCACCCCACCGACTCTCATTAAAGATGAAGACTGGTGCAACAGCATCGAGGTTGCTATGCTTGATAGGCTTAACATCCTTCAAAATAAAATCCTCGACCATCAACAGGCCCTTAGCCACCAAATATCTAATCTCTACAGTAGCACCTCCTGTAGCACCTCTGCTGAGCCCCCATCCGTTTCCTTTAAGGAAAAAGAAGTAATTGCTCTCTTGAAATCCATTAAACCTTCATATTGTAAAGGGGACGCCTACCCTGCTGAACTCATCAAAAGAATGTGCCCCTACCCTCTGCCCATTCCTCACAGCCTTTATCAATGACTCTTTTGCAACAGGCCAAGTCCCATCCTGCCTTAAGAAAGCCTGGGTACGCCGTCTCCTGAAGAAACATATGCTCGACCCAACCATCCCAGGGAACTATAGACCTATTACCACAGTCCCTTTTCTCTTAACGATCCTCGATAAAGCAATTTATCTGCAAGTCCAAAAATTCCTTGAGGCCAATAACCTCCTTGGTCCCCGGCAGTCAGACTTCCGTCCGGGCCACAGCACTGAAACCGCTCTATTAGACCTCAAAAATGTAATGGACGACTTGAGAGACTCGGGCAAACCAGCCTTCCTTCTGCTCTTTGACCTATCTGTAGCTTTTGATTTGGTGGACCATAATACCCTGTGCCACCATCTCTCGTCCGTCGCCAATTTCTCCCCTAAGGCTACAGATTGGATTGCATCCTTTCTCCAAGAAAGAGTTATGAAAGTTTTTTCTGACCAAGCCTGTACCCATCCTAGTCATATCAAATGTGGAGTGCCACAGGGCTCATACATCTCCCCTGCCCTCTACAACCTGATCACAAGGTCGCTATTCAACATTCTGGACGCACTAGGCATTACATATACCAACTATGCTAATGACAGGCAGGTCCTCATCACCCTCACCCTTGCCTATGAGTCCGACATGAAAACTCTCAAATCTATCTATTCAACGATCCAAACCTGGCAGAAAACTGGTTATGTCTTCACGGCGAAGAAACCAAATGACTTCTTATTGGATATCCGGCAACCCTTAAGAAACTTGACAAACAGTATAGCTCCTTCACAATCGACAATACTCAAATCCCTGTCTCCCAGGTGGTCAAAACCCTGGCGGTATACTTAAACTCCAACCTCTCAATGATCAGACAGGTTAACGCCATTGCGTCCATGGTGACCTACCACTCAAGTCTGCTCAATACAGCTAGACCTTTCCTGTCGGAGCAGAATTGCCTTACCATAGCTAGAGCAATAATCGGGTCTCGGCTTGATTATTGCAACGCCCTCCTAGCAGGCACTTCCTCTAAAAACATGAGTAAACTCCAGACTATCTAAAATAATGCCCTTATGCCTGCCACTGGCATTCCCAAAAGGGATCACATCTCAGCAACCAGGAAACTAGTCCATTGGCTTCCTATTAAAGAATGTATCATATTCAAAACTCTAGCCCTCACACACAAATGTATCCACAACACTGCCCCTCAATATCTATCTCAGAGAATCTGCAAAACAACCACAGACAGACCGACCAGGAACGCATACACCAATCGAATCACCATACCTAAGACCTCGAGGGCTCCCGCAGGAGGTTCTAGTATCCCTCATATTGCTGCAACCCACTGGAACTCCCTACCACCCCACCTCAGAAGCGTAGACTTGCAAATAGCCTTACGGAAAGCTATTAAAAGTTGCCTTGCCTATGCTGTTAGCTACCACCACGCTATGTAACCCACATTTATGTTATGTGAAATGAGTATCCTGTAACCTTCTACCAACCTACACTCTTACTATGTGACATATGTAACATATAACCAATTATGTAACCACCAACCATATGTAACCTGTAACCACCTACGTAACCATCCTCGCCTCACTTGCTCAGGCGTATGACCACTGTAACCTTGAGAAAAGTATTCATACGTGTAATTAAGTCACTTTCTTGCAACAGTGCCTCGATGACCTTGGGCTGTTAGTGCGCTTTACAAATGTAATAAATAAATAAAACATGTCCTTTACTTTGTAGATACGCTTGGAGTTTGAAGAATCACTACTGAATTGATTAAATGTAAAGTTTATTTTCTCCTGATGAAGGGATATATGTTCCTGAAAGGCATTGAGCTTTATATATATTTTTTATTGTACTTTATACTGATGACTGATACAATATTTCATGAATTTCATAAATGAGTTGAACGAATACAAGTGTTACTAATTTGATTTGCAATCACAATTATACCTACTGTCATATATCAAATCCCCATAAATGTCCTTAACTTCTGACTGGTTTTTACCAGTATTAAGGGTCTGCAGGGGTTGGGAGTGTCCGTCAATTGAGGACACTAAGTCTTTTTGCTCCAGGTAGCTAACACTTCTCAGGGTCCCTGTTGCCCCAGGGGTTAGCACCTGCTATCCCGGGACTCTGTGGACGGTGGGCACCCCTTTCTGCCCACTGAGTAGGGGATGGGACAGAGAACATGGTTCAGGCGGCCATCTTGTCCGTGCCCTCTGGTGGTCCCATAATAATATTTGTATGAAAGTTATGGTGAGGACAGGACATATTATGTTGCAGTGCCCTCAATAATTGTGAAAACCTCATTCAAATAGAAAATCCACATTGTTTTCTACATTAAAAAAACAAGAAATCCTTTTTTTAAAATTTAGTATGAATTGGTGCAGTTGTACTTCTACTTGCAGTGGCCAAGTGACAGGCCTTGTCACTGAAGGTCAGTGGTGAATTGAAATTTGATCTGCTAGAGGGAACTCTTTACATCTCATAAGCTACTTAATTGATGGCAATATGCACTTGGATAAATGTGTTATGAGATTATAGTAACACAGCCAGCTTTGCAGAGGCTGCTGTGAAGGGTGTCACAGGACTGCACCTACTGCAGACCAAGTGTTGACAACTGTCAATTTGAAACTTTACGATACATTAGAAATTAAAGTTACATTACAACTAAGCAGAGATTTTTAACTCTGGAAATGTTATTTTTCTTGTGAAAACTAGTGTGAGATAGGTTGTATTATCTATGAGATTCACACCATCCCACTCCAAACAGTCCACTAATGAAGTCAAAATGTTCCTTGTCTTTGTCAGCAAGAACCTGTGAGGATCAATTTTTCTGAGTGATGGAATGCCAGCATGCTAATCATGACGGCAGGAATACGTCTTTGCTGATTGATGACTCACTGAGAACACAGATGCAGTCCCTCTTATTTATTGTATTTATTTATTGGTTAAGTGTTTTAAGGCACCACAAGACAAAAAACAAGGGAGAAGATAACAAAAATGGTCCTACTAGACCTTGTCACATTCGGATTGTGCAAGTGCAGTAACAAGAAGTGCAAGGGAGAGGGGAGGTGGGGGAGTGCCGTTATGCACGCAATGCCAGTGCTATGGTTGGAAGGGATTGACCAACATCACCTTGTCTGTCGGTACTCTCCTGATCCTCAGACATGTGTAATGGCTCTGGATGTGAATGTTAGTCTTCTGTGAGCCACCCTGCCCTTTATGGGCCAGCCATTGTAGCCCCTTCAAGATTGGTGTGGTTGCAAAGCTTCCTGTATACAGATGCCCTGACTGCTGAACACTCCATTGCTTGGGAGACTACTATCTCCCTGTAGTACCTGATATACATGTGTTTGTGTGAGTCTACTTACAACCTACTTTTTGTACCCTATTTCTTTGGACTCACGGCTCTCTGTGCCAGTCGAGTCTATCGAGATTGACACCTTATTTAGTGCAACACACACACACACGTTGACTTAAACCAAATCGCCTATGAATGGGAATCTCCTATCCCACGATATTACCTGGTTCAATTTGGGATCTGAGTACATTTTGCACTGCTGCTCTCCAGCCAGTTTTAAGGAACCATCTTCCCACTCACGTGTGGGGCTTATTGTATGTTGCCATACTTGCAGGAAATGCAGGAAATGGGACCTATCAAAGCAAATGGGTCAGCTAAGATTTTGAAATGCCATCTAGCTATGTCACTAGAATGGTTTTATGCTCCCCTCTAAGGCTCTCGCTAACAGAGGCAGCTCTGTTACACCTATGACACCCCTAGAACCCATGGGTGAGGGCCTAGGTGAGACCGTTGTGGAGGCTCTCCCCAGTCTATGCAAGGTTATACTACCCCCATACAATGAACGCTCTTCTACTACACAAATTGATGCACCACA
This sequence comes from Ambystoma mexicanum, assembly GCF_040938575.1. NCBI lineage: Eukaryota > Metazoa > Chordata > Amphibia > Caudata > Ambystomatidae > Ambystoma > Ambystoma mexicanum. The sequence continues at coordinate 1,434,352,038 of NC_090937.1, read as the reverse complement.
TACCCGAGATTCTGCCTGACAAATTTCTCCCACTAATCTCCTCCAAACAGGTGAAGATGACTAATAACTGCAAAATGATGAGAAAACACCTATGCCAGCAACATTATATCTGAGCACGGCCAAGACACTCAATTAAAAAGCAGTGGGACCCGATGCTCAATGTCCCCAAGACTGATAGAGCCAATGCTACTAGGGCTGACAGTACACGTGCTACTAGCCAGGGGCACCATAGAATTCTGAATTGCATACTACTCAAAAGCTTTGAGTACAAAAAACGATATTATGTTTATCACAGAAACATGGTTAAATGAGGCTGCCAGCCAAGGGCTGGCCCTGGCTATTGACCCCGGGTTTCAAATCCTCAGAGCAGATCATAAAACTGGATGTGGTGGAGGTGTCGCTATCATATATGAGGCCTCAGATATGTGAAGTTACCAATACAGGCCTGGTAAGCTGTGAGATCTTGCATGTTAAATGGCTGGCCAATGATACTACTACCATCATTATTTTTGCCTATGACATGTTGATGCCCCTGCTCAAACCACTATTTAAATTGATCGTACTGAGAGACTTCAATTTGGGCCTGGGGGACAGCTCCTACTCCTCTGCAGCGGCCATTGAGGCCACTTTGCCGGACTTGGGTTTCTCTCAGTAGGTCCGAGAGACTACTGGAAGGAACTCATTGTGGCAGCAGTAAAGACAGACCCAAGTGATCACAGTTCGAGGGTGTTTATTAGACTGTATAAATGGGTGAGAAAAAAGCCTAATCTAAATCAAAATCTATGATGGGAGCAAGTACGACCATCACATAACAATAAGGCAGTCCTAGTAGCGTCTTGCCAAATAAAAAGGGCCTATAATAAAAGAAAACTATTGCCAATCCTTACCGCTATGTTACAAAATAGTGTGGGATAATGTTCTTTGGAAAAGAAAGAAGTGTTCAAGAAAATGATAAGTCAGGTTGGTACAACTAGGGTATCCCTTCCACACATTTTTTAGCATTGGACAAGGCGGGACTCTCGAGCACATCACACTCCTAGGCTTGTCCAGCACAAGCTTACAATTCATTTCCAAAATATCAGGACCTACTGTGGCCAAATCTCTTTTACACCAAGTCTCTTACCTCAGAGAGCCTGATGTATTATTAACAACAAACATAAGGTTATTCCAGTAATCTTCCTGTCGGGTGATTTCTTCTCACCCGTGGATCCCTCTCAACCAGGCTCTGATTCTTTTGCAACATTGACTTATCTTAGTCAGGTTCACTACAGCTTTCCCTTCAAGATCTTAGCAACTTGTAACATTCAAGAGTCTTAATGTATTTTGAAACAACCATTCATTGTGGAGATCCCTCAGTCAGGTTCACGCTTGTTGACACAATGTTTATGGGGTGTTGTGTTTTGCTCTCATTCACGGTCATCCCTCAGCCAGCTTCACATTTGCCAGTTTCACCCAGTTATTCATAATACCTTGCAGGATTCACTTCCTTTAGCTTTTCTAGCCCCCAGTCAGGCTTTCGCTTAAGCCCCCCGTCAGGCTTTCTCTTAAGCCCCCAGTCAAGCTTTCCACATTTATCGTTCATACAGTGTTTTACCTCAGCTGGGCGTACACATCTGTTTCACACGTAGCACAACTTTGGTAATGGGTTAAGGACTTTCAATTGTGCAAGGGATTTTGGCTCAACCCTCGGATGACCACCTTAACTTTGAATGCCAGCCTTTCCTACGGCCTCATGTTACTATATTATTCACAAGAAAAGGGGAACAGCCAGAGTCTATTCAAATGGAAGTCCCTGTGGCGCCAGACCACTCTGCTGCTGGTCTTTCCCTCGGTTTTCAAAGTTCAGTAGTACACAAGTTCTTTGACCATAACAAGTTGCTGTTTGCAATCTTCGCTCAACACCATCCAGTTTACTATCTGTTTTCCCTCTGAATCACTGGCTGTGCTGACCTGCTTGTTGTTTCCTGTCTCTGGAGTCAAGGATGGTACAACAGTAGCAAGCATGCATCCCTGCCTCGGTTATCAGTGTGGGAGGGTCCTGTGGACCGTTGAAATCTGTTACACCACATGTCAGCTGTAGTTCCCGGTCTTATAATTCCTTTCACGGAGGCTTTGCGTGATTGGGTCAAAAAGGGAAGGGCACATCCCTCCTTGTTGTCCTTTACAGTCTTGCCGCCTTTCTTCTCTGTTTGAACTGCCATTCTGGAATAGCTGTTTCCTCATGCATTATTTATCCCTGCTCACAGGGTGCTCTCATGCACTGCCTTTTTTCCCTGTGGGGAAGGAAAAGGGCTGTCAGGTGTCTGTAGTTACTGTCAATTCAATTTCCTGACTCTGCCTGACCCTTGTGTTGGGACACATCAGGTCAACGGCTCTGGAGCAAGTCTGTTGTCTTTGACGGTGTAAGAAAGTGTTCTTGTCGGAAAGGAGGGGAGGTTTAGAGCTTCTAAGTTTCCTACAGGGTACCATGGGGAAAAGGTGCTAGAAGGAAGAGGACACCATGTCTCACCCATCAGTATCCCACTTCCACTCCCCAAAGACTTCTCATCCAGGAGATCCTCCCCGACTGGTCCACCCCCAGGAACTGGATACAATAGCGATGGCTGTGTCCTGGCCTCCTGGATGACAGATCTCTGGGGACTAGCAGGTGAGACACCTTCAGGTGTCTCACACTACACATGTAAAAGGCAGGACACTGGACTGGATTGCATGCCATCAAGTTGTAGTAAAAAACCTGGAACTAATTGCATGCCCATTGTCTGACCACTCCTTAATTTGTTTTCTTAGTTATGTGCACTACACAGCAGAAGAAAAAGCCAAAGTAGAGGGGATCTGTATCCAGTCGAGAAACATGCACAGGTTGATTGAGGAAGTATTATCACCCCTCTTTAAAAACACAATGAACAATCTTGCTCAGTTCGAGTCAGCGTGGACGTGGTTGAGTTATATGAGAACATGATGCTCCATGCAGCTGGCACTGTGGCTCTAGAGAAAACAAGGTTAGTCAGGGAAAGTACTCTAAAGCCTGGTATTCTTCTGAAATCCATACCCTTAGAATCCTTAAGCATAAAGCCAGATGGGAACAGAAACAACTACAATATTGCAGCTAAGGAACATAAAACAGCCATCATACTGCCTAAGAAAATTATGTATAATCAATCATGAGATTGAAATCACCAGTTCCCCTATGAAAGAGCTCTACAAAGTCCTTAGAGAACAAGAAGATCCATGCCCGCTAGCACCAGTTGTCAATAAAAATAAATGTTGGTGCACATCCAGTCTGGATGCAATGGCTAACAAAATTGAAAAAATTTGATATTGCTAATAAACACGTAGTATGCATAACACCATGTATAGGTCCAGAAGCGACTGGGACAGACTGCAACATTCCGGCGTTTGAGTTCAGTCAGGTTACAGAAATGGAAGAATTGGTAAAACTCCAACAACTTAAACCTACTAATTGCAAGGTAGATGCTTGTCCTGCCACGACCATCAAAGGCATCTGCAAAACAGCATATTCCACTGATCACCAAATGTATCAATGCCTCCTTAGGGAAAGCATTGTGCCACTGTGCATTAAGCAGGTGTGGATCTCACCTCTGATTAAGAAACATTCACTGGATCCTAATGTCCCATCGAACTAAAGGCCCATTACCAACTTTCCATTCTTGCTAAAGATCTTGGACAAGGCAACCTACATTCAAGTGCAGGATTTCTTATCTAAACACAATATCTTGGATCAGAGGCAATCTGGTTTCCATGATGCCCATGGTACTTAGTCATCATTATTAGATCTGAATCCAGCATTCTCCAGGTGTTTGAGAAAGGCGGAACAGCTATTTAAATGCTTCTGGACTTATCAGTGGATTTTGGAATGGTTGACCATGTGCAGCTTGTTAAGAAGGATTTCTACACTCTGACCTGGTGGGCAGATGTTTAGGAGGCCACCCTAGTTTAGTGGAACAGGAGAATCTTCTGGAAAAACCAGACCAATCTACACTAGCTTTGCAGGAGGTCAAGACTATGGGCCTCATTACGAGTCCAGCGGCAACCTGCTGGTTTTTCCGGATCGGTTACCGGCGGCCTCGTATTACCATTCCGCCTCCGTGACTCCCGTAATTGCCAGGCCATTACAACCCTGGTGTCCCGGGAATTCCGGAGGCGGAATTCGGTACATCCCCATAGGACTCAAAGGGAATGGGGAAGAGGAAACACCAGCACCATCCCGCGATGGTGCCGGTGTTTCCACGTCTACCTGCAGGCGGGTGGTGTTAAACCCGCCAGGTCAGACCTGGGGGGAATGCCACCTCCCACCTGCAGGACTCAAGATCAGGCGGTCCGGAAATAACAGTGGCGGCGGGTTTACCGCCACTGTTATTTCTGGACCGCCCGACTCGTAATGAGGCCCTATGTCTCAGGAGGGGTGAGAATGATCGGAAGCCCCCAATGTGCACACACAGTGAAACTCCACAGATGACCTTTAGACAGATGTTTCAAAAATACATTTACTATAGACATTATAATCAAAACACAATTAAACCACAGTTTATGTATTAACAACACCACACACGATCATACAATATCGAACATACATACAATAATGCGATTAGCCTAAGGCTGATGATATGGGGAGGAAATAACCATGACCTGTAACAGTTAAGGGGTTAAAGCAACACAGATATCAGTTTAGGCAGTCCTTCATCAACAATCCCTAACTTACGAAGCCCAGCCCTACAAAGAGAGGAGCCTAGCTCTCAAAGTACTTTTGTGCGTTAACAATGCACAGCTGTGCGTAAATGAAAAAGCGGGTTCCCTTCAGGGGGCTGTAGCTGCTCAGGAAGGGGCTTGAGGCGATGAAGAATGCGTTCCTATTCCTAGAAGAGGGTCTACCCTTGCAGATAGAGTGACTTTCGGAGTTCAGGAATAGCTGGGGAGCGCAGCCAAGGTGAGTATCTTTTGAGGGACATTTGTGCGTAAAAGTGAATGGATGCACCAGGCGGGCACTGGTATGTTAGGAAAGTCCTTTCCCTTCTGCATCGTCACCCCGACGGAGCCTTCTTCCCTCTGCCTCCCAGCCCCTCCATCGCGCCTGGAGCTTTCCCTTTGCATCTTCACCCCGACGGAGCCTTCTTCCCTCTGCCTCCCAGCCCCTCCATTGCGCTTGGACTTCATTTCATGATGCGCATTGCTGGGGGTCAGGATTTAAACAATATGCATGTGAAATCACTGCTTTGGCGAGCGACCCTGTTTTTTGCCTGGAACCTGCACTATTAATCGTGCTGTGCCTGTGTTGGCTGGTGCTACCAGCATGGTGCGTTAATATCATTTCGCACTCAGACTTTGTGTATTTCAAAATGAAAATGTGTTGTGCCAGCATGCCTTGTTAGGCCACTTCAAGATGGCCGTGTTTTACATTGTTTGCTGATTTGTTTTTGGTCTTAGTGTGGGCCAGCCCCTGCCTCCTCTCCCATTGGCTGCCATAGGCCCCTTAAGCCAATGGCAGCAACCGGGAGGCTGGAGCCGGCCACACCACCGAAGGCCCACTTCTGGGCGCTGCCTCCATCCTGCTCTTTCCCTTCTGCATCTTCACCCCGACTGAGCCTTATTCCCTCTGCCTCACAGCCCATCCATCGCGCCTGGACTTCCTTTCATGAGGCGCATTGCTGGGGGTAAGGATTTAAACAATTTGCATGTGAAATCACTGCTTTGGCGAGCGACCCTGTTTTTTGCCTGGAACCTGCAATATTAATCGTGCTGTGCCTGTGTTGGCTGGTGCGACTAGCATGGTGCATTAATATCATTTTGCACTCTGACTTTTTGTATTTAAAAATGAAAATGTGTTGTCCACCATGCCTTGTTAGGCCACTTGAAGATGGCCGTGTTCCACGTTGTTTGCTGATTTGTTTTTGTTCTTGGTGTGGGCCAGCCCCTGCCTCCTCTCCCATTGGCTTTCATGGGCCCCTTAAGCCAATGGCAGCAACCGGAAGGCGGGAGCCGGCCACACCACCGAAGGCCCACTTCTGGGCCCTGTCTACCCCTGTCCACCACGGTATGCCACAAGCCGACGTGTCCCCTTGTGTGCCCTCATTGATCCCCGTGTCCCCTTGTGTGCCCCCACTGGTCATTGTGTCCCCTTGTGTGCCCCCATTGGTCCCCGTGTCTCCTTGTGTGCCCCCACTGTTCCCCGTGTCCCACTGTGTGCCCCCTGGTCCGCCTTGTCCCACTGTGTGCCTCCCCTGTTCCCCGTGCCCCACTGTGTGCTCCTACAGTGTGCCCCCTTGGTCTCCGTGTCCCACTATGTGCCCCTAGTGACCCACTGGTCCCTTGTGCCCTGCTGAGTGCCCCCACACTTGGCCCCTTGAGTCTGTCTGTCAGCCATCCTGCCCACCCCCTTCACCTTCACCTTTCTTCATCTCAGCACTTACTCTTATCATTGTCTCTTGACCTTTGGTAACAGCTTGTCTGTCCTCCCCCCTCTTCCCTTCTTGTACTCTCCTCCCACCCCTTCCCAGCACTACCTTAACACAGCTTGACCCATTAAGATAGTCAATAGTTTGTTCCTCTCCTCTTCCCTTTCTCTTCCCATCCCCTCACCTCCAGCCCTTCCTCTTGTCACTCTTGCACTGCGACAATTGTCGACAGGCATAGTAATGTTACAGCTGATATTGTCTCCTTTTTCCTTCCTCCTCTCTCACTTATTGTTCCATGCACTTGTACTATCGCTTATGATATGATAGTTATTTATCACATTCTGATTTGCTTCAAGAACCTGTAAGAATGTAACTGTATTCTCCTATGTACCCTCCCTCCTTGAAGCACTTTGAAACACATTGTGTATAGGCGCTATACAAATAAACAATCAATCAATCAATCAATCAAGTACTCACCGACGCTCGACACCCAAATACCTGGGTCTCTCGACCTGGTGGAAGGCAAAGGGACAAAATGGGCAAAGGATAGAACAAAAGACTATATGGCACGGCCATTTTTGGCACTGGCCACATTCTTGGGCCAAACGCGATAAATGCGGTAGGGTCCATAAAAATGAAGTAAAATACTTTAAAAGTATACTGCTGCCACCAGTTTGTCCTAAGCACACATACTGCTGGCCACTAGGCTACTACACTCTGCCAATTTTTCACCAGTTGCAGCCAGCTGGGTCAAATCCTTTCCTGCATGGACGGTGTGCCAGAGTGTTCAGTGGTGATGTTGTGGCTGAGAACTTTTGATATCATGTTGAACCCCCCAGGGAGCTTGTTTATCCCCTACCCTATTCAACCTCTTCACCAAGCCCTTATTTGGACTGCTTGGCAAGAATCAGGTATCTTATACTAACTACAGAGATGATATACAATGCATTATACCTCTGTCAGGGACTACTCCAAAGACCCCAAGACCCCAAGACCATCAACTCAGCCTACTCCCTCACCCAGATTTGGATGGTGGAGATGGCCTTGTCCTGAATGACTCAAAAACAGAGCATATGATCATGGGCACAAGACCACAGCTGAAGAAACTTAGCTCCAATTTTTGCAAAGTTCGAATTGCTGGCTGTTCTATCGCCACGCTCCCCAGAGTCAAGACACTCGGGTTTTTCTTGGATCAGGAACTAAAAATGAAAGTGCATATCAATTACCTTATCTCTTCCACCTCATATTATCTTAAGCTCTTATCCCAGCTCAGACTATTCCTCACTCACAGCAACTGAGCCACCATTGCCGGAGCTATCATAGCCTCAAAACTTGATTACTGTTCCAACCTGTTACAAAGCATTGGCAAAGGTGAGCTGGTTTGTCTGCAGACCATTCAAAACAACACAGCCCAGGCCATAGAGGGCTTGCAAAAAAAAATGCACATCTCAGAGGCCAGGAAGGCCTTGCACTGGCTCCTTGTAGCATCAAGAATTACCTTCTGCGTGCTAACCATCACAAACAAGTGCCTCTATGGAATTATCCCGGCAACTTATCTGACAGGCTGCTCTGGTAACTAGCACGCAGAACGCTTACACCCTACAACTTTTTTCTTCTGCATGCCCACAGGGCCAAACTGACTCAGGTTGCTCAAGGGTCTTTCCTCTATGCTGCACCTGAATGTTGTAATGCACTTCCTCCTGATCTGAGGTCCTGCCGTTCCCTTACCAGATTGAAGCGTGGCCTAAAAACACTGCTATTTCAGTAACTCCTCCTGCTCCCTGCCTGCTGTCCGCTTGCTCTCCTTCAGTCTGATAAGTCTGATTGTTTTTGTTTAGTGCAGTCTGTCGTTAGAAGTAATAAATACATAAATATATTCTCTCTTTTTATTATTATTATGGTATTTATTTAGCACAGACCTAGCTTCGAGAAGTAACAGAGCGCTTTACAGAGGTATCCAAAAGTACAGATGCATAACAGAGCGTTTTTCAGCGGTAACAACAGAACTGATATACAGTGGGGGGTGGGATACAGAGGGGCACAGAGGAGGGGTAGAGCTGTACAGGGTGGCACGAAGGAGGTGGGCGGATAGCGTCTAGTGAGTCATGCAGAATGGGGAGCGACATGATGGCCTAGGTGTTGAGGAGGAGAAATCCCCTTGAAGAGGTGGGGCTGGAGGAATTGTTGGCGTGTGGGGCGAATTTGATGCTGATGGGGAGGAGGTTCCATAGTCTTAGGGCGTAGGCATAGAAGGATTGCTTTCTGGTACTTACCTTTTTGCAGCAGTGTATTTCACGTCTGCACCTGTCCTGGCTTCTGGTGGTGGGCTGTCTGCCTGTCTCACCTTGGCTGTGTGCAAACACATGATACTGTGCTATCCAACCACATTGGAGGTTACCCTTGTGAGGAGAAATCCATGTTGACTACATGCTGTCCAGCAGGTGAAGAGCTGATCAGCATAACACATAGAAGCCCAGTTCTTATTTAACTCAGTGCTCCTTGGGCTGTCTGATGTGAAGCTACAGTTCATCTGACCGATCTGTCCATGTATTTTTGTCATGATAAGTCATTTATAACACGCCTGTACGCAAGTGTTTCTAAGCGTGACAAGACAATGGAGGGAGGACAGTAGGGGGACAAAACAATGATCTTGCTAGGCCTTGTGTCATTCAGATTGCGGAAATGCATTCGGGTGGAAGGGGAAGAAGTGCCAGGGGGGAGGGGAGAGTGCAAGGTAACTCGTAAGTGTTGCCGTGAGGTGGCAAATAAGTGCAGAGAGTGAGGGGGCTATGGGCTTGCAGATCCAGTCCCTTGAGTGGCTGGGAGGTCCAGAGGCAGTGCAAAGGCAAATAGTTGTGCAGGAGCCTAATTCCATACGTTTAGTGGGTGGCCAGGTAAAACAGTAAGCACAGTAGACAGGGACATCAGCAAAGGAGAGGGAGAAAAAAAGCGGAAGCAAAAAGGAAGGTCTTGAGGTGATTCCAGAATCTTACTTGGTTCTGCTCAAGTTTGAAAGAGGCAGGAAGGCTGTTCCAGAGGGAGGCTGCAGCCGAGGACAGAGATTTACCCCCCACTCTCTGCCATGAGACAAGTCTGACCCTCAGAGAGTTGGAGTTGGATGAGCAAAGGGCTCGAGAAGAAGATGCTTTAGAAGAGAGAGTTGGATGTAGTGTGGTCCCCAGACCCAGAATGCCTTGTGGACAATGCAGAGGGTCTTGAACTTGATCCTCGCAGCCACAGGGAGCCAGTGGAGAGATTACAGGGCTGGAGAGATACGATCCCTGAGCTTGAGGCCAAGGACAAGTCTTGCAGTCCTGTTCTGGATTCATTTTAAATGGCAAAGAGTAAAGGGAGGCAGATTTAGAAAGAGGCTGTTGCAGTAGTCCAGCCTAGAGAGGACCATGGCTCTGGAGACAGTCAGCTTCTGGGGGAAAGTTAGAAAAGGAAGAATACCTCTGAGGAGGTGCAGCTGATAATGTGACTACTTAGAGACATCAGAGATGTGAGGAGAGAAGAAGAGGGTGGAGTCTAAGATGACACCAACGTTCTTAGCCTCAGAGGAAGGAGCAGGTAGAGGGCCCAGGGTGGGCAGCCAGAGTGGGAGAGGGAAGGAGCAGGTGCCCCAAATGAGGAGGATCTCTGTCTTACTGGCATTACGGCAGAGATTGTTGGAGGCACACCATTCCTGAACTGCGGACAGACAGTCGGGTCTGAGATAAGGAGCAGAAGAGGCTGAGGGGAGCCTGAAGGTGATCTGGGTGTCATCCACATAACACTGAAAGTTAAAGTAGAAGGTAGAGATACAGTGGGCCAGACGTGCCAGGTAGTGTTTAGAGAGCTAGGGAGAGAGGTTAGACCCTTGGGGAACACCACAAGTAGAGAGAGGAATAGAACAGAGGAAAGTCCCAAGTTAGACCTGGAAGGGTTGATCAGTGAGAAAGGAGGTCAACCAGGCCAGGGCCTGACCAGAGATGACCATCTTATCACGGAAACGATTGAGCAGGACGACGTGTTTGACTGTGTCGAAAGCAGGGATAGATCAAGGAGAATGAGGACAGAGGGAATGTTAGAGTCAAGATTGGAGAGAACGTCTTTACTTGTATGTAGATTAAGCTGGAAGATTGCCAGCTTTTCCAGGAGTTTTCCCAGGAAAGGAGTGATGGAGATCAGGTGATAGTCTGCTGGAGAGGAATGATCGGCAGAGGGCACTCATATGAATACTGAAAGAGTTTTCCTAGGACAAAAAATGGTTTTAGAGGAACTGTTTGCAGTTATATCACATTAGGAGGTACCTGCCACTCTGTTAAACCATGCTGCCTCTGTATCCATGCTGCCACTAATAGTGTGGCATGAGCACTACCGCTGTTCAGTGCAGTTGCAAGGAGCACATTTGGAAGGGGTAAGAGCCTTCTTGTGATTGTGGTCTTTGAATCCCTGTTGGGGGGGTGCCTCATAAAAGTTGTCCTCTTCTAAATTACATTCTCAGGGAGCGATATGAATCTGTGCTCTCTCCCATTTGTGACGGATATTCATTGCACACACCCAGCGATAGATATGCCATGGGCATGCTTTGAGAATGCAAGCATTGCGTGGAGACAATAAGAATTCGCTTCTTTAAACGGTACATGTCCACATACAAATGAAGAAAGGCCCCATTTTAAATGCTTGCCTGGAAAGTAAGCGGCTGTGCATTCGATATTATGGAAGCTGCCACAGCAACTCATCTGTAAAACCAATGTGCCCCCTGAGGAGCACATGGCACAATGCGCCATCTGCAAAAGAGGCAGACATGTATTTATTTATTCATTAACATTTATAAAGCGCGCAGCAGCCCTTGGGCATCGTGGCGCTGTTACAGACAAAGTTAGATTGCATAAAAACATACTTAGTTACATTGAATCATTTGTCTCCAGGTGTCAGACTCAGTGAAGACACCGTCAGTCTCGCAATGAGATGAAGTGCCAGGAAGTTGTCTGTAACAACAATATGCAGCTCAATAAGTGTTAGGTTATAGTGTGGTAATGCAGCAAGGGTGTTGCTATCAGCTACACCTCCTTAATAAAGCATACATTTGAGTAACTTTTGCACAAAAAGCTTTTGAGCAATCCATTTTTATCAGGCTATAAATACTGGTGGCATATAGCACACCTTTGGTGAGAACAAATAAATAACACAGAAACAAAGCCGCTGCCCTGAAGGCGAATGCTGTGGGCGTGGGTAGGTAGGAAAGGTGCTTGTAGACAGATGGTATCTTCTGCTGCCTTGTCTCCTTCCCACACTTAGCTCATGATTCTGCTGGGGCGGGGTTGTTCCAAGGCCAAGTTGTGTGTTTCCAAGAGATTAGAACTCTACCTCAAAGCCACCCAAAGGGATATACTGAGTTACTAACAAATTAGAAAGGCGGCTACAGGTAAAAGCAAAACAAGGTGAGTGAGAAAACGAGGACTGGCTCGAGGTGTCATGCATTTATTTATTTAATTTTATTTTATTGGTGTCTTATATACAAGTGCTAGATCCCGCGAGTCCTTCAAGCAGTCAAAGGCACTTCGTTGCAGTCAAGATGTAACAGCATATAGATATTGTATGCCGTTATTTCATGGAAGTTAATCACTTTGTTGTAATTCACTTTTCTGCAATAACCCTGCGGTGAGGTAAATACATAGGTATGTTTGGGGGGAAAGAGGTATTGGGGGTGGGAAGGGTGTGTCAGGTAGAGGGGCATGGGGGGAACTCTCATTATATAAAAAAACAAAAAAAGCCACAAAGTAATTACTTAAAACTAAATTACGACGGAGTAAATAATTTCGACCCATTAACGTACAACCAGCACCATTGATGTTTAATTAGGTTTAGTAAGCAAATACTTTCAAGGCCCAAGAGAGTATGTTCCAGAATTGCTAAGAAGACATAGCAAGGGCATGGGGAATGGGTGGGCAGGGAGAGGAGCGATGAAGAGGGGGGTGGGCAGGGTCAGAAAGAATGTAAGTGCAGTTTACTGAAAAGGTAAAAGTGCTATGGGCTCTGAAAATGCCATGCAGGTCATTTATATTGTGGGAAGATTGAAGAAGGGAGAGAAGGGGTGGCATGGGAATGTGTTAACCAATGTGGAAGAAGTGGGAGTGGGGAGTGGTGGCTAGGTGTCTAAGTGCTTATATATTTGAAAAGCAGGTTGTCCGGATGAAGGAGGAGTTATGGGTGAAGTGTTAGGTGTATGAAGGTTGCAGTAGTTGGTCCTTCAGGTTTGCTATTGAAGGCTTTCAGTGCACCAGTCTTTGGAAAGTTTTTGAAGGTGTTGAATGTGGGTTCTTGTGATGTGTAGTATGGTAGTTTGTTCCATAGAGAGGGTGCAATGGAAGAAGGTATTTTCCCTCTGTGTTCCTATGCCAATATTTGAGAGGAGTTAGTTTATACTTATTTGATGACCGTAGGTATCAGTGGGGGATAGCCATCCTAATAAAGGATTGGAGGCGGGAGGGACTAGAAGAGTGGATGGTCTTGAGGATAGTGTTCATTTTTAAATGTATTTTATTGTTCAAAGTGCGGACCTAGCTCGAGAGCAGCGGAGCGCTATACAGATTGTGGGTAGCCAGCATTTGGGCTGGCATCTTTTAACAGTAACGCAGTAGTGTTTCGAATTTGAGATCTATTTTACTTTTGATAGATAACCTGCTGAGTTTCTTTTAGAGTTGGTATGATAAGGGTGTAAGGCTTGAGGTTTGGTATGCTCCTTGCAGTTGTATTAGGGGTAATATGGAGCGAGTTTAGGTTTTCTAAGGACAGGCCCATATCGAGGGATGATTTGCAGTATTGTAGTTTGGAGATGCACCCAAAGGCCTGGGAGTCCCTCTACTGAGAATAAACATGGCCAAATAACCTGTTCTATGGAAAGATACCTACTCTGCAGGGTCTACAACCACGTTTTAGCTCACTCTACCTTTCACAGAGGAGAAAAACCAATTTCCATATTATTCGTTGTCCCACCCACAAGGGCTGTCCAGCACCAAAATGCTAGGCAATTCTCCTCTGAACAAGAATACCAAGAGCAACCCCAGACACGTGTTTCAGCCTAGTCGGGCCTCATCAGTGAGGTTAAGCTGTGCCTCTCTAAGCACAGTGAGCAAGGGGTCCACGTCTGGATTACCTTGGGCAATTTAGGGTGAAAACCTAAAAATAGACAGAGATCTCTGGGAGCCCCTCTACTGAGAACGAACATGGGCAAATAACCTGTTCTATAGGAAGGTTGCCACTCAGGAGGGTCTTCAACCACGTTTTAGCTCACTGTACCTTTCACAGAGGAGAAATCCATTTGCATATCAGTCTTTGTCCCACCCACAAGACAGTCCAGTACCCCTGAGAGCCGGTGGTAGGCCATTCCAGAGCTTGCCAGCGGCAATGGAAACACCTGGCCCCCCACCCCATAGAGGTAGAACTTGGGAACCAACACTTAATAAGCACTACCGGAGCAGAGAGTCTGTCTGGGGCAAAAGGAAACAAACTTATCTTGAAGGTAGTCGGCCCCCGGGCCATAATAGGCTAGTTGTACCAGGCAACGAGACTTAAACTCAATCCTCTTAGGCTCCGGAAGCCAATAGAGTGAGCGCAATGCCAGAATGTTGTGCCCTCCATAGGGAGAATTTGTGGCTACCCGAGCAGCAAGATTTTGCAATAACTGCAGCCGGTGGATAAGTCCCAGGGGCTGAGCTACAAACAGAGCATTGCAATAGTCTATCCTGTTTAAGACTAATGCAGTAACTACCAAGAGACGCAAATGGGTGGGTAAGAGTGGCAGTTCTTTGTGCAGCACCTTCAGATGCAAGTGGCCCACTTTACAGACAGTGCTGACCTCAGAGGCCATCAAGAGTGAGGAGGAGAAATGCACCCCCATGTTTTTTTACCTCCATCACTGGAAAAGGAAAGTCACCCAAAGCAGAAGGCCAGAAAGAGGGAGTCTAAAACCTGGGATTCAAAGGAAAGTCCACCACCAAGACCTCTGTCTTGTCACCCTGGGGGTGGCTATTTGAGTGAGGATCACATGAGGGGAGATGACCCTTCTGGAAGTAGGGGAGACACACCAGATGAGACATGGTTTTTCCCTTACCCAGTTGAGAGCAACACCCAAGATCCAACTCCCCTCTCCTCTATGTTTTATTGTTATATTGGAAAAGATCATCTGTGTATAACATCTACTCAGAGCTTTAAATATTTCCATTTAACTCTGAGTTAATAGGACGATGAAGAGAACAAGAGCCATGAAAACCATCATTGAGAACCAACAAGCCTGTTCTACTATTTTACGAAACCAGATTGGTCTCACACGTTTAAAATCCATGTGGGGACGGAAGATGGGAGACTTCCTCCTGGCAGGGACAAGGAGCTCATTAGCCAGCAGGTGGATAGATGGAGAAGCAGCAGGTGTGAAGGTGAGGGCCTCCCAAGAGAAGGCGAGAGTCCAGAGACTGGCTGAGTGCTGCCATGCAACGGGAAGCAGGAGTCAATCCTTCCCAGCAGAGCACGGAACTGGTACGCCAGACGTGGACCGACCTGCCACGGAAGACTGCTAATGAGGAGATGCAAAGCCGCAGAAGACACAGAGAGGCCTGGACAAGGTTGGTAAAGCCAAGGATGATGTGGAAGACTGGTGAGCCCACAGGAGGGCAGCAGGAGCACTGCAATATCCATGGTCAAAGAACAGAAGGTGGTCCTCCAAATGGCTTTTAGTTGTAATCTTCATAGTCACAGTATTTGTCCCGAGGAGAGAAACCAAGTAAAGACTGGCAAACTTGTTTCAAGACATAAAACAGAAGAAGAGTGTGCGATCATAAGGGAGGCAAAGCCTGAGAAAAATCAAGGGGAGAGGAGAACAAACCCTTACTTAGTGAAGTTTGCAAAGCAGTAAAATAGAAATGACTATATGATGATATAAACAAATCCTGAAATTCCTGGCAGGAGAGTAGACCAGGAAAAGAAATATAACGGGGCAATAGAGACCCTCTTTTTTGTGAAGGGGGGCCTGACTCAGGAGGGGTAGTAGAGACTAGCAGGACAGGGATTAGAGTCAGGGGCTACCCCTATTCATAGACTCACTGTAGATGCACTTGAACTGCAGCGCGACTAGATTGAACCTATTCTAGCCCAAAGATCACAGAAGTAGGTGTGTCATAAAACAAGGTTTAGTTAATGACTAGACGAACATTTAAAAGAAAGGCAAAAAGCCTACATGGTACAAGTAAAGGAGAATACAAGTGAGAACACATTTGTGTGGGTTAGTAGCAATATTTAGGGCAATTTAATGTACTACTCTAAAGGTAGTGATACACAATCATTGTCGACACATAACAATGGGTATTTCTGGTTCGGAACAGGGTGGAGACCCACAGATTTTGCGTTGTAGAGACAGATTATCTGAAGGTACCAAACTGTTGTCAGGACACTGGTAATGATGTGATGGTATTATAGTATACCTAGAAGGGGTAATGAAATGAAGTGTATTAAAAGAAGTGATCTAGGCCTTCACCACTAAGAGATAAAGGGAACGCTGCAGTTGGAGACCTACCTTGATTAGTAAGGTGGCAGCTTGAAATGAAAAATGTTGATCACGAACTGTCATCAGTACAGACAGGAGTGTACGAAATAAGATGCGGCAGTAGCTCTTATCTAGGAAAGAGGCTGGGTATTAGTCCAGGGTTAGCACTAAGTGTGCATGGTGAAGTGCTGGTAAAGTGGGCATACGACCTACCTTGGGAAATTATGGTAGCGTCTCAAGGTGGAGATCATCTATATTGTAGCATTCTTTGATGCTTTGCTGCACTTGTACTGGTAGGGAGGTCTCAAAGTACCATAGCGTCTACAAATTGATTGCCTGAAAAAAGGGGTTCAGTGTTAAAAATTGCCTGACGGTGGCAGTAGTACTTATAAGGGCATGAGTGGGCCACTAGATACCCTATGATGGCTGTGAGATAGAAGTTAAGTGAAACAAATTACTTATGCAAGGTTACGTAATACATCCGAATCAATGCGGGTGCCTGGAGGAACCGTATTCTGGTAAAAAGCCGCCGTAGCTCGTTGGATGCGCGGCATGGTGGAGCTGAAATAGGAGCTAAGGAAAGTAACTTAGTTAAAACATGTAACAATATATGATAGTGGTAGTATGCCTTTTTTCCGCTGGATAGACGCGGCAGCATGAGCACATCCCGATGCCATATTGGCTGCAAAATTCCTTGTACAAGAGGTGTGTCCTAGATGGGGAGTATGCAAAGTGCTACATTCTGACAATGGACCCCATTTTGTAAATTAAGTATTTGAACAAATGATATCTTCATTGGGAATAAGATACAAATTCTCATCGGTTTATCATCCCTAAGTGAATGGGGTTTGTGAGTGCCACAATGGCCTCTTGAAGGAACGCATTGCAAAAATAAAAGAAATGTTACACAACTATTGGTAGCATTGCCTTTCCTTGGCTCATTTTGTCTTATGCAATCAGCCAGGCTCTGATCACCACCTGACACCTCATGAGCTGGGTACAGGACAAAGAATGAATGTGCCAATTGTTCCTATCATGCAAGCTCAAACAAATGCTGAGAATTCAGTAACAGTGTTGGGTAATGGGTTGCATGAATACTTGAAGGCTATGACTAAATCTCTGAAATGTTTTTCCCGACAGGTACAGTCAAGACAGGGGGCTTTGGCAAGAATCACCGACGATATAAATGGACATTTTGATACAGCTAGTTTATTACAACCTCTACCATTATATCCTGGAGACCAGGTCCTTTGTCAAGATTTTGCTAGAATGTGGCATAAGCTGAGGTTTGAAGGTCCGTACACAGTAGAAGTAGCAATACCCTTGGCCATGAAGATTAGGGAAAACGTGCATGGCTACACCTTAGAGATGTAAAGAAATATTGTGGTGAGGCCTCATTGTCAGATGATACAGAGCCAGAAGACGGAGAAGAAGTACAAAGACCCCAGACGAGGGCGATGACCAGAAAGAACCGGCAGTAAAAGCTGCAACAGATGTAGAGACAGTTGGCTTCTTTCTGAGTCAGCCGGTCTGGTAAAAAAGTGTGGGTATTCATGGATACCGGCACTTTAACTGGCCGACCAACTACGGGTTTGCTAGTGGGGCACCTTGGTTAACTCCAGCTAAAAGCTGGAGGTAAGGCATGCGCCCTACTGGCAAAAAAAGCCCTTATTACCAACACTGGCATTGCTGGTGCCGGTAACAACAACAAATTCCCACATGTAGTCCTATGGGACTCCATGAATGGGGATTTATGCCTTCACTCTGACACCATAATCCGGCAACAATGCCACCGGACCAGGTACCGGAAATGGTATCAACATTTGCCGGTATCCTGGCAGCTCTACCACCAGGATACCCACAGGGTCGCAATGAGGCCCAGTGTGCTCTTTCTATTCTCAGGAGTTCATTGAACATTCCCCAAAGAAGGTTATTGACTGCCCCCACTTCAAGAGTTTTCGTACATTTTTATGACAGTGGTTTTTGAAAATAATTTCATTTTTTAGTGAAATACATTTTTAGTGTGGAAATGTATTATTTGTGAACAAAAAAGAGAATGTTATTCTGGAATAGCACGCACTTTTTTTTAAATCATACCAGATATTTTCTTTTGTTGCCCAAACGGGCTTACACACACAGATATCTGAAAAAGGTAAATTCTCTGGTTATTATGATTTTCACATTCTTTTTTGCGTTCTGCTGCTTTTATTTTTTGTATTGTATTGCAGTGAAATGATATGATATAATGGGTTATTTATAACGCGCTTAATACCCAGAGGTTTCTAAGCGTGGACCCCGGGATCAAACCTGTGTTGCTATGTGTCGTCTTGCTTCCAAGGTGAGCATGTTGCCGCTGAGCTATCCTCCCAAGACCATGGTTAAACACTAATGTTATGGCAAGGCCAGTATTCATTAATGATAATATAAGTATAGTTCCTGAAACAATAGCAGTTGAGATGACACCGGAAACACATCCTGATGTAAGCACATCAAGTATAAGGTTAAAAGGAAATTTGCTAGATGACCAAATCGACATGAAACAGTATTTTGATAATTCCCTCCATGTCACAAACAACATGTGGTACAAAAGTATGAGAAAGGAAGGAAGGGAGTACTCTACTGAGAATTGTTTTGTTTTTCCCTCATGCCATATGCCATGATGCCTCCAGCGTATTCATAGCGACAATAGTACCTACACACAGAGCATATTGCTTGACACATCTTGCACTATGCACAACAAGAGGACTATTTCAGGGAAGATGGGCCACCATATGGTGGGCGACAAAAGCAGATTCATCTTGCAAGGATAGTTTTATCAAGGAAAAAGACCTGACGACCCATGTCAAAACACAACACAATACATCTTTGTGTGCTCTCGAGTGCCTCCGATCCTGGGTTCCCATCAATTTGCTGCACAACAGGGTGTAGCTCCTGCCCATGGAGCAGGCAGGCCTTCTAGCAACACTGTGCCTGTGAACCTTTTCAAGACATGACCTGGGGACTGGTCACTGCAGACACGCATTGTAACCCAGGATGTGCAGCTGGGACACTCCCAACCTCATAGAGAGTCTGGGATCTCATCTGGGTCACCAATAATTTTGTAAACAGAAACATGACCCAAAATCTCTATGATAACAATTATCCAAGAAGGCTAAACAACCACTGCACCGCTTTGCAAAGGAAAACAAGATCAGAGGGCTCCAGCTTTCCGGTAACGGCCTCCAAGCGCTGGAACACTTTACCTCTGTAACTTAGATCTGAATAATCTTACTGGACTTTAAGGAAGCAGCTCAAGACCTTATTGTTATCCAGGAAGCCCACCCCCCCCCCCCACCTGAGTGTTGCCTGAAAAGTCTTATCTGTCTGAAATGCAAAGAAGGCTGTTCTACTGGCATCCTGCGTTAACCACATACTTTGAAAGAGCTATGTCATTGCAGCACAATGTAACCTGTAACCAGCACTTGATGCCCACAGGCCTAGTGCACTTTATAAATTAAAAATAAATAAATAAATAAATTAAGTACATATTCAAAAGTCTCAGACGGTCCTGTAGAACTGAACTGACACAGAGCTCATCCCGCTCCATGAAGTTACAGGTTACATAGCGGAAAACCGAACATTATCATACATAGGTTATTTCATCCCATCTGTCTCACTGGCTACCGCCTATATGGAATGCTAATACCCACTATAGGCCCATGACCAATTAGCCACACCTTATCCAAGCACATTCTCCTAAGCACTTGGCCCACTACATCATCACTATTGATCCAAGTACATGATTAGCTAACAGGTATATTGATACACTAATATATCTTAACCAAAAATCCAACCAGACACATTCAAAGTAAGACTGGAGAGTGCAACTCTGCTTTGATAAGACAATGGGCCATCTCATTATAACAGGCGCAACGACACACACAAGCTGCACCCGATCTTGGACTAAATTTATTGGCATCACCTCTGCTCCTATTATCCCAAATTATAGTATGGTCCAGACACAGCTCCCACGTTTTCTCCTTCAAACGCAAGGTTTACAGTAATAACGTGTCCAGGGCACCACTCTTGGGATTCAATTTCAGGGATTTAATTTGCTTTTGTTATGCGTCTACTAGTTATTCAGAGGGGATGACCACTCCTTGGGTGAGGGCAGTAGTGCTCTAAATATTCACCTGGCCTGTTGGAATCCCAGAACCTTTGGCTTTGTTCTCATAAATTTGTCCTTCAAAGGTTGCATCCCTACCTATACTCTCCACAGCTAACATTCCATTCCGAACGTCTTTGAGCTCTACAGCTGGACACAATTAACTTTCATCTGCTCAGCACCGCTGCTTTTGACCTCAGCTTCTCTCTTGGCGGGTGAAAAAGGGATTTGGTTTGCGACGGAGCTAACTAGAGCTGCAGCTCCACATCAGCACCATCATTTTGTTCATTGTGTACTAGTACTTAAAATCCAATATGGTGGCTCTCTAGCCATGTGAACACACTGACCTTGCTTTTGCATACATTTCTGACTCCATCTTCTATCTACTTCAGCTCCCTTCTCGCACCTAACTCAAAAGTAACTTTGTCTACTATTTCTAAACACAGGTACTCAAATATCATCTTTCCATATTAGTATCCGGCGAGGGACAATCAGATTGTAACAATCAATCTGATTGGCCCTCTGTCGGGCCATTATCTGTCCGACAAAGTCTTAACTGTTCTCTGTCTGGCTGCCATGGAAAGGGAGAAGGGATAATGTGTAGACCTTTTGGAGCAATCTATGGCAGCCACTTCATTGGTTTCTTTTTTTCGTATCTTTTTAAATGCTGCAATGGAAATGGAGAAGGGACTGTGTGTAGTCCCTTCTCCCCATTCTATGGTGGCCATTTTGTTTGTTTTCTTTTTTAGAATCACTATTCAATGGAAAAGGGGAGGAGGGACTATATGTAGTCCCTTCTCCCGCTCCATGGTGGCCATTTTGCATGTTTACTTTTTTCAGTCACTATTCAATGGCTGCCATGGAAAGGGAGACATAACTATGTCTAATCCCTTTGTCCCTGATCCCTGGAAGGAATTATTTTGGCTTATTTTTCTCGAGTTGAGAAACGGTCTCAAAACTGTTTTTCAACTTGAGAAAATGTACTAATAGCAATAATCCCCAAGCTCGAGGTGGGATTACTGCTTCAGGTAATGCCCTGGGGCCCGTGTTAAGGCCCTCACTTTGCTCAGGCCTATAACCATGGGCCCCGGGGCATTACCTGAAGTAGTAATGCACCCCAGCTCAGATTTTATTGCTTAATTAAAACCCTGCTATTCTATCAGCCTCTAACTCGAACCGTTACTTGCTGCCCTAATAGCCACTTGCCTACCAACCGATCCACCATCCCCCGGATATCTAGTCATTTACTCACTAGCTGGCAACTGCGTTACTAGTTCTTTGCGGCTCAGCAAATCCCCTGATTTAGACCCCACTTTCTGTTTTACTACCCCTGTACACTGACCTTTGTTGCTGCTGTACCAATTCTCTATTGCTCATCCAATCCCTTTCTTCAGCACCCCCAACTACTTCACCTTTTCAGTGGTTCACCAACTTCATGAGCCTCTACAAGTCCCTTGCTCTAAATGCTAAACAACAGTGGTGGGCATCTTGCACCCATCCAAACTCTTTGGCCTGTTACCCTCATGATCCCTCACCATTGAGGGTACTCTAATGGCCTGATAGGTGTTCCAAGCCAAAATTATGGAGTGTAGAACGTTGCCCACCACTCCTCGGTCCTTCTCGGCAATTTACCTGTTTTACCAGATCTGCGCTCTATTGCCATCCCTGAGCTCTGGCAGCTTGCAGATGTGCGCCCAGGTTGGTTCTTTAGCAGCCCCCGTTCAGTGATCGAAGTGAGCGGTAACGGTCAGGAGAGGTTTTCTATGACTTTCTTTTTTCCTTTTTATCCTTCCTCTACTTTTTAAGAACACATTTACGATTCTACATAGAGGATTTGTCTATTCATGTCCCTGTGCCAGTGTGAGGGTGTAATAGGAGCCTTAGTACCTAGTCACTTAGAGTATTGCAATGCCCCGGCTGCAACATATTGGGGGTCATTACAAGGTTGCCGTTCCGGAAACAACGGTGCCAGTAAGCTTGCCGGTACTGTTGTTTCCAGACCGACAAACTATGAGTTCTGCGAGCGGGTGCCTTTCCACCCACCAGGTCTGACCTGGCAGGTGGAAAGGCACCCGCTTGCAGACATTGACGGATGCACCGGCACCATTCATTCATGAATGGTTCCGAATGGTGCCGGTGCATCCGTCCTCCCCATTCCCATTGAGTGCAATGGGACTTGAATGGGACTGGGGAGTAATATTTTCCAGCGTCCGGCAATGGGCAATTACCATGACCGCTGGGGCCGTAATGCCCCAGTAAGTCCCCATGGCGCCGGAAAAAAAAATTACCCCTGCAGCATCCGTGCCGTTTTTACCGGCACGTCCACCGCCGGAATCATAATGAAGCCCATTGCCACATGTTGCACTATGCTTCTGCCAACCCTCTCCCCTGCCGAGACCACAGTTCCACTACTTTTTTCGGTACACTTCTCATACTGCCCTGGTTGGTTTACCCGCGCGTGCACACGCAGCTCGCTGCAAGTGGCTCATGATAAGCAAACAGCCTGTGGGATGCTTCCCAGACTTCTCTTCATCTTTTGCACTTGCCATGAACTTGACGAAGTCTAAAGTAACCATTAAGCCATGCTTACTCCGCTCCCCTTTGTGATCATTTGCCTGCGTTTCGGGGCGATTACAGGGACGAGGAAGCGCCGTCTGGCGACTCCATGCAATATGATTTAAAGCAAGAGAGAGAACAAAAAATGATTGGATACTCTTATGCAGGTCAGAGTGTATCTGGAGGCTAGGATAAGCATCTTTCGGCATGTGTTTCCAGTTATGAAGTGCTTGAAGTCGGACACGGTGTTTATGGGCGCTCTTTGAAGTGTCTCCGGCTCATGGAGGGAACATACAAGGCTCTGGTCAGGGAGAGGGTTTACCCGGATTTCGGAGGACAGCGAAATCTGACGCAAGACAGAGGGAGACTTTAAAGGAATAAGTAAAGGCAACATACACATCGGGGACAGGAGCTTTCGCTAAATAGGGCTGAGAGTGCATGCATTCATATGTTAGATGGGCAAATCCTTCATCTGTAAAAGCGGCATTGAATGCCAAATCAAATAGTATCTATGTTCTGGAAAATTATGAATTATTATTTATGTTCTAGAATATTAGAAGGATATATACATATTTCATTTAAAAAATAAGCAAACAGATGGCACACACCAGAAACTGGACTCTCTCCTGCAATACAATCACTGCACCTCCTATGCAGGCTCATTAGCATAATGGTCAAGGAAGATATTTGTAAAACCGAAAGTGCGAACTTGTGCAGCCGTCGTGTCATCCTGGAATCTGTTTGCCTTTTCGGATTCCCGGCTTGGCCAAAGCATAGTACCGGAAACAGGACAGGCAATTTCCGATGCACTTAGTACCGGGCATTGCCTAAGTGGCTGAGAGCTTGCGCCAACAGGTTATCGTGTCACACAAGGGGCCCCTGCCTTGTGCCCGGTAGCTGACTAAACGTGGTGGCCACCATTGTTTATGAATTGGTGCAATTCCGACAAATAATAATTTCGCACGTATCTGAGCGCTGCTTATTATTACCCACGGTGTGTGATGCTCATTTATCCATCTCGGAAGTATGAAAGGCTGAGTTTGGCCCTGCCGGATTCGAACCTGCGTTAGCAAGCTCTGCACGGATGTCAAGGCGAGCTCTACTCGCTGTGCCACTTGACCGGTGCCAGCTTGCTATCCTCGACAACTAATGCATGCAGTATTTTTAAGGAGTACAGCAGATGGTAAATGGTTAATAATAGCGCCAACAAATACCTCATCATTTGATCTCCGACCTTCAACATTTTTTTTTCTGTCACATCCATTTAAATGCGGAAAAAATATGTAGTGCATTAATAAGGAGGATGAGAATCTGAGCACTTCAGATGTTTACTTTCACTCAGCCTTTGTGCTTGGAGATCATGGAGATTCGCCATGCCCAAAAGGGTCTTTACCCATCCGTCGGTGAAAGTGTTTTTTTTGTATGTGTATTTGGGCTATTAGACACCTGTAAGCCGAAACTACTGCATTAGAGTACAGATAGGGAGACATGGCATATGAGGAGGGACCCACAGCTTTTAGGTGTTGTTTGGCTATTTGACCCCCAATGGACGCTCCATGGCCATGCTGATCCCTATGGCATTCCCATCCAGTTCATGACCCTCCCTGCCCAAAACACCTCCTCATGGGAACTCATTGAGCTCACTTTAATCAAGCCTTAACATCAAACGTTGCACTGAAAGTGCCTGCCAGTGTTTTTTCAAAGCATTCTGCTGAGAGTTAATGACTACATTGGAGCTGTAAACCAGCTACTGGTGTAATAAAAATGTCATAACCAGGTCTGCCTTCAGCCACTCGATTTATAAGCACTATTTGTGTCCTTCACTGAAGTGCTGTTAAAAAATAACCACTGGCAAATGCAACAGATTTGGCTTGTGTATAAGTATTAGGCATTTGACATGCACTGCTATTAAATGCCCCTGTGCGCGCACCATTTTGCACCTGCTACCATCAATGTCCAGTTAATTTCACTTCGGAATGGCAACACAAAAGCCCAAACTGTTGTCATTGCTAATGCTTGTTGCTTTCTTGGTTCATAGAATTCAGGCAGCCTCTCTTCATCTCTCTCACCACTGTTATGCTCTTTACCCCCATGATAGTTATTGCTGTTAGATCATTCAGAATCTTCAAGGCATAGGAATGATGTCGATATCCCCTTGTTCCCTTCCTGCCTTGAAGCGCTTTGAAGCACTTCTCTTGAGTATAAGCACTTTACAAATAAACAATTAAAATTACTGCTACAGTTGGTGGCAGAGTGATACTACACCTCGCCCTTTGCATGCCTGCCTGCTTTTCTTGGCTTAGCAGCTGCTTTCCCCTTTGATATCTTCAACCACACCAAGCCTGGCAGCTGTTCGGGGGGCAAAGAAATGCCAGATGGAGATCAGCTGGGTGAATATTTGAGGTTTGATGTGCTCCATCTGTGGGTGTGGTTGGGCTCAGCACAGACACATCTTTAGGCAGTTGTATATTGCATGGTAGCGATCATCATGCCTGGGATGTAGCATCCATACACAACCCTCACCGGGACCACATACACACACACATGCATGCATGTTCAGAAGGAAAGCGCGATCATAAAGGCACACATGGGCATTCCAGGAAGGATGACTGCTACAATGAAGCATGTGCATGATGTAGATTGAAATTTTAGAAATAATCAAAGCTGGCGAATGAAAGCCTTTCTATTATGTCTATGCGTCATGTTATACCTTGCACAGTCGTACATGAACAAATGATGGTATGTTAATGCAAGGCCATTACAGTTGTCTTCTTAAAAGGTAAGTGCTGTGGCTGTTGCCCTTTTAGGGCAAAGCCATCACATGGTTGTCCTCACAGGGGAAAATACTCGCATTTTCGGGCCAAGCCGTCAGAGACGTGTTCGCACATGAGTTAATGCAGGTAATATTTTTGGCAAAACCATCACAGGTGTATCCTTACAGGGCAAGTTCTGGCTGTATTTGGCAAATGCCATCACTGTGTGTCCTTAAAGGGGACAATGCTGGCATTTTTGTGCAGTGCCATCACAAGTGGGTCTCTGCAGGAACAAATACTGGCATTTGAGACAAAATCATTATAGCTGTGTCTTTAGAGTGGCACATGTTGGTACTCGTTGAGCAAAGCCATCACAGGTGAGTCCTTACTGGGGCAAATGCTTGCAGTGTTTGGTCAAAGCCATCATAGGTGCATCCTTATAGTGCAGGTTTTGCATTTTGGGACAACGCTACCACAGGTCCGTTCTTATAGACGCAAATGCTGGCATTTTGGGGGACGGCCATCACAGGTTATCCCTTAGGGGCACATTACAGTTAATCCCTTAGGGTCATTATAGCCATATTTGTGCAACGCGATTATAGGTTGTCCGTAAAAGTTAAAAGTGTTTTGACTTTGGGTAAAACCATCACATGTATTTAATGGAGTTAATAGGTAAAAACTGTCTTTTTGAAGTAATACCATACCAGTTTTGTCCTTAATGGGCCACGTGCTGAGAATATTTGGGAAAAGGCCATCAAAGGCATATTCTTAGAGTGACAAATGACACAAGTCCCACTATCAGGGGAGACAGTAAGAGCGGTAGGAATATCGAATATGTGAGATACCAGAAGGTGTCTCACCCGCTGGTCCTCAGAGATCTATTATCTAGGTGGCCATGACACTGCCATTGCTATTGAATCCAGTTCCTGGGGGTGGACCAGTGGGGGAGGATCACCTGGGCAAGTGATCTTCGGGGAGTGGAAGTGGGACACAGAAGGTTGAGACACTGTACCCCCTTCCTTGTAACACCTTTCCCACATCCTACTATGTAGGATATTTAGAAGCTCTAGCCCCCCTGCCTTTTCCAACACAAGCACTTTCTTACACTATAACAGACAACGGACTAACATCAGCGCCATTTACCTGAGGTGTCCCAACACGCGTGTCAGGCAGAGTCAGGCAATTGACAATAACCATGCACACCTGATGACCCTTTACCTTGCCCACAAGGACAAAAGGTGGAGCACGAAAGAAGAGGTAAATCATAAGACCGGGAGTTACAGCTAGCGTATGAAGGAACAGATGTCAACGGTGCACTGATAGCCGCATTGATAGCACAGGCAGGGATGCATGCTGTCTACCGTGGTACCGTTCCTTCCTCCAGAGGCAAGAGCAGCCATCAGGTTCAACACAGCCGGTGAGCCGAAGAGAGCTGATAGCAAACCAATGTGTGTTGAGCCCAAGGTAGCAAGTAGCAACGTTCGATGAACACTGGAACCTGGAACCTGAAACACATAACTAGTGTGTGTTTGAATTTTATGTGAAAGCCCAGAGAAAGGCCAGCTGCAGAGTGGTCAAGCGCTGTGGGAGTGCTCAGTCGTAGAACTTGCGCTTGCCCTTTTTTTTTTTAAAACAGAGATGTCAGAGTGGTCCAACAAAGGTCTCTTCAAACCCTTTGTACAATCGAAAGTCTCTGACCCATGGCAGAGAGAAAGCTAGGGGAAGGAAACCCTGCTTTGTGATAAGATTGTGATTTGTGAAATAAGGCAAGCGTGAACCTGACAGAGGGATGCCGAAAGAAAGATAGGAGAAGGGAACCCACGCTTTCTTATGAAGATAAGAAAATCATGAACTGTGTTGAAATTTCATGAACTGTGTTTAGGAAATGCCGTAGTGAACCCGATGGAGGGAGGTACAAGTTACAAAGAGGATCCGAGTCTAATAGAGGGAGATCCTAGGGGTGGAGAGAAATCGCCCAGGTGCAAAAACCACTGAAGGAAATTTTGTTTGTTTGTCATTGTGAATCTGTAGGCCTTCTAATGCAAAAGACTTTGAAGGAAAGACACTTAGCCTGAGAAGGTTTTGATATTGTTGAACTGGAACTGTGAACCTCGTGCTAATGAGGCCCAGGAGTGTGCTGTGCTCAGAAGTCCAACCTTTTCTCATGCTTAAAACGTGGGGAAAGGATACCCAGCCATACCATCATGAACTATGATTTTTGTGTACACTTCTTTCTTTTCTGGTGAACATTATCCCACACTCTTTTTGTAACCTAGTAGTAAGGATTGGCAATAGTTTTGTTTAGTATAGGCCCTTTATATTTGACAAGACGCCACTAGGACTGCCTTATTATTATTTGATGGTCATAGCTTGCTCCCATCTTAGCTTTAGGTTTAGATTAGATGTTTTTCTCACCCCTGCATACAGTTTAATAAACACCCTTGAACTGTGATCACTTGTGTCTGTCTTTACTGTTGCCACCATGAGTTCCTTACACAAGGGGAAAACTACTGAGAGTGAATCCCGCATTGAGATAAAGCAGAGTAGAACTGTATAAGTGGCAAACGTGAACCCGGTTGAGGGATGCCTACGAGTTGGGGTGAAGAATAATACACCCGGCAACAGTGTGTTGACAAGAGTGAACCTCGGTTGAGGATTGTCCACAGTGCTGTTTGTTTAAAAGACGTTAAAGCTCCTGAATGGTAGGAGCAATATTTGAAAGGCCGGAGTGAACCCGACAGAGGGAGACCCACTTTGCAAGGTGAATATGAGCCCGGTGGAGGGGGATCCTAGGGGCGGATAACTATTGTCCACGGTATAAGACCACCAAAGGATCTTTTTGTTTGTTTGTTGTTTTGAACTAGCAGGCCTTCTAAGGCAAGAGACTTGGAGGAAAGAGACTTGCCCATGAAGTTTCTGGTATCATTGAAACTGAAATTGTGAGCCTCGTGCTGGAGAGGCCCAGAAGTGTGCTGTGCTCGGGAGTTCCACCTTGTCCCGTGCTTGAAACGTGCGGAAGGGAGATCCCGCCATACCATCCTGACTTATCATTTTTTGAACACTTCTTTCTTTTCTGGTGAACATTATCCCACACTCTTTTTGTAACTTAGTGGTAAGGATTGGCAATATATTTTTTTTTAATATAGGCCCTTTTTATTTGACTCAACGTGACTAGGACTGCTTTATTATTATTTGATGGTGCCATAGCTTGCTCCCATTTTAGCTTTAGGTTTAGATTAGGCATTTTTCACACCCATGCATACAGTTAAATAAACACCCTTGAACTGTGATCACTTGTATCTGTCTTTACTGTTGCCAGCATGAATTCCTTACAAATATCATTGCCATACATCAGGTGACATAAACCACTCTACATCACATTGGGTCCTATTACTGATCAGCACACATTTCTTTTAAGTCCCACTTCTCCCGGGTATTTGCTATAGAGAGATTTGCAAGATGAGGTGCACTATATACTGTACTCCAGACAGGGTGTTGCTGAGTGTGCCAGTGGATAATGCAGTGACAATCATGGCCTTACTTAGGGAAGACACAGAAGGAAGAGTGAAAGAGGAGCAATGGTCGGAGGACATATATGAGTTATTTGATTCAATACCACAGTGTTTGTGGGCCGCCAATGACAAAAAAGTAGGATACATACAGACAGCAGAACCAGTAAAGATAAAAGTAGATCCTTTTAAACGGTTGCTCCGTACACCCCAGTATCCCTTGAAACCTGAGGCTGAGGAAGGAATAACTCCAGTAATCTAATCATTTTTTAATCAGGGAGTAATTGTTCCGACCAGCAGTACATGTAATATATCCTGTGAAGAAACCGGTGGAGGAGGTATATCCATTTGTACAGGCCCTACGCGCAATTAATGCTGTGGTAATACATTCTTTTCCCATGATACCAAACCCAGTGACCATATTGCTGTGTATTCCCGCAGAAGCCACACATTTCACAGTGGTCGACTTATGCTCAGCTTTCTTTTCAGTTGCCATACATAAGAACATTCACTATTTATTTGGGTTTTTTGCATAGGGGGGGTCAAGTATTTGTGAACCCATTTGCCCCAAGGGTATACAAAGTCCCCAACCCTTTTGCCACAAGAGTTAAAGAAAGATTTAAATGACAAACAATTACCAGAAAAATCAGTGCTTTGACAATATGTTGATGATTTGTTAATCGCCTCTCCATCATATGAGGCAGGCAAAGAAGATACTAAAGTACTATTAACAGCATTGGCAGGGAAAGGGCATAAGGCGTTGAAAAAGAAGTTACAGTTATGCACCCTTAACGTGCATTATTTGGGGAATGGCATTATGAAGGGATATCCAAGGATATCACTTTCATGAAAAGAGACAGTTTATAACATACCAAAGCCACAGAGTGTAGGGCAAATGCAAGTTTTCCTCTGAGCCGAGGGTTACTGCAATGGATCTCAGGTTTCGGGCAGGTAGCTAAGCCACTACAAGATTACACACAACTAAATACTGTTGAACCATTGCAATGGACACCAAAGGTGGAAGGGGCTTTCACAAGAATACAAAAGTTATTATCTGAAGCCTCTGCATAAGCTCTAGCAAATTAAGAAAAGGATTTACCTTGTATTGCCATGAAAGAAAAGGATTTGCTTTGGCAGTCCTTACCCAGAAACACGGGATTCATCATAAACCCATACTATAGCAAACAAATATATCCAATTGGGGCAGGAATGCTGCCTTGTCTCTGTTCAGTGGCTGTAGAAACTCTGGTAGTAGAACAAAGTAAATATATTGGTTAGAGGTGGCCGTTCCACATGCAGTAGTGTCAATATTATTGAAATCAAAAACACAGCATGTCAATTTTGAGGGCCATCGAATTAGAAATGCTGCTGTTAAATTCTTCAAATATCACTTTGACTCGATGCAGTCTTAAACTCTGCATCATTTTACTAACTCCTTTAGAAGGAGAGCTACACAACCCCCCCCCCACGCACAATTCAGTGCTGGTGAAAGATTGCCTGGTAATGCCCCGGGCAGACCTCTCCAACATACCGCTGCCTGGAATATTTAATTGATGGGTTGTGTTTCAGAAATCAGAAAGGCCAAGTGGTCTCGGGCTACCCTGTATGTACTCCTGCAGTAGTAGTGGAGAGTGTGAAATTGCCACAAGTAACATTTGAACAAGTGGCCGAATTGGTGGGCCTTACAAAAGCCTGTCGAGCAGCATCTCTGCAATCTGTTAATATTTACACTGATTTGAGATACTCCTTCGGTGTAGCCCACAACTTTGGTCAACTCTGGAAACACAGAGGATTCATGACTTCAACCGGGACACCCATTAAAAACAGTCAATATGTATTAGAATTGTTAGATGCTATTGTGTTGCCTCCACGGATTTCTATAATTTTGCAGATCGAATTGCCGAATTGGCTGCTATCTTAGAAGGCAACGAAGTGTACATCTTACTGGTGCAAGCTTTACTTGGGGGGACATGATATAAAAGATTAGAGGACTTTGCGCAAATGCAAGAGAATGCACCTACAGATGAAAAGGGCAAATGGATAAGAAAGGGGTGCTGGTTGCATGAGTACTCTGTGAGAGACAAACAGGATTGGTTAGTGGCTCAAAGCATATTATTGTCACATCTAATCAGAATGTACCATGGGCAGGCACATGTAGGCAGAGATGGAATGATAATGCTAGTGGGACAATCCTGGTTTGCACCAGAACTTACAACTGTGGCTCAAGAATACTGTCAATGATGTGTAATATGTTTACAGAATGATGTGGGGAAGAGTGTGCCAATCCGACCCAGGGCACACCCTCCACCGTGTGGGCCATTATGGGTATACAAATTGATTTTCTCCAACTGTCAACATTTAATCAGTAGCAATACCTACTAGTGATAGTGGGTGTTTTTTCAGGAAGGGTGGAGGCGTACCCTTGAAGAAAGGAAGATGCAGTGACTGTCACGAAAAAGGTTGATTCAGGAATTTGTGCCTAGATTTGGGATACGGGTATGTATTAACAGTGATTAGGGAACTCATTTTGTTAATAATATTATGAAAACACTGCTGTCCACTTTGAAGGTCCAGCCTCATTTGCATTGCCATCACCATCTTCACTCAGCCAGGGCAGTTGAGAGACGAAATGGAGGATTGAAAAATAAATTGGCCAAGCTATGCCAAGAAACAGGTTTGAAGTGGCCAGTAGCTCTCCCGCTAGTTCTGTTTAGCATGAGATGCACACCCTCCAGGAAAAGTGGGTTGAGTCCATATGAAATATTTTATGCAACACCAATGAGATTACCTTTATCACCACCTTTGAGTGCGGACTGGGAACAAACTTGTACTCGACGCACCACAGCTGCCATGATGAAGGACGCCCCGCTTGAGATAAGGCCTTTCAACATTCTACAACGTTACATTGAATTATTTCCAGGCCCACAGGCCCGAAGAGCGTTCATGCTGATGCGGCTGAATGCATTTAAAACTAGTGAACGGCTGGCGTCTTGGCGAGCAAATAAAGTTGCATCCTTGAAGTGTAGAATATGCGCTAAAGACAAGGAAACCCTAAAGCACTTGGTGCTATTTTGCACTAAGCTTCGCTCTGAAAGGACATTTCATCTGGGGCCTTGGGTAAGCAAATTATCCCTCCCGCTTTGCGGATGAGTGGTGGGCTGCTATGTTTCAAGGAAGTGACAGGAAGCTGATATTACCATTAACCCGATTTATGATGTTGATTGAAAATCGACTGAACGTACTGTCGGTTGATGTTCAAGGGTGACAAAGTCTTGTATTGTGGTCGGCGATCTTGGAGGGGTATCGCTAAGCGATTGCTAAGGGACTGTCAAGCGATTGTTAATGGACACTTCTCTCTTGATGAAATCCAGTGTTGTTTGTTGATTGTAAACATTTTAAAGGCTTGTAATAAACCGATAAAAATAAAAAAATAAAAAAAAAAGAAGAAGGTTACCAGATAATTTGAAATTATGAGATTAACGCTTGTTGGAATATGTTAAGACACTAATGTCCTCTGTCACTCTCATTCACAGCTAGGTCCAAGCTGTTCTGCCAAGGAAACCAGACTCTCCAAGTCATTCCTTACAACCAGGCGGCAGTGTCCTGATAAAGGTCCACCAGAGAAAGACTTCTCTAGTCCCAAATTGGAAAGGGCCCTACCTGACCCTACTGACTACTAACTCAGCTGTGAAAGTTCAGGGACACCCAACATTGGTGCATGTAAACTACTGCAAACGAGCAGTAGCCCCTGCAGTGCAGCTACTATTGTCTGGCTGATCTGTTTTTCCCTGTTGGCTTGTGCTTTCATAGTTTTAGGAGAACTTGATTCTATTGTACAAAATATATTGGCAATGAAAAACCTGATTTATGTATTGAGATCGGCAACTGTAAAGGCTTTGCTGTGTTATAAGAAATGATGGAGAGTACATTGGCAAGTCGGAACTTGTGATCTAAATGGATCATGGGAATGTAGAGTAGATCTTTGGTTGGGGTTTATACCACGGCCAGCCGAGTGTCCATTGGGGTAGTACCATCTCCCTGTGAGGCTGCACCTAATTGGATGAGTAATGAAGAGTATTTGAAAGTTTTGAACTCATCAATAGAAGAACCTACAAGGAAACCACAAACTAACTTTAGAGATAGAGATCCTAGTACTGGTACTAATATACCTGGTTCTATGTCATTTCATCGACTGTCGTTATTTCAATGTTTTTTTAATGAATAATTTCTAATGAATAAACTCCTCGAAATTGATTTATTTGTATTTTTCGTGGGTTCAAGTTGTGAGTTATGGCCCCTAAAGCCCCCACCACTGCAATACACTGCTGCAATACTTAAGTAAATTAACTGAAGAGTATGTTTCAAATGTGAAGGTGGTGGGTATAGTTTAGTAGGAAGAATGTTTTTTTCAAGGGAAGGATTGAAGTATAGATTGCGTGGCACCACCAAAGTTTGATTTGTTTTTCACCATTCATACTAGCACTAAGCAATTTACAGTTTTTTTGGCCAGCTGCAGAAAGAAGGAAGATAAAGGCTTATGTTGAATTCTTAAAGGGGTGGCCAAAGTTAGTGCCACAAAGGTTTAAGGATCTGGAGGGAGTAGAAGAAACAGTATGACATGTGACCGATATAAAAAAAGAGCTTGCAGCTGTTGTAGACAGTGTATAGGAAGGAAAATAAGGTGTTTGAATTGCTCATCGCACAGCCACAATGTGAATGGAGGGAGATATTTTGTGCACTTGAAACAAAGAAGTATCTGAGCAACCTTACATTACCACCATAGTATGACTTACAGTGTTTTTTATACTGTTGGTAGGGACCGTTTGGTGCTGTAAGCGGTGTTGTCGCCAAACAGGGGCTGTAGTCACCCAGAAGTGATCCTCCAGTTCGCCTTCTCTTCGGTCTGTCCCCCATTCCAAATCCTCTTTTGTTCTGATAGAAATGAGGCAAGAAAGTATGATGTTGCAACAAGAGCTTGGAGAGCATGATGATGCCTGCATGTATTGTGGCCCGATTGTGGTAAAGGTAGATTGTTCACCGGCACAAATGAAAAGTTGCAATGGGCCATAGTAATGAAAGGTTTAGAATAGAATTCCCTCTGCAAATAAAAAACAGGTTAATTGTATATATTATAGGGATATTAGATCAGCTAGGTTAGTTGCTCAGTAAGTGCAAGGGGGGGTCTGTTACCGCTGAGGTAGGGGAGAATCTGATTTGTATTATAAAATGTTGCCGTAAAGGCTATTGGATAACTATGATCATAATGTGTAAAAGTAACCATGCATGGGAGAAGTCCGCAAACAGTATTCTATACCTACAATATTATAATTATGTTTGCGCCCAAGACGTTTGATTTTTATCTTCTTTTACACAGACTTTGGATAGGGACATCCGCACCTATTGGCTGTCGATAATGCTTGCTCCTGAGAACTTCTACTAAAATGGACATGCGCTAAAGGACTGTTGAGCCAGCACTTTTGGAAGCTCTCGAGGGCACTGGGTGAAGGCTACGTGTACCTTCATCTTGGATTGTTCTGTCCTAAACCTGCTTGAATAATGGTGTTAAACCATATTCCCATAATACCGTCTGGTTATGAACATTGGCCTAAGCACATTTGCATTGTACAGAAAACCACGTTTAAAATGCCTTGAATAGAAGTCGACTTCGCCGCCATCTTAGAACCATCTAACTCCTACTTTCTGTTCTAAAATGGTAAACTGTGTTTTCGGCTGCAGCTGAGCAGAGTGAACATTGAGCTATGTCAACATTAAGGCTGCTGAGCGCAGAATGTTTGTTCTGCGCAAAGAAACCTTGTGACTAGAATGAACTGCAATCTAAGTGTTGTCTGCGCCCACAGCCTCATCTTCATTCAAACAACGGAACAGAATGCAAAACAACTAAAACCGTGTGCTTTGGCAGAAACCTTTTGTGGTCATTCTTGAAACTGGACTTACTCTAAGCCTGGAGAACCAACATCGCCATTGAATCTTCATGGACAAGTAAATATGTTAAATGTGTTAAACAATATTGTCATTTTTGTCATATGAACTGGGCATGAAACCTTGTATGTAACTTATTAGTTTGGAGAAGGGCTGGACAATGACCGGGATGGTGTATAAATAGAGCATGTTTTGAGATATCCAGCACTCACTCACCTCACGGTGTCTGCTGGAACACACTGCGAGGTGTTGGGAGCTCAGATAGCTATCTGTTTTTGCCTTTGAATCTGTACAGAAATAAAGATACTTGTATCTTTTTATCCGTAGTTCATTTTGGGGTACTAACCCTCGATATTTCTTTGGTCTTTCAGATGGCACCCAAATAGGGACACTCAAGATTGATGTCACCTCGCTGAAAAGAAGACGCGGCTATGGGACCGGGATCGGAGAGTGAAGGGCCCCTTTGTATGAGATGCGACACCTACACAGTACTGCACTATTTGATCCCTGGACAGTGAGCAAGCGATTCAAGAGGGCATCTTGACCAGGGTCCCCATATCGAGGCAGGCTCTTTGCCGAAATCGCCAACCATGAGTATCCTCAGGTGAGTCATGCCCCGATTCCTAAGAATCCTGATATTAGTTGCAGTTTTGTTCTCATGAGTACAAACAATGCCAGTAATCTGACATGCCTGGGAAATTGTCTTCCTGCTTCAGAGTTTTATTCCACTGAGATAGACAAACTTTGGGACGAGGCCAACCGGCGCCACCCGTTGGTTCGCCGGCTTGTTTAATGTACTGTAAGTACTGCCTAAATAGTATTGTATTTAATGATATTTGGCACAGACAAACTAGACATGCTTCCGAATTTCAGTGGCCAATTCATGGCAGTTTTGAAATTGCCTGTATAGAGTATTTAGAGTCTATATTGTTGAAGAAAAAGGCTAGGCCTACAGCATTTGATGTAATTAGAGATTGGCGAAAGGAAGCTATGCAGCAACTTAAAAGTAAAGAAAAACATGCACGTGGACACATGTCGAATACTGAAAAAGCATTATTGTACGATCAACAGAAACAGTCAGAGTCTATTAGAAGTATTGATAGGGCTTTTCAACTTGGAGTACAGAAAATATATCCATCTCAGGATTTTCATACCTCAGATGAACTGATTAATAAGCTATTAAATGAACGTCAGCACTTGTTCCAGCCGAGGACCTTTGCCTCCACACTCAGCGCACAAACTCTGAAGGTCGCCTATTCATAGCAGCAGACTTGCACTTTTTCTGCACTACCGCATAGATTCTCCATCCAAGGGCAAGGACTAGAGCCTCCCCCACATCGATCTCACGATTCAAAGAACTCTCATCCTGCCTTTATAATTGACTTG
This sequence comes from Ambystoma mexicanum, assembly GCF_040938575.1. NCBI lineage: Eukaryota > Metazoa > Chordata > Amphibia > Caudata > Ambystomatidae > Ambystoma > Ambystoma mexicanum. The sequence continues at coordinate 1,434,315,817 of NC_090937.1, read as the reverse complement.
TCTTTAGTTGGTTGATCCCAAGGAATCCCGCCCTCTTGGGCCCTCATCCGGCACCAGGCGCTTGCCTTGACCCTGCCTAAAGTCCATACTAGGACTGCCCCTCCCTTCCTACCTGGTGCACTTCGCCTTCCCCAGAGCCAGCCAGTGTGGAGCTCCCAGCAAGAGAGACCTGATTTGTATGGCCCTAGAAGAAGGATCGCCCTCCATCGAGCCGAAACGTCCACAGCCATCGTGCCCACCTTTCTGGGTGACAACCAAGTCTGCGCTTACATTTCTAACCTAAGACCTAGACGTCGACCGTTCATGAGCTCATACTTCTGCTGGGCATAGGTGCACCTCGACTGAGGTCTCCTTATTAGAATACTAACTCAGACTGTGGAGCTAATGTATCTGTTTATATGTTCCTTTCATTACTTGTCATTTAAACAAATGTTAACTTACTGATGAGTTGTGAGTCTTATAACGTTTGCTTCCTTTTTGTCTTTCGATTGGAGGCCACACCAGGCTGTGGCCACTTTCCTTGTGTTGGGCTTTTCTGCCTTTCTGCTGTAAATGTATCACAGCTCTATGGTCATTTCAGTGCTCATAAACCTTCATGTTTTAGCATCATTTAATGGGCACAATTGATTGAATGACACTATGCTTTAAAATAAGTAAACAACAGCTAAATAATAAAAAGCTGTAATAATACAACAGAATGATTACGTGTATTTCTAGGTTGCTTACCAATGGGACAAATGTTCTAGCGCACCATTGGTGTTTTCTCACAAGGATTTGAATATATCTGCACTAACTCATTGCATATATTTGAATTCTAGAGGATAGGACACCCCCCTGTTTCATTGAATGAACGTAGAGCTGTTGCGACTACACCTCCTCCTCATGTACCTCCTCCCACTGTTGCACCTCCTCCTGTTGCTGCTCCTCCTCCTCCTGCTGTTGTTCCTCCACTTGTTGTTGTTCCTCTTCCTGTCGTTGCTCGTCCTCCTGCACCTCCACCCTTACCGATAGTTTCCGTTCCCTTAATTCCGTCTCCACCGCCAGCGGTAGTGTCTCCACTACCTATTGAACACAATTTGTCTGAACTTTCTTTTCCAATTGGTTCTTCTCTACTTATAGAGGTTGAAGAGGCGGGAGCTGATTCAAGAATAGTAACTCGTAGCACAGTATCCAAAGCTAGAAAAAGAGAATTGTATACCTGGGCTAAAAAATATATAGAAGAGGGTGAATAATCAGCAGTTTATTTGCGATTTCTGTCCAAGAAAGTATTCCCGGACAGACTATTTTGATAGAGTGGATGGGAACGCATTTGGCTGATATTTGGAGTGATTTGACGGACATGAATGTCCCACAAGGGTTGAGGGACTTGTATGTCCTTGTTCGCCGCAGAGAAAGTACATGAGCATGTTGAGAAGGTATTTGAGTTTAAGAGGGAGCTAGAATGGTTACAGAATGATGAAATAGATGGTGATAGACTGGAAGCCTCATATGTGCAGAGGCAATTTCTACCTTCATTGAAACCAATGAGTGAAGCAACGCGTATTTGCACAAGAGACGCCCTTAGATGGATTTCGGATGTTTCAATTTCTCCCATTGAAGTGCATGACACATTTAGTCAGTATGCTCTGGCTATGCAAAGAAAAGTGTTACAAGTTATGGTAGAGTATCTACAAGATGAGTTTATGAAGAGAAAGGTTTGTTGTCCCGCAGATTTGATGGTCATTTATAAGAGAGCATTTTTGCCCGATACTGCTTTGACTACTTTGTCACTTGAGGGAGGTTCCTCCGACATTTGTTTCCAAAGTATAAATTCCAGCTAATGCCGCAACAGGCGCACTAGCCACCACTATTGAAGCATCCTATGTCTCACTATTTGTCCATGTCCCATTTTCTAGACAGGAACTGAATACCATTAGACAAGCAATTCCAGATATTACGAAGAATCCAACAGGATTTTATAAAGAAATTGAATCTGTCTTGCATTCGTCAGTTTTCACACTGGGTGATATAGATTTAATGTTCCCTGTGATCCTACCTGCTGATTTGTGGAAACAGATTAGAACTCACGACCAGGCAGGAATGGGTGACACATGGGTTAACCTGGTACAGATAGACGGAGAAAAGAAGGCTGGTGAAAAACCGCAACAAGTGATACTGATGTTGCCAGACAGAATAGTAGCTAAATTGAAAACTCTGGTTCCAGAGAGAAGTATAGTTTGGGACAAGCTTACAGCTTGCATCCAAAGGAAGTCTGAAGGTGCTACTGAATTTTTTATCGATTCAAGCAAGTGTTTTCAGATTTCAGTGGTCAGGACTTAAGTACATAGGGTCTCATTACATGGTAGGCGGAGGACCAAGGTGCTATTAGCACCTTGGTCCATGCCGGTAAAATACCGGCACAGCCTTGGTGGAAAGGGGAATTACCGCCTTATTCCAAGGTTGGCGGGGCGGTAATTCCCCCTTCCCCCATTGCCCTTCCCCATTCCCATTTTTGCCACATAGGGCTCTATGGGAATGGGGAAGGCGCTAATTACAGTGCCGCAAATTGCAGTACCGTAATTAGCACCCTGGTCCCTTTGCGGTTTGGTTTTTAATGCCTGCTAAACAGCAGGCGTTAAAGTACCTCCCCGCAAAGGGACCTCGTAGTAAGGCGGTAAGGGTTAATGGTCACCGGTACCATTACCGGTGACCGTTAACCCTTACCGCCTTCCATGTAATGAGGCCCATAGTCAGGGAAAAAGCTGTTTGTAGACAAGTTTGTGTGTGGATTGTTGCCTGAAATCCAATCACAAATTAAGACTTCTGAAAGCGCTTGGCAAGCGAAATCGCAGTCTGAAGTATTACATATGGCTCAGTACTATGAGAATAGGATTAATACCGAAGAGGAGGCCAATTTACACCACAGAGTAATGCGCAACTGGGTCCTGTACACATGAACCAATGTGCCTATTGCATACAAGAAGGTCATTGGCGAGCACAATGTCTGATCCTTCAACAGAGATCGAATAGCACATATGGTGTCATGGGTAGACGATCCAGAGGCCGTCCTGGGATAGGGGGTCCTGGTAGAAGTCAGTTCGCTCAGAATCAACAGTCATCTTCACAGGATAGTCAGCAACATAGTGTTAATATTGGGAACATTTTTGATAATCCTTCGGCTGTCTATTTTTCTGAGTATCTTACATTTGATGATATACTATTCTGCTAGGACAGCCCAAAGCAGTGTCTGGAACCAGTACCTATTACTGTCGATCAGAAAGGACCCTACGTTGAGATACAGGTGGGGAATAGGACGCATCTTTTTTTGATAGGTACAGGAGCACATTGATCATTCACGGGTTCCAGAAATTCCCCTGTCAGGGCAGAACAACATTTCTGTAGGGTTCTCTGGTATGCCAGTGGTTAGTCCGGTCTTTCAGCCGGTACCGATTTCACTGGGGCCATTTACTGATTCATGTCCATTTCTTTTAATGACAAAATGCGGTAAAAATTTGTTGGGGTTAAATTTGTTGAAAGAATTGAATGCTGTAATTTACTGTTCTCCAGATGGAGTGCATTTAACGATTTCGCCTCAACAAACTTCCGTTCCACAGTTTTTGTCTAGACCTTTACCACCTGAATTGAATAAGGATTCGACATGTCTATGGGCAATCAATGACAATGTTGTAAGTATTTTGCAAATTGAACCAGTCAAAAATCTATTGAAACCAGGTGTTAAATTACCACGTATTCCGCAATATAAGATTTTGGTTGTTGGTGAACAAGCTTTGAAGAGTATTGTTTCTGATTTTGTACATCGAGGAGTGATTGAGGAAATTTCAGGGAGTGTGTGTAATAGTCCGATCCTACCTTTATATAAGAAAGGGGATAATGCAATTCCTTTTCATTTCATTATTGACTTACGCATCATCAATATGGTTGTTGCCCAACAGTTTCCGATTGTACCTGATGTTACTACAATATTGACAATGATTCCAGCCTCGGCTACTCATTTTAGTGTTGTGGATTTAAAGAATGCCTTCTTCAGTATCCCTGTACACGTTGACAGTATATATTTGTTCGCGTTCACCCCAGGGGAACACTCGTTTACATTTACTTGTGTACCACAAGGGTACACTGAGAGTCGAAGCATTTATAGTAGAGCATTGAAGGAGCAGCTTGATACACTTGAGTTGCCTTCCACCTGCACGTTGTTGCAGTATGTCGATCTACTTTTAGCTGCTGACTCTGAAGTTTCTAGCAAGGAGGGCACTGTATTGCTGCTTATTCATTTAGCAGAAGATGGCCATAAGGCTTCATTAAAAATGTTTCAGTATTGTCAACAGGAAGTCGCCTATCTAGGCTACCTCCTGTCGAAGGAGGGAAGAAGACTGACACCTGAGCGGATACAAAGCATCTCTAGCATGTATGTCCCAAATACACAGATCGAGGTCAGAGCCTTGATATGTATGGCTTCATACTGTAGACAGTGGATCCCAAACTTTTCATTAATGATAAAACCTATGTTGGCATTGACAATGAAGGGCATTTCTTTGCCTTTACCATGGAACATGGATTGCCAGAAAGCTTTTGATCTGCCCAAGGCTGCGTTGTGTTCAGCGCCAGTTTTGGACACACCAAATTAGGAGAAAGCCTTTGTGTTGTATGTGCATGAATGTGATGGATGCGCTTTGGCTGTGTTGACACAGGAACATGGGGGCAAAAATTGACTGTGCGGTTATATTTCCTCCACGTTAGACCCTGTTGCATGCGTTTTTCCAAGATGTTTGAGAGCTGTTGCTGCTGCCGCTGCATCTGTAAAACAAAGTGAGAGTATGGTTCTGGGTCACTCCTTAACCGTGCTGGTACCTCACTCTGTAGACGTTCTAATAAACAGAACACAGACGCAACATCTCACATCAGCATGACTAACACGGTACGAGCTGATTCTATTTGCACCACATATTCAAATTAAGAGATGTTGCTCATTAAATCCAGCCAAACTATTGCCTCTTCAGCAGGAAATTGATTGCAGTGACAAAATGTCACATGACTGCTTCTATACCACAGAACAAGAGATTAAGGGCAAAATTGACCTAAGTGATACACCTTTAAAGAATCCACAGGGGAGCTGTTTTGTGATGGCTCCTGCTTCAAACTTCCGGATAGTACATCCACTGCTGCTTACGCAATCATCACTTTAATCACTACAGTGGAAACTAAAAGAATTTCACATAATTCTGCGCAGGCTGCAGAGATTATTGTGTTCACCAGAGCTTGTGAACTTTCTAAAGGGCTTAGTGTGAATATATTTATGGACAGCCAGTATGCCTTTGGAGTAGTTCACAACTTTGGTCGATTATGGGCAGAGAGAGGTTTCTTGACCTCGCATGGAACTAAGATACAGCATGGCACTCTAATAGTTCAGCTACTTTCAGAACTTGCGTTTCCTACTCAGTTAGCAATAATGAAGTACGCAGCACACCAGAAAGTAACGGACGATGTGGGAAAAGGAAACGCTTTTTCTGACAGAATAGCCAAACAGACTGCCACCGATTTTCATTCCAAAATGTATGTAACAAAAGGGGTCACTAACACTTGTGTGATAGATGCAGGTATTGGTTGCATTAAAGAAATTCAGGCTGATGCCACTACAGTCGAACTTAAACAGTGGGCTGAGGGTCCAGCAAGTTTAGATGATGAAGGTTGTTGGGTGGATAATGAAAAACTAAAATGGATGCTGCACAATGCTTATGTCACCACTATGGTTACGATGGCTCATGGGCCAACTCACATATGTGCCAAAAAGATTTTTAAATTGTTAGAACCTGTCTGGGTTAATGTAAACATTCCAAAAACTGCTGAGCGTTTTGTCCAAAATTGCATGGTATGCTTATAGCATAATGTTGGGAAAGGAACATCAACTCCAAAGGGTAGTTTTGGTCCCCCCTATGCCTTTTGAGGTCATACACTTTGACTTCATCGAAATGGAGCATTGTCAGAATTACATATATGTATTGGTAGTCATCTGTGCCTTTAGTAAATGGGTCGAAGCATTTCTTCTAAGAGATGCCACAGCAATGACGATGGCGAAAACCATGCTGAAGGAATATTTTCCTAGGTTTGGTTTGCCAAAAGTAATTTGGTCGGACAATGGACCACATTTTATCGTTGCTGTTATCCTGCAAGTATGCGCCGGATTGCAGATCGATAAACAGTTCCATTCGGCCAGACACGCTCAGAGTGCCTGACTTGTAGAGCGCCATAACAGCATACTAAAGAACAAGATAGCAAAAGTCTGTGCACATAGCAACTTGAAATGGCCAGATGCCTTACCGATAGCTTTATTATCAATGCAGACAACCGCACAATCAAAGACAGGGCTCTCTCCTTATGAGATCGTCTAGGGGAGACCAGCCAATATTTGGAATCTACCAAAAGCCAAATTATTAAAGAATGTGGAGCATTTGCTTCTTTGCGACTACTTTGACCAGTTAACTCAAAACTTGTATTTGATTCATCAACATGTGCGAGAAGCCCTCCCAGTAAAATATGAGGGTCCAGGTCATCGACTCTGACCTGGTGACTGGGTGCTCATGAAAGCATTTGAAAGAGCCTGCTGTCTCGCACCTCGCTGGAGATATTACTGCACCAGGTCCTCTTGGCCACACAGACCGCCGTACGAGTGGCAGGGAAAAAACACTGGATTCACGCAACGCATGTCAAGAAGATTGCTTTTCGACAAAGGAGAGGAGAGGAGATTGTTCACTTTGATGCTCACAACGAGCTTGCCTTGTCTACGGAAATCCTTCCTGAGCCCGTGGGGCCTGGGGAGACTGCTACTTTGTCTTCAAGTTCCTCTTCGAATTTTCCTTCACCGTTGAGCAACCTTGCTCCCACTTCATCATTTCCTTCAGGAAACGATGACACCCTGTTCGCAGATCACACTGTACCTGGAGTCTTGAGGTACGATCTGCGACCAAGAAACCGAACTTACAGCACAGCATCGGCTGCGCCTACAAGAGACCATCGTTGAGCCAGTCCCTCATCACTCTTCTGCTGAAAAATAAATAAGAGGCAGGGACCAGCAAAGTTACCTTCAAGCAAGATAGGCCACGTGGTCAGGAGCCAACGACAGATGAACTAAAAGAGTGTAGAGGAGAGGCTTCTAAACGGACTCTGAGAAACAATGCCCATTCCTAAACCCACTCGTACTGAAAAAGATACTGGACACTTATCTAATGATGAACCTGTCCATTGAAGGTCATGGCCCTTGAGGACCCACTGTTTGCTGGCCACAATAGTAATTTGTTTAATAATTATATTTACACTTGGTTTCTGGTACTTGGAAAAAGTGCTTACGCTTGATATTCTGTTACCCACTGAAAAAATCCCCACTGTGTCTCTACCCTTCGTGCATCTGCACACTCCTCCTCCTCAAGACTTCCAACATAGAAAGGGTTACCATAATAACACTCTTCTGATGATCATGAATGCAACCCATACGATTCTGAACAAAACGTATTGCCGGGTGTGTTCACATTTGCTGCAACATAGGAAAAAGGGACTGGGCTGGTATATTCGTCCCCTTCCCTTAACTACTGCATGCTATGCCTCGCTCAGGGCACTATTCTTTGGCCGTTGGAATGATAGTATTAATCTAAATGAATTTGAAAAACGAGTCTTAACACCTCTGGGATGTTCTCTCTTTGCGAATAGGAGCAAGCTTAATGTTGCTTCTATTAGGCCTTCTGATAGACTCTCTGGACCTTTGCAATCACTGATTTCCTTTAAGATGGCTCACGTAGGCAACCGGGATGCCATGCCTCCTTCCTCTACTATCAATTATAGTCCCAACTCTGTTCCTTTCTGCATACAAAGAGAAGGTTCTCAGCCAATGGGTACATTTGAGGGTTGTACTAACATTGCAAATCTAACCAGCGAGGACAGACCTTTGTATGTAGGAGATCTGGTTTACTTTGTTTGTGGCAATGAGGCCTATCCTTGGGGTATACACGCATTTTGCCGACCTATTTTTCAACGTGGGACTTTTCATCGTCAGAATTTTCATCGCCAAAAACCCAGTTTTTTCAATTTTTTATTTTGGGGGGTGTTTTGTAGGGGTTGGGGTATGATTATAATAGTAAGGGGGGACCTAGAGGGGAATGCCCATAATAATAAAAAAAAAAAACAGGGTTTTTGGCGATGAAAATTCTGACGATGAAAAGTCCCACGTTGAAAAATAGGTCGGTGAAATAACGTAGAACCATCCTTGGTTACCCAGAGATTGGCAGGGTACTTGTTACTTCGGTATTTTGTTGCCAGGAGTATATGTTGCCACCACCACTGAAGTTTCTAGAGCTCGTCCAAGGCGGGATGAGAATGGTGATACTCCTTCACAAGTCTTGGGTGATGTTGCAAAATCCTTTGTGCCATTCTGGGGACATATAATGAATTCTGAGGATATCAGAAGACTAGCAAGGGTACTAGAAAAGACCATCAATAGGACCACCGATATTTTGTACAACATGACGCTAGAGCAAAAGGCAATTAGATTAGTAGCCCTCCAAAATAGGATGGTGTTAGACATCATCCTAGCTGAGCGTGGTGGGGTATGCAAAATGTTGGGATCAGCATGTTGTGTTTTTATACCCGACTCCTCACCTACTATATTCCAGACAATTCAAAATCTACATACCTTTAGTACTGAAGTACATGTCCCAGAGGGAAACTGGAATCTTAGTGCTTGGTTCTGGGAATTGTTGCGATCATGTTTTTTTTGCAGTCCTTATGATAATTCTTGTTATTATACTCCTTTGTTGTTGCTGTATACAATGTCTCCCTGTCATATGTTCTATGATAGGATGATGTTGTGCACAAACAATAGGTATACTAGGACCTGAGATACATATGCCTGAGAAAGCTACCAATGCCTTAGTAAGGCAGAATATTACCATCAAAGAGCGAATGGCGATTGATGTCTTTGAAGAATGCGTTTCAGGATGTACAGACATTGATGCATAGGGTTTTGAATAATACAAATGTCTGAGTAATGCTCTTGGCTTAGGCCAAAAGGAGGGTTTGTTAAACCATATTCGCATAATACCGTCTGGTTATGAACATTGGCCTAAGCACATTCACATTGTACAGAAAACTGTGTTTAAAATGCCTTGAATAGAAGTCTACTTCGCTGCCATCTTAGAACCATCTGCCATTTTGATTCTAACTCCTGCGTTCTGTTCCAAAATACTAAACTGTGTTTTCGGCTGCAGCTGCGCAGAGTGAACTTTGGGCTATGTCAACATTAAGACTGCTGAGAGCAGAATGTTTGTTCTGTGCAAATAAACCTTGTGACTAGAATGAACTGCAATCTAAGCGTTGTCTGCGCCCACAGCCTCATCCTCGTTCAAACAACAGAACAGAATGCAAAACAACTAAAACCGTGTGCTTTGGCAGAAACTCTTTGTGGTAATTCTTGAAACTGGACTTACTCTAAGCCTGGAGAACCAACATCGCCATTGAATCTTCATGGACAAGTAAATATGTTAAATGTGTTGACCCCTTAAGTACCAAGGGTGAGGTATCCCTGTTGAGGTATCTCGTCCTTGGCACTTAAGTGGTTAATGAAACAGAAAATGTTAGAAGGCATTGAATGACAAAATACGAAAATCACCAAAAAAGGCCTTGGCACTGGGGGGGAAAACCCATGGCAGTTAAAAGGTTAAACGATATTGTCATATTTGTCATGTGAACTGGGCATGAACCCTTGTATGTAACTTATTAGTTTGGAGAAGGGCTGGACAATGACCGGGATGGTGTATAAATAGAACATGTTTTGGGATATCCAGCACTCACTCCCCTCACAGTGTCTGCTGGTACACACTGCAAGGTGTTGGGAGCCCAGATAGCTATCTTATTTTGCCTTTGAATCTGTACAGAAATAAAGATACTTGTATCTTTTGACCCGTGATTGGCGTATTTCATTTTTGTGGTACTAAGCCTTGATATTTCTTTGGTCTTTCAATGGGCTATTATTCTCGACTTGATATACGTCAGGAGGCTTTGGCCCCATACCCCTCACCTGGGGAGGATGACACCAGATACCATCAGATTAGAGCGACTGACCCGGAAGTGAAGAGCCACGCGGTTCCAGGAGGATATTCGGAAACCGAACAGGGACTACAATTGTTTACAATGTGTTCTATTGTGCTAGAAAGTGGGTGGGATAGCTGAACAGATGTGTGACCAACGTACGGAGACAAGACCATGAGGGTATATAAGGAAAGGTGAACTGGAGGCGGGGTGGGTCATTTATTTGGGCGATGGGTTGATAGGATGCTATCTGTTTATGCTGGTTGGAACCAGTAAATAAATAAAATCTTGCTTTGTCCATTCTCGATACAAATCCTGAGTCCTTTACGTTCGTAGAATCAACCCACCTAAATACACCATCCCTCAAAGGGACTGGCGAGACAACAGTATTCCAAGTTACATACACACAAGCACTCTGGAAATTGATATTGACCCTACACACAACCTACTCAAGCTCCTCAATGAAGAACTGAACGCAAAAAACGGACTAAACTACAGCCCCCACATCAGAGTCAATCAAAATACAGGAGGAACCGATGTCCAATCACCATACTGACACAATCCCCAAAGGACAAAAAAGCCTGCAAAACAAAAAAGATTCACCGCAGTCTGGTCGATGCTAGATCAATGTCAAAGCATAGCACAGTGATACAGAAGATCTTCAGTGAACAGGGAACAGACATGGTTTGCCTCACAGAAACCTGGCTAATGGATGGCTTTAAGGTAGTTGCTCACACACCCAAGATCACCTCAGAATCACAATGACACCATTGTTAAAGAGCCCATCAAACCAATGCATCCTTCCTACTCATCTATAGACCATCCACATGCAACCACATTTCACAGAGAAATGTGTAGACGCCAAAACCAGCACCACAATAGAACACAACCACCTGATCATCTAGGAGACTTTAACATGTGATTTGAAAAGGAGAAGACCAACTCTACCTCAAATCACTAACATCAGAATGATCCACCATGCACCTACAACACATGCTGAAGGGCAAAACCCATGCAGCTCAGCACACTCTGGATGCAGTCATCTGCAAACAAAGTCTAATTACAATTGCTTTCCCAATAAACATTCTCTGCAGCGGCCATCTCGTGATACCTTTTGATTCATGCTCAAAGGCAATTACACACCACCCACATAAATCTAACTCCAAGGGCCTCATCAGGGCCTTGGCGGTATCCTGGCAGTATTACCTCTGGGATTTTGCCAACGCAAATAGCGTTACCACTACTCGGTCTGGCGGAATTTGCGCTGGATCATGAGTAGCGGTAAGGCGGTTAAGCCCCATTTTTTGGCGCTATTAGTGCTGGTGCAATTAGCGCCAGCACTAATAGTGCCAAAAACAGGTGGAATGTGGAGATTGTTACCTCCAGCAAAAAGCTGGAGGTAAAACTCCAAACATTCCGCTCAACTCATGATTGAGTCAGTCCTTAAATTTGGCGGTAATAGCATTATCGGCACATTTAAGGGCTACCGACCAACTCGTGATGAGGCCTCAAATCAGAAAAGAAACAGGAACACCTCAACACCAGACTAGAATCCACAAAACCACTAAATGCTCTTCTTGGCACACTTTCACCAGAAGAAATGATTACGCCACTGCAAAAATGAATCACAGAAGCTTTGGATGCTGTACAAATGAAGAAACTCATTGCCCCTACCAGAAGAAGATGGTTGCCAGATGATTTTGACTCAACCACAAACCCTAAAGAAATCCAATAGGAAACTCCAACAAGCATGAAGGAAACATTACAACCAACAGGACAAAATTGCATATCAAAAACAGATATGGCTCTATAAAGCTGAAATCCTAAAAGCAAAGAAACTGCAGTATGCCAAACGTATCTCAAAAGCAAGCATCAAATAGACAGAGGTATTCAGCATCATCAGTGGGATAAGTAACCCACCATCTTGCAATAATGTCCCTACTCCCTCGCAGAAACTCTGTAATGGCCTTGCAAACTACTTTAAAAACAAATAAACATTCAACAAGTCATCAACTGTATGCCCATGGACATGGGACCATTGGCCCAAACCTAGATGCAACCACTATACTGAACTACTTCACACTGATCTCAGTGGAGCACTCCACTAAACCAGTGAAGGAAATCAACAAAGCCAGCTTGCTAGTAGACCCTTACCCACCAAATATCTGCAAGAGCAATTTCAGCAAATGTGCACTGGCAGAGAACTTCTAAACCTCATTAAGTATTTGCTGGAAACACGAACCGTGCCTAGGAGTTTCAAAACTGCCTACATTAAACCACTACTCAAAGATCCCTAAGAACACACTGAAAACCTCATCAACTACCAGCCTATTTCAAGCATCCCTTACCCTGCCAAACTGCTAGAAACCTATGTACGAGGACAAATGCTGAAACACGTGGAAACCAACCACCTACTGGACCAGTCGGCTTCAGGCCTATGATAGGAACTGAATCAGCACCTCTTTCCATCTAGGGTGACGTAAAAATGAACTCACAGTCCAACATTACTTCTGCCTTGGGACTATTAAAACATTCAGTGGATTTTGACACAGTCAACCATGTAACCCTCATCAAAAAGATACACGAAGCAAGGATAAGCAACACTGCACTACAGTGGATTAAATCCTCCTGACAGAAAGAATGGCTACCACTTGGCTACCACCCTTCAACTCAGCAGAACACACACTCACCTGTGTGGTTCATTAAGGATCATCCCTCTCACCACTACTTTTCAACATTTACATGATCACACCATGAAAACCCCCCAAGGGACATGGTTTCACATACTACAACTATGCAGAGGATGATCAAATCATCTACAAAATCAATACCAGCGAGTACATAAATTAAAACCTTGTAAACTGCCTCTCACAAATTCAATTCATGGATGAACAACAACAGTCTTGTAGTGATCCAGAAATCATGATCATGCCCAACAACCTCTCAAAACCACACCATATGCCATGGACTATTGAAACCTGAACCCGAAAGGAAACAACCAAAGTTAAAAAAAGCTCAGCAGTTTCAGGGACAACTATTTATAACACTGGAACCTCAAGTCAAGCTGAGATTACCCTTTCTCACCTTCCCACACAGAACACGTGCCATCATCTCTCTCATCATGTCAATAGAACACGCCAAAAGTCTCTACCTTGAAATGCCTGACTACCTCACCAACAAACTGCAACAGATCCAGAATGCAGCAGCACTCCTCCAAAGACTCAGCAATAGAAAATACATCACACCAGCGTTAAGATCACTTCGCTCGCTGCTAGTCAAGAAAAGGATCTATTTCAAAACGCTTTGAATTGTTCAGAGAGTAATTCATGGCCAAGGAGCAGAATTCTGGTAAGAAAGAAATCTCCATCTATAGGCCAAAAAGAAACCTGAGGTCTAGTAATGACATACGTCTTGAACCTAAACAGTATTCGAAAATGAAATATGGTGGATCAGCCTAATCAAACATCTCAATACATCTCTGGACTTTCTTCTGCAAGCAATATGCAAAATAAAGGAATATCGGACCTTCAGGAAAGAACTAAAATATGGCTTTTTGATTTGCTGACCTAACTCGCGAACCATAGCTAGTGATCAAAGGGAAGGGTGCAGCTTTATTGAAAAGAGGTACATCATGAAGTACCAGGACTTGGTTTGGGATGCCAGGTCATGCTATCCAAACAGATTGTCCAACCAGTGAAAGAGAGACCTAACATTGTTAAACAGTTAACCACTGCACAGTGAGTTTCAGTTTAGTCAATAAACAACCTATGCAACAATGATTCAACTCAATACCCTCATATGAGTATCACTCCCTTACCCCCTTCTAAACCTACTAAAACTCTCCATACTCTTGTAAGCACACCACACACTAAACAACTTATCAACACACACACACAGTAGCCCCAACACCCACACCACACCCACACTGTCACAGAACATCAAAATTCCACACATCCTCCAATATTTCACACAATCACAACACAGTCAATGCCAATACCTCTCATAAGGACATAGCGCCTGCACTCCCACTGAACCATACACCTAGAAGCAAACCCACACACAGCAACCATTTTTTCCAAACAGAAACTACCAAAACAAAAGCAAAAGCATTTGTGCACTCTCCCTCTCATCCAATTACCAAACCTAACACGTCCTCTTTTTTCAGATCCACCTGAGCACCTGGAGACCAGGCAAATGGCAGCCGTGCACAGTATATATCCATTAACATAACAGAATATTTAGGAGACACCCATGGACTGTCATATCAAATGCCATGGAGAGATCGAACAAAACCAGCAAGTAGAGCAGGCTCCTCCTGTCACTCAGAACATGGTACACATCATCCAGAACCTTGAGGTTGGTGGTGTAGGTGCTGCAGGCGACAGGATGACCTCCAGGTTGAAAAGGAAGCTAATAAATGCTGCTTATGAACTGAACAATGTAGATGATCGGAGACACTATTTCAAGAAATGCTCTGAAAAAATGTAAAGAAGTAAAAGGGTAGATGTTGAATTAACTATCAGGATTTACATTTGTTTTTTTTGTAACAGAAGAACATGTCCTACTCTAAGCACATCAGATAAACTTGCTCAAGTGAAAGGTTCACTTATTGAACAATTAAGGCAGCAAAAGATTAAAAGCATCTCTTATACTTCAATGCTGTACAAGGAGTGTCAGCATAAAAACTCAGTTTAGTTTGGGCCTTTGCTGACAAGGGAGTATCTACGTTTCAAAGGAAAAAATCCAAACAAATGTTAGATGTCTCAGTAGATATATTTACATTAGCTAGGATTCTCGGACTGTTGACAAGAATTTAAATTGTTCTCGGAGAAAAAGTAAATACATTCCTGACATTTTCTTTTCTCCATACATCTGTTAAGGGTGGCATGGTTGGATATTTCAAGGATTTTAAGAGACAAAATTGTTTTTAGGGTGACTGACAGGATTCAGTCATATGAATATAATAATCAATTTTTGCAGCACAGATATTACCAGGGTAAATATGACGTACATCTTTTAAAAGGACCAATAATACATTTTTACTTCCTGGTGGTGTTGGTGCTTAGCAATACAGGATCCCTATATTTAGTCCACCTTTTCCCTGCCCTTTGTCCCCGAGTTGACACTTTGGAAGCAGGCAGTTTCCTAAATGATCCTTCTAGCCCATATGATTTCAAGATCTGACTTTTAAAACCATTTCCATTTGAAGCAGTGAGATTCACTGTGCATCACAGAAGCCGGCAGCCTGCAATCAGCACCAACAACACATGCTCACTTCCTGGTAGATTTGGCGCTGAGCTGAAGAATATCCTTTAATTTCGACCACTATTTTGCTTGGCCTTTGTCCCTGAGCAGCAATTTCTGGAGCAGGCCATACCCTCCGAACCTTCAAACCCTTATGCATTGTGAGGAGTCAGAAATGAGAGACGTAGACAAAGTTGTAATATCCTCATTGCCAGACACTTTTATGAAACAGAAATGGGTTGGATAAACACCTTTCTGACCCTATTCTAAAGTAGTCTAATCTGACCCTCACACTAGAAACTAAGTGGTGCAAGGAAATGTCTCTCACTTGTGTTTAGCAAAAAGTGTTTATCACCAAAATATAAAGATAAATCCAACAGAAAGTTATCTCCAAGGAGAAACCCTTGGTTCCAGACGGTGGTTCCATTCCCCTGGATATTTAGGTGGAATGGCAAAAAATGTTCTTTAGAACAACAGTTTTTTTGGTTCTTTATACTGTATTCACAAAGTTACTAGATTCACAAAAGTTCTTATTCACATAATAATTTCCGCAATGTGCTTTCTTCAACTTCTCTAGTACTTTAGCGGATTACCTAGTATACTCCTTTACCAAGTATCCTCTTGTGAGCTCTTCATATCTCCTGGTATACTCCCCTGCCAGGTATCTTGTCACAGTGTAAAAAGTCTTTGTATGATTTCAAGTGCCTGGTGTAACTGGCCATCAGGACGTCGTTCATGTGCTTCTTAATTTCCCTGGTATACTTCCTGCCAGGTATTTTGTAACATAGTTAAACTTTCCTCTGCAGTCTTGGGTGGAACTCCTGATATACTCCCCTGCCAGAAATCCTTTTATGGGTTGTGTGGGAGCGATGACCCCCTGCAACGTGATCGGAGAGGTGCCTCGAGGCCGGCGCCGAGCGGCGAGATCCGGGACGCCCCCCAGCGAAACCATCAACTCCGCGGCCGACCAGCCTGTGCGCACTACGAAGAAGGGTCAAGGGTTCCCGGTTGATGAATACCCAACTGAAAAGCTGCTCGCCGAGGCAGGCCACGGCTTGGATGGGGTGCGAGCCTGACTGGGTCGGACTGCGAGCGGCGACCCTCGTGTCACCTGACTGAACACTTGAGTGCCGGTTGCGATGGTTATGAAGGAAAGGTAAGAGGAAATAGGGGGGCAGGTGGTAACAGGTAGTAGGGAAGAGTCGGGCCTGTGTGAGTGATGATGAGGCATTTCTGATCTATCCTTTATATGGCCATTAGGTTTTGGTAAGAAGTGAATAGAAAAAGAGAAGTGGTATCCTAGCCCGAACAGGGTAGAAGGCGGCACCGCTTAGCATTGTCTCGTCCAGTGCAGAATAAATAAGTGAAGTTACAGAGAAAATAGTAGGAGTCTCGTATATTGAGTAGACTCGGAGTAGTTATTTAGAACACTCTTTTTCTGGGTACGAAAGGATTCTTGGAAAAGAGTAAGAGGGTGTAAGAGGTGGGGAGTGAATGAGAAGAGTAGGCGAAATGGGAAAGGGGGTGGGGAAAAAGAGCAACGGGGAAGAAAACGCGCGCAGGTAGTGCATGTGCATGATAAGTGTTATATGTGCTTTTGTGTTCTGTCCATTTTTTGTCAAGTTTATCCAAGTACTGTGATTAATTTGTGGTTAAAGTGGCAAAATATGCAACAATGAACTGTTGAATTTGAACATGCAATAACTAAAAGATTAACGTTGAAAAGGGGGTTGATATATATATATATATACATATATATATATATCTTGATACATATATGTGCATACAACTTACAAGTAATTGACAAAACTCGTGGGAAATCATCCAAATGGTGAAGAAGTGATTAAGGGGAAAGGGAGGTCAAAAGGTAAGTACAGACAGAGGGAGGCAAGGAAACATAGTCATGGGAGGAATAACACCACTAGCACATATTTGTCAGCACCTTCCGATATACAGTGAGAAAATACAAAAATACCATGATCAATGGTTGACGGAGATAAAAGGGGACAGTGTGACACCAATCTGGCCAGAGGGTGGGTCATTCGACAAAAGAGTATTAGATCTAGTATCTACACACTTGTTAGCAAGGTATAAGGGGAAACAATTGCAAAACAGAAGGGAAGTACTAGACCTATGGCGAATGTTTGAAGAAGTTACGCCTGCAGCAGAGGTAAGTAAAGAGAAAGTGAATGAAACACAGAAAACACAGGAAGTGGTAAGTGGAACGCCAAAGGGCGAGTGCACAACCACTACAGCTGAAGGCCACACAACTAAAATATATCCTCTAATGCCCAGACCAGCAGTAGGATATAGTTAGCCCCTGCACGTACCAGCATGTCCAACTCCTACACCTACAACAGGAGCAGTTGCCACAGCACCACCCCCCTATGATAAAGGAGGGTTGTATGGCCCAACAAGTGCACCCCTCGTGAATTTAGCACATATCACTGGAGAATTGGACCACCAGCTAGCGCATGCACAGATCGAGATAACGCGGCTACGAGCATTGTGCGACAGGAGCCAAATGCTACCAGGGGGAGGAGAGGTGCCTCCATTATCCATAGCGGATCTAACACCAACATTGAGCACAGCAGGGGAAGTGGCACAAGTGATCTCAGAGCCAGCACGGTCAGTATCATCACAAGGAATACACGTACCGCAAGGACAAGAGAAAGAGTGGCGGTCAGGGGGGTTCCTGTTTCATCTAAATGACAAACCCGTCAGGATTATACGCCCACCCACCCCAGACAGTGAGAGAGGAGAAGGAAGGGAAGGGAACAATGAGCAAGAATCAGAACTAGAAGAAGTGTGGAGTGACTTAGACGAATATGAAGAGGCAGTTGCCGAGACCGGGTCCCCATTGCCAAACCGCCGGTACCCAGACACACCATCGCCACCACTATGGGTGGCTAAGACAGCGAGGGGGAAATATGTTGGTAAGTAAGACAAAGAAAGGTGCAGTAAGTAAGGTAGGGAAGAAACACAAGTTACAAATGCCATTGATACATAAAGGAGCAGTTAGGCCACATTACATTCCGTGGGCTCAAATGGATAAAAACAACTTGCTAAATGTCCTGCCCCCACTGTCGGGAGGGGCTGGGAAATGGATACACGCCTTTGAGAAAAACACAGCAGGAGTGCCGCTAGCGATAGGGGATGTGAAGAGCTTATTAGTGTCAGCAATTGGTGACCAAGCAGACGCAGTGTGGGAAAAGGCCGGATTTCCTAGAGTAATGATGAGTTGTGACCGCCACGATGGATCAGCGTTCAATAATGTTCTAGCACCGGTATGGGATGCATTGAGGCGCACGTTTCGAGATATTCCAGATTTACATTTAGTGATGCAGTGCACAATGGAGGAGAACGAGGATCCTACGCAATTCATACTGCAGGTGCAGGATTTATGGAGAAGCGAAACTGGCACGGCATGGAACCAGTCCACCGCCTTGTTTTACTTTATCATTAAAAAGGGGCTCCCAAAGGAGGTGCAGAAGGCCTTGGACAAAATAGCTGGGATAGAAGCTAAGGGCTGGCCTGAAATACAGAGTATAATTGTGCACCACTGCAGGAGGATCAAAGAGAGCGAAAAGGAGATAGCACAAAAAAGGCTGGCAGATGAGGCAAAGCTGGTACAGAACAAATTAGTGAAGGTCGCCACCGTCAACGCCAGCGCAACCACAGACCGAGAAAACGAGGGGGACAAGGAGCGGGAAACAGACCAGCAACAATAGCAGCACTGCAGGCCACAGGAGGACAAGGACAGTGAACGGAGAAGAGCAATACGGTGGACAACAGTGGCAAGACAGACCAGCAAGAGGAAGAGGTGGGTACCGTGGCCAGAGAGGGGGGTTTGAAGGTATGGGAAATAGAGGTTTTGGTGGTCAAGGAATGAGAGGCGGACCACAAGGATCATGCTGGAACTGTGGGAGATGGGGACACTACTTTAGAGATTGTAGAATGCAGCCTTCAGGGTACTTCCAGGCGCAACAGCCCATGGAGAACGAACAAGGTTGGGGGTGTCCACACCCAGGTAGCCCCTACGGACTACCGATGGGAAGTGGGAGACAACAAAACTGCTGCTATAACGAACCTCAGGTACAGCAAGGACAGCAACCACCACCACAACCAATGGCAAGACAAAATGCAGTGGGAAGCGTGACCAGTAATTGTTATGCAACATCTGCAAACAGTGCGCCCGCACCATACCGTGGCGTGACCGTGATCGGAGATAATGTCTTCTCCGTGCCAGGGAAAGACATTCAGATTAGGACAGCCCACAGGGAACACTTGCGTGTCCAGTCCTATCCACCACCCTATGTGCAGAAGAGGAACCACTAGTTGGGGCAGAGATAGGAAATAAGAAGTTTATCTTTATGGTAGACTCTGGAGCAGAGAAATCCTGTGTTATGGAAGGGCGGTTTCCGCTCTCAGGCAGGAATTTATAGACGCAATAAACCTGCTGGGTAGAGATTTGTTGAGCAAATTGAATATGACGATCTCTTTTACAGAACGAGGAATAGTGTGCTCAACACCAGGAGTATGCCCAGTACGAGAAATGTTGATGATCAGCACAGTGATAAATGAAGTTGTGGTGCGAGGGGTACCCATTGATATAAGCATGTTCATATATGGTATCGCGGTGTTAGCACGAGTGGTGCCAGAGATAACGAGAAAAGAATCAGATTTCATATTCCGCCCAATTGCACATAGACATTGTACCAGGCACAATAATGTCCATAGACATTGAGGCAGATCAAGTATCCAGCAAACGTATTGTGGTCATAGGACTGGATGCGCAGAGGTGTGAGTGGAGGACTGTGTTATGCATAGACCCAAACGTAATGCTACGAGAGATAACAGATGAGGAATTGTTCACTGATGGTGAGGATGATAGAGAAATAATAATGGAAATAAGCATACCATGTGATATTATGGTCCAATACAGAGAGGTACATAACCCATTGATGGCTAGCGTTAAAGCCCCACTGACTATATTTGAGGAAGACATGACAAAAGTAGCACCTGAAATTTGGACCACCGGGCCCCATGATGTAGGGCTGCTGCATGAGGTGACACCAATAAAAATAAAACTGAAACCAGGTGCAATGCTGCCGAGAGTAAAACAATATCCCATATCAAAAGAAGCGGAGGAGGGAATTAGAGAGACCATAAATGCACTCCTGAAACAAGTCATCATAGTGCCATCAACCTCCCCATGTAATACAGCGATTTTCCTGATGCAAAGGGAGGAGCGTGGAGGATGATCCAAGATTTCCGCCCACTCAATAACGTCATTCAAAAAGAGTTCCCATTAGGGCCTAACCCGGCATCAATATTCTGCAGTGTGCCAAAAAAATCAACAGGTTTTACTGTAATTGACTTGAAGAATGCTTTCTTCTCCATACCACTCAACCCAGGATCCCAGTACCTGACAGCGTTCACAATAGGGAACAACAGATATGAACACCGCCGACTCCCGCAAGGGTATTGTGAAAGCCCCAGCATTTTTAACAGGGTGTTACGGGAAGACATTGGAAACATAGATGTAGAGAGCACCATCATTCAATATGTAGACGATTTGCTCGTCTGTAGCCATACAGAAGAAAAGTGTTGAGAAGACTCGATAGCACTACTGAATGTGCTAGCTGCCAAAGGATACAAGGTAGACAAAGGGAAATTGCAATACTGCCTTGCCGAGGTTGTATACCTCGGACAGTTAATATCAAAAGATGGGAAGCGAATACTCCCAGACAGAGCAGCTGTTATACGCAACATAACAATACCAAAAACTGTGAAAGACATGCAAACATTTCTTGGCATTTGGAATTATTTCCGAGCATGGATCCTTGATTACGCGGCATATACACACCCCCTACTACAAGTGTTAAAAGAGGCACAGAAGAATAGGGCAACAATAAAATGGACGCATGAAATGATAATACAGTACTTGAAATTAAAAGACCTCATCGATGACGCCCCAGTCCTCGCGAATCCAGATTATGAGAGGGAATTTTTCTTGTTTTCACACTGCATTTGGACACTGATGACAGCAGTACTGACACAGAAGACATCACTAGGTCATAAACCATTGGCTTACTACAGAGAGACACTAGATCCAGTAATGCAAGGCCATTTCACGTGCAAACAGGCCCTCGCAGCTGCGGCCTTCGTGATTGAAAAAAGCGCCACCATTGTCATGGGATGTTCGGTAACGCTATATGCGGTGCATTCCCTGTTCGCCATCCTTGAGCGATCAAAATCAACACTAACGGCACAAAGAGCAACAGCATATGAAGTAATAATTTCAAGCCCCAGCGTACACGTTGTGAGGTGCAAGACAGTGAACCCAGCAACATTTATTACAGAGCCATGCACAACAGAGGACATAAAAGAACACGATTGTGCCACATATGAGGGGGAAGGTGACGACATCCCTAAAGCAAGTGAGAATGCCCTACAGGAGGGAGAAACATATTTCATAGATGGGTCAGCATCAATAATCCCCGAGACAGGGGAAAAACACGTTGGAATGGCGGTAGTGCACATGGAGGAAGATGAATATGAGACAATTGTGCAAAAGCGCCTCCCATCCCATTATTCAGCACAGGCAGCAGAATTAACTGCCTTGATTGAAGCCCTGTGCACAGCCAAAGGCTGTGCGGTGACAATATACTCAGACTCAGCCTATGCAACTACCACGGTGCACTCAGGGCTGTCACGGTGGTGTAGAAGAGGATTCAGGAGGGCAGACGGTTCTCCAGTACAGCATGCAACATTGTTGAATTAACTGATAGATGCATTAGCAGTACCATCGGTAGTGGCAGTGGGCAAATGCCAAGCCCTTACCAACAACACAGATGCCATCTCATTGGGAAACGCGGCAGCCGACGTAGCCGCGAAGGAGGCCTCGTATTTCAATGTGACACCAACACTTGAGTGCATCACAAAAGCAACCACCACAGACCCACGAGAGGAAGCATACAATAATACCCCAATAGCGCAGATAATAGAGTTACAAAAACGAGCGTCCCAAGAGGAGCAAGAACTGTGAGGCAAACGGGGATGTACACAATCAGCCACAGATCTCATTTGGAGACAATAGACGACAGGAAAGGTTGTAATGCCCATAGAGTTACTAGAAATAGCATTCCAACAGTTGCATTTCCCTGGCCACGTAGCGAAACAACACATTGCTGCAGACATTCAGGAACACTGGTTCGTCCCCAATTTACAAGAGCACCTTTCAAAATTCATTGTAGAATGTATAACATATGCCAAACATATAATTCTGGAATGACATAGAGAACACTGCGTGGTACCTTGCCCCGACCAACAGGACCGTTTAGAGAGCTCCCCATAGACTATTCTGATATGGGAGAGCGGTGTAACGGAGCAAGATATTTGATTGTGGTGGTGTGCCCCTTTTCAAGGTGGGTGGAAGCGGGCCCATGTTCACACCCAGACGCGAAATGTGCGGCCAAGTTCATCGTGCCGGAGGTGTTTTCACGATGGGGGATATGCGATGTGATTAGATCAGATAACGGCACGCACTTTGTGAATGACCTCTTTAAGGAAGTGACATCACATTTGGGGGTGAAGCACAAATTATGCTCAATTTATCAACCAATAGCGAATGGGGTGGTAGAAAAGATCAACAGATTATTGAAGAGTAAGTTGTCTAAGTTGTGTAACACATCGAAAAAGAACTGGGTTTATTGCTTGCCCCTAGCACTGTTCCAACTCAGGACGCAACCGTGTAAAGACCACCATTTAAGCCCCCACGAAATTGTGACTGGGAGGTGAATACACACACCAGTATCCCCGATTAGAAGAGCATCGGATGCACACAGAGCTGCCACAGTGCTGGGGGAAGAGTTCAAGGAATACCTAACCCAGTTAACACGCACAGTACGCAGCATAGCGCAACAAATAGCACCTCCTTTTACTGAAAATGGGATGACTGATACTACTAAACCGGCCACAGATAGTTCAAGCGGGCCACTAATGACGGGGGCACATGTGTATGTCCGCAGCTTTGTGAGAAGGTAGAATTCACCCAGGCTTCATGGCCCCTACGAGGTCATTTATAGTACACCCACCGCGGTGAAGGTGAAGGGATTGAAGTATTGGGTGCACTTATCCGATGTGAGGGGGGCACACAATAGTACAATCCCCCAGGAGGAGCAAGACAGCGCTACTGGGACAACAAATTAGGTTGAAGGAAAATAACAAAAGAGTCAGTAAAAGAATATGCAGAGATAAAAATGATGATATGTATTTTGTTCTGCACAGCTTACTTCCTCCTTCTTTCTTTTCTGTCTCTTCTCCCCTCTCCTCTTCAATTGGCCAGCATATTGTCTATATACCTCACCTATCTCTCCCCCTCTATCTCCCAGCTTCATTTTTCGATGGTTGTCTCTACAGCAAAAGTACATGAACAATGGAGTAACAGAACAAGCCTGACTGAAAATAATGATTAAACGTTAAGTTGAACAAGAATGTAAATATATGTATATATTGTGATGACTTAGATGTTATTTTTTATTTTATTCATTTATAGTGTTTTTTGGTTAATAAAAACCTTATAGACTTATTCAAACAACTTAAGAAATTGCATTTCATATCATTAATACATTGTTAAAAATGTTAACAGAGTTCATACAATACTTAATTCACAATTCATAATTCCTAGTTAATTTTGCAACATATTTCAATGATTTCATCCAAGTATATAAAACATATTGAAAACACATTAAAAATATTAAATATGCCATGTTAGAGCCCCTCCCCTTTCAATACCATCTAGCCTTCATCACACCTGAATGGAAAAAGATCCTAGTACTTAATTTTGTATACAACTAATATTCATTACAATAGCAGAAATTATGGAATAAGTCTTAAATATTCAAATCGTACTTCCAAAAAAAAGAAAACATTTACATAATCAAAGGTCTCGAAGCAACTAAAGACTATATTCATATCCTACTCAACCATATTGTCATCTTACTAGACTTGTCCTAAAATATCACATTACTGTTGGGCAATGCCTCTAACATTCTTGTAATTTCTAGGCATATATGGTAGGCTGCACTGACATGGATCAGCGACTCTGCTGAGTATATGCTAGACCAGAATTGGTCAGTTACTAGCGACCTAACATCATGTATTAAGTCCTTGTATCCTTTATAATACATCTCAGTGAATTTATCACATTCTGTCAGAAGGTGTCTTATTGTTTCATTCTCTTTTTTGCAAATTCTGCATATCCTTCTTTCTCTCGGTATACCTATCCATCCGCCAACGTATTCATAACTGGGAACAATGTTAAATCTTAATGAGTAATAAATCTAGAGAGATCCCTGTTTACTACCTACAGCAAATAGCTACAAGACGTGGAAACCTTTAAACCCTGCAAGCTATATATTTCGTATCTGCTCTTTTTACCCAATAAGTCCAGATTGTTACAGGGGTCCCATTGCATAGATGTTTTCTTCAATGTCTTAAAAAATCCCTCCATCTCCATCTGCACCTTGGGTAACTTCATGTTAATTTCATTCAGAAAATCTAAAGTGGTAGCAGACACATCTGTTAAGGCCAAATATTGCTATTTTTTACAGTCATACATCTACCCAAGACTTTCAACATGCTTTCTTCTCCATCACTTTGCAACATGATTTTAGTATATAACTTGCAGCACTTTATTTTCCATAAGGTGGAAAGAGAAGTAAGTCCTAATTCATACCTGATAGCCTCTATAGGTGTAGAATTGGCCAATCTTAAATGATGTTATATGTGTTTTGTGTTTGAGGTATAAATTAGATTTTGACTGGAGTGACAAAATGGAAAGGATTTCTGGTGTTTACAATAGGGGGTATTTGTGGGATGACTACAAGCCATCAAGAACATGGTTATTAGAAGGTCTTCGTCAGGAGGAAGGGGCGAATGCATGTCTCGTCTGATGGACTCACCCGACAGCTACCTCATCCTGAGTGATCCTCCCTCATATATCCACCCCCAGGGTCAAGATCTGATAGCAACTGCCATCCCCTGGTCACATGGCAGGAGATCACTGCTGGGGAATCAGTGATGACTCTACCGGATTCATTGCAGCATCCAATAAGTCAATGTCCAGAGGTGTCCTCAGCCTGATGTCCTCAACTAATAGCTGCACAGACAAAGGCAGATTCTGTTTGCCCCTTTTCCGGCCTGGTGAGGCCACAGGCCCTGCCTGGTCTGCCTACATTTGGATCAACACAAATACACTGAGTTGCATTGTAAGTAAAAATTTGCAATGCATACTTTCTGCTTATTTCTTCTAATACAGACCAATTTGTTATCTTCTGTTTACGTGTCCATGATGTAGGTGTAAGGCCCTGCAATGCTCGGTGCATTTAAATAATACATTCTGACCTGTCCTTGTGCATTTAAAATGTGTGCAGGGCACTAAGTACTTTATTCTTGTGCATTTCACTGATATTTCTGTATTGTTGTGTGAAATAAAAAACGTAATCTGGTCTTAAGGACCTGTAATATTTGGTGCCTATGCATTTCTATTGCATATGACCTGCATTTAACCAAAATTCAATCTGGACCCTAAGGCCCTGCATTATTATTGCCTATGCATTTACATTGAACCTTACCTGCATTTAAAAAAAAGAATCTGGTTCCTATGGACCTTCATTATTACCAGTGTATTTATATTCTTCCTGACCTGCACTAAAAAAAGAAATGTGTCCCGAAGGCCCTGTATTACTGTGGGTGCATCGCATCTACATTTGAAAACTTAATCTGACCATTATGGCGCTATATTATCGGTGGCATCGCATCACACTCAACCCAAACTGCCCCTGGCTGCGCTATTGGTTAAAATAGATAGTAATCTTGAAAACTACCCTAAAGAACTGTAATTACATACATTTCCCAACTGAATTTAGGTCAGAAAACTTATTAAAACACTTTATAAGTTCTGTTTTGATATTAACCCAGACATCCCTAAAGCTGACTGCCATTGGGGCCTTGAAAACAAAGAATGGTGCACTAACATGCTAATCTTTTATCCACATATGTGGCAGATTACCCTAAAAACCTCTAAACATAGGACTACAGTAGGACCCAACCATTCCGCTACACATAAAAGTCAAACTGTTCAGAAACAGATACAATATTGGAACCATTATGCTCCAGGCTTAAAACACAACCTAAGTTGAATTTTATGACAGACTTCCCAAACTTATCAGATTACTCAGGGACAATACAAATGTACAACTGAGGCCTAACCCTCAAAGCACCTTTTGCCTTACCAGATAAGGAAATCACTCAATGCCAACAACACAACACAGACATTCTCCAAAAAAATTCATCAAAGGAGGAATGTACAAAACCTCAGAATCTCAACACTCCAACACTCTCTCCCCAACCTAAGAAATCAGAAATCACAAACTTAAATATAGAAATAGTTAACAGCAAATCAACATCTGCCTATGCATAGAAGAGTTTAATGTAAACTTACTAGGAATCACAGAAATGTGTTTCACTGACAATTACCAAATAGACATTGGGCCTCATTCCGAGTATGGAGGTAACCAAGCCGCTCTCAGCGGCATGGCTACCCCCATACCAGATACAGGATCCGGGTTCCCTGAATGAGGAAATACCGGATCATTCCGACCTTGGAGGGCCCTGTTGGGTGTCTTGAACCACGTTCAAGCTATTAGGCTACAACATTTGTGCTGTGGGCTTAGGAAATCCAAGAGGGCGGAAAAGCCCACATTGCACCAGAATCCAGGAAAACCACGCAGTTTTGCACACACCAAAATGGTCGCCTGGACTGCCACCCACCAGTGCGAGCGTGATAGGCTGGGAGTGCCATGAGTGAAAGGTGGTGCCAAAGGAAAAATAGCAGTGCCTGTTAGATAAAAAGCGCTTCGAAATCACCTTTGTTCCTCTGAAATGCAAGCTAAAAATGCCTATTTTAAACATTGCAAGATATTCAAAAATCTCAATGAACACCAGCAGACATTTGGCAGAATGTCGTCTTGTGTGCATACAAAATCTGGAAAGAGAAAGAGCCCAAAACAATGTTTATAACAAAACTGGCTGAGCTGTGGATGTCAGCAGCTGAAGTGAAATTGGACTGAAAGACATTAAAATCTAAATGTTTAAAATAAATGAGTGACCTACTGTTGAGTGTCACGTAGTTTGCAACTGTTAAATGTCATAGTTTTGAACTTAGAATCAGTGTTCTAGCTGCATGTGTAAAAATTGCAAGTTTGGTTTGAATGTAGAAAACTGGGATCAAAAGTGACATTTGGCTGAAGCCTGGCTTGAAGAGGGTGAATTCTGCCCGGCAACTACCCCCCGACAGGAGTTGAAACTTGATCAGCAGCTGTGTTCCCAGGCCTGGCTGCATTCTGCTGCCCCTGCCAAAAGGAGATGACACCTCTCTGATTGAATTAGGGGAGGAGCACCTGGGGACTGCAGGAAATTAAACAAAACACTGTCCTTGGCCCAGGCAAATGTTAAATTAGGGGGGTCGTAAATGGCTTCCTCTTGGAAGGAAACGGGGAGGGGCACTGCATCTGTGAGCAAGCTGAGCTTGGGGGAAGTGGATAAACCAGAAATTCCACCATGTGCTTTGGAAAACCACACCCCTTTGGGGCCAGATCATAATTTTAAAAAGATGGATAATTCATAGTGTGGACTTGTAAAAATTATATAAATAACATCATCATTCTTGTGATTTTTCTGTGCAGATTTTAAGAGGTGTTAGGACTCAGTGGTATGTTCTTGGGGATAATAGCAGAAAAAAGGTTGTGACTCCAAATGTATGCATGGTAAAAATCTGACACTTTATCATCTGAAACCCATATCCCTGGTGGACATTTGTGTAAAATCTGGAAAGGTTTAGAGGTCGTTATCTGGATGAAAAGGAGAGAATTCTGTCATAAGTGGACATGACATCTTACAAAGATAGGGATCGGATGGTTTGGTGCTACAGAAAATATGTTAACTGGACATATAATATTAGAAAAATGGTACACAGATAAATATGTATTTGGATCAGAAATAGATTTGTGTGCAATTTGACAAGGGGAGGATCCTCTGACCATAAACCTACCTCATTCCTCTGACTCACAACCCAATTCCACCAATCAAGGGAGAGAGGAGGAACTGGCCAATGATAAGTTGAGAGGGTTGGGCATGCAGAATGAGCCGACCCACCCACTTTCTAAACACATAAAAGGAGACTGTGCAGGACAGGTGGGGACATTCAATTTCCATGTCCTTGTGGAGCATGTGACAGACGACTTCACATCCAGAGATCCAGACTTCAAATCCATCAATCTCCAGAGACCGGAGAGACCAGACCCAGACCAGATCGCTGAGAGCTGACCCAGATCGCTGTGAGCAGAACCAGAGAATCAGTACACAGTGGCGAGAGAACCGCAGCCAATCCTGACCCGATCCGTGACAAAGTCGCATTCCTGTTCAAAAAAATAGTGTGAGTACTGAGCCAGAACTGTGCAAAACCAATCTCTTAGTTTAAAATATTCTAATTCAAACTATTTTAACCTATTGAGAACTGCATCATAGAAATGGTGTCCCTTCTTTTGATTCAAAGCTGCAAAACTGTCATTTGTCATTCTGAACTTTAAAATTTCATTTCGAGAATCTACCTTCACAAAATCATCCGTATCTCCGGACCCGTTTGTCCTAGGAACGTAATTTCAACTTAAGGCTAAGATTCTAAGCTCTCCAACGAGCCCTAAACCGACTTGCTACTCCTTATAGTGCCTCCGTAATTGCGCTCGACGCACACGACTAAATTGCCGCGATTTGACATTTTGCTTCATTCCAGCCACGTGTGAAAACATTTATCTTTTGCTTCCATCACGGAATTCTGTTTTCAACTTGATAACCATCCCTGAATCATTGATAGAGCTGGCCTGAACTGATTTAAAGTATCTCTCACTCACCCTGAACCTCCAATAGGGAATTAAAAGCAATTTGAGTATATTTTTGACTTCATTGCCACCACATTTAAAAGGATTTTGCCTGTGTTTAAAATCATACCTGTTTTCCTCTAAGCTCGCTGGGGGGAACTGGAACTTTGCATTGCATTTGTGTGTATTCCTGAGAATTGTGCGTGTTACTTCCATCTCCTTACATTGCATAGGGGGGGAGTGAATTGTCAAAGAAAAAGTGATCACATTATCTTTTGCTGAAATCATATCAAGTTTATTTCTGTACTGCCTTTTATTCATCTTTGCATCTCCTTGAAACCATACAGCATTCTCTAATACCTTATTCCCTGGTTCCTAGTCATAAATCACCAGAACTGTGCTATTGTAGGATTACCTATTGCTGATTACTGCTCATATTCACAAGTGTGATATCAATTATTAATTTATTATAAAAGTGCGATATATATATATATATATATATATATATATATATATATATATATATATATATTGTTTAATTCTCAAATAAACCTTTTAAATTTGCAAAACAAACTTACTTCTTGGCTCAGTGGGGTCAGGGGGATTCTAAGAGAGGGGTGTTATATAAGGGTTGTCAACCAGAGTACATGAACTGGACATAAAAATATATAAATAAGGGCTTCCCTTGGGCATCCCAGACCACTGACTTAGTGGGATTGCTTGATTGGAGTCATCAACAGCCCGGTATTTCCCCATTCAAGGAATACATCACCATTCCCATTTGAGCCCTCATAGGGCTCACTGGGAATGGGGATGATGCTAACAACAGGCCTGTTAATAATGGGCCCTTTGTTAGCACCCTGGGCTGCTAGCAGGACCCGCTAAGGGTGCCTGGTTTTACCAGGCTCCTTAGCGGGTTCCGCAAGCAGACTCGTAATGGGTTGGTAAGGGGTTGACGGCTCTGGCACCTTTACCAGCACCATTAATCCCTTACCGCCTACCTCGTAATGACCCTGATTGACCATCATTACGAGTATGCCAGTGCTACCGGTAGGTTGTCAGCAGACTCGCCTTACCGTTACCAGTGCCCGATATCCCAATATCCTGGTGTTACCGGGATACTACAGGCATTGGCAACAGCAGTTAAATTCCCATTCCATGGAGAACCACCGGCACAATTGCTAATTCTCTGCCGGTAGGTGCCTGGACTCCCAGCAAGTCGGGTAAATTCAATGCATATACCAGGCAGACTCGGAGTATGCCGGTTTGGGAAAAATGCCAGAGCCGGTAGTACCAGCCATTTTACCAGCATTTTTCCTCCGACCGGCTTACTCCTAATGACCCCCATTAACTCCATGATACCATCTGTCCATTAAAATAATATATGGCATAGAACAAATAAAAGAGAAGGAGGAGTAGCACTCACATGCCCCGAGAGACTAAAGGTATCCAAGATGGATACACATCCATTTCAAAGTATTGGGAAAAATTGGTGTGCAAATTCTTCATCAACAAGTATATCTATATGACAGTAATTGGGCTCTACCGCACTCCAGGCTCCAATTCGTCCTCAACGGTCAGATGTACTGGCAAGCATACGAGCAATCTCAAATAAAATCCTTTTAATTGGGCATATTAACCTATATTTCAACCACTCAGATAATCTGAACTCCAAACTATTCACCAAAACCATGAATAATCTGGGCTAAAAATCTTGGATTAACACACCTACCCATAAAGATGGACATGCACTTGACATTTTCTCATTTAGGGTTAGACCCCAAACAAACCATATACGTAGCACTGTCATGGTCCGATCACCACCTGAATGAATGGAAGACCCAGAGCCATTGCATAAATAACCTAGCCAAAAGAGACAACCAAAAATTTGAAATCCTTATATACAAATAAAAAGTCAACAAACATAAATTTGAAGAAAATATCACAATGCCCAAGAAGGCGAATAAAAGCGGGAACCGCCCCCCGTTCTTACTAGAGAAACTAAAAATAACTATCTCTAAGATTGGACATTATTACATCAAATAAACCAAAAATAATATTAATGAAGAACATTAACAAATTGTCCAATGATACACTGACCACCATTAAAAGTACAGGTTGCAATCTTGAACACACATGGAAGAAATCAAAGGTACCTGATGTCAAATTGGCTTGCACAACTCACAGCAGGGGCTCTCATGTAGCCATTGTAAGAAAGAAAAATGATATGATCAAAAACTTATCTCTTCTACACAATGCAAGTCTACAAACTAGTAATGAACCTAAACCCTTGGAGGAACTGGCTCAATCTGTTATACCAGCCTTCCAGCTTCAAATTGCCAAAGTTTGAACCACCATTGGTAATCAGAAATGATCAGCTGGAGCAGCTGGCATAACCAGGGCCATCCGCCTAACTTTATGGAATTCAACTCCATCACAACCAAAGAGCTGACAAAGCACAGCCTGATAAAGGAAAACCTGGCTTTCCTAGTGGAAACACTAGCCAAAGGTTGCAATGAATCACTAACATAATGGAGTTTCCTGACGTCCCTAAAGGCTGCTACCATATACCCCTCCTAAAGCTATTGAGCGCTAACCCAGCGATACTCATAAACAGCCCCCAGATATAACATACCTTTCATTGCTAATATTCTTTAAATATAACTACCACACAACTGGCCCTCCATGGTGAAGAAAACTTCCTACTGTATGATACCCAATCTTGTTTCCATTCAAACAGAAGTATGGAATTAAGTCTCTTTTTCATGAAAGATGAAATCCTGAAAGAACCTGTCAACAATACACTGACAGCCCTAATTCTCCTTGATTTATTATCTGCCTATGATGCAGTCATCCTTTGGACACTAATAAAGAGAATACAAGTACAGATGCCAACATATGACACTGTATTGGAGTGGATCAACAGCTACCTTGACAATTGCACTGTAAGGATGAAAATTGGAGATTTCAATTGAACAATGTTCGTTTTAAAGTGTGGCGTTCCCCTTAAAGTGTGGAGTTCCCCGGGTTCCATCTTAACCACATGGCTAATTAATGTTGATATTAAACCCCTATAGGACATGTTCATACTCTTCTAGAAATCATTGCACTTATGCGTGAATGATTCTCAGGTACTACTCAACTTGGACTCTAATAAAGACAATCAGCATATACATCAAATCAAGAGAATCCAGCATTAGACCATCGATAACAATCTGTTCTCCATTCCCTTCAAAGCAGAGATTGTCTTCGTTAGGATCAAAACACAAGCAACACTTTCTTCCCAAATGACCCGTCAGAGCAGGTAAAGAATAGAGGCATTATTTTCAACACCAAACTCTCACTGCAAGCACACTGCGAGCCCAAACACTGCACTGCCAGTCCCACAGCAGCGTTAGCAGTATTGACTCCTTCCTTGAAATGACACATGGCGTCTATCTCAGGCCAAACACATAAACAACTAAACCAAATGAAACCTATGCAAATTAAAGGATAAAGAATTTGAAGATCCTTTATTGTCACATTAAAAATCCAAGCTTTATATGCAGCATCTCATGATTTCCAATATGTCACATAGTGCCATCCTACATCAACTAAAGTGAAAAGAAACTTCCACCAACATTAAAAAAGAAAAAGTATAAGTGCGTAACTGCTTGGTAGACCTACCATATTCAAACGAATCTATCATTATGTATTATTACAATGATCATATTGCTGCTTTGCATAGCTGCCTCTAAAAAAATCCAAAGATGCTTCTTCCACAAAGCTTCATGCAACTGCCTCAAAATGCCAGACACAATCATGGTTCATCCTTCTATTGCTTCTAAGGGGGTTCCTCATGGGCTACATTAGTGTGCTCATTTAAATTTTCTTAATGAGTTCTCAGAGGAGGATATTAGCCCAAACTCTTGTTACATATGTAGTACTTCAGAATCAACATGAGAGATTTGCTCTTTGTTGTTGATGTCAGCGTAGTCGTCAGCCTACAGCGTCTTACTTCTTGTGGAAATCACAGTCGATTTTTCGTGTTGTATCTTGTACTGTCGTCTGAAAAGTGACCTCTGTGGAAGACAGGAACTCTATACCCTTCCTCCCTGCTTTGCCCAGATAGCTCATCCCTCTCTTCACTGTTTATCGTGTACCCCGATATTAATCTCTTACCATATTCTGTGTGCTGAAAAGGGACCTATGTGGAAGAGAGGAATTCTATCCCTTTTCTCCCTGCTGTGCCCAGTTCTCTCATCCCTCTCTTCATTGTTTATCTTGTACCGATTTGCAGACACTCTTGAATATTCATCCTTTACTCTATTCAGTGTGCTGAAAAGAGGCCTCTGTGGAACACAGGCACTCTATCCCCGTCTCACCTCACTGCTATTCCCAGATCGCAGAAAAGGCTCTATGGCGTTTATTGAATACCGATGTGCCACTCATTTTTCTCAGTCTCTAGAAGCATAGTAATTGCCAACAAGCAGGCGAACGCTTTAGATTTTGAGTTATTAAGAGACTGGTTTCTGTAACTTTACTGACAGTTCTTCATGAACCATACAGGGAGAGGTAGAGTAAGATAGAGTTTCACTTCATCTGCTGCATTAAGGTCACTTTTAGCATGTGGATCAAGAGAAGAAGTCCACTGTAATGATTGGGCCTCATTACAAGTTGGCCGGTGCGGTAAGAACGTGCCTGACCAGTGGGGCACCTGATTTACCCCCCAGCTAGAAGTCAGGTGCCTTACCAGAAAAAATCACTGATATTGCTGGTGCTGGTAATACCGGCAAATCCCCCCAGGGAGTCCAATGGGACTCCATGGAATGGGGAATTACAACCATTGCTGCCACTTCTAATCTGGTGGTAATACTGCCAGACAAAGTGGTGATAACGGTAATACAGTTTGGTGGTTTCTGGGTGGATTTACCACCCAGATAGCACCAAACTCGTAATGAGGACTGTTCTTACGTGGTGCTTACATGCCAGATTACACCCACTTCTGAGCACTGTAATAACTGGTGTTATTATTACCAAATGTAATGTTCCTCAATGTAATGGTCTTGGAAGGGTGTAGGACTGAGATGGGCTGCCAAAGAATCAAAACTTGCTAGGTGCAGTTTGACAACATGTCTGAGTCAATTACTTACCTTGGGAGCCATCTACTGTACCCCCGGACTGATTGCATGAACGACTTGACTATTTGTTCTTTGTACATCTGTGATTCAAATGCATGAGCGTGAGCTACATCACGGTTATGACTAGTCTCGCTTCTAGGAATATAAAGTAAAGGAGTGTCCAGTGTCCTGTCTGCTAAATTGGTTTACTGAACACAGGAAGAACACTGTCTGGCGTAGTGCCTTGATCAAGTGCAGCACTAGGAAAATCATAATTTCCTGTTCCAGCTGACCTTTATCCCTGACAAACATCATTGGGCCTCATTACGAGTTTGGAGGTAGCCATGCCTTTAATATAAGGGCATGGCTACCCCCAAACTTGGGTCTGGGTTCCCTGAATGGGGAAATACCGGGCCATTCCGACCTTGGAGGGCCCGGTAGTTCCCCATTCAGGGAACACGGACCCCATCCATCCCCATTCCCATTTGAGCCCCCATAGGGCTCAATGGGAATGGGGAGCATGCTAACAACGGGCCTGTTAATGATGGGCCCGTTGTTAGCATGCTGGGCCGCTCGCGGGACCCGCTAAGGATGTCTGTTAAAATCAGGCATTCTGAGCGTTTCCCGCGAGCGGACTTCGTAATGGGGCGGTAAGGGGTTAACGGCTCCGGCACCTTTACTGGCGCCGTTAACCCCTTACCGCCCTCCTCGTAATGAGGCCCATTGTCTATTAAAGACTTTGCACTCGGATACTGGACACTGTTTTTCAGGTGGCCAGAGAGAGAGGTTGGTGGTAATATTTGGGTCATGGATGTCAGCAATGTACAGGGGTGAGTTGCCTGGAGTGGCACCCACTTAAACATGGAAAAGTCCTTCACATTCTCATCAGAAACGATTACATTTTCCTGCATAGGAAGCGGGACCAAGGCATTTTTCAAAATAATATTACAATTAGTAGTGATAAACCAGGACTGAAAAAGATGAAAAAATAAAGGAACACATCAGATTCTTGAAGGTACTCTAGAGAATGCGTATTCATGGTTTCCCAGCATGCACATCACTGAGATTACAAACAGCAGGATGTGGGCACAGAGACTATTCTCAAGGGCACGGGGTTAGTTTCATTATCTAGGTAACATTTGCCTCAATAGGAAGAAAGTGCTTCAATGTTTTGAGTAAAGATTGCAAATTCCCATTCTTCATTCAAGTGATCCCTATTGTTGCTTTAACTCTAAAAAATGATTTGCAAGCATATTCTGCAGGGATTGGCATCTTTATCGGTTTAGGTAAGATTTTAAGATTTATTTTTCTAATTTTAAATTCTAGACCTAGGGTAACAGCTTCAATTTGGATGTTTGTATAAAATATACTAATAACTTACAGGGGAGTGGTCTGTTGGGACCTCAGCAATACTATGTACAGGAATCAACCCTGGGAGGTTGTGAATTAGAACATACAAGCTGACCCAGCCAAAAACAAAAGGAAGCCATGTACAGTCTTCCTTCGCTAAAGCCAAGGTCAGTTACCATCTTTTTAATATTTGGCTCGATGAATGCAATACGTTTTTCCACGTAAGAAGGGATCACATCGAGGTCCCGTGCACCTTCTTACACCAGTTGGGCCATCCCTCAGGTTCCACAGTTGGGTCTCTTATTTATTTACATATGTTGAAATTGTAGATTCATGTGGCCAGCAGTTTCTGTACACTTTTGCAGTACACCCTAGCTAGCCAGGGTCAGAGAAATTCTTCATGTAAATATTCTTCAACCACACTCCAAAATGCTGGTCTCGGTTCCGTTTATAACCTGGTTCCACCTGACTTGAGATCATCAATTCTTTATGGTAGCACTTTTCCTGTCTGACACCCAAGGTCCACCCCAGAGAGTTTCACTCGGGGCGAGAGCAGGTTGTTGGTTTAATCTATCATTTGAATTTTTTAATGATGTTATATATGTCTTTTGATTTGGGTTTTAATCTATATCGTTTCATGTGGTCATCAAAACAAAGGGAATTCATGAGCCTGTGTTTCCCTTTCTCTTTTCTTTTTGTTAGAATGTAACCTTATACTCCTGATGAAGACGTCGCTACACTAAAGCACACACGTTGAAACCGGTTGAGTGAAACTTGTGATGAGATCACGGTCGGAGACTTCTGGGACCCATCTCAACTTTTGGGCCACTTGCATTATCTATTGTGGCCCTACATACTGATCTAACATTCTTTCTATAAATAATCCTTTCTGATGAATTATATGACATGGTTTTTTATAGATTTTATATTGTACACCAATTGATGTTTGGTATGAGTGGACTATTGTATGACGGATGCATGTGGATGAATGCTTGAATGACTGAGTCGTGCGTTTTTTATTACTTAGATGTGTTCTTAAAATGTTTTTTCCTGCTATGTAAATTGTTGCCGTAAAGTGCAGATTAAAATCATGATTTGAGTCATATATTTAAATTGTATCAGGTCTAATAAAAATCCTTGATACCAAACCTTTAAATTATATCCTCTGGATGTCTTTCTGTGACTAATAATTCTTTCTTGGTTGAGATAGGGGGAGGCATAGCAGCTTCAGAGCTGGCACTAGAAATGAGAATATGTTTTCTCCATGCACCTCCTCCATTTTCCTCTTTCTTTTCCAAGCCTTCTCTAAATTAGTTTTTCCAATCAGACATTTTGGTACTAGGGACTAGAGTCTCTTCTGATTCAGAGGGCCATGCTACAAGCTTTGGGTACAACAGCAGAGATACTCTTCTTGAGTTGAGCTACACACATATTGCTTTCTGATGCTAAAACCTACCCAATCATAGAGTGAGGATTGGAGCAAAAGACTGAATTTATGATCTGGAAGGAAATGGCTTTGACAGCCAGATGATAAAAGAGCCTGCATATAAATACCCACTTGTGACCAGGAGTTTATTTGTTGATACACAGAGAGTGAACAGAGTAAAAGCTAGCTATGTAAATGCTTAGAATAGTTAAACATAGAGTGGGTATAGTGTGCTGGTCATTCTGGCACTGTAGGGGATATTGGCAAGGGGGGCATTGGCAGTATTATACAGGGAGTTCATGCTAAACATTATAGACTCAGGAAACCGCAATCCTGCAAATACACACTCTGTTGAAGATAGAAAGTTATGACAGTAATATATTGAATAAGCACCCACATGTGTATTACTGTTACACAGATGTTATGCACATCAACCACAATTTCTCTTAAAGGTATGGATGAGCTATGCATACATATAGGACAAGCAATGCCAGGGTCAATGAAATTACACTTTTGATGTTGTTAAATAAAGAAACTTAAAAACAATCATTGGGCCTCCAGGTATGGCGGTCCAGAAATAAGGGTGCTGAAAGCAATGTACCAGCACCTTTTCTGGACCACCATACCACGAGAATGCCGTAGGGGCACGGAGCCCCGGCAGGCTTGACCTGCCGTGAAATCACTCTCTTACCGGCTTTGTTTTCACTGAAGCACTGGCACCTTTAGTGACAGTGCCGGTGCTCCAGAGACCCATTCCCACGGGAATGTGGATTTAGCGTTTCTGCCACCATTGGTGAAATCCCGGTGGCACCAGGATATCAGGCAGTGGAATTGGTGTTACAGGGTTAGTGCTACCCGCCGGCAGCACTGGTGGTTACCGCCAACCTCGCAATGAGCCCCAATGTTCATGTGGAAAAGAAACACACGCCTAGGTTGCCAACAATGCCACAAACCTGTCACACAAGTAGGGACTCTGAAAGGCTAGAACAGTAATGATGGCTAGCATAATGCACAGGATACTAGACAAGGAGCGAGTAGGATCATTGCTACAGGGCAGTGAGGAAGATATAGATTTTCATACAGATGCATGAAAGCAAACAAAGCACTCCCACAGGGAATAACAGTGGAAGAGGAGCGGAAAACCAGGAGCAAGCACACACAGAGAGCCAAAGCATAGGAGCAGGGAAACCACAACAACAGGCTAAAACACCTCTAATCTTTTTTACGTGATCTGCGGTGCCTTGTTCCTAGTCAAAAGCGTTGCCCCTGAGCTATCCTCCTGACCCCGATCCAGAGATGGGAAAAAGCAGAGAATAATCAGAACATACGACCACGCACCCAAAAGCTCACACAAATCTAAAATCCCCAAAATACTGGAGGAAATAAGGAATAAGGATTCAAAATAAAGGAATACGGAAACAAAATAAAAACTCTAGGAATAAGAAATCAGGAACAATTGGAAAGAGATTTAAACATCAAGTAGTGATCACATGAATCAAGTGTGATCAAATAGTATCACCTGCCAGCCAGAGAAGATCTGTGACCCCTCCCATTAATGGCCAGCTAAGGGTGGAGATGATATGTAAGGCATCCTGGGAAGCATAGTCTTTTGATCCAAAAAGCATACAGAAATGTTATGCTAAAGCTCCGAGATCACAACAGACTTATGTCACAAGGTTTGGAAGTACATTCCAGTAAAGTGTAGGCTGCAAAATATCCACCCAAGTATTGGGAACAAGGGAGATGGGAGGAAATCACACAAGTACACAATGGAAAAAAAAACAACAATGCTCATACAATCTTTTGAAAGGCAGAAACATGTTAAGAGAAAAAGATCCCACAAATATATGCTAAATCAGTTAGGGCAAGGCCTGAGGGTGCAGGATGCAAGGACCAATTTGCACCTCACACTGTGTCCCTGCATTTTCCTACGTGCAAATACCCGACTCACAATAGGCATTTGCTCATAACCTCAAATACCGACCCTGATCAATTCCATAAATTCAATGCATTCCTGATTTTCGGTTACCTTTCTATTTATTCATTGACTCGCTCACCTCATACGGGTCATAATTGTAAGGGCCTTAAAACTTTCTTCTTCAATTAGTTGTTCTTAGTCTGCGATTTCTCTTCCATGGACTCTTCCATCTTGTTCACTCGTTTTCTGTTTGTCTGTGCCCTCACACCTATGGGTCTATGGTTGCGCTTTATAAATGTATTAAAGTAAAGTAAAGTAAAGTAAAGTAAAGTAAAGTAAAGTAAAGTAAAGGACCTCTATTTGGAATATGGCAAAGCCGATGAACATGTAGCCAATTTTTCCTTTAAAGCTGCCTTTGGCACAATTTTTAATATAACATGGCGAGATATTAACAAATCCAAAAGAGAAACTAGAAACAATTGTGTTAATTATAGCAATCCCCAAATGGGACGGTCTGCCCAGGGAATCCGATTTTTAGCTTCCCAATACTTGGGTGGCAGTGGTATGTGCTATTTGTATTGGCAGAATACAGAACCAATGGAAGCTGAGACTGGTGTAATAAATTCTTATATCTTTAATACACAAAACCTTTAACATTGAGGTACATATCACTGATAAATATTGATAATATGATTTTTACAACCATGTTGGTTATAAAAATTTAAAAATATTTAAAAATAATAAATCAATTAAAGGTTGGTTTTTGCTCATGAGAAGCATTGTAAATGTACCACCCAAAAGTATTCTGACCCTGATTGATCATAAAAAGGCAAGTGCAGGTGCTTTCATTTTGGGGATCTCTTTCATTTTTTCAGCTTGAATATCTACACCAAAAAAGCATCAGCATTTATAAATGGCGAATAATAGTCTTTTGATCGAGATTTGAAATTGATACCACAATTAACATGTAAGGGTGATGAAGTTCAAGTTATAATGAATAATTATTTAAGGATATACTGCTGACATATTAATCGTTCTGGAATAACTAGTTTGGGGATAACTTGAACCACCCGAATTTCTGGTGGTTCAAGGATCCGCAAACTTTAGAATTTTCCACTGATTCATCTAAACAATTTTGAGATTCACACAGAGATTACAGATTAGGGCCCTGAGAGGAAGGGGAGGCTGATGCATCACCCACAGGGCCATCAAACATTTCCCACTGCTCTGCGTAAGCAGTCATGTCCCTGTGAGACAGTGGGCCACAGTAAACCATGTTTTCTATTATCAATGCGTTATACTGATCTACTGATTGACAGGTGTGGAGCAAAGCCATCGGACATTCTGGCAGGTGGGAGAAGATCATGAAGGTACTTGGGGGGCTTCTTGTTTGGCTCCCCAAACCTAACGCAGGAGTTACCAAACATTGAGATTGGGAACACAGACATGTTTGTATCTCACATTTTGGTGGGTTTTCCTGGTATTCATTTTTATGACCTTCTTTAAAATACTCAAATATAAAAAAATCTATCTGCTTAGGTCTATCAATTGGACATACAGGCATATAACTACTCATGCAGCTTCCAGCTACATGATTTGATGGATTTGTATACTGCAAACTCTATCAGATGAGCAGGGGATGATTGTATCCATTTAACACATTTTTAAGGGGGTACTAGATGCTGCAAATGGAACAGGTATATTTTTTACAATCAAAAATGATCACCAAGTCAAGTGTGCTTTATATATTACATAATTCAAATATATACATATTTTAAAACAGACTCATTTGTCAAATAACAATACAATTTGCGATTCTTATGTTCCCAAAATGTTCTTTGATGTTATGCAAAGCAGCCTGGAAACCTTGTTGGTGCCATCTGTCCTGCCCACATTCTCTTTGGGATATGAGGGTGCCAGATTGTCCATTCTGGAATGATTATCTTCTATCAGAAAATAATTCACATGCATTGCTCTGTAGGACAATTGTAATGGTGTTAATATGATTTTAATATGCACTGGAAGTGCTCATTAGAGATGAACATTAAAACATTACAACATCTTGAGATTAGGGAAGTGTTTAAAAGGACTGGTTAATGGCTTGGGGAAAAAAGCTGATTGCAAAATTAAGAGCTAATTACATAAACTGGATAAAGGTGCAAAGAATTTCCACAAATAGTGCTCAATAGCATATTGCATATTGCCTATCTTGCGTTGCGTAATAAAGGTGAACAGAAGCACATGCTTGATAAGGATGTTATAGAGATTAATCACATTTCTGAGGGGACCAGGATTAGCTTGCAACTAATCATTTTATTAGTGAAAAAAAAGCTTCTGAAGTGTTATGATTTGACAGACT
Organism: Ambystoma mexicanum; assembly: GCF_040938575.1. NCBI lineage: Eukaryota > Metazoa > Chordata > Amphibia > Caudata > Ambystomatidae > Ambystoma > Ambystoma mexicanum. Next base: position 1,434,274,407 of record NC_090937.1, on the reverse strand, counting down.
GTAGTGGAGGTCCCTGAACAGATAGCGTCCTGGTTCACAGTCTCTTAAACCATCAAAGGCACCGGCCCTGACAGGCTAGCAAGTGTTGTGCTGAAGAATAATCCAGATCTTTGGGCCAAGCTGTTATATGATATTTTGATGAACATCGTCAGAACTGGCGCAATATCTGAAAGTTGGAGGAAGGCCATTCTTAGTCTAGTTTTTAAAAAAGGTTTAAGAACTTCCTCAGAATATTATCGATTATTGGTTCTTTCTGATTCACTGTTCAAGATATTGCCAGTTACCTATTGAATAAACTGAATTTATGGGTGAAGCAATAAATATACTAGGGCCGAAAAAGACTGGGTTTAAGGAAAGGCCATTGTACATTACACAATATTTGGGCTTTAATTTATCTTATTCAGAACACTTGTTCACATAAAGAGCAAACATTTTTTTGTTTTTAATTTGTTCATGATTCATAAAGGAACCTTTACAAAAAAAAGGAAAATGTTTTTCCCATTCTTACACACACATTCTAAAAATGTGCCTTGTTATCTTTGGACATCACATATATGTAATGTAGATTATTGTATTTTATAAAACAACTACACACTGACCTCAGTTATGATTAGAATGAACAATGATGATGTGCTATCTTCCCAGATTCTTACCAACCATGATGTAAAACGAGGGTGTGTGCTTGCCCCATGCTATTAGATGTATATGCTGCAGATATGGCGGAGGTGCTTAATACAGTAAACATCTTTCCCCCTTGAGTAGTCTATACTGCCTTAACTTGGCTTTCATTAGCGGATGCCACCATTATTTTAGCTAGGACAGCAGTAGAGCCACAACATAGTTTGTCTGCCTTGTTACTGTACTCTAAAGATAATGGGCTAGAGATGAACATTAATAAAAACAAAAATGATGGTCATTAATGATGGTAGGAAGAGGGAGAGTAAATTTGGCTGGAAATTGAATTGCAAACCTCTTCAGGTGGTGAAAGAATATACATATCTAGGTATTATGATTGGACACTGCTTGGGTTGCTCTGTCTTGTATAAATCCATCTATCACAAAATACTTGCCAAAGTCTAATTTATAAAGGCGTTTATATCAGTTAATGGTGGCATGCAATTGAGGGCTTGCCAAAATTGTATGCCTCTAAAATTGTTCCGTGTATTCTTTATGGTTGAAGCTTTTCCTGAAACTGAAGTTTTATGGATTGAATTCCTTGAAGGAAAGCTTTGGCGACTTACATTGGGGCTGCCAACCTCTATACCGGGGGAGGTACTTTGTTGTGAACTGGGGCTTACATCAATTCTAACTCAATGGAGGATAGTAAGACGTTCTTTCTACCTTAAATTGCTCACTATGTAAGGTGAAGGTTCCTCTTTGTAGAGTCTATTCTTAACATTAAATAGGACACATTCAAAAGTTTATGATCAATTTATCCATGAGCGTGAAGTTTTATTGTGTCTACTCGGCTGGCAGCAATTTCACCAATCAATATTACTCTTGCCCTGAGGGAATTACAAAAGAAAGCTCTTGTGTGGAGTAGAAGTGAGATGATGAGCAACCTTATAATAAAGTATCAAGATTGCACTAGGCAGAGATTTTATTTTCCTAAACTGTTTGGTTATTGATTAAAAACTCCAAATCGACAACCTACTGCTTTTATAGTGCGACTTTGTTTTAATGTTTTAAGACAAATGGGGAATCTTGGGGCTTGGGACAATATACCTCGATCATTGAGAGTATGTAGACTTTGTAAAAAAGAGAAACTGCTTGACATATAGTGAATTTGTGTGAGAAACTAAATGCACAGTATATCAATGGATACAAGAGGTTTGTGGTTAATATTGATAACATAGAGCAGGAATAACTCTGGGCAAAAATCTATTCTGGCTCCCTGTTGAATGTTGTTGCTACTGCTTATCATATTTGGAAAGATTTTTAAATGATGATTGCTGCTATTATGGTGATTTCCATATGTGATATGTTGTGGTATATAAGCTCTATAGTCTATGTGGTGTGATATTACTATACAAAAAGGTTATACATAATTTTGATCTATTCATGCAGTTTCATATTTTGTAGGAATTGTATAAGTAAGTATAAATATGCTAAAGTTTTAAATTTCACTTGTGCATTTTATTTTAACTAAATATGCTGTGTTATTTATTTGTCACTACATTTGTCTAAAGTTTTTAATGTTTTTATTTTTTTATTTTAACCTTTTATTTTTATTGGCAGAGGTTTACAACAAACACACATGTTAAAGCGAATGATGCATTCGGTATATACATAAACAGTAATGCAGTTACTGCAAAGGCAATAGTATAGGAAGTGGGGGAGTAACAAAATATGATATCTCATGGTGTTCAAGTACTTTCCAATGGTTCCGGAGACGGGCCACTCTCAGATGTTCTCTCCTCCTGATTATTAAGATAGCTGTTGAATGCAGACCATATGTTCTTGGGGCGGGAATGAGTGGGGTGCATAGTAAGGTATTCTTCTTCACAGTTTTGAGACCATGTATGCAAGTTCAACCACTTCTGAAATGTCGGGGGAGAGGGGCTCTTCCAGCTTTGATGTACACATTTCTTGGCCACCATGGAGCTTATATTTAGGAATTTAGCCATGCGTTTAATATCGTCGGATCTTCACACCCCAAACAAGATCCCCAGTGGGTCAGGGTCGATTGTAGTGTCAATTACCTCGGCAAGTGTCTCTAGGATTCTTCCCCAGAATTCGCCCAGTTTATGGCAAGTCCAAAACATATGCAAATGATCAGCTTTCTCCGCCTTGCAGCGGGGACAGGAATGTGTAGTGGTATGAGAAAACTTAGAGATCCTGAGAGGGGTGTAGTATAACCTGTTCAGTAGCTTATACTGCATAGCTCAGTAGCAAAAGTTGAGGGAAACTTTGTTGGTATGTGAGCACATTTTCCCCCACAACTGGTCGGAGATCTCAGAACCCAGTTCCTCTGCCCATTCACTGTGCGCTCTGGAAACCTGGACCGGGGCGCCCTGTAGTAAGATCTTATATAAAGAGGAGACGACGCCACGGGCGCCGCCCGAATTAGCAATGTATACAATCGTTGGAGTGTCAGGGGTTCATTAGGAAAAGTGGGCCATGTGGCACGAAATGCAGCCCAGAGCCTATAATATTGCAGGATCTCCAACGCAGACCCGAAGTGGCCCGGCTTCCATGTCTGTGGGTCAATAAACCTGCCATCGGGGTAGAAGTCTGTTAGTGCCTGGTAGCCTAGAGTTTCCCAGTGCTGAACCAGAACAGTGTCGTGTGTAGGCTCCAGCCCATGGAAAGCCCACACGGGGAGCCATTTATAATAGGGAGGGGATTCCACTGTTGAATATAGCAGTCTTTTCCAGGCACGTAAGGTGGTTCCGATAGGGTCAATGGGAGAGTCGGGCACATCACGCTGATGTAATATGAGGGTCATTAGGTTAACTCCGGTTGCTGCCAGGATTTCCAACTTGACATGTGGGTGGGTTGAGGAGCTATGGTACCAGCGAGTGGCGTACTGGGCATGCGCAGATGTCCAATAAGATATTAGGCCAGTGGCAGTAAACCCCCCTTTCTCATATGGGAGCGTCATAACACACCATTTCTTGTTCACCGCACCAGAGTGTGGAACTGTGCACATAATTTGTGTAGTCTCGTGAAGAATTTCCCCCTGGCCCATATGGGTATGTTACAGAAGGTGTATAACAACTTGGGAAGTAGGACCATCTTAATGAGGGAAAGCCTCCCGGCAAATGACAATGGGAGAGAGTTCCACCGTGCCATTTTCATCTCAGCTAGCTGTGTAGCAGCCAGGTAGTTGTCTGCGAGCAGGGTGGTCTTAGTTAGGGACACCTGGACTCCCAAATATCTGATTCCGCCAATGGACCAGTGGAGAGGGTATTCAGTGACTGGTTGTTGGGTGGAGTTAGTGAGCGGAAAGACCTCGGATTTGGAATAATTGATTGTGAATCCTGAAACCTATACGTGTGATGTCTCACAGTATGGGGTCAAGATGGTGGCAGGGTCCCTAATGTATAATAATACATCATCTGCATACAGGTATATAATTTCTTGGGTGTCTTTTAATCTTATTCCCCTGTTGGAGTGGCATGCTCTGTTGTGGTCCGCCATAGGCTCTATCGCTAGTGCAAAGAGGATCGGGGAAAATGGGCAACCCTGTCTGTTGCCTCTGAAGAGTGTGAACAGAGTGGATGTCAGGGAGGTAGTCCAAACCCTAGCCACTGGGGAGGTGTATAATAATGTAATGTATCCAATCATATTGGGACCGATGCCCATTGTCTCCAACACCAGCCACATATATTTCCATGATACCATGTCGAAAGCTTTCTGAGCATCGAGTGTGACTGAAATTGCGTGCGCGTCCTGGTCAATTCGGGCCATCACATTAAACAGCCGCCTGATGCTATGGGAAGTGTATCTCCCGGTACAAAATCTGCCTGATCTTCATGGACCAGATGCGTCATAATCGGGAGGAAATGGTTCGCTATCACCTTGGCGAAGATCTTGGTGTCTAAGTTCATAAGGGAGAGCGGCCTGTATGAACCACATTCATCGCCGGGCTTGACAGGTTTGAGCAACACCGTTATAACGGCTTCACGCAAAGAAGGAGGGAGGACACACATGCAGAGTGATTCGTCCCAGACTTCCAACAATTTGGGGGCTAGTATGGCAATGTGTCCCTGGTAGAATTCAGCCGTGAGTCCGTCGGGATCCGGTGCTTTACCTTTCGGCAGGTCTGAGATGGCCCTGACTATCTCGTCCAGAATGATCGGGGAGTCCAGCTGGTCTCTGGTCAAGGAGGAGATGAATGTTGTGGGTATCTGATCAAGGAGGTCCCTCATATGGTGTTCATTGTGTTCAGGGGGTTGGGAATATAGGGTCATGTAGAATGCAGTGAATATATCCAATATCTGTTGGTCCGACTACTGTGGGATGCCTTGTTCATCCTTAATAGAGGCAATCTGGGCCTGACCCCGTTCCCCCCTTATTAGAGTTGCTAGTGTTTTCCCAGGTCTATCACCCTCCCCATATTTTCGGGCAGCCTGTGGGTGGCTAAAGTATTGGACTTCTCTGGTGGCATGTGTGTTGAATGCCTGGAGTTCCTAGCTAATTAGAGCAAGTTTGGCAGGGACAGCTGCTGGCGAACATTCCTGTTCCAGCTCACGCAGCCTGGTTTCCGAGTGACTGAGAGTGGCTCTTATTATTTTTAGCACTCCTGCCTCTTTGGATATGGACTTCCCCCTGATATATGCTTTGAAGGAATCCCACCGGACACCAATAGAGGTGGCCTGGGGGGTGTTGTATTCAAAAAAGGACTCAATATCGGCTAATATTTCAGATTTGAACACAATGTCTCTAAGGGCTGCAGATTTGAAGTGCCATGTACTGAATGTCGGGACAGGTGTTCCCAGTTCTACCGATAGGGTAATTGGGGCGTGGTCGGATAGTGTGCGAGTCAGTATCTGCGCTCCCTGCACCCTGCCCATCACGTCACTTGACACTAGGAACTGTTGGGTATTTTGTGGATATTTGGGGCTTTGCAGTATTTTCTTACCGCCAAAATACCTTTAGCAATAATCACTCTCTGTATTCATATTGCATCACACATAACAATAATACATTGCATTATTTCAGAATTCAGACCTATTTAGATAATGTGCGCGATAATTTGCGTGGTTGGTTTATTTGTGGCCCCAATATCCAACATCCCTTGTTTTTTATCTAGATTGTTCTTGATCACTAGAGAGACCTCAGGCCTACATTTTAGGGATACCACATTTTCAGTGTTAGTGTTGTGTGCCACCATGGGCTATTGTGGTATTTTTGTGGTAATTTCCACTACCTTATATACGGTATGGAACTATGTCCAGAGAGTCTCTCTTCCCGTTGGCTCATGTACCTCCAACAAGCTATGCTACAAACAGTCACTCACAACTGTCCATACTGAATATAATCATGCACACATCTGTTTTAAAATGACAATTGCACTGTTTAAAAATCTACCCACGTTTAAACCTTTTCCCATGCAAAATGAAAGAGAAATAATACACACTAGCTATCTGTTTTCAGATATTTTTGTATTATAGAAATTTCCTTTAAACACAGTTTAACCCTTTTTTTACAGAAATAAATGAAATGGTACAACATTATTTGTGATAAAATGAACAGAGAACTGCGAGAATATATTCAATTGGTAACATTACATATGCTGATAAGGGACTGGGACTCCCTCGAATACACTGACTGAACAGTTTCGCACACTTTCGCACAGCTCCCACACTTCTGTAATTACCTTATCTGTTCAGTTTAACCCTTTTTTTACAGAAATAAATGAAATGGTACAACATTATTTGTGATAAAATGAACAGAGAACTGCGAGAATATATTCAATTGGTAACATTACATATGCTGATAAGGGACTGGGACTCCCTCGAATACACTGACTGAACAGTTTCGCACACTTTCGCACAGCTCCCACACTTCTGTAATTACCTTATCTGTTCAGCATGAGTTTTCTCCGGCTATTCTCTTTCTGAATTTGGCTCCCTTGAAGATTAACCCCAGTGAAAACAAGCGTCTGTCGTTCTCAAACCTGGGTTATTGCCTGGAATTCTCAGCTTTTGCAGCAGTAATGCTTCAGCCAGGAAACAGGTCCTTCTCCCAGCTCTGCAAGATCTCGATTGTACTCCCCCTCTCCTCAAGCTTCCCCAGCAAAACTCTAATCACTGCCTCTAGCATGATACTTGCTATGACGCTGCTCCAATCAGAATCAATCATGTCATCTCCTCCCTCACTACACAATGGCTCATTTCTACAGTAAAAATTTGTAACCAACTGATTTCCTGTTCCTTCGAGCTCTTTGCTTCCTGTAGTTATGTGGACAGAGCAGCAGAGAAAAAAAAAATGAATGTGCGTTTAAAAGTTCACTTTCAGAGTAGGCCTAATTCTGCAGTGGAGACACATTTTTATTAGTGGGTTATGTTAAATGCAGTTTTATTAGTCAGGTTAGTTATTAATAAGGTTAGTTATTAATTTTCAAATGTGTCTCTTGCACCATAGGCATTTCAGGTGAAAAATAGTGTGCATTTTTGAATGTGCACGTGTGCTTTTAACTGTAAAAATAGATTTCCATCTTATATGTAAAAATCGTTTTTGACTGAATAGCCTGTCTTTACTTATATGTCCATGTTACTCTGGCAACACATATAGCAATGCACCACACCCATGTGGTGGTGCTGCATCAAAAAAAAAATTGCTACCTGTGCAGTAGTGCTGTACTCTGTTCTGTAACACGCCAAATATCCGTACAGAACATGTCAATTCTGGAGGAACTGTCATGAACAAAGGAGTAATATGTATTCTCGCGCCGTTGAGTGTGCAGTGTCCTCCAGGCATCTTGAATGTTAAGTGTTGTGCTGTGACTATGTAGTCTGCGTGCAGCGCTGGACAAAGACCTGAAGGCGGTCTCGGTCCTGTCCAGGTTAGAGTCCAGTATAAGATTCATGTCCCGCCCCCATATGATCTGGATTCCCACATAGCCCAACAGTATAGCAGCCACAGTGTCCACAAATTCAGGGATATCTACATTGGGGCCGTAGGTGTTCACAAGAAGGTACTCCTTGTTTACTATGGTACAGTGTAATATGACATATCTGCCATCAGGGTCTATGTAGCTCTTGTGTAGTATGAATTTAATCGATTTGTGAATGAGTGTCAGCACGCCTCTGGCCTGTGTGGAATAGGAAGTGAAGTATCTGTTAGGTCCCCATGATTTATTTATTTATTCACATTTGTTAAGCGCACAGCAGCCCGTGGGCATTGTGGCGCTGGTTACAGTAGATGTTCATATCTTAGTTACAGTAGTAACGTAAATACATACAACATGAAGTGGCATTGTGGCGCTTGTACAATAGGTGCAGAAAGCATAGCAGTGTGCAAGTACATACAGTGAGCTAACAGCTAATTAAAGAGTGTCGTTTTTAGATTTTTGCGGAAGGCCTGGAGCGAGGTTTCAGCTCTGAGGGCTGTGGGTAGGGTGTTCCAGAGTTTAGGTGCCAGGTAGGGGAATCCTAGTCCTCCTGCCTTAGCCCTGTTAATTCGTGGCACTGTAAGTTGGTTGGTGTACTCCAGTCTAGTGCGTCTAGTGGATTGTGTTCTGACTAGAGTGTCCAATAAGTAAGAGGGTGCGGTTAGGTTGATGCATTTGTGTGCGGTGAAGAGAATCTTGAACGTGATTCGGTCTTTAACTGTTAGCCGGTGAGAATTTTCTCTTGCTTGAGAGATGTGATCTCTTTTAGGAATACTGAGAGCTGCTCTGAGGGAGTTATTTTGAGTGGTTTGGAGTCTTGCTAGATTTATTTTTGATGTCCCCGCTAGGAGGGAATTGCAATAATCCAATTTAGCTCCTATGGTGGCTCTCGCAATGGAGAGGCAGTTATCTTTTGTTAGAAACGGCTTTATGGCATTGATTAGTTTGGCACTCAGAGCGGAGGCCGATACAATGGCGCTAACTTGTTTATCCATAGATAGTGTAGCATCAATGTTCACTCCGAGTGTTTTAACTGAGGATAGGACTGGGATGACACAGTTGTCAATGCAGAAGTTTTGATAGGTCGGACCCAATTTGGCTAGCGTGGATTTCTGACTGAGAATGAGGATTTCAGTTTTATCCCCATTGAGGCATAAGCCATTGGTGGCCATCCAGGCTTGGATTGTGGAGTAAATTTGTTGAAGGGTAGAAGCGTCTTTGAGATAGCTCCCAGTGAGGGGAAGGAGCACCTGGGTATCATCAGCATAGTTTGTGTATGTGATCCCAAGTGCATCCAGTTTATCAAAGAGTGGCTTTGTAAATAGATTGTAAAGCGTTGGAGCAGTACAGGATCCCTGGGGAACACCACAGTGTATGATAGCGGGTTCAGCGTTTGCTATATTGGAGAACACTTTCATGGCTCTGTCTAGGAAGGACGTGATCCACGTTGCTGCGTGATTGGAGAAATGCGCTGCATGATTGAGGTGGTTGGTGAGGGTGTTGTGGTCGGTGAGATCAAACGCTGCTGAGAGGTCTAGGAGCAGGAGTAAGGCAGGCTTACCCATGTCAAGGATGGAAGTGATTTGGTTTTTCAGATCTAGTAAGGCGGTTTCCGTTCCGTGTCCTTTGCGGAACCCTGATTGTCTCTTACCAAGGATTGAGTTGGTTTCGAGATACAGTTGGATTTGCCTGTGGCCAGCTTTATCTAATATTTTAAGAAGAAATGGGACGGTTGTAATTGGTCTGTAATTATTAGGCTGAGAGGGGTCTTTTTTAGGATGGACGTACCCACGCCTCTTTGAGGCAGTTGGGGACTATATCTGTTTTGAAAGAGGCGTTTATGAAGGCGGTAATTAGAGGAGCGAGTTGCTCGGCGCATTCTTTGATGATTTGGGGAGGCAAACATTGCCCTTGCATAGCAATGGTTTGAGATGTTTTAGGGTGTCTAAGACATCTACCTCAGATATTTCCGAGAAGGAGAATTTCAAAGGGTTGTTACCTGTGCGCTTGGGGTGGGTTTGCTTTTGGTGCTTCTGTTTAGGTAATGCTTTGTAATGGTCAGAGATTTTGTTCTGGAGGAGGTCTATTTTTTTTAGCATGGCAGCTTGTATGCTGGAGCACCAGGATTCATCTTTAACGATTTTGTCAGTGTAGGTGGGAGGCACTGTTAATTCTTTAAATATGCTAAAGAGCTCTATGGATTGTGAATTGGCCGAAGAGATTCTATTGTTGTAGGATTCTGATTTGGCTTTGAATATGGAGTCTTTGTATTTTTTTGCGATGGTTCGGAAGATATCTTCAGTGGTGTCACAAGGATTAGCCTGCCAAGTTTTTAGCGCCTGCTGTTTGGAGTTGCGCAGGTTTACGGGCTCTTCTGTGAACCACGAGTTGGAGTGGAATGATTTCTTTTCTTTTTGTTTTCTAACGGGGCGACTGTGTTGATGGCGCTAGTCAATGTGTCTCTGAATAATTCTGCTAGTATGACAGGGTCAGGTGAGAATGGTGGTGCTAGGCATTGGAGATTGAGATAGGCACTGATGTTCTCTGCAGTGTGTTTTTTTGCGCTTCTGACTATTGTAGCTGGTCCTGGAGTGGTGGGCTTGGTGCATGGCGTTATGGGGATGGTGAATTGTAGGCAGTTGTGGTCTGTCCATGGGAGGGCAGTATTGGAAACCATGTTTGTGTCACAGTTGTTGTCTATAATCCAATCTAAGATGCAACCTTTTGCGTGTGTGTGAGAAGTGACTTTCTGAGAGTAGCCAAGGTCACTAAGGTCCTTCGTGAAGGAAGTGGCGGTTTTGTCATTGGCGTCGTTGAAGCCTAGATTGATGTCACCTAGGAGTAGCGTTTTAGTAGATTTTTTGATATTGTTTCCTAGAAGGTGGGTAACTTGTCCTATGAAGTCTGACGGACTTCCTGGTGGGCTGTAAACCACATGTATATTTATGGTACTATTTGGTGATAGGGCTATTTTGACGGATAGGATGTCTACCTTTCCTTCTACCTGGTAGGGGATAACTCTGTTTGAATATTAGGGCTACTCCTCCTCCTGTTTTGGCTAACCTGTCCTGTCTGAGGATAGAGTAACCTTTGGGAAGTGCAATTGTGATGGCTGGGCCGGAGGCTTCGTGGAGCCAGGTTTCAGTGATGGTAATTATGTCTAAATCTTGGTTGGTGATAAGATCATTGACTTCTAACGCATGGGCATTGAGCGAGCGAACATTGAGCAGGGGGCACTTGTAGCAAAGGGGTTGGTTGTTAATTTTAGTAGGCTCTTTCATTTCTGATTTAAGAAATGAAGAGGATTGTTTGGTATTATTGTGGATGGAAGTCTGGTGGTGCACCTTAGTGCTGCTAGTGCTGATGTTAGTTGGGCAGAGGTGATTGTTGTTAGCTTTACGCCTGTTCCTAGATCCTAAGTGATTATTTCTGAGTGAGATAGAGGAGGGTATGGTGGCAAATGATGGTGCCATGCTCACTGCGAGGCGGCACGTAGAGTGCGTTTCTTGCAGCAGCAGTATTTTGCTACCCTGTCTATTGGCATAGGCCATAATTTTACGGGCCTTGGTGTGGTTACTCAATCCCCGGACATTCCAGGACATTATGATAGTGGGCATGTCACTTGTCTAGGGCACATCCCAGCTCACCTGTTGTGGCAAGCATCTGCAGTTTGTGTAGTTACTCTTAAGACGCTTCAACATAGCGCGATCTGCTGGTCTGCCTCTGCCTTTTCCAACAAAACTTCCCAGAACCCTACCTCCCCCCTCCCTCGCCATCCAGTTATGGCCAGCGGCACCCTTTCCCTCCCACTCCCACCTACCTCTAACAACCACCCAAAGATGGGTGTCAGCGGGCCGATCCCAACATGGACCAACCGCGCTTTTTGCCCAATGGGGGCCCACACCAAACAAAAATTCCAACATAGTCTTGCAACTGCAGTGGGGTACGCCGTTGCTGTGTTGCCAACCAAACAAAGCAAAGAAGAGTAGTGAAGTACGTCAAGGGTACATGAGTTCAGCTCAGTAGGTCCTTAGAGCATAGTTTTCCCTTTTTCCAAACATTTCAGGTGTAATACCAAATATCAATAGGCAATCAATAGCATCTCTCGTCACTTTATGTAGATCCCTGACAAGGTCAAGGGGCCAAATTACCAGAACAGTATCCCAAGGGCAAGTATTTGATGCAATAATACATTATTTCAGACAGTGGGGAGACAAGAATTTCAATGCCGTTATTGATACATGCTCTGAAGTATAGCAGTTCACGAGGACAGATCAGTCCGAGGAGCTGGCCGCATCGGATCAGTCATTTTCCATGAGGTCATCAGCTAGGTTATTTACTGGTATATGTGCCTCTATGAATTTCACGGCCTCGCTGGGGACTGTGAAGAAGTATATTTTCTCTCTGAAGGTAAACTTGAGATGCGCTGTGAACAGCACTGCGTAGGGAACGTTCCGCTCTCATCTTTTTTACTCCAGTGAATTGGTGTCTTTCCTGCTGCACCCCCACGGAAAAGTCAGGGAAAATTCTAATAGTTTGGGAGCCAAGCCAAAGCTCCCCCTTCTCTCGGGCAAGGCAGAGGATTTGATCCCTGTTTCTGTAGCTTAAGATTTTAGCAATGATGGGTCTGGGAAAGTCTCCGGGTCTAGGTCGTGGGGCTAGTGCACGGTGGGCGCGCTTAACAGTAAATAAGGGAGTGAGGTCAGGACTGTCCAACATTTCTTTGAGGGGGTTTTCGATTGATAGCTCCATCCGCCCCTTGAGAGCATTTTCGGGGACCCCTATAATTCGAATGTTGTTTCTGCGCGATCTCGCTTCCAAATCATCACATTTCGCTATCACAGACTTCATATCGCGAGTAAGGGAGGCAACTGTATCTTGAAGAGTGTGTATTCCGTCCTCATTTGCGTTGATTCTAGTTTCAGCTTCCGTGATCCTGGTACCAGCCTGCTCTAACTGAGATTTAAGTGACGCCACATTTGCATTTATGTCATCTAGCTTTTCATCGAAGGAGGCAAAGTTCATAGCCATGGATTGCATCATTGTGGTGAGATCGGGGACTGGTGTGTCCGAAGGTGTGGTGACGTCCTCCTGACTGGTGGAGGAATGACCCAGCTCCGACTTAGGTGCCACCTTGGCGAACTTGGCCATGGCACCGACCTTGTTGGCGCCCCGGATCTGTTCAACATCCTTGCGCAGTTTAAACAATAGAGGCAACAGGTAGGAGTTCCGCCTCAGGCAGGAGGGCAGTTTAGGCAACTCCCAGTAGTGTACCCAGTTCCGCTCCGAACAGGTCCATCGTGGAGGCACGCAACCCCCCAGCTAGCCCTCTGGTTTTTGTGTCAGCAGGGCACCAGGCTTGCAGTGTTCTTTGAGGTGTAGTTAGTGCTGCAGTGTCAGTACATCGCTAGGTCTTCTGTCCTTGGCCCCACCTAGATTGCTGCTTGTAGCGTGAGGAAGACAATGGGGTTGCCTAGTGATCAAGGGTTCATCAGGTGATCTACCAGCAGATAGAAGCCTCACAGGTGCGTATTGATGAGGTCTGGGAGCTGCTACACGTGTTAGGGTAGGCCTGCGCCTACTAGAATATCATGAGTCCCTCGAAGCAGGCAAGAGGTGTAGGGCGGAGTTTGATGCAATAATTGCCAAGTAGCAGGGGGCCAACTGAGCGACCCAAGGATGAGGACCGTGTGAAGAGCAATAGTTTGTACCCCGATCAGGACTTCTGAGTTGACAGCAGTGTGGGCAGCTTGAGGACAGTTAGCTTTGCTATGTTTCTTTGCACATGAAGAGTCTATAGGATGCAAATATAGGCGCTGTTTAATCAACAGAGGCAGCAGATAGGAATTTTGGATCAGGTAGTAAGACAGCTTAAGGCAGCTACAAGATGTGTACACAGCGCAGCGCCCAATAGGCCTGCCAAAGAGGTGCGCCGTTCACCAGTGAAGTCTCCGATATACGTATCAACAGGGCATCGACTTCATAGTGTTCTATGGAGTACAGTTTGTGCTGCCGTGACTATACTCAGACAGGTCTCTGGACTGTGGGCCCACAAGAACGCTGCCAGCAATGTGAAGGAGGCAATGGGGTCGCCCAGTGGGTAAGAGTTCAGTTGGTGATTACAGGCTGGTGGGGGCCTCACAGGCTGTGCTATGAACGGAGATGTGGTCGAGTGTCTAGGTTCGCCGCTCCAACACACATATGTCGGCAGTGCAGGCACAGCATAGGCAGCTGGCCAGAGCCCGACAGAGTCCAGCAGCGGTAATGTTGTGGCCCCCCCACCGGTGCACTTACTTGTGGTATGGCCTCAGTCCCAAAAAGCCCAGGCACCTTGGCCCCGCCGGAGTGTCCCCCAGTCCACCACAGGGTCCACAGGCCCGTCACGCTCCACCCGCAGCGCTCAGCAGGTCTCCACACCTCCCGCCGGCCGGGTGGACCAGTCACCAGTCGGCCCAAGCGGCCGGCTCGGGGCGCAACGACCAGCGCCGGCGGCGACACGGGCACACAGTTCTGTCCCGAGCTCAGGGCTCCGCAATGAGGGGAGGAGCGCCGGGAGCTGCCGTGCAGGCCCAGCAACCGAGCCGCGCAACAGCCCAACACTAGCAAGGCGCTCCCAGTTCGATGTCTGCTCCGGGAGCGTTGCGGCCAGTTCCCCCCGCGGCGGCCGCCCTGGTGATAGAAGGATGGTCCGTGTACCAGTACGGCACTGTCTCTTCGCCGAGGTGGGGCCGCCCATGGAGGCCACGCAGAAGGCAGACGAAGCCCGGGCCCAGCTTGCCTGCCAATTCCGCCCCTCACCGCTCCAGAAGTCGGGAGGCCATATCTTGGTCCCCGCACACCGGTTTCTTTCAGTATTCAGACGAGGACGCCTTACACCGTCAGCAGCATGTGGTGATGATTGCAGGTACTGAAATGTAGAGATTCCGCCGTTGTAGTCGGATTTCCTTTGGTGGCTCATGGAGCTGTTCAGCTATGCAGCCATCTTTGGGCTGCTCAACAGCGCCCCCTAAAGTTTTTACTGTTTAACCATATACACACAAAAAAAACTTAAAAAAAGAGAGTTTACAATAATGGTATAATTAAATCATTACCCTTTCTAGATAGTTTATTGTGCTGAGAAAACACACACTTTACATCTCCAACTATGACTGTCTTCCTGGCTTTTGGCGAGCTAAAGAAATGCTTTGCTCTTCATAAGAGATGAACATTTGAGTCCCTTGGATGTAAATTGGGATTTATTATTTTGTAATGACGTTGTTGTAGATGTTTTATTAATTTGTTTAGGTTTGTTGAACACATGGGATTATGATTACTGTATTATGCTGGCATTGTTATCCTTTGTTGGTTTGCCTGCTTTTTCTCTCAATTTGTATATTTTTGTGAAAAGTTACTGTATCACAATAAACAAAACAAAAAAAGGATGCAAATTACCAATCATTCTAATTCATGCCACAATTCTGGGTATCTTGGAAGCTTCTTTTGGCACTCTTGCTCTCAGCTTGAGCAGATTTCCCCCTTGAAGGGAGATCCAAGTTATTGTGGGCTCTTTTTCTAAAGAAAAAACACAATGCTGGTGTGTCGAGTCCCACAAGGCTCCATACTTTCACTTTTCTATTGCTTCAAATACAGGATGGCACTCACCTTTGCCACAGTTCTGTAAAGACTGAAGTCATCTACCTTGGTATCTCCATACTTGCATACATTCCATTAGCCTGACCTCTACTCTTGAGCCTCCACTTACGTTTGCTTCCTCAATATAGAAAAACAACCTAAACTACCTATTGCTAGGCAGTAAGCCCAAATGCACTCCTACCGAATCTTCGTTCGGGAGTTAAATGTTGACTCTTAGTTGATCAATTGATACTCTCATGTGGAAAGAGTGTTAATTGAGTCTTGACTTTAACAAATTACAAAATAGAAAATACATAACATCAATAAAGGGTAAATCGGGCATGTAAGATCACTTATGTAACCAATTATACAGATCTGGTGCTGACCAATACTTTTTGATACTTTTTAATAGACCTCTCAAGGTCTGTTTTTTCAAACAAATGAACAATGTACAAAAGAATTATTCAGACAATGGTGAAGCATCCAGGAATTCTCATTCCAATTAACAAACAGAGTATATCCTGGTTTGTAAAGGTACATAAATGCAACAAAAGCAGAAAGCAAGTAGCTCAAAGCCTAGCATTATTATTCACATCCTGTAAATGTTCAAAGGGACATGTATACATTTCATTAACCAATTGTAAACCAGCGATATAAATTTAACAAACAGCAATAAGTTCACTCTTGGGGTTTTGTATTGTGAAGTAACACCATTCAGGGAAGCCCCTTTTAATAGGTGACATAGGTAACCAACGCGTTTCGGATCGAATGATCCATCTTCAGGGTGGGGACTTCACTGTTCCTGTATGTAGTAGGGTAGTGATTGTTAAATGCGTTCTAAAAGCCTTTCCTCAATCTGAGGCTGATAAAGTTCCAATTCAGACCCAGTCAACAGCTGTAATGCGCCGGAGGCCGGGAAGTGACAGAATGCGGCCGGGACACCTGCAGTTGAGTAACTGGCGTCCTCTCAGAAGATAGAAGAGTCCGGCGGTCGCTCAGCCTCCAAAGCGGACACAGGCGCTGCAGCAGCAGAGGGTTGATCCACCCAACGCGGGAGATCAAACAATGGTGTCTCCGCAACAATTTCCCTTCGAGACCGCCAGGAAATTAACAGGGTAGACACGCCAACACCCTGTTAACAGTTCCCGCTGCCTCACAACCTAGATGTGAGCGTATTACCCACAATTTAGCCCACAGAACGTCTGAACACTGCAACTAACAGGCACCCCGTTTACCAATGTTCACACTACGCTTGCGTGGATAGCAACGGAGCCAGCTGGGGCTTGTGGTTTTCCAATCCCCTGAAATATCGCAGGAATAGACGGGATTAGAGCGCAGTGTAGACTACTAGTCCCATCGTGCGTTGAGCGAAATGAGTAGAATGATCGTCTGAGAACAAAACACATGGGATTATGATTACTGTATTATGCTGGCATTGTTATCCTTTGTTGGTTTGCCTGCTTTTTCTCTCAATTTGTATATTTTTGTGAAAAGTTACTGTATCACAATAAACAAAACAAAAAAAGGATGCAAATTACCAATCATTCTAATTCATGCCACAATTCTGGGTATCTTGGAAGCTTCTTTTGGCACTCTTGCTCTCAGCTTGAGCAGATTTCCCCCTTGAAGGGAGATCCAAGTTATTGTGGGCTCTTTTTCTAAAGAAAAAACACAATGCTGGTGTGTCGAGTCCCACAAGGCTCCATACTTTCACTTTTCTATTGCTTCAAATACAGGATGGCACTCACCTTTGCCACAGTTCTGTAAAGACTGAAGTCATCTACCTTGGTATCTCCATACTTGCATACATTCCATTAGCCTGACCTCTACTCTTGAGCCTCCACTTACGTTTGCTTCCTCAATATAGAGCCTCAAAATCATGTTGGACAATAACCTCTTATTTGAATCACAAGGCCAGCAATGCACCAAGAAGTAAATTTCATCTCCATGTCCTGAACTGCATCACCCCCTGTTTAACATGATGCAACGAATCCAAGTAGCGTCTGCCACTGTTCTTTAATACTTGGATTACTGGAGTTGCCACCAGTTTGTCTCCCAGAAAACACTCAGGCAGCAACTTCAACGTATTCAAAACAAAACCATCATGGTTAATCATGGACCTCAGAGCTTGGGATCACATTAGGCCAGCACTACATTCCTTGCATTGGCTCCCACTCATCACTATAGGAACAAGTGCCCAGCCTACCTCAATCAAAAAGTCAAAAAGTACCCATCTGCTTGGCTCTTGAGCTCGGCGGCTTCAATGCAGGACAGTGATCACTGCTTTCAGGTAACAAAAACAGGGTGGAATAACTAAGGCTGCAGTTGAAACTTCCCTTGGACTAAATTAACAGAACCCATCAGAGCAGAGAAGAACATCGGCTTTTTGGTAGAAGGCTGATCACCTTCCTTTCCAGGAAATCATTTGGCCTGGATCCACAGACTAATGCGGATGGCTACATATCCCTCCTTGAATCATCCTGTGACTCTGTGGTCCCCACCTGGTGGCATGCATTCACTGTGCTGTTTGCACTTACCTCCTGCAGTTAGTATCGATTTATATACTCAACTTTCAAAGCTCTTCTAACTGATCTGAATTTTTCCAGAGCCTGGGAAGATCATATCCCCGGTTCCCTTTTGCTTTGGGGGCACTATGAAGCGACAATTTTTATGGTTGGCATCTTATGAATGCCCAATTCATGAATCAATACATGCATGCACTTTCATCCTGGAAAGGATCATGGTCTGATTAAATCTCATGATCTGTTTCTTCTGTGAGCACCAATGCAATGTTTAAATTTGCAGCTGCCCACGGATTGGCATTTTTGCTGTACCAGTTTTCATTACAATGTGCACAATCATTAATAATTAACAACAAATCGAAAATACCAGAGTTCTTGGCCCTGCAGCCAGGTCCTCTTCTTCATTACAAGGTCTACCTTGGTAGATGATTTCGCCAAGCTTTGATTTGGCACTATCACAATATTTTGTGTGATTGAACTATAATCCCAATAACTCTATCCCCCTTATTTTGGATGTTGACACCTTCCGCCTGGTTCTGGAGATGAGGGGGTTGCAATTTGGTGTATTATCCAGTACTGGACCACACTGGCAGGTTTGACTTCAATTAACAATGTGATTGGGGTATTCTGATGGATGTGCTACACGCCTATGGTCTGAGAGACCCTTGGAGAATTCTACATGTGACTGCAAGAGAATCTACACATACCTTGTGTTTTTGTGGCATACACGCCACAAGTGATTATTATGTCATCTCATCCTGACTCATAGATGTGAACACCATCTAATACCTTACTACACAAACTGATGAAAGGTAAATACTACCATAATATGTATTTCACTAGACATGCCAATTCACGTGGGTGGCATTTTAATCCTATAATCTCCATAGTATGGTCAAAGCAGTGCATAGTAAAGAGACTACCGGATGAAGGAAAGCTGTTGGCTGCACCACTTTTACATTCTTATATGCATACTGGGTCAACTTTGCCAATCATAAAGGACTAATGAATGCATCTAATATATGTCACTGCCTAATTTATATGCTGACCTGTGCTAGAATACGACTTGCACTCTTTGTAGCACAAATATCGTGGATCAAATAAAATGAGTGAAATATTCAAATATACAATGAGATCCCCTAGCGCGGGGGTCTGCAATCATTCACTCGCCAATGTTTTGGACTACAGCTCCCATCAGCCCTAACCAGCATAGTCAATGGTGAGTGATCATGGAAGTCGTAGTCCAAAACATCTGGTAAACCACAGGTTGCAGACCCCTGCCCTAGCGAAAGAAGGCACGCAAACCTACCCGTATATGGCAAATGATGTGCCACACTTCATCTTTACTTGATCAATCACAACATCTACTGTTGGGTGCTTATGTTGCTGAGAATAGAGAATCCAGCACCGATTTCCTTGGTCTACCATGTTCATGATGTGGGGCCTTTCACCTGGATGCTTGACATTTTTAGGAGAAGGAGTAAAGAGGCATGAGAATTCAGGTGTAAATCGGGTTCCGATGTTGATACGCACTACATGTAGAAAACTGGATCTCTGCCACGTGCAATGAACATCTCCAATGAAAGACAACATTAAAATAAATTGTGACCACCATTACAGTGGATCCCTCTGGACTCCACTTGCCTTTATCACAGCCTAAAAAGCAGTCAGTGCTCCATGGGGATCCCTGACCTGCCGCCACATCTTGAATACTGATTCTGGGAGAGACCATAGCTCTCAACTCACATGGTTTTGGCTGGTGTCACCCCCTTGCAATCAGCTGATTCACCTGCCAAGTCCCCTATGGGACCATGCACTTCAATGGGCTGTCACCCGCCACCCCAAATAAAATTGGGTTTTTTCACCTGCATAGGCGACACACAAATTTGAGAGCTATGGCAGCGACAAGGTGGGTTCCCTCCAATGAATGGAGAATCACACAGACCGTATTTTCCCACATTATCCTTTCTCCATGCAGTGAAACTGTACAAAAAACGTGGCAACATTGTTTTTGGGAAGCATTGGAGACAGTGCAAGGCAACTGGTTGTGCAGAAGCCTTGTCCCATAAGTTCAGTTGGTGGCCATGTGACCAGTATGCGCAGCAGACAGGCGAAAAGGAAGGTCTTGGGTTGCTTCCGGAACCTTAGGTGGTCCTGCTCAAGTTTGAGAGAGGCAGGGAGGCTGTTCCAGAGGGAGGCCCCAGCCATGGCCAGAGATCTACTCCCCACTGCCTGGAGAAGCGTCTGACACTCAGAGAGTTGGAGGTAGATGAGCAAAGGGCTCGAGAAGGCAGATGCTTAGGAAGAGAAAGCTTGATGTAGTTTGGTCCCCGGCCCCAGAAAGCCTTGTGGATTATGCTGGCGGTCTTGAACTAGATACTTGCAGCCACAGGGAGCCAGTGGAGCGATTTCAGGGCTGAAGAGATACAATCCCTGGCTTGAGGCCAAGGACAAGTCACGCAGTCCTGTTCTGGATTAGTTGTAAAGGGCGAAGAGTAGAGGCAGGCAGATTTAGAAAGAGGCTGTTGCAGGAGTCCAGCCTAGGGAGGACTAGGGTCCTGGAGACAGTGAGCTTCTGGGAGAAAGTAAGAAAAGGAAGAATACCTTTGAGGAGGTGCAGCTGATAATGTGACTTCGTAGAGACGTCAGATATGTGAGAGAAGGAGAGGGTGGAGTCAAAGATGACACTAAGGTTCTTAGCCTCACAGGAAGGAGCAGGTAGAGGGCCCAGGGTGGGCGGCCAGAGTTAGAGAGGGAAGGTGGGAGCAGGTGTCTCAATATGAAGGATCTCACTTTTACAGGAATTAAGCACACCATTCGTGAATTGCGGACAGTCAGTCAGGTAGGAGAGAGGGATCAGAAGAGGCTGAGGAGAGCCTGACGGAGAGCTGGGTGTCATCCGCATAATACTGAACATTAGAACAGAAGGTAAAGCTGTGGTGGGCAAGAGGTGCCAGGTAGTGGTTAAAGAGCCAGGGAGAGACGTTAGATCCCTGGGGAACACCACATGTTGAGAGAGAGAGATAGAAGAGAGGAAAGACCCAAGTTGGACCTGAGAGGGTCGATCTGAGAGAAAGGAGGTCAACCAAGCTAGGGCCTGACCAGAGATACCCAGGTTGTCACAGAGACAATTGAGCAGGATGGCGTGGTTGACCATGTCAAAAGCAGAGGCGAGATCATGGAAAATGAGGACAGAAGGAAGGTTAGAGTCTAGATTAGAGAGCAAGTCTTCACAGGTGTTCAGGGGAGCAATTTCCGTGCTTCTGGCTACTCTGAAGGCAGACTGGTGGTCATGGAATACAACCAAAAGATTCAGTATGTAGATTAAGCTAGAAGATGGCCAGCTTTTCCAGGACTTTGCCCAGGAAAGGAGTGATACAGATTGGGCGGTAGTCAGCCAAAGAGGAAGGATCGACAGAGGGCTTCTTAAGGAGGGGGTGCACATGGGAGTGCTTAAGGGGGGAGGGGAAGGTTCCAGTGGCAAAAGAGTGATTGCAGAAATTAGCCAAGGCTGTAGCAAGGGTTTTGATGTGGTCCTTAATGGTTCTGAAGGAGCACGGAGCACCTGGTTTAACAAGACATTCATAGTTTGGACTTATCTAGAAACATCATCGGGAGTGAAGAGGGAGAAGGAGGATAAAGGCAGAGGGGATACGGCCGGAGAGGGAGCCTGGTATGGTAGAGGGAGAGGAAGATGACATAGAGGAAGAGGAGAGAGTGGACAGGATTTCCTGAGTTTTAATGATGAAATGAGATGCCAGAACCATGCAAAGGTCCTGGGAGGGAACAAGAGAGGTGGAGACTGCAGCAGGATTGGCCAGCTCCTTGCAGATTGTGAAATTTTTGGCCAAGTTTTTAGAGGCCGCAGAGATGCGGGTTTGGATGTGGGCTCTCTTCTTAGAAAGGACAGAGAGTCTGTATTGCTTTTGGAGAAGGCGACAGGCCATTTATCAGAGGATGAGCCTGATTCCCTCCACTTCCTCTCAGCCACCCTACACTTGCGCTTAAGGGTGGCGAGGTCAGAGTCGTACCAAGAGTTGCACTTGGATCCAGGCTTCAAATGGATCCTCATGACAGAGGTGAGGACATCCAAAGTATTAGAGATTGAGAGATGAAGGTTGGAAAGGGCTGTGTCAGAGTGTGAGTCAGCCAAAGGTGTAGGAGGAGGAGAGAAAGTAGCGTTGAAAGCCTCCACTGACACACGCTTCATTGGCCAGATGACCGAGAAGGTGGGTGGCAGTGCTTGGGTCGGCTTAGCCTGAGGGGCAGTGAGCACCAGGTGAGAGGAGAGAAGAAGATGGTCAGTCCAAGAGAGAGGAGTGGTGAGAGGGTTGGAGAGAGACACGTTCTGACATGATCAGAACATCCAGGGTGTGCCCTGCAGAGTGAGTTGGGCCAGAGGGAAGAATAGAGAGAGGTAGAGGTTGCGAAAGAGCCCTGAGGAGGGGATAGTAGCATCCAAGTGGATGTTGAGGTCCCTGAGGAGGAGAAGTTGAGAGGTAGAGGCATGGAAGGAGGAGGAGAGGTTAACCCACTGAGAGAGGAAGAGGGCAACCTGGCCAGGTGGCCTGTAGATGGTGGTTACACTGAGAGAGAGCCCAGGAGAGATAGAGAGCCTGCAGACCAGGCATTTGAAGGAGGAGTCAGCCTGTGTAGGAATGACAGAAGCAGGAATCCACTCTGGGAAGATCAGGGCTACTACCCCTCCACGACGGTTGGTTCTGGGTTCGGAGAGGATCTTGTAGCCATCAGGGAGGAGAGTGTCAAAACTTGTGATAGAGCTGGCCATGAACCAAGTCTTGGTGAGACTGAGCACATCCAAATCAAGCTCTTTGAGGAGACAGCAGAATGCAGAAACACAGATGGAAACAACATACTGCTCACGGCTCAGGGGAGCTTGAAGAGGAAGGAGCAGAGGGAAGCAGGCCTGGGTTGCATGGGGAGCAACGCAGAGTGGGATGCGCTAGACCAGGGCAGCAGGGGCAGTTGCTTAGGGAGTAACGCAAGAAGAATGGGAAAGTTTTGTGGAGCAGGGACAAGTAACGAGGGGAGCAACGCTGAGAAGGATTTGCAAGACCAGGGGGAGCGGAGACAAGTTAGGTGGGGAGCGACGCAGAGAGGGATGCGCTAGGTCAGGGAAGATGGGGCAGTTGCATGGGGAGTAACGCAAGAAGGACGTGCAAGGCCGTGGGAGTGGGCACAAGTTGCGTGGGGATGCACATGGCATGAAGGCTGGGGGGAGCTTGGCCTAAGTTCCAAGGGAATGCATGTGGCGCAAAGACGGCAGGAGCGGGGGCTAAGTTGCGAAGGAACACAAGTGGGGAAAGGGAGAGGGGACAGGTGCGCAGGCGGGGGAAGCAGGCCTAAGTTACAAGAGAATGCACGGGACGTGAAGACGGGGGAGCTGGGCCTAAATTGCAGAGGAACACATGTGGCGCGAAGACAGCCGGAGCGGGGCCTAAGTTGTGAAGGAAGGCAAGTGGGGAACAGGAGAAGGGGATGGGTGCGCAGGTGGGGAAGCAGGGCCTAAGTTGTGAGGGAACTCATGTGGCGCGAAGACAGGGGGAGCAGAGCCTACGTTGCGAAGGAATGCAAGTGGGGAAGGGAGAAGGGCAGACGCACAGGCGGAGGAAGTGGGGAACAGTTGCAAGGGAAAATGGGACAGACGCGTAAGGTCGGGGCACTACGTGGAGTACAGCAGTGCTAGTTTCCTTCTCCACACCTTCTTACCTTGCGGACACAGATGGAGGGTGAGATCGTCCACTCCCATAGTCTGCACCGCTACCCCTTCACCACCAAACACCTCCGTTGCACAACACTGCTGCCTTGTCCTGCTAGGACTTTGCCACAGAGGTTCCGATCCTCGGTTCTTAAAGGCTCAGGCATGTGGAAAGTTGCGTTGCGTGCTACGTATTGTCAGGCAGCATCTCCTGTGTACTTGCGTTGCACAACACCGCAGCCTTGTCCTGTGAGGGCTTTGCCGCTGAGGGTCTGATCCTCGTTTCTTAAAGGCTTGGGTGCGTGGAAAGTTGTGTTGCATGCTATGTGTCTTCGGGAAGAGTTGCCGGCGTACCTGCATACCTGCGATAACACTGTGGCCTTGATACACAGTCAGATCAAGTGCTTCTGCTCCCCCACTACATGCACCGCCTTTTTCCTTTATCTAACTCTGTGGTTGGTAGAACTATGTCATCTTCTTCACTATGATCCAGTGCCTCCCCTTAACTTAAAGAGGTGCTGCAGTAGTTCTCTGCAGTGGGAATCCTGTGTTGTTGCCCCAATTGCAGCAAACCTTTTTCATTGACTTTAGTGTTTTGTTCTCTTTGTATGTCCACTAGTATAGTCTTTCTCCTGTGCTATTTGCTACGAGAGAAATTAGTCACTCAACAGGGCCATTCATTTCATGTGCAAACAGTCATTTTTTCTGTCACTTGTCTTATGTGCATATTAGTCCAGTACCTCTTTTATCATGTCCATTTTACATCACGCATTCTGTACTCTCGATAATATGCCAATATTCTCCTTGCGTTTGATTCCATATTGTACTTTCCACAAGCAGCAGTATGACCCTTCAATGAATCCTCATGTATAGCTCTCGTGTGGGTCAGTTAAGAGTACTTTCCTCCCTGTTCGGTCTGTCGCTTGTTAGACGCCTTCTCCGGAAACAAGTCGCTGGATGATGGAAGGCAGCTCTGGTTGGTAGACCGTGAACTGTAATGGCTCTGGTCCTTAGTTCTTTTAGTTTGGTGCAGAAAAAAGTCTAGGAGTCTCAAGAGTCGTGGACTCACCCTGTTGCCAAGCAAATGTGTTCTGGCAAATGCAATACTTATATGTCAAAGGTCACAACTTGTGAGTCTTACAAAGTAACCCCAAGTTACTATGTGGCTTCAGGCAGTTTCCTACATTCATATGGCTGTGTCTTCCCGTCAATAGTTAGTGATTATTGTTTGTAGCATTACTCGTAGTCAATTATATCGTTTCCCTTGACCTGGAGTTGCAGCTTTGTATGACTTGGATTGATGCCACTGATGCATCTTGCCACATTGTTCTCACTAACCTTCCCTCAGGGGACCCCGTCTCTAACTGTTCCTCCTTCATCTGTATTCCCAAGGAGAAACCCATTATAGTGCTCCAATTCTGTGGATGCGGGGCAGCCATCTTGAGCAAGTGATCATGACGGTCGTGACACCGATCTACTGACCCGGTGCATCATGCAGTCTAGGTGGACATTACCATTCAAAAAGCAGAGAGGGGATAAGATGGCTGGCAAGCCCTGCCTTTGAGACCTAGAGTCCCTCTCACACTGATCAGGCTGGAAGTGGTGACGAAGCAGAAGAAAGTTGAAAGAAAAAACTTGGGAAATTTCTGAGCAAAGACATGCAACTTAAGGTCGAAATTGATTTTTGTCGGCTGTTGTAAATCACAGGAGTTGGGAGAAGCCGTATTCATACATATCAGTGAACTGCTGAAGTGCTTGTAATGAAGTTTGTTCTGTGGCCCAATATTAGGATTTGTGTTGTTAGGGTCCTAGTTATTGCTATAATTCCTGTTATGCAACGAGAAGGCGCACTTTGAATTTATTGGTGGAGACTCTGCTGCTGATATCATGACCTGTCAAGAGTCCTGGAGTATATATGAAGGTGGGTTATTGGTTTATTTTCACGTGATTCACAGTTTAAGCTTTTATAATGTACGCGATAGGTGGATGGTCAGCTCCTATGGACCTGCCAAAATCCTCCGGGAAGGGAAAGGGACCCGGTTGGGGAACATGGATGGGGATGGCATTACACATTTTGGGAAGAGAAGCCAGTGGGAGCTGGGCACAAAAAGGTGCAATAACTTTATTTGGGGAGACACTTGAGGGGACCATGCAAAGAAAAAGAGCCCAAACAAGGCTTACTAGAAATGGAGAAGGTATGGTTGAAAAATATTCAGATTCTCAATTGAAAGGCTCCATTCCTACGTACATAGGTTACACCTGAGAATCCGTTACATCCTTCTTAGGCCAGGATTAATTAATAAAGAAGATTTCGACCGCAGACATGGGGGTGATGTATGTGCCTGATCATTTTCCAGTCTCACAAGAATCTGCAGTGGTGTACTTGAAATGGGAAATGACGAGTGGCTGCTTAAGCCCCCAGAGTACTAAGAAATTGGAAATTGCTATCCTGAAAACAACATGCCATGTCTATGAGCATAGCAACGGAGCAGGCATGATAACAGTTAGACAAAGAAAAGTCATTATAGAAGGCCCATATGTCACATCAGTAGAGCAAATGGAAACAAAATCAGAGAGGACCAAGATAAACTGAGAGAATATTCAATGGATCAGGAGGCCATACCTAGTCATCAAACTCACCAGTAAGTCAGATGTGCTTACTGGGTATCCATTCATTCCATCGAATACAAAGCATTGAATGCCAAAAGCATTGAAAGAAATGCATCGAAAAAAAGCATTGAATGCATTTCTTTTGAAAGGTAAAGGTTTTATTTTAATTATAATGGGTTTTACGGGGTAAAAAAACGGTGGTAGGTAGGGGGGACCCCCCATTAAAAAAAAAGAATGAAAAAATATAATATGATATATGATATGATATGGCATTTATAATGCGCCTATACACAAGTGTTTCAAGGCGCGACGAGGCAAGGGGGGACAAATGGAGGACAGACAACGATCCTACTAGGCCAGGTGTCATTCAGATCGCGTAAGTGCATGAGAAGGGGGGATAGGAAAGTGCACATGGGGAAGGGCGAGGGGAAAGTGCAGTACATGAGAAGTGGAATAAATAAGACACATAAAACAGCCAGCTAGTGGCAAGAGCAAGGAAGTGCAGACGTAAGTGCTGGTAGGGGGGACTGAAGGGATGCAGAAAATGGTCCCCAAGTGCAGGGGTTGCCAGGCAGGCAGTGCAGGTGGGTAATGGTCGGGGCCTGGGCCAGATATCAGAAAGGGTGGTCATTGCAGTCAGGAATTCAGCAAGGGAGGGGAGGGGTGGGGAGGGGAGGAGAGAAAGCAGAAGCAAAGAGGAAGGTTTTGAGGTGTTTCCGGAACCAGAGATGGTTCTCCTCGAGTTTCAGGGAGGCAGGAAGGCTGTTCCAGAGTGAGCCCCTGCCGAAGAGAGTGATCTGCCACCAACTCGTTGCTTGGAGAAGCGACTGACCCTAAGGGAGTTGGAGGCAGATGAGCGAAGAGCTTGAGAGGAAAGATAAGAGTTGACGGTATTGCGGCCCCAGACCCTAGAAGGCCCTGTGTACAATGCAGAGGGTTTTGAACTTAATCCTCGCAGCCACTGGGAGCATGTGCAGAGATTTCAGTCCTGGAGAGATACGATCCCTGGGCTTGAGGCCAAGGGCAAGTCTTGCAGTCCTGTTCTGGATAAGTTGCACAGGGCGGAGAGTGGAGGCAGGCAGATTTAGATAGAGGCTGTTACAGTAGTCCAGCTTGGAGAGGACCAGGGCTCTGGAGACAGTGAGCTTCTGGGGGAAGGAGAGGAAAGGAAGAATAACTCTAAGGAAGTGCAGCTGGTAGTGTGACTTCTTAAAGACGTCAGAGATTTGAGGGGAGAAGGAGAGTGCAGAGTCGAAGATGACCCCGAGGTTTTTAGCCTTGCAGGTGGGAGTGGGAGGGGGGCCAAGAGAGGCCGGCCAGAGAGCTGCAGGGAAGGAGGGAGCAGGTGTGCCGACGAGTAGAATCTCAGTCTTACTGGCATTAAGGCAGAGGTCGTTGGCGGCACACCATCCCTGGATGGCAGACAGACAGTCAGAGATGAGGGAAGGAGAGGAGGAGGCTGAGGGTAGCCTGAAAATGAGATGGGTATCATCCGCATAGCACTGAAAGATGGGTCTGTGGGCGGTGATGCAGTGGGCAAGGAGTGCCAGGTATTGGTTGAACAGCTAGGGAGAGAGGTTAGATCCCTGGGGACACCACAGGTAGAGAAAAAGATGTTGGAGAGGAAGGACCCAAGTTGGACCTGGGAGGGTCGGTCAGAGAGGAAAGAAGTCAGCCATGTCAGAGCCTGACCAGTGATACCCAGGTTATCACGGAGACGGTTGAGCAGGATGGCATGGTTGACAGTGTCAAAGGGGTGTTAGAGTCAAGGTTAGTGAGCAGGTCTTCATGGATGTTCAGGAGAGCAGTTTAGGTGCTTCTGGCAGCTCTGAAGCCAGATTGATGGTCATGAAGACAACCAACAGATTCAGTGTGGAGATTGAGCTGGGAGATGGCCAGTTTCTCCAGGAGCTTGCCCAGGAAGGGAGTGATGGAGATTGGGCGATAGTTAGCCGGGCAGGAGGGGTCAGCAGAGGGTTTCTTAAGAAGAGAGTGCGCAAGGGAGTGCTTCAGGGGGGAAGGGAAAACTCCAGTGGCGAAGGAGTGATTGCAGAAATCTGCCAGGGCAGGAGCCAGGGAGTCGATGTGATCCTTGATAGTTTTGGAGGAACAGGGGTGAACCTGTTTCAACGAAACTTTCATAGATCGGACTTGTCTAGAAATCTCGTCTGGAGAGAAAAGGGGAAAGGTCGAGAAGGAGGGAGGGGGGGTGGCAGCAGAAGGGCCAGAGGAAGAGTAGGAAATAGCAGGAGGGGGTTAGAGTGAGGACAGGATGTCCTGAGTTTTTGAGATGAAGTGAGAAGCCAGTGCCGTGCAGAGGGCCTGGGAAGGGACAGGAGAGGTAGAGACTGCGGCAGGATTGGCCAGTTCCTTGCAGATTTTAAAGAGTTCAGCCGAGTTGTTAGATGCCGCAGAGACGCGGGCTTGGATATGAGCTCTCTTCTTGGTGAGGACGGAGAGCCGGCATTGCCTTTGCAGCAGGCGGCAGGCCAGTTTGTCAGAGGATGAGCTTGAAGCACTTAATTTCCTCTCGGCAAACCCTACACTTGTGTTTTAGGGCGATGAGGTTTGAGTCATACCAGGAGTTACACTTGGCTTTGGGATTCAGGCGGATTCTCATGACAGGGGCAAGGATATCGAGAGTATCAGATATAGAAGAGTGGAGCATGGAGAGGGCTGTGTAAGGGTGAGAGTCAGCCAGGGAGGTAAGAGGGGGTGAGAAGGTGGCGGCGAAAGCCTCAGCTGACACGCGCTTCATGGGTCGTGTGACCGAGAAGGTGGGTGGCAGTGACGGATGTGGCTTGGCCTGCGGGGTAGGGAGGGTGAGGTGGGAGGATAGGAGAAAGTGGTCACTCCAAGAGAGAGGAGTGGAGAGAGGGAGAGAGAGAGGAAGGTCTGAAGAGATCAGAACATCGAGAGTGTGCCCTGCAGAATGAGTCGGGCCAGAGGGGAGAGTGGTGAGTGAGAAAGAGTTGCAGAGGTCGTGAAAGAGTTCAGAGGGGGGACAGGAGGCATCCAGGTGGATGTTGCAGTCTCCAAGAAGGAGGAGTTGAGTGGTTGAGGCCAGGAGTGAGGAGGAGAGGTCCGCCCACTCAGAGAGGAAGGAAGAGATCTGACCAGGTGGCCGATAGATAGTAGCCACAGTAAGGGAATGCCTAGGCGAGAGAGAGAGCCTGCAGACAAGGCATTCAAAAGAGGAGTAGGCCTGCGTGGGAATGACAGAGGCAGGAATCAATACTTTTTTTTCGTTGCTTTTTTTTAGATGCTAAGGCATTAGAGCACATTTCTATAGATGATTTGCAATGCAGATACCTGTGTTGTTAAATTAATTAAATCCAAGGCTGATTTGCACTTCACCACCATTTCCAAACCTAGGAAAGTCCTGAGATTATATGCCTCATAGCGGTCCGTAGTCCAAATTATTATTATTATTATTATTATTATTATTATTATTATTATTATTATTATTATTATTATTATTATTATGTATACCGCGCCACACGCCCATGGGCCTCAAGGTGCACATAAAACAATGACAAGAGACAAGCAGCAGTCTGGGAAAAAAGGGGATGCAAGCAGCTGCACTTGCACTGAACCGGGATTTCGCCAAATAAATTTAGCTGGAAAAAGATTTGCAAGTATGTTTGTCAATCTCTTCGAAAGGGTCCCTCTGCCTCTCAATGACCCAAGCCAGAAACATGTTATGTTAGAAAAGAAAATGTTGTTAACATCATAACACAAGCATGCCATTTGAGATTGTTGCCCTTCAAGCCAAAAAAGGCACTTGATTAATATATTTAAGTATTAGCATCACCACAAGGCAAACAGGGTTGGATATGTTATGTACGAGCAACTGGAACATGACAAGACATACACTTGCTATCTACGGAGTTGCAATACAAAATACGTAACACACGGTAAAACAGACTCCTCATAAATTGGCTGGGTAGTAGAGCAATCCCTCCAGACATGTTGTACTGTTGTCAGCCACTCCCACTAGCTCTTCCGAAGGGAGCGCTGTCCCGCCTGCAGAAAGAAGGGTAAGTCTTCATGTAGAATTATAACGAGCCAACAGCAAATAGATCAATTTCCTTCCAGGATTGGTCCAAAGTGGGGGTAACATACCATGATAGTCGCAATTAGCACCAATTGACGCAGGTCACCAGGGTGAACGCAGAGGGAAACTGAAAGACAACAGGCCCACATAGATCAGGTCACCACGGGAGCCCACATCTGGGCACAATTGTGGTTCAGTTCCAAAGACAGAGCTAGGTCTGCAGGGTGAGTAAGAGGCTCACTTCATTTCATGTTATTTTCACCCCAAGATCCACAAATCAGTCCAGGATTGAAGGATGTCCCGTTTCAACAGTGGTTGTTCAAAAGCAGGTGATCTTTTTTTTCATCAATGTGGAAATCAATTCTTTAGCGGAATGCAAACCACATTCTGTCAACTGGAAGGGGAACACATACAATATTACATGCTGGAAAAGTGGACACTCACAAATCTACAAAGTCAGGGTAAAGCAGAGCACTGACAGAGTTTGAGACAATCCTGCAGGGGATCCATGCCTTCAAACGATCAGATTTTGAAAGCCTAGTAAATGCTGTTCAATAGGAGGAATGTAATATTATCCATGAACAGGTGACAGTCATATGCACCGATATAATGAGGGATGGCAATTATTATGGGAAACATATAAACTACGTAAGAGTGAAGTCTATGGAGTTGCGAGTCCAAATACATTACAGAAGGCACTGTACACCTGAAATATTAACTCCTTAGTACCCCTCCAGTTCGGACAGACGTTGAGAGGTTGCAAGGCAATGGGCTTAAGCTTACATGTATGGTGGGTGTGCCCTAACATCACAGATTTTAGCTAGAGATAAGCTCTGTAATATCTGAGGGAAGGCTACCCTACTCTTGATGACCCTCTAAACGCTATTTACGGTGGTAACTAATAAGTTACGTTATTAGGACTTGCGACACACACCACTGATCCCCAAGCAGTCTGGTGGAGGTGAAAGAAAGCGAGTGGGTTAGTTTAGTTGGGGACATGGAAAATGCAAGATAGCTTTGCAGCGGTGTTCATACATGCACACCAGAGGTATCCTGAGCTCTGCTCTCAGGTCTATTTCTAGATGTAATATGATGAAGGTTGAGCGGCATAATGTCCAACAGGGAACTGTGCATGCCCCTGGCGCTAGGATGCATTGGCTCGGACTGCAATGTATACATTGATTGTAGAGATGGAGCATTCTGTTCTTTATTGTCCATTGTGAAGGGTATCCTAATGCCTCAAATTCACTGCGAGTCACAGAGTGGTGGCTTCACATTAAGAGCGCGGGAAGCACCACGCCCTCCCTTGAGTGCCAGGCAGCACAGTCCACCTGTGTGCTTTAATTGCATAGGGAGCTTTGCTGCCTGCCTCTAAGTTTTTTTATTTTTTGAGGTAAATTGTAGTTCTCTGAGTTGTGTAAAGAACACAGCTTGCACTATTTAGAGGATGTTGGGCATAAGAAATCTGTCCCGCTAACTCACATTGTTGCACTTACAGTGAACACACACTGACTGTCAGGAGATGAGCCCTCTCCTGTCAGTCGGCGTGCTCATGCAGAGATGGGCGGAAGGCCATCTTGTCATGTGTGGCGGCATTGGTGGTGGAGCTGTGTTGAGTGAGCAAGCAGGTAAGTGAAGTGATTCATGTCTATGAACTGTGTTTGTATGCATGTGTACGTATGTGTGTATGCAAGTAGTTGTTTGCTGTATAAAGGAGCGGGTGAATGGGACAGTGTATATTGCATGAATGCTTGTGAATGAAAGCCTGTGTGAAGGGGAAGCGGACCACAAAAGGTGTGGGTGGGAGCTGCCTTGGGCATGGCTTTCTTTTTTGCTTTACCCTGGTTGCAGAGTAATGTGCCTTTACTGTGCACCCAGGGTAAATCAAACATGAAACTAGTTGAATAATCAACTTTTCAATACATTGTACAAATTAATAGTGCAAAACAACAATTTCATTTTGGTATAAAATACACATTTCGTGATCCACATCAACGTTGCATCTGTGTGGAATAAAAAGATACAAAAGATACAAAACTCAGTCAGATTATATTAAAAGTGAACAAAGAGAGAAAAAAAGAAAAAGAAAAAGGGAAATTACACACTTAAAAGAAAATAATCTTTTTTTTTGTCAATTACTTCGAGTCAGATTTATCATCATTGCGTACATATCCTGTATGCGCTAGATGCACATTCTGTATGTTCAATGAAATTAGATAATTGACAATCCTTATTCTGATTTTATCCAACTGAGTGTTAAAAATGTAATCCCAAAATTACTCAGCAGATAAGGAGCTATGTGCCTGAAAATGAGATTTAAAGTAATCAGTTATTTTGTTAAGCAGCATTGGGCACATTGCACGTAGATGTAACATCGTTTCAGGTTCTTTTACATTTTCACAGAATCGACAATAACTGTCCTCTATGGGTATGAATTTCCACTTGGCTAAAACACTCCTAGTGTGCCATACATTTAATCTAAATCGTAGAAAGAGGCCTCTAAACATTGCTCCTGGAAATTTGAGCACATAGGTTTCTGGAGTTCTCATTCTTTTTGTAATAATGTTATGCGTGGTTGCATGCTTAGTTCTTTGACACTGTTCATAAGTGTGTATCCAATCCCATAACATTATCTTATATTTTGCTCTCAGGATTTTTTAATAATAATTCTTCAGTGACATCAGCGTTCTGCAGAAAACTTTTGATTTTATCTCGCCAGGTTACCATAAAATGATGAGTTGTTGTTTGTACATATATAGACAAAATATGCAAATTGGTATTTCCCTGTCGAGTCAGCAAACATTTGCGATACAGACTAGCCAATCTCCACATATAAACAGTAGACAGGGAAGATAGATCCATTTCATACCTCATCAAGCACATGGGAGTCGCTTTGGGTACACAGAGTATGCTTTTCCAAAATGCGCCTTCCAATCTAGACCAAAATATCTCCGGCCTCCATGATCTGGCCTCTGCACCATATGTCACTGTGGGCACTGCTTTTTGGCAGTAACAAGTTATTATTGGTTTCAGTGAAAAGCGTCCGTATTTATGATTAATTACGGAAGCTTGGGAAGTGGCAGTTCTCATTTTAGCTCTTAATTCATTTTGATAGGCCACACCAGACCCCTTATTGTCTATAATTACCCCTAGATATTTGTATTGACCAACATTTTCAAGGGGTTGGGATTGCAGTGACCAGTTCTGATGAGATATTCTGTTCTTATAGTTGGGTACAATCTTCATCACCTTGGTTTTCATCAAATTTATACGCAGTTTATTGGCTTTGACATATTTTCCCAATTGATCTAGTAACGCGTGCAGCCCCCTGGGAGTCTTCGCCAGGAGCACCAGATCATCTGCGTAAAATAACCAGGGGATTGCGTTGCATCCTAGGCGAGGAGCATCTGTCATTATGGTATTGAATGCATCCCTACATCGGATATGTAATAGTTGAACAGGGTAGATGCCAACAGGCAACCCTGTTTGAGGCCTTTGTAGGTATTAATTGGTCTAGAGAGTTTTCCGTCCATTGTTAATCTCACTTGAATAGACGTATTGCTGTGAAACTCTGTTATCCAATGTGTGAGATGTGCAGGGCACTGGTTCTTTGACAGCTTACTGAATAAAAATTGCCTCGAGACTGAATCGAAAGCAGTTTCAAAATCAATGAATGCCATATATAGTGACTGCTTAGCTTGTAGTTCATGATGCTTAATTGCATGTAGGACTTGCATGTTAATTGCTGTCCCTATACCAGCTACAAAGCCAGTCTGAAAGGGGTCATTTAAGCCTACATCGACGCAAATATTTTTCCTGGCGCATCGAGTAAGGCAATTGGCCTGTAATTTGCGAGGATCTGATCTTTCCCCTTTCTTGTATATCGGGACTATAATAGATCTTTGCCAGGAAGGTGGTGTTCGATTGTTAAGTATGACCTGATCAAATATGGCCCTTAGGATGGAAGCCCACCCCTCAGGATTGTCTTTTAGCATGGCATTAGTGAGTCCATCAGGGCCCGGAGGTCTAGACCTACTGAGTTGCTTTATATTTAATAATATATCAAGGTCATCAAATACCAGATGGTTGTTCCTGTCCAGACTCGCTCCAGTTTTTGTACCAGGCCAGTATTCTTATGCATACAGCGATTCATAGTATTGATTCCATACTTCCTCAGGTACTGCATTTACTTGTGTTATGGATTGCTTGTCACCATGGATAGATTTTATTAGGCCCCACACTTTTTGGAGGCTATTGATTGTGACATGACTTGAGCATCTCTCAAAGAAATAGCCGCTTTACGCTGCTTGATCCAGTTTTTGTACTTATTTTTATATCCGGAAAACTCTTGGACCTTATTTATTGAGTTGGTTTGTATCAAGAGATGTATGTCCTGCCTAAGCTTTGTTTTATAGTTGCGAACTTCTTCGTCGTAAGCGTGGCTATGCATTTTATTATTTCCATGCTTGATGTTTGCTTTAACCTTGAATGTGTGTAAGACAGCAACGTAGTCTCCATTTGTATGCACCAAATCAGGTTCTAAAATGTCCTTTGGATATGATAAGGCCCGTAGTAGGCCAGTCAATGAAGATGGAGTCCATTTAAAACAATTGCCTTTGAAGGAGACCGCTAATGCCTGGCTGTTCATTCGATTTTGCTACTTTAACTGATTCAGGGGCCATTCCCATTGTAGACATAAGATGTTGTGATCACTTAGAGCCTGTTCGACCACTTTAAAAGATCTGATCAAGGGAAAAAGTTCACTGTCGGCATACACATAGTCTATGATGGACGTCAGGGGGCCTTGCTGCCAAGTTACATTTGGAGGGATGTCCCCTTCCACAGAACCATTGATCAGTTTGAGGCCTATCTCTTTCATTAATCTCCTCCATTGAAAGACAGTGTTTTTCAGCTTTCCACCATTTTCAGTCTCACAGTTCATATTCAAGTCACCCGATATAATGATGTGCTTGATAGAAGGATTTTTGGCTAGCATGTCCAGACAGTTATTCAAATCTCTGAAGAATCGTTTATCTTGAATGCTCAAATGATTCCAGTATAAATTGAGACATGCTATCGTCTTTTCGTCATATGATATGCGCACCAACTGAATGTAACTATTCGGAGAGAACCAAGGTTCTAATTTTAGCCCACTTGAGATTTTAACTGCGGTTATTAGACCAGCCTTTGGTCTGCCCCTAGTTTGAGTAATAGCTGGAATTAAGGCAATTTGATGGTCTTCCCAAATGGGCGGGAAACTCAGCCATACTTCCTGTAGCATAATGATGTCATAATGAGCTACTAGGGACACCAAAGACTTTATTAAGTGGGCGTAGCCTCTTGTATTCCACGAGGCTAATTGTATTACTCGATTCTCTTGTTTTGTAGTAAGCTAACATCTCATAACCTCATTTCCAGTGGACGAGCAGGCTACAACTCTCTGTTGATTGCTATTAGATGTTGAGTATGAAACTGTGACTGGACTTTTCATCCACGGAGCGTTTACAGCCGTTCCTCGGTATATATTAGGCTGATTGTTAGATGTACTTGTTGTTTGCGTTGGATTAAAGAGAAGAAAACCCAGTTGATAGATCTCATCTTTTCTCTGCAAGATGGTGTATTTAACCAGGGCTGAGAGCATCCATTTTGACAACAGATCGATCATGATCATGGATAACTTCAATTTGGGCTATGTCATCAGACTTGGTGCCTTGTAGACTCGGAACATTGTTCAATATATTCAGCACAGAAGCTCGATTCAGGTCATATAGGCCAAAGTCACCTCCACGACATTGCAATATTAAACTAACATGTGTCGTATCATTGCATTTGTTGTGCCAATTTTTCAGATTGACCTTGATTTCTGTTTTTTTATTTGGTGCCGTAGGAATAGTGTCACTGATTGCGTTTCTAAGGCCATAATTATCATTTTTTTGAGTGGCCTGAAAATTGTTTGCTTGCTTGTTAGTCCAAGTCATGCTAGAGATACTGATCCTTTCAGTAGTATCGTTAGTCTTGAAACTTGGGACTGGCCGTGACATAAACAAGCCCATTAATTTCTGAATTTCTTCCCGTCTGCTTTCTAGAGTCATGGATGTATAATCTTCTGTCCGGCCATTTGTAGCTGTAATTGCACCAATGCTTTGATTTACTTGCGGGGCAGGATAAGATGTTAGCGTTTCACAGGGTTTTTCTGTTTTTGCCACTTCTTCTAGAAGATTATCTAGAGGGTCGTATCGCAACTCAGTCGGCACTGAGGGACCCGTCTCATTTCCTGTGAGTTTGTCCCAAAAGTTATGATCTTATTTTTAGATATTGCCGAGTATTTGCGTATGATGGCAGCACTCTTTTCCTGAGCTCTTTTATCAGCTACCGTCAGCAATTTGATGAATTGTCTTGAGTTTCTGTTCTTCTTTAGTTTGTTTAATTTTTGATTTTTAGTTTTTTTTGTTGAAGTCAATTCCGTATCACATTTCTCATTTGTGGTTTTCACATTGAAGATGTTGTACACTGAGTTGCCTTGATGAAGCGGCAATGTCACTGGTGCTTGATTGACAGCAATTTTTGCTGTAACCACTACTTCCTGTTCAATTATTTCCAAGTCATCATTTTTTGCGGTGACACAACCTTGTTTTTTCTTTTTTTCAATTACAAGGTCTGTTTGTGTTCCTTCATTGTCATTGCTTTTCATTTCATCATTTGTCTTCATGATGTCACTGGCGAGCTCAGTCGCTGAGGGATTTTTCTGGCAACATAGGCATGCCATTTTCCCCTTGGGCGTGCTTAGATCAACCGTTCTTTGTTTACAGAAAGTCGATTCCATGAACTTTCCAATAGTTCACGTAATAGAAAATTTTGATCCAGTAGACGTGAATCTAATGTCTCATAAAGTTTTGCCAGTGGAAAT
Source organism: Ambystoma mexicanum (assembly GCF_040938575.1). Lineage (NCBI taxonomy): Eukaryota > Metazoa > Chordata > Amphibia > Caudata > Ambystomatidae > Ambystoma > Ambystoma mexicanum. The sequence goes on along the minus strand of NC_090937.1, from coordinate 1,434,237,420 downwards.
ACTGACGTGTTCAAGGCTTACAATATCAAAGCCGTTGATGACTTTTTAGGTGACACTGGTTCGTTCGTTGGTATGGAATTATTATCTGCTTTATGTCGCGGGGTGGATTGCGTGAAGGAAATGGACAAAACTGAAGATTCTTGTGAGGATTCAGGAAACATCACTGGTGATTGGGATAATTGTTCCTCATCTACACAATCATTTGGCTGATTTACCGCATCCTGATTATCTCGAGATATCGCCGGAGCTATAGTTGGCAATGCTGTTTTCAGCGGATCCATTTCTTCACATGGAGGAACAGTCACAGCTTCTTCACAATTAGCCGGGTGAACTGGAGTGGGGATTGCGTGTATAAGAGCATTCACTATCGTTTTGGGAGCGGCAGGGGCAGCATAGTCACCCAACAGTGCTGGTTCCATAAAGGCTGCTAATAGAGAATCTGATGGAGGAGCAGTCAGTTGTGAGTCGGATGGGGTGCATAGATCGACTGGCACATTTATTGAAGTTTCCTTTGGCGCTAGTGCATGTACCTGTGACGCCACGTTGCTGGATGGCTTCACTGTACCATCAGTTTTACTCAAGTCCGCTAAGGGTGCTAAACGTGGACTCTCAGAGTAAAACTTTCAAATGTCACTAGCGTGCGAAATTGACCTGCTCCGAGAGGGTGCTCGCGAAGGCGCGTTTTGCACCGCCCATTTGGGAGTAGTGTGAAAGTCATACACAGCGTTAGATAGCGGGTTCACTTGAGACATGCCAGTGCGCAGGCCATATAGCTTTGTCATCGTATAAACACCTTATGGGTAATTAAAATAAACCTGTGAGTCGATAGATCAATATGGGAGCACACAAACAATACAATACAATAGATCAAATAAATACTATTTAGACGAGCTCACTCTCCACACTCTCCAGCACGATCAGCAGTATCAGCCCTTACGAAATCCCCTTTCTCGAAATGCGCACGCGCGAATGTGCGTGTGCTGAGCTGAAGGAGCGCTTGCTGGGAGAGGGAGGTGTAGTCCACACAACACTACAAAGTAAAAGAAATTCTGTTCAGTATCTATTTTCAAGCGCTAAGCGCTAAATCCACAACAATAACAAGGGCAGAGTCACGTTTCTAGATTAGTACCGTGACTGTTGAGCAGGAAGAAAAAAAGTCCAAATCACGGACGAAGGAAGCCACAGGCAGAGTCTCCTCACAGCAAAGCAGTATCAGCCCTTACGAAATGCCCTTGCTCGAAATGCGCGCGCGCAAATGCGCGTGAGCTGAGCTGAAGTATGGCTTGCTGGGAGAGGGTGGCGGAGTCCACACAACATGTGACTGTTGAGCAGGAAGAAAAAAAGTCCAAATCACGGACGAAGGAAGCCACAGGCAGAGTCTCCTCACAGCACAGAAGTAACAGCCCTTACGAAATGCCCTTGCTCGAAATGAAAATTGAAAAATTTTGTTGAAATAAATCAACTTTTTTTTTCCAATTACACATACATTTACAAAATTACAAAATTATGAAATACAAAAGACAGGGTTAATATCTACAATATATACAATGTTAGGAAATCAAATCTTAGACATAATAACAGTGGACTCTATGTTCCAGAAGGAAGCATTCTAAATGAAATTAACCTAATCATGTAAAAAGAAGTTGCTAACTTGAAATTAACACCCATTTCATCATTAGTTTTTACATAATTCATTATTCATGTAATCGGAGGGCATTAAGAAAATTCACTGATGCAATGAGTAGGCTCATAGTGGAATTTAGCAAACAAGACCATCTCACATTTGGTTGAATGTTAGCAACTGTAGACATATGCTTCATGTAAACATTGGTTCTTAGTGAACACAAGGCAGGACATTCAAAAATAATATGTTCCAACGTTTCTTTTTGTAGCACATCACTACAGAACCTACAGGAGTTATCTGACATGGCAATTTGGTTACGCTGGGCCAAGATATCTCGAGTTGGCCATAGATCAAATCGCATTCTCAAAATTGCCTTGCGAACTTGAGAAGAAGGTGATTTTAACAGATAACTTTCAACAGACTCCATTTTTTTGTCTGGATATAATTGACTAGCAAAGTGTTTATAGCGTAGGCACAGTTCACGGGTTACAATCCAATCATGAAAAAAGATTTTATTTTTTCACTCTTTCAGGATTCTGTATAAGTGTTTCCACATCAACATCTACTGTAAACATAATTTGATAAACATAAGCAGTCCATTTCAAAACAAACCGATGACTCGAAGTAAACAGATATGTGGACAGAATGGCTAGAATCGACTCATCATTAGTGTTCACCAAACATTTTCTAAGAAGTGCACAGAGTTGCGAATGGTATTTTGCACTAAGCGATGTGAGACCCAGTTCATATCTTATACACGGGCCAGGTGTTGACTGTGGCACATTTAGAAGTTGTCTCCAAAATGTAGCTTCTAATCTATCTAGATCTTTAACATTAGTAATATCTCTTGCCTCTAGACCATAAAATAACACTGGGGGTACTTTTTGTTGCCAAAAGTGTAGTGCAGGCTTAATGGTAAATTTACCATATTTGTAGAGAATCAATTTAGATTGAGATATTGCAGAGATCAGTTTGTTTTGCAGTGATTGCTGATGTTCAATGGTCGATGAGTTGGCTTCTGATTGGGTGCCCAAGTATTTGTAAGACGGAACAATGTCTAAGGTGATATTCTTAACCATCCAGACAAACTTGCTTCTTTGTGATGACTTCGGAACATCAACTACGATCTGGGATTTCTTTATATTCATGGAAAACTCGTTATCTTAGTAAATAGTAAGAGCAGATATTAGCTTCTGAAGGCCTGTCGGAGTCTTGGATATGAGCACCAAGTCGTCGGCATACCATAGTGCTTGTATTACAGTGCCATTCATTTTAGGTGAATCTGACGCTATAGGGAGAAAAGTTTCCTGGACATCATGGATGAAGAAGTTGAATAGTGCCGAGGCCAGGATACATCCCTGTTTTAGTCCTCTCGATGTTTCAATCACTGCAGATAACAAGCCCATAGTAGACAAGCGAACCTGAATGGACGTTGATGAATGTAGAGCAAATATAATGTTAATTAAGTCTTGTGGAAATTGCGCTTTGATTAATTTTCCAATGAGTTTCATATGGGAGACTGAATCGAACGCATTATTTAAGTCGACGAATGCAAAAAACAAGGATGTTTTTGTGTTATGCGCTTGAGCCTTTAAAGAGTTGAGGATCATGAGATTTACTGAAGTCCCAAGCCCACGACAAACCCTGTTTGATTGCGATCTCGGCATTTACTTTCGTACGTCCAACTGTTGAAGGCCTTTAATACTAGGCGATTAAAGATTTTGCCTGGGGCGTTCAATAACACTATCAGACGATAGTTTGCAGGTATTCCACGGTCTCTCTTTTTAAAAATCGGTACAATAACAGAGGTAAGCCAGGAGTCTGGAATTTTCTGCGATTTTAAAATACGCTGGCCCTCATTACGACCCTGGCGGAAAGTAACTGACCTGACCGCCATAGCGTAAATAGCGTTTCCGCCATTGCACGATGGAGTAAAGTGCGGCTAATTCTGACCCATCGGGCACGAGCATTACGCCATGGCGGAAGTGCAAAGTCCGCGATGGCGGAAATGTCCCCAAAACGCCCCTCACCGCCGTCGTACGGCGCCCTAGGTGCAATTCCGCCACCCATCATAGCGGTCACCGTAATGAGCGGTAATCGCTAAATACGGTGACCGTAAATATACGGAAACGGAAGCAAAAACATGGGGCCGGAACGGGAAACAGCACGCCGTACACCTATAAAATCAGAATCCCAACACAACCATTAAAAATCCGACCCTGAGACACATCCCAACCCGTTAGCCACCCTAGTTAAAACAATCAAAATGGGAAAAGTTGCTAAAAAAGCGTGCGACCGCAAGCAGCAGGTCCACTTCTCCCATGAGGAACTCACCGTGCTCACAGAGACCCTCCAGGAGAATGCTGCCGTCGTCTTCTCGACGCAAATGACCAGGACAGCACTTGCGAACAAGAAGGCCATATGGGCCCTGGTGGCACAGCGGGTAAGTGCGGTGGGGACCGCACCCCGCAACCCATCAAGTTGACCCCCTGGGAAGAAATCTGTGCCTCCACCATTGGAATGGAGAGTATAGAGGGAGTCGGAGGGATGGAGAAAGGAGTGCAGACATCCGAAGAATCAGGTAGGTGGGCCAAATAAAACAATGCTAAATCCACAATGTCCAATCATGTGAAGTACCATGTGTCCACATAGTGCAACAGAAACACATGTCCAGGAGAACGTCCACATACATTGGCCTGATAGCGCACTTTAAAAGTCACATTAAATACATAAAAAATTAAAAATCCTAAAAACACCCTCTACACGTGCAGCATGCACACCCTAACTGCAGGCTGCAAAACAACTGCATCCTCAATCCACACAAAAATGAAACCACCTCCAAGGCCCTGACCCAAATCACCCTCAGGTACCACCCCAATGCATGTGATACATTGCCATTCCAATTTCCACAGACCCATAAATAACGCTCGCCCTCCTTTACTCCACCACAGGGTCCGATTCAAACGACGAGCTTCAGGACACCCCTACCAGCACACCTGCAAAGAGGGCCAAGACCAACGGCCAAAGACCCTCCACCTCAGCTGCACGGATCAAGACACGGCAGCAGCACAAATCAAGTGGCAGCACACAGGAGGGGACTTCAACAGGCACCCCAGCAGCCAGCATGCCCACAACAGCAGCACCACAGGTCCCCCCAATGGATGCCACAGAAGGCACTGCTTCTGGTGGCAGCAGCACCATAGGTGACACTGCATTAATGGCAGCATGCTCCGACACAGAAAACGGTGCTGTCGATGTAGGACCCATCCATGACCTGTCTCAATCCCCCTGTTTGTTTCATCCCGTACACCATGAGGATACCACGCAGGGGCACCCACAAGACGACGACTGGCCATCCCCCACAAGCCCTGTGGCAAGGCAACATGAGGTGATCAGCCCCTCTGTGACACCACCGCAAATGGGCATGGCCCAGCAGAGGCAACAGTCCCTCGACCAGGTGATCGTGCAACAGCAGCAACTGGCCACGCTCCTCAAGGAGCATGCTGATGAATGTGGGGGTTCTAAGGCAGCCATAGAAACATCTACTGAGACACTTAGGGCACAAATGGAGCGAAGTACAGAGACACTAAGGGTACAAATGGAGAGAAGTACAGAGACACTAAGGGTACAAATGGAGAGAAGTACAGAGACACTAAGGGTACAAATGGAGAGAAGCACCGAGAGCCTGAGGGGGGAACTGCATGCGACGTCCAAAGACGTATGTGTTGAACTTGCCGCTGTGCGCCGTGTGCTCACTGAGCTCTCACAAACCCTTAGGGACATGCATGGACGTGAGCAGGCAGAGACATCATCCGTTGCAAGTTCCGTCCAGGGCAGCCCCCAACGTAGATCTGGGAGGAACCTGCGCTCCACAGGCAGGGGTGCCCCTGATACCCGGAGAGGGGGCTTGCAATAGCGTCTGCCCACTGACAATGAGCATCTTTGGACACTGGTGTTCGGGGGGGAGGTAGGAGGGCGGAGGGGGGGTGTTGGGCTTTCTTGGGTGGCGGGTCGATGGGGTGTGTAATATAATTTCACATATGCTATAAACATTTCATGATCATCCAATGAGATGTGTGGACATTGATCTTTGTGTACGAGGCCTTTATAGGCGTACAGTCCACATTGTGCATGTTCCAGACACACACAGTGCCACAAGTCCCGTGTCCATGTATCAGCCACCAGGCGTGAGTGCTAGAAGCATGAATCTATGATATTCTGACGAATTTCACGGGCCTCCTGTGCCTCGCGGACTCCTTGAGGTGCTGCCACATCCCCACCCTCATCATGACCATCTTCAGGTGCTTGCAGTTCTGCGTCAGGGGGCATGGGCACATTTCTACGTACGCACATGTTGTGTAGCATGACACATGCCATGACCATCTTTGCAACCTTCTCATGGCGGTACAGGAGTGCCCCGCCAGACCTGCTGAGGCAGCGGAAACGAGCCTTCAGTAGGCCGAATGCCTGTTCTATGACTACACGGGTACGTGAGTGGGCATGGTTGTAGTCCTCCTCATGCTGGTTCTGTGGGTTCCGGAGTGGTGTAAGGAGCCATCTCTTCAGTGGATACCCGGCATCACCTGTATGTGGACAATAAAGGATGTTTGTGGAATGACATTGCTACGTACGCATCCCCCCCCTTCCTGCCATGTCATTGCCGCATCACATACCCCACATTATCATGCATGAAATGAGACTCACCGAGTAGCCAGGATCTGTTCCCTGCGTGTCGCTCCATGTAGCGTGGTATTGTAGAGTTCCTCAAGACCATAGAATCATGGGTTGATCCAGGAAATCGGGCACAACAATGTGTAAAGATCCTGTTGGAGTCACACACCATTTGTACATTAAGAGAATGATATTGTTTCCGGTTGCGGTACTGGACCTCCATGGCATGTGGGACAACCAATTCCACATGGGTGCAGTCGATGGCACCAATGCAACCCGGTATGCCGGCAAGTGCATGGAATCCCACTTTTGTGTTTGTAATCTCCTGCTCCGAGCGTGGTAAAGAGATGTAGTCGTCTGCGTGCTTCAGGAGGGCATCGAGCACTTGCAATAGTGTCCGTGACAACAGTGGCTGTGAAATGCCATGCAACTGTCCGACTGTGTGCTGGTATGTGCCTGTGGCCAGGAAGTGGAGTACAGACACCACCTTCAGTAGGGGTGGGATGGCGGTTGGGCTATCTATCATGCTGACAAGGTCAGCGTGTGTCATGTTCACAATGGCGGTTATGGTGTCCCGGTCCAAACGGTAGAGGGTGTGGATCTGCTCAGCAGTGAGGTTGAACGGATGAGCTCGGAGGTGTGGGATTGCGGGCTGCCTGCGTGGTGGTAGTGGCTGTGCTGGTGGGCCTTGCTGGCCCTGCCTTGCCCTCCTCCTCCTCCTGCGTCTCCTCTGTGCGGCCGGTTGTTGTAGTAGTTGGTGTTCGTCTTCTTCTTGAAGTTGGAGTACTTGCAGTGCTATCAGGTCCCCCAGGGCCAACATTGCTAGTCCTGCCGGTAGCATTTTGGAGTGGGTGTGGTTGTGGGAGGGGGTTGGGTGTGCAATTTATGTGTTTTCAGGCTGTATAGCCTCCACCTGTGGTGATTCATTCCACCTGTGCCAGCTGCAATCCCCTTTGGGCGAGCACGTCCCGCATACAACGCTGCAATTTGACGCATGGCATCTTGCTATTACAATCATGTATTTAATCCCGATGGCAGTGAAATATTGGTTTATATGTTCATTCTGCTATGGTCCCATTGTTTCACATACTATCTTTGCAGTCGCGAACAAACTTGTGAAGGGTCAGTGGAATGTAGTACTCGATTAACGGTGGACCCTCATGCAGCACTGTACCGAGGTTCACCGACGGGCGGGGCGTCCCATTTGTGAGTGAAGCCAGTTGCCATTTTCACACACTGCCGCACTACATGGATGAATTTGTGATTTCTAGCGGTCACAGATGCCTTTTCGACTGGATGTTGCAAATGAGGAATTCGAAGGACAGCGCTTTCGGTTTTCAGCTAGCGGCGAGGAGACGCCCACAGGTCTGACTGCAAATATAACGTTCTATTGTTTAATGTCCTTGGGACAGGGGCCATGGCGAGAATGCAATGATTGATATGAATAGTATGGGATGCGCAATAGCGTAGTGGACGATAAGGCAGGACGTTCCCAAATACATGTTACTTCACAACACTAGAATTCCGGGCTGGAGCACAGTGGATTTTGCAGACTGCATTACGCACAGACTCAATGGAAATTTCAAATGTTATGTGAGTAAATAATCAGGCGTTTTTATACCGGGATGAGGGAATGATGTATGGATGCATGGACAGATGATTTAATTGAGAGTTTGCCATGTACATGGCTTTTTGGAATCTATCCCCTTCCCCTGCGCTATGTGATGCAGAGCTGCCATAGTGGGACCATCGTCTATCTGCCCTTGTTGAACCCTCCCTGTCTCGACGCGCCTTCAAACACTTGTGTCTATGCACGTTACTAATCCCATCTAATGGATTCTGTTTTAACAGACGCATGCACACAAACACTCGTTTGTAATAGTGTTTTCACCTCGATTTATATAGTTATGATTCGCAAGTGATTTTTGGGTGGAAATAATCCTTTTGAGTGGGCTAGCATGCATATGGCTGTAGATTTAGTGTGATCATTGAAGTGAGTAATACAAATGAAGTTCTGATGCCCATACTATTCTTTTTCATTTCATTTGGGTGACAGGTATCTCCTCCCCTTTTGCCGCTGCCATCTGTATGCCACTCCTGCAGATGGCTTTTACTCCCGACACCTGCTGCTTCGAGTTAATCAGTGGAGCACCATTACGATCTTATGGGACGATCGCCAATGGGCCACATGCCCTTACGCAGTACTAGTGGCTAGGAGCAACATATCAACCTTTCAGCTGGACTAGTGCCTACCTAATGGGACGGCCCTGTGGTTCTAGGCGCTTCCATGTTGCCTTTTTGAACGTGAATGTAGCCCCTGTGTACCATGAAGGAACAGGGCGTCACACAAGAAGAAGCTGGTCATTTATTGCGGATGCAGCCCACAGTAATGAAAAATATTTTGGAGTTTATGACCTAATAGCTGTATGGGCTTGGTGAATTTGATGTGCATTAAATTTTTATTCTGATATTAACCGTGTAGCGTTATTCTTTGCAAGTAATGTAGCATATTCCTATTTGTGGAGCGATGTATTGTGAGAAGATCTGCATTGGGTTCCGGCTTCTGAGTATAGTTGCGTGGTACTGTACTGGCCGCGTTTGCCTACGAAGCCCAGTAAGGTCAGGGATAGGGGCTGCCATTATGACTGTTTTAATGATGTCATGCTCAGGGGCGGGGGATTAGCTTTTGTGTAACAGATGCCGGTCAGCCAGGTGGATTGGTGGAATGATGTGATTATCAGAAAATGGCTGGTCACAGGTGCCTGTGTTTGCGTGCGTTTCTTGGAGGGAGACTGAGGTCATGTCCATTGGAATAGCTTCTGTATTCGTGCCATCTGTGCCCTGCAGCTCCCATTGGCCCCTCTTGAGATGAGCCTGGCTGCTCAGTCACTCTGCCAACTTGTGTGGTACATGCTTATGCTGATGGTTGGTTTGTTTACTGGCAAGAGTACAGGGCTGGTGCAGTCTCCCTCAGGATACTGCTTTGAATGTTGCCTTACACTGGTGTCAAGCGATGGGGGCCTGTTGTTGTTTTGTCTCATATTTCAGTTCATATTGCTGTACTTGAACCTTCACATGCCTGTGCTGCATCAGTACGGCAATGGTGACATGCCAAATATGGACGGCCACTCACAAGGCACTTGGAGCCCCTACATTCATTTGTTCGTTGGCATGCATGGGTGACTTGTACATTTCACTGGTTGCATTGTGTAACTTCATTGCACCTACGAGGAGTTGTGCAATGTGGGCAGGGAGTGGTGTACAGGCACTCAGTAGGGCCATTTACGGTTGGTTCACGATGCCGTAATTCTCACCATGGCGGAATGGTACTTTCCGCCATGCTTGATGGCGTTAAGTAGATGTCCGCTAGGGTCAGAATTCGCGTACTGTTGCGCCATGGTGGTAATTACGGTTTTGCATGGCGCGCGTGCGCGTACTTGGTGCAGTTAGCGTTGGCGTTCACTACGGTGTCGCTAATGGCATCGTACTTTACGGTGACGGGTCATAATCGCACCGAGCGGTATTCGATGGCGGTATTACATTTCCGCCATCGTTTTTCGATTTCCGCCAGGGTCGTAATGAGGGCCGCTGAAAGATGTTATTCAGGATTATGGCCCAATGCTTAGGATGTTGTTTTAGCATATAGTTAGTAATGCCATCCGGACACGCCACTCTTGCTGATGAGGACTTGCCTATAAGATCTTCTATAATATCCTCTGAACATTCCAGATGCCAAGACGTTATGGGTTGGCTTTTATATTCAAAAAGTTGAAAAGCCTTATCCACATAGAGGACCGTGAAATGTGATGCCCATTGATTTTCGGAGACTCCATTTAATTGCGACTGCAGATTATTTATGTTCGAATTTACATTGAGTAACTGCCCAATTTGTGTAGCGTTCTTGTTTGATGTTGCTGCTAAGAATGCCTCTCCATCCTGTTGGTATAGCTTGCTTTTGTGGGATCTCACCCAGTTTCTATAGCAAGTTTTTAGTGTCTTACGAGTTTTGCACCTCTCGAACAATGGAAGACGTCTAGTTGCTCTTAATGCCTTGTGATGTTCTTTTCTTGTTTGAAGCATTATTAGGTCAAACGTATGAATATGAGTTCTTACAGAAGGGATAAAGAGATTTTTGTAACGTGATAAAGCCTCCACGTATGAATTTGTGTTCTGCGATTCATCTTGCATCATGAAGGTTTTGTTTAACGATATACATTTTCTTGGAGACCACTTAAAATGAGATTTGGCATTATTAATTGTCAATTTTTGAGGCATCCATTGTTGTTTGTCACGCCCATCTTGACTATCTCTTGGCCAAGTTAGCATGAGCAGGTGATGGTCGCTTCTTGATTGCTTTATTTGCTGACATAAAGAGCCTCTCTGATAAACAAATATATCAATAGTACTTGTCGATGTTCCTCTTTGCCACGTCACCTGTGATGGAATGTCTCCCGGGAGTGATCCGTTAGCCATTCTCATACCAACATGAGTCATTAAACTGCACCATTTATTAATTTCCTGTGTTTTTTTTCCAGTGATGTATTTAATGGAGTCGAGATTAAGGTCCCCAGCCAGTAAGATAGATGTTATTCCTTTGGTTTTAGCGATTATTTCCGAAAGATCTTTGTAAAAACGGTCATCAGAAATCGCTGCCGGATTTCTATATAGATTAATTAATGCCAACACTTGGGAGTCAATTGAAATTTTTACCATTTTGATGAAATTATTCGGGTTTACCCAAAGTTGTAATTTTAATCTCGAACCCAATTTAACGGCAACAAGAATCCCTGCCATAGTGCAACCCTTTTGCGCTGGAATTGCGGGTTTGATGGAGACTTCGTGATTGTCCCATATTGGATTAGTGCTTATCCATGTTTTCTTATAGGGCTATAATGTCCACATCATTCAAAGAAACATTATGATCTGTCAGTAAATGAGCATAGACCCTCGTATTCCAACTCACTAATGACAAGAAATGGGTTTTCTTCTTGCTCACATTTTGGTGCAATGGTGGTTATGTTTGAGGAATGTGAGGATATTCAGATATGGATTCATCAAGACAACAATTAACACACTGACATTTGTTGATTGGAGACATGAAACTGCTATTATGTGGCTTGGCAAGCCTACTTTGATGGCTTCAGTCTTCAGTTATTTCCTTACTATGGAATGGATTTTTTTTAGCAGGGGCCAGGGGTAATGTAAACATGGTAAGTGTTATAACGTGGCTTGACTGGCCTACATTGGTGGCACAGATCTGGCCATTTATTCTTACTGTGGCATGTCATATTTACTGAACATCAAGTGTCAAGCGAATGTTGTCAGTGTTATTGCATGTCCTTACTGGCCTACATTGTTGGAGGCAGTCTGGTCATGTATTATTACTGTGGCATGACATGTTTAACTTTTCATCAATGGTAAAACAAATATGATAAGTGTTATTATGTGGCTTGACTCTCCTACTTGTGTGATTCCAGTATGGCAATATATTTGTATTGTGGTATGACATTTGCCAGACCTGACCACAAAAGAGAGGGGTGGAAGGTTTCGAATGAATCTAAACCACTGGCAATTGCTCTGGGCAACCTTCCACACCACCGTTTTTTAGCCCGTCTGCGCCATTGCAAAAGGGGACCAGCTATGTGCAAATCAGTCAGCAGCTGCCGCCACCGAAGATAGCAGCCCAGCCTGAACTGCTAGGCCAGGTCCCCTCTGCACAGAAAACCAAGCAACCCCAGACATGTTTCGGCCTTGTTGGACCTCCTCAGTGAGGTGCAGCCTGGTTCCCTGTGGCGCAGCGAGCAAGGGACCCACGTCTGGGCATACCCTCTCTCACAAGGAGAAACAAACTGACCACAAAAGAGATGGGTGGAAGGTTTTGAATGAATCTAAACCACTGGCAATTGCTCTGGGCAACCTTCCACACCACCGTTTTTAGCCCGTCTGCGCCATTGCAAAAGGGGACCAGCCATGTGCAAATCAGTCAGCAGCTGCCGCCACCGAAGATAGCAGCCAAGCCCGAACTGCTAGGCCAGATCCCCTCTGCACAGAAAACCAAGCAACCCCAGACATGTTTCGGCCTTGTTGGACCTCCTCAGTGAAGTGCAGCCTGGTTCCCTGTGGCGCAGCGAGCAAGGGACCCACGTCTGGGCATACCCTCTCTCACAAGGAGAAACAAACTGACCACAAAAGAGATGGGTGGAAGGTTTCGAATGAATCTAAACCACTGGCAATTGCTCTGGGCAACCTTCCACACCACCGTTTTTTAGCCCGTCTGCGCCATTGCAAAAGGGGACCAGCTATGTGCAAATCAGTCAGCAGCTGCCGCCACCGAAGATAGCAGCCCAGCCTGAACTGCTAGGCCAGGTCCCCTCTGCACAGAAAACCAAGCAACCCCAGACATGTTTCGGCCTTGTTGGACCTCCTCAGTGAGGTGCAGCCTGGTTCCCTGTGGCGCAGCGAGCAAGGGACCCACGTCTGGGCATACCCTCTCTCACAAGGAGAAACAAACTGACCACAAAAGAGATGGGTGGAAGGTTTTGAATGAATCTAAACCACTGGCAATTGCTCTGGGCAACCTTCCACACCACCCTTTTTTAGCCCGTCTGCGCCATTGCAAAAGAGGACCAGCCATGTGCAAATCAGTCAGCAGCTGCCGCCACCGAAGATAGCAGCCCAGCCCGAACTGCTAGGCCAGGTCCCCTCTGCACAGAAACCAAGCAACCCCAGACATGTTTCGGCCTTGTTGGGACCTCCTCAGTGAGGTGCAGCCTGGTTCCCTGTGGCGCAGCGAGCAAGGGACCCACATCTGGGCATACCCCCTCTCACAAGGAGAAACAAACTGACCACAAAAGAGATGGGTGGAAGGTTTCGAATGAATCTAAACCACTGGCAATTGCTCTGGGCAACCTTCCACACCACCGTTTTTTTAGCCCGTCTGCGCCATTGCAAAAGGGGACCAGCCATGTGCAAATCAGTCAGCAGCTGCCGCCACCGAAGATAGCAGCCCAGCCTGAACTGCTAGGCCAGGTCCCCTCTGCACAGAAAACCAAGCAACCCCAGACATGTTTCGGCCTTGTTGGACCTCCTCAGTGAGGTGCAGCCTGGTTCCCTGTGGCGCAGCGAGCAAGGGACCCACGTCTGGCATACCCTCTCTCACAAGGAGAAACAAACTGACCACAAAAGAGATGGGTGGAAGGTTTCGAATGAATCTAAACCACTGGCAATTGCTCTGGGCAACCTTCCACACCACCGTTTTTTAGCCCTTCTGCGCCATTGCGAAAGGGGACCAGCCATGTGCAAATCAGTCAGCAGCTGCCGCCACCGAAGATAGCAGCCCAGCCCGAACTGCTAGGCCAGGTCCCCTCTGCACAGAAAACCAAGCAACCCCAGACATGTTTCGGCCTTGTTGGACCTCCTCAGTGAGGTGCAGCCTGGTTCCCTGTGGCGCAGCGAGCAAGGGACCCACGTCTGGGCATACCCTCTCTCACAAGGAGAAACAAACTGACCACAGAAGAGATGGCTGGAAGGTTTCGAATGAATCTAAACCACTGGCAATTGCTCTGGGCAACCTTCCACACCACCGTTTTTAAGCCCGTCTGCGCCATTGCAAAAGGGGACCAGCCATGTGCAAATCAGTCAGCAGCTGCCGCCACCGAAGATAGCAGCCCAGCCCGAACTGCTAGGCCAGGTCCCCTCTGCACAGAAAACCAAGCAACCCAGACATGTTTCGGCCTTGTTGGACCTCCTCAGTGAGGTGCAGCCCGGTTCCCTGTGGCGCAGCGAGCAAGGGACCCACGTTTGGGGATACCCTCTCTCACAAGGAGAAACAAACTGACCACAAAAGAGATGGGTGGAAGGTTTCGAATGAATCTAAACCACTGGCAATTGCTCTGGGCAACCTTCCACACCACCGTTTTTTAGCCCGTCTGCGCCATTGCAAAAGGGGACCAGCCATGTGCAAATCAGTCAGCAGCTGCCGCCACCGAAGATAGCAGCCCAGCCCGAACAGCTAGGCCTGGTCCCCTCTGCACAGAAAACCAAGCAACCCCAGACATGTTTCGGCCTTGTTGGACCTCCTCAGTGATGTGCAGCCTGGTTCCCTGTGGCGCAGCGAGCAAGGGACCCATGTCTGGGCATACCCTCTCTCACAAGGAGAAACAAACTGAACATAAAAGAGATGGTTGGAAGGTTTCCAATGAATCTAAACCACTGGCAATTGCTCTGGGCAACCTTCCACACCACCGTTTTTTTACCCGTCTGCGCCATTGCAAAAGGGGACCAGCCATGTGCAAATCAGTCAGCAACTGCCGCCACTGAAGATAGCAGCCCAGCCCGAACTGCTAGGCCAGGTCCCCTCTGCACAGAAAACCAAGCAACCCCAGATATGTTTCGGCCTTGTTGGACCTCCTCAGTGAGGTGCAGCCTGGTTCCCTGTGGCGCAGCGAGCAAGGGACCCACGTCTGGGCATACCCTCTCTCACAAGGAGAAACAAACTGACCACAAAAGAGATGGGTGGAAGGTTTCCAATGAATCTAAACCACTGGCAATTGCTCTGGGCAACCTTCCACACCACCGTTTTTTAGCCCGTCTGCGCCATTGCAAAAGGGGACCAGCCATGTGCAAATCAGTCAGCAGCTGCCGCCACCGAAGATAGCAGCCCAGCCCGAACTGATAGGCCTGGTCCCCTCTGCACAGAAAACCAAGCATCCCCAGACATGTTTCGGCCTTGTTGGACCTCCTCAGTGAGGTGCAGCCTGGTTCCCAGTGGCGCAGCGAGCAAGGGACCCACGTCTGGGCATACCCTCTCTCACAAGGAGAAACAAACTGACCAGAAAAGAGATGGGTGGAAGGTTTCCAATGAATCTAAACCACTGGCAATTGCTCTGGGCAACCTTCCACACCACCGTTTTTTAGCCCTTCTGCGCCATTGCGAAAGGGGACCAGCCATGTGCAAATCAGTCAGCAGCTGCCGCCACCGAAGATAGCAGCCCAGCTCGAACTGCTAGGCCAGGTCCCCTCTGCACAGAAAACCAAGCAACCCCAGACATGTTTCGGCCTTGTTGGACCTCCTCAGTGAGGTGCAGCTTGGTTCCCTGTGGCGCAGCGAGCAAGGGACCCACGTCTGGGCATACCCTCTCTCACAAGGAGAAACAAACTGACCACAAAAGAGATGGGTGGAAGGTTTCGAATGAATCTAAACCACTGGCAATTGCTCTGGGCAACCTTCCACACCACCGTTTTTTAGCCCGTCTGCGCCATTGCAAAAGGGGACCAGCCATGTGCAAATCAGTCAGCAGCTGCCGCCACCGAAGATAGCAGCCCAGCCCGAACTGCTAGGCCAGGTCCCCTCTGCACAGAAAACCAAGCAACCCCAGACATGTTTCGGCCTTGTTGGACCTCCTCAGTGAGGTGCAGCTTGGTTCCCTGTGGCGCAGCGAGCAAGGGACCCACGTCTGGCATACCCTCTCTCACAAGGAGAAACAAACTGACCACAAAAGAGATGGGTGGAAGGTTTCGAATGAATCTAAACCACTGGCAATTGCTCTGGGCAACATTCCACACCACCGTTTTTTAGTCCTTCTGCGCCATTGCGAAAGGGGACCAGCCATGTGCAAATCAGTCAGCAGCTGCCGCCACCGAAGATAGCAGCCCAGCTCGAACTGCTAGGCCAGGTCCCCTCTGCACAGAAAACCAAGCAACCCCAGACATGTTTGGGCCTTGTTGGACCTCCTCAGTGAGGTGCAGCCTGGTTCCCCCCCTTGTCAATTTGCATATTTAAGTAACTTTGGGTCTCACCCTAAGTTACTAGGGGAATCCAGACGTGGACCCCTTGCTCACTATTCTTAGAGAGGCACAGCTCCTCCCTACTGATGAGGTCCAACCAGACCGAAACACGTGTCTGGGGATGCTGTTAGTACTCTTGTTCAGAGGAGAATCGCCTAGCATTTCGGTGCTGGACTGCCCCAGGGCAGGACAAAGACTGATATGTTTAGGATGTTTCTTCTCTGTGAAAGATAGTGAGCTAAAGACTCTGGGTAAGTCTCTCCCAACCAGGACTAATGTCTGGCAGAGAGACTCACAGGACCCCCCTTGTCAATTTGCCAAACCTGACAAGTTGTATTATATGATTTCGCTGGCCTACATTGGGGCTTGCCAATCAGCCAATCTGCCTGTAGTGCCTTACAATGTAATGGCATTTTTACTGGGCATCAAGAGTAAATGCAAATATAAATGTTATTACGTTGCTAGGCTGGCCTACATTGGTACTTTCGTTCGGTGGCATGGCATATTTTCTATGGCTGAGAGTTCTTTTATGGTAATACTGGCATATATTGGTGCTGACTACATGGACATGTAAAAGGCAGAACCAGCATTTAAATATTTGTTATACAGACATATGATAATGTGTTGGCAAATACTCCTGTGCACTTTTGGTGACTTGCATCTATTGGATGTTTTCATGTGTCACTGTACAAAACCGGTGGCAAACTGTGTGGCATTTTCCCCAATTTTTCAGAGGAAGTGTGCTGCAAAATGCACCAATTTAACCGGTTATTTTAAACATGTTTTCTAAGGGAGAGCCCTTCCGAACCCACCTTGGTAATTTCCGGCTACTTCGCTAAACTCAGTGTTGAGTGCATATTGTACGCAAACATTTAAAATTCACAGCTGCCACTAGCTTCACAAGTTGTGCCTTACAGTATAAACCTACCAGAAACAAACATTATTCAATTGCTTAGTGCCAGTGGCTTAGTTGGTATGCGTATAGTGTGTTGTTTGAGCATAGATTGTGGGAATGTTGTTGCAGGGAGGTAAATGGAGGTACAGGTGGGAGACTCAGAGCATATATCCAAGAATGGGGTAACACAGGTATAAGTGGAAGGCGTAGGAAGCATTTAGAACTGTGTACCAAGCAGAAAATGGAGGAGAATAGTTCTTGAGTAAAGTTCTGAGTAGGTATATCAGAGACGGGTGAGTCCTGGTGTCCTCAGCATGCTTCTTTGGGGTCAAAATTAAATATTTTGGAGCCAGCAACATGAATCGATTTTGGGAATCAGTGAGAAAAAACATGGTAGAGGACGACTTGCTTTGGGAAGAAGGAGCAGAAAGTCAAAGTGGGATAGTAGAGAGCAAAACATCAAAGATGGAAAATTATACTGGGCCACACAGGAGCAACATTACAGTGGGACACCTGGAGGCAGATCCCAGTATGCAGATAACCGCAGGGCACTTCTTGTGAGCAGTAAAGGATAAGGTAGAAAGTAGAATGCTGAACAGGTTAGCGAGAGGCACAAACAGTCAAACCACATACAGCAAGACATGGCATGGCCTAACAAGCCATTATAAGTGCATGGTAAGCATAACAAAGCACTAGAAGTTGTAACAAAGACTGTAAAGCCTAACATGGCAGAGCAGCCTGGTCTCCTCCCAACCCCACCAGTGGCCTTTGCAAACAGCTGTCATTTCACTTTCTCACTCTGCATCTGGTGATGGCTGTCTCTCTCTCTCTCTCTCTCTCTCTCTCTGTCTCTCTCTGTCTCTCTCCCTCCCTCTAACTCCCTCTCTCTCTCTCTCTCTCTCTCTGCCTCTGTGTGTACCTATCCCTCTGTCCCTCTAACAGATGCATTATGAATGATTTATAACAAGTATCTGGACATTGGCAAGTGAGGGAGGGGGCAGTCTGGTGACTCCTAGCTAAGTAGATGACCCTAGGAAAAAACGATCCTATAACTGTTTAGGACCCTAAATACTGCATAGAATTACAGTGAGTGAAAAACAAACCATCCACTAAACTAATCTGGTTAACCAGCATGTGGTACAATATGTCTCCAGAAGAATTGGCACTTGTATTCAAGATCCCTGAATGATGTATATGTATTTCTACCGAATTCATCGATATCCCCTCAATAGCACATTACTTTGCAACACACAAATTAAGACAGTTGAACCTGTTGATATATCCATAATGTGTGTATATTGATCTGCACCCTCAGAAATGTTCTATGATGTCTAGGGAAGGAAAGAGGAGCTGGCTGGGGTGCAGTAAGTAAATTGGGCATTGTGTTATAGATGTGAAATTAAATCATAAAATCCTAATTCCTGCACAAAAGTTTTAAAACTTAAATAGAAATATCTGTGTATACAGGAAAAGAATCCCATTGAAGCTGGGATTTTGGCTATAGCATAATCTTTTGTGCCAAGTTCTCTTGTCCATTAATGCGAGAGGTGGACTGGGAACCAAAAATGTCCCAGGAAAGGTTTTAGAAGTGGCATCATATTAAATCTTGTGGGCAAATACAGCCCCCCCCAAGTAGTGTATGGTGGAATTTTCCCACAACCAATCTGAAAACAATTTTTCCCAATAATTAATACTAAAGCACATTTCCCCTACCTGGACGATGGAAATGTGGAACCCCGCCAACACCATCTAAGGTAGTAAAAAATCTGGGAGTCCTGATGGACAACACCTTAACCTTAGAATCATAAATAAATGCAATAATCAAAAGATGCTTCTTCATCCTTCACACAACAAGAAGAATCTTACCTTTCCTCTCCTTCACCCACAAAACACTCACAATCGTCGGCCTCATCATGTCAAGAATCAACTACGCTAAAAGCCTCTTCCTCAGGATGCCATGATACCTTCTGAAGAAACTACAACACATCCAAAATGCAGCAGCCAGACTCCTCCTCAAACTATCCAGAAGAGACCACATCACTCCAGCACTCAATACTACATTGGCTCCCAGTCAAACATTGCATCACCCTCAAAACAATGTGCATAACACACAGGGCAATCAGTAGACAGGGAGCTGAATTCCTGCAAAAGAAAATAATCTACAAGTCAGCAAGACTCCTCAGATCATCAAGCCATGAAATCCACCTGGAACCAAAACCATACCTCAAGAAAAAACTAGAGGGATCCTACTTCCCCCACCTAGCCGCAAAAACCTGGAACAACATCCCGAAAGAAATAAGAAACACCAAAGACCACCTACAATTCAGAAAACTACTAAAAACCTAGCTGACAACACCCAGAACCGACTAAGGGAAACTCCTACAATAACAGGAGAGATGACACTAGCTTGAATAGGACACAAGCAACACCCCCATGAGGACATAGATTAGCATCCCTGCCCAACTCCACCCAACAGCCTCACCCACTCCATGAATGATACCAGCTACCATATTTGGATAGAGTTGTGTGAATGTTGGCGTTGCCACACTTGAACAGTGTTGTGGACGTTGGCATGCGCCGGGCCCGGGCGGAGTTGTGAATGATGGCAGGTGCCACACCTGGACATAGCTGTGAGTGTTGGCATGTGCCATGCTTCAAAGGGGCTATTAGCGGTAGCCTACATGAGCAGCTGGATAGGACTGTAAATGCCGACCACTGCCACATCTGGATGGAGTAGCATTGGATGACCGATGCAGCGTATGGACTGGATTGAGAATGCTATCAGGGCCAGTTTTTGGATAGAATCATGAACGCTTGCTTGCCCCACATACAGACAGGTTTGATGGAGGTGGGCGGGGGCCGAACCTAGACACGGTTATGAATGCAGGTGGGCTTCATTTGTGGAAGCTATTCTGGGTGTCGGCCGGTGCCGGATCTGGTGGGAGGTGCAGAGAGGGAATGTGGAAGCTTAGCACTTCGCTTCCAGACAGAAATTCCCAATTAACCAATCCACTAACAATTTCACCCTTCTGCATACACCTCTCAAACTCTAACCAAGCACAACCACAACCCTATAACACAACAATCTGCACAGACTTCACTACACTGCAACAAAAAAAAAAACCACATATAGACTTGCACAACAGCACACAATGGCTACCGACCAGAAAACACCCAGCGAACGGTGTTAACCGGGTTGATGCTGCCAATGGCACATCACTGCTCCATTGCACTTTTCCCGCTTATTCCCATTAACTCACTACCACCCTCCCTTTTCAGAGTTGCCAGAGCACCAGGGGACCTCTCCGATGGTGATAGTGCGCGGTACAAATATCCTTTAACATTAAACATTTACATTAACTACATTGAGTATGAAAGGTAGTTTAACAAAAAACAGACATAACATTTTTTTAAAGTGAGGAATAACACACTGGAAACTGTACAGCAAATTCATTACTTCAAAGGGATTTGGAGGAGAAGGAGAGATGGAAGGAAGGGGTGTGGGTGAATAAGACAGTGAGTAAGCAAAACATAACATATGTGTTTCGCAAAACATGCCCATGGTGAACAGGCTCACTGGGAAATCTCCAGTGTTCCCTGAAGACCAGTCTACCCCTAGCTTACTGATAAGAGAGTGTGCATAGGATGAAATGCCACCTGTTTGTAAATTATAAAGTCATGGGATACAATGCGTGCCATGGCATTTGAGGGCGGGGATAACATTATCCTCCTAGATTGTAATGCTGCATACCATTTTAGGGGTAAGTGCTCTGGAGGTAGCATTTTGCTTTTTGGGATGTGGTTTGTGCTTTTAACATCAGCGCACCTCTGTGCTTCTCTTTGCCTTGAGCCGGCTCTCAGGGCCGGCATTTCTTCCTGCTTCCCTTGTACCCACCCCTCTTTCATTCTGATTGGGCCTAGTCCCCTTTTAAGTACTCTACCCAGGACAGCCCCTCTGTCCATGCAGCCCCCTCAGCGAAGTAGCAGTAGCAGCTACAAATTGTGTTAGCCAGTGTTCGGCGGTGGAGCCTGCAGCGCAGCCGATAACCAGCAGCGACTAACAAGGTAAGCAAGTAGGAACGTTAATGTTTATCCCTTATCTGCATTTCACCTCCTCCCTCCTCCCCTCTTTTCTGTTACTGGGCCTCATTACACGGACGGCGGTAAGGGTTAACGGTCACCGTTAATGGCAACGGTGACCGTTAACCCTTACCGCCGTACTACGAGGTCCCTTTGCGGGTTGGAGGATTTAACGCCTGCTTCTTGCAGGCGTTAATATCCAACCCGCTAAGGGACCTCGGAGCTAATTACGGCACCGCAAAATTGCGGTGCCGTAATTAGCGCCTTCCCCATTACCATAGAGCCCTATGGGGCAGAAATGGGAATGGGGAAGGGCAATGGCGGAAAGGGGATTTACCGCCCCTTCAACCTTGGAATGGGGCGGTAAATCCCCTTTCCGCCAAGGCGGTGCCGGTATTTTACCGGCATGGACCAAGGTGCTAATAGCACCTTGGTCCACCGCCTACCGTGTAATGAGGCCCACTGTCTTGAACGCTCCGAATTGTCTCATGACTTAGCAGGAACGTCATTGTTTTGTCTTCTTCCCTGTTCACCCCCCAACCTTCACTTGCCCTCCTCCACCTTTCCTCTCATTCTGTTACTGCACTTGCACGATCCGAATGTCTCAAGACCTAGTAGGAACATTCATTGTTGTGTTTCCCTTCCTCCACTCCCTTGTCTCCCTTGTCTTGATGCATCTCGAAACACCTTTTTGCTGTATAGGCTCATTATAAATATCCGATAAATAAATAAATAAATAATGTGACTGTGCTGAAGTTGATTTGAGTGATAATGGGCCTTATTACAACTCAGGCGGTAAGGGTTTTACGGCGGCGTAAACAGCGCCGACCCTTACCGCCTGAGTACGAGGTCCCTTAGCGCCATGGAGGTCTTAACACCTGCTTTTAGCAGGTGTTAAAATCCATGGCGCTAAGGGACCATGGAGTTAATTACGCCACCGTAATTTACGGTGGTGTAATTAACGCCTTCCCCACTCCCATTATGCCCTATGGGGCAAAATGGGAATGGGGAAGGGTAAATGGGAAAATGGGGATTTACCGCCCCGCCAAGGTTGGAATGGGGCGGTAAATCCGCCAACCACCATGGCGTAAACGTAGTTTACGCCATGGTGGTAAAGTCACGGCCCAGGCGGTAACTTACCGCCTGGGTCGTAATGAGGCCCAATATCTTTTTGGTTTTGATCCGTGTTGCATGATTTTAGACCCTTTAGTTGAGGCGCCTCATTGTTTAGGCCCTCTGGTTGGACTAGGGTCCCCAGGTAGGTCGGAGTAGGAATCCTATCAATAAGGGGCTGCCCTCTGCACCCATGTTTCAATGGTCTACTCGATGGTCTACTCTTATGGTGTGGGTGTTTGGCTCGTGCTTGCGTGGCATCAGTGAGGCTACAGTGTCAACTCTCCTAAGGGCTTCTAGCAGGTGATGCTGCATGCGTGATATAGAGAAACTAGAAATTGGCACATTAAGTAGGTCTGAGAATAAGTTTCATGATAGCCCTGCACAGTTGTAACGTGCACCTGTGCCATTTGACATCATTAATCCAGTTGAAATTGTGTAATTTGTTTTTGATGATTGATTCCTTTCTATGAAATATGCAAATGCTCGATGAGATGCTGACAATTGTGTTGTGTGGTGGTTGCCTAGACATTTGACGTGTTCCATCCCATTGATGTACTGTGTGGTAGCATCATTGTTGGTGTGTGTGGTGCTCATTTGAGACATTTATAGACTATGGGCCTCATTACAAGTTTGGAGGCAGCCATGGAGCTATTAGCTCCATGGCTGCCTCCAAACCCGGCTCCATTACGGGGTTCCTGCAATGGGGACTTACCAGGTCATTCCGACATAGGAGGACCCCGTAAGTCCTCCTTGCAGGAACCATTCCCCATTCCCATTTGAGCCCCCATAGGGCTCAATGGGAATGGGGAGGGAGGTAACAATGGGCACATTATATGTGTCCCGTTGTTACCTCCCTCTTCCCCTCGCGGGACCCGGAAAAGACGTCTGGTTTTACCAGACGTCTGATCCGGGTCCCGCAAAGGAGACCACGTAATCCAGGCTCCTGTAATGAAGAGGGCCGGTCCGGTACTGGCCCCCTTCATTACGGGAGCGGAAGCCTCGTAATGAGGCCCTATGGACTTTAGATGAGTATGGGGATACTGATCTTTTCTAGTATACTTCGACAGACTTCAGTGTGTCTGTTTCTGTCATTGTGTTATTGCCATTTTAAGCTTGAGTGCAGTCAGGTTAGTTTATATGTAGCATCCATGAACAATGAAGGGTGAGGCTCGTCTCACCGCTATCACCATTTAATCCTATGAGAGAAATGTGAGCAAACATGGTGCAGAGCACTTAGGCATTCTGTATAATATGGTGCTGTTTAACGCATAATACTTTGAATGTTTCTGCTTTATCCCTTTTCAAATAACATGCATGCCCGCTTTCCACAGGGCTCTGAAAAATACTGGCACATCCAAACAGTACTGTGTGTCCATGCCAGACACATGGCGTCATTGGCGGTACACAATTATATTACTTCATGGAGAAAATGTAGGTAGTTCAGAAATTCAAAAAAAAAAAAAAAAGCCACTGCTTTCTGTACTGAACATTTAGGGAGCAAATGGTAGAGCCTGCTGTGCTGATGGGAAAATGTTGCTTTCCATTGGTAAAAACAAATGAGAACAAGAAGTACATGTATAATTTTGTGGTAGTACCACATGGTAAACATCTTAATTTACCTTACCACACAGTATTTAATTTGGGTTACCGAGGGAGTCACCAATCCTTACGAAGCCAAATACAACTCCTGGTTAGGACAGCCTGTTACATTTATACTGGCCCCGCTGTAACGTTTCTCGATTTCTCCATTACGATCTGGGCTGTTGGCAAAGTGAAAGACGAGCTTGCCCTTGAAGGATGCTAAGATCCATTTTAATAAGCATCACTTTGGGGATCATTCTAATTCCTGTGCGGATTCTCCACCAGTAAATTACGATCTGTGCGATGCTCATGCTTCTGTCCCAGGGAGCCCGGAAGCAGAGCGTAAAGACCACGACCGCTTCCCATAGCCACTACATGGGACAGAATCACACAAAAGCAACTCTGCCTGCATTTAAGTTTCATGTCTGAGAACATGCTTAATTCCCCATGGAATATTGCCTGTTTTTTGCACCCAGGATTCCCTGTGAAATTCGTCTGGATCATGTAAATTTGCTTCACTTGCGGTTCCTCTCCGGGCAATATACGGGATCAATGAAAGGGAAGTTTATATTCACGTTTCATTTGTACACCTGATTGAATTGATTTGAGCAACATTTGCATACACCAAATTTCAGCATGTTCTGACAAGTCAAACTTATAGAACTTTAAAACACAGTACGATTACCTCCACCTAAACGATGGAGGTAAATGGATCCTGGTGATGAAAATTAATCAACAGGTCAATAATTGCTATCAAAAGCCTATTTAAGTCACACACCTTCCTCAAATACATTTCCAAGCAAGATACAGCCACAAGCAGACATGAACTATGAAATCCACTACCTGCTACTGTTCATTGAGCATCAGCAACATGGAAGACCACAGGGAAAGGGTACAGACACCACAAAGGTGAAGGAGATGTGTGTTGCAGAGACTGCCCATACCTCATGTCCGCCCTTCCACCAGGTCACTTACTGGTGAGCACTGTATCACCTGACCCAGCACACCACTGCAGACCTGCTGACCCAGATGGAGGCAGACCTTCAGAACACTATAAACCATCAGATGTGCCATCATACCCTTGCTGAAGCTGGTGTCTGTCCCCCACTTCTGTGCCACAGACGCATTACAGTACACTGTTGGGATGCTACATGATATATCCCAGCCAACATTCTCCAAAGTGCTGGAGCAAGTTTTACATGAACTCATGAGACATGCCCATCAGAACAGCTCCCTGTCCACCACCCACACCCAGTGGACGGTTTCTATGTCATTGTCCAGTTCCCCAATGTCATAGCAGCACTTGACTGTACACATGTGGCATTGTTGCCCCCCACACCCCCATGCAGTGGAGTCGGTATATTGGATTCGGAAAAAGTATAATTCTATGAACATTCAGATGACAAGTGATGCAGATCTCACCATCAAACACTGCTGTGCCCGATTTCCAGGTTCCACTCATGACGTCATGGTCCTGAGGAACAGCGCCATCCCAGTTTACATGAACAAACACATAGACCAGCAGTACTCACATTGAGAATTAATTGGCACATAGGTACATATGGAGCCAGGTACGAGAACAAATGTGGGCAAACTAAAAGTTGCATAATGCCTGGAGTTCAAGATGCCTGAAATAGGCCATGGTCAATTACCCTCCTTCCTCTCGGGCACAGAGTGACCTCAGCAAACCATATATGCTATCCAAGCATGCATGAAAGCAGGCACACCATGCATTGCACCAATGAAGGTCCCTTTCAAATCCTACAAGCCATTCCAAGCCAATGCACTGGGCAAGGCCAGAAAATGGCTTAATCCATGGTCATAGTATTACCTTTAGGGCTGATTCCCAAACATAAACCCATGAATGATGTTGCAGGATACACTGCCTTCTTCTGCTTGAGCCCATTCAAAGCCACAGACTCCCCTAGTAATGTACAGGGTGCCATCACAAACATATAGGAGCACACAAAGGACACCAGCACAATATACTCCCCCATACTCCCCACACCTTCTTCCCCAACACCTTACCCTACCTACACCCTCATTCCTAACACCTTATCCTCCTTACACCCTCATCCCCAACAGCTTACCATCCCCACACCGTTGTGTTCTGTCATTCACATTGAAGTGTCTACTTCGTTCTCTTGCTACCTTTTTGAGTTGTAGTGATGGGACGGGGATTGCACCATTGAGAGCTCCTTGGTGGTGAACTTGACACATATCCCTCTGGTCGGTGGCTGACACTGAGCTAGCAGTTTTGCCGCCCAGAAATGCTGCAGGTTGAGGGTAATATCCTGTGAAACATTCTCATGAGGGCCAGGCATGCACTCTGGCAATTCCCACGCCCTTTCATTGGCTCATCAGTGTAATGCTGGCTGTGCCTTCTGCTGAACGCTGACACAAACTGTCCAAGCAGTAGCCACCCTTCTGGAGACACTGTGCATGGCAGCTCATGTTGCCTGGGAGTGGTCCAGTTGTTCCTCGGCAATGTTTTCCATCTGCCCCTACCACTGATACATTTGTGTGAGCCTTTCACAGATAGCATCTAGGATGTGTTGCTGAATTGGCTGGGTGGGACATGGCAGTGCCTACCCACACATCCAGAAGACTCAGCAGCTTTTTCATCATCATCCACTGGATGTGTGCCTGTGGCATCCCCATGGTGTCAATGTAGTGTATGGCGAGGGGATAAGGGAGAAGGACTGATGTGCAGAGGTGAGAAGTTAGGAAGGGGAGAGGAGTCCAAAGGTATATGGTTCACTGTGACAGTTGCAGATTTTTGGTCAGTGGTGCCCGTCACAGGTGCTGCAATGCGGGCAGCTCAGGTGTTGGTGTCCTCCACAGTAGGATGGCAGACAGGGTCACTGGTGCCAGAGATGGTGTTGGTGTTTTGCACCCCTGACTTGATTCAGCAGTGAAAGGGCGGCTGAGTGAGAGATATATCTGTATGCTACCCTATGGCTGCTGTGGTTGTCACATCTGTTGGAGTTATGCCAGTGTCACTAGAGGTGGCTGCAAAGAGATGTCCTCAAGGTGTTCTTGTGGCCAAGACTACTTGGCTTCCTGAGTGCTGCATCACTGGACAGTGTACCATGTTCTGGTGCCGAAGTGTCACTTGCAAGAGCAGCATTCTCCACATGGCCAGCCTGGAGGGTGTGGGAGTGGTAGAGGTCAGAGCTGGAAGCTAGGAAGATCCTGGTGAGGACATGAGAGTCACATGGGCCCATTTCACACCAAACCCAATTGAATGTCATCGTACACACTTCAGTCACCCTGCAGAGCTTGGGGTCGGCAATGCACAAGCACAATTGACACCTCCAACATGATAAAAGATTATGTCAGGAGACATGACAGGTGAATACACCCAAAAAAGGCCCACCACAGAGAAGAAGGTGTCCATTAAAGCAGTGGTTCCACTGTCCCTCCTACCATAGCTGCTGTCTCCCTATGGCAGTTGGCTACTAGGATGCAGACATAGGCTTTCAGGTCATTCCACCTTTTCCTGAGGTACTTACAGTACAATGGCACTGTCCTCACTGCAACCGCCTTGTCCCGGATCATGCTCCACATAGTATTTTTCCTCTGGCAGGTAGTCTTCGGTGTTGTGCCCCATGTAGCTTATCTGCATCAGCCACCACCTGCAAGGCAAGCACAGTGAGCTCTTGTCTGTGAAATTTGATTTTCGAATCTGCATTTGAGGTATCTTAGATTTTGGTTTTCCTCCTGACATCTCTTTCAAGGTTTTCAGATTCGGATGGAACTTCCAAAATTGTGATTTTGAGTGGATTGAGTTTTTCAAAATGACCACTGCTGAACTTCCCATTTATAGCATGACGATTTTCCGCTCAGTGTTAATTCTGCTGTTAGAATTACTGTTCGGTAATTCTGATAACTTCCCAGTGGTAATGGTAATTCGGAATCAGAAGGAATGACTGGATCCAAAGGTCTGACCTGACCAAAAGTCTGAAAATGGATACCACCAAAGGTTCGAACACCAAATGTTTGCACCTTTGGTGGAATCCATTTAAGGTAGGTAAAAAAATAAAAAAGGCTGCAGGGGTGTCTCCCGCGACACCCCTCTCACCATACTATACAAGAGAATGCTTTCAGGACCAAGCTGCCGTTCCTGTCGCGCAAATTTAGTGAAAAGCCATCCAGGGGTTTGGGCTGTAGGCATGAGCCCATTTCTTCTCTCCATTGCGTCTATGGGAAAAACCACACATTTTGGGACCGCCCTATAACTTTGCCGCCCTTGGATGAAACCTCACCAAACTTCACTGAATCAATCTGACAGGTCCAACCATATACTGTTTATGCAATGTTTCGTGAGGGGGGTGAAATTATAAGCCACCCAAAAAGTGTTCTTCCTATGGGTTGTGTAACTTAACCATAACTACAAAGCCGCTCCTGCAGGCCGTGTATTTCAAGGAAAACACTATAGTTGCATGGACGTTAAGGTGCAAAAAAAAAACTGAAATTCAGTTAAAACCACCTTAGCTTCACGCCCCAGTTGCACCTTAACCAAAATGTTTCTTTAACAAAGGTTTTTCTGTGAATTTCATGGGCTTTTACCAGTGCATCCCTAATTTCCTACAATTTACTAATATCATACCTACCCCAATATAGCAACATATTTGTCCAATTTACAAAGTTTCACCTTAAAACTCGGCCATTCCCCACCTTCTAGCATAATCTTGAACACTTCTATACACTTTTTGTAACTTTTTCCACTGTTTTTGTGTTCATCGACATCCGCAAATATCTGACATCATCGCAGACTATCTGGATAGTGTCATGTGACCACGTGCTCACGCACAACATGTTGATGTGCTCATGAATGCATCCGCACTTTGCAAACAGGTCTGTGCTTCGCGAATAGTTCGGAACTGCATTTTTCAGCTCATCTAGGAACTTTGAAGCTCAAAATGCACCCTTGTACAGCTCCTACACCTATTCTTACACATTATCCATTAACAATCTAGCACACAGCTCATACTTGGAAGAATATTAGCAAAACTGCTATTTATCTTAAAATGTGCATCAGCTATCGACATCCCTCCTTCCCAAGAGCCACCACCACCAGTTGGAGGACCTATACAACAAAAAAGCACAGTACTTCAAAAGACAATGAAGAGGATCAAGAAGATCAGGTAGAGGGAGGTGCCTACCTCTAGCACCCAGAGAGAATCATGGGTGTGGCAGTTCTTTACCACTGTTAGGAATGTACCAAAGGCTAAAGTTACCAAAGTGAAATGCACTGAGTGCAATGTTGTACTCAGTCATGGACTACCTGGACAGTGGGCCTTATTATGAGTGTTGCAGTAAGGCAACAACGGCCTGCAACATTCCGAGTTCTGCTCGCGGGCCGATCTGTGCGCCTGGTCAGACCAGACGTGCAGAGCGGCACCCGCTAGCAGAACAGGATGCTAACAACATCCCGTTATTAACAGGGCTGTTGTTAGCATCCGCCCATTACCATTGACCCCTATTGGGGCTCAAATGGGAATGCGGACGTACCGGGACCGGGTTCCGCGAATGGGAATTACTGGGCCCGCAAAGGTCAGAATGGCCCTGTAATTCCCATTTTTCGGGACCCGGACCCAAGTAGCCATGCTGGTAAAAACGGCATGGCTACCTCCAAACTCGTAATGAGGCCCAGTACTCCTACAAGACTAACTCCATGCGGCACCACACCATATCCAACCACTGCAATGCTCTCAGAGCGGTTGTTACTTTCTCAGCAAGAAGTAGGCTGTCATCCTCCACCTCATCTTCCTCAACCAATACTATAACCACACAGCCTACCTCATTTGGACACAAAATCCCACCAGCTACCTTGAAAGCGATTAAAGAGGCTGTTGATCCATATCTTTCGAAGACAACAGTCTTCTGTATATACTGCAACACACCATTCTGCACGGGGGGGTAATTTCGAAGTGCTTTTGAAGCTGTAATCAAGGAGCATGAGAAAGAGGAAGATGTTGCGCATGTGTTACATCTAAGGGAAGTGATTACCTTAGATGTAACACATGCGCAACATCTTCCTCTGTCCACCTGCCCCTCCATAGTTGTGGTTGGTGCCTCTTCCCTCATTTCCCCACCTTACTTTCAGACATCTCCTGGAAAATAAATAAATAAACAAACAAAAAAAAAGGTTACTTTAGGAACCACCTTTTACAGTTAGAAAATAGAACTAAAAAATAATCTTATACACTCCATCTACTTTACATTTCTCAGTAAAGAAGGTAGACTCCAACATTTCCATTAGCATTTTGTGTTATGATAATGGGAAACATTGACAAATGTATACTAGAGAAAAATGTAAAAGGACAGAAACTATTTTCTGTCCCAAATCCTTTTCTCTAGCACACAACAAGGGCCACAATCAGGGCCTTAATCGATGGACCTTTATAACTATCTGTGGTCTCCAGAGACCCCTTTTCAGGCCATGGATAATTAAAAGACCCAGATGGCACTTGCACACCATCACACAGAGCAGCCCTTCTACCCTTTTAAATTTTATATTTGTAACACTTCCTTAATGCCTGCTTTCTAACAGTCATACATCCATCCACAAATCACTTCCAAAAACTGTACATTTAACCCTGTGATCATATGCCTGTGGGCCCCAGCGCATCATAAATCCAAATAACATAACATAACATAACATTAAGCTTCCACACACCAACTGCCACGTAGCAATCTTCTACACATCTTTTGCATCTGCCTTTCCCTTACTTAAACAAAAACATTGTACACAGTGCTCCTACAACTGCACATATGCATTGTGCAGTGAGAGAAGTGCTTAAATAGAAGGGGCAGTACGGATGGGCAAGTTCTCATGAGAAATGCCAAGGGATGCCAAGGCAGGATGCCACTGGCTAACTACTAAAGTCCCATGGGTGGGATGCATCTTAACCGTAACATCCCTTTAACAAAGTTTGTTTCTGTCAATTTAATAGATATTTATAAGTGAATATGTTTCATGGTGTTACATCATTGTATATACGTTATTAATGATTCCTCTTTTCATATATATAAATGAACTATAAACCTCATTTAAGAAACATATTTTTTGCAACACATACGTATATATCTGTCATTCTCAGAAGCGCATGCTAGGGATGCAAATCATCGTTCAATTGCCTAAGGCATAAGGCTTAATCATGTCCCCAGCCCAACCAAACCTCCCCTATTATTGACTGCACCTACTCTGCATCCTAGCTCAGTGTCCAGTATACCCTAATAATGTAACCAGCCATGGCCAGTCTCCAGATCCATGGGACATGGGCTCTGGCCATGCCGCATTCCCAAATAAGCAAATTTGAGAATACATTTGCATATGCCGAGGGCAAGGCCCACAACCCAGACACCAAATGTATATCACTAGTTTTTCTACTTACATTCTTATACTTTGGAAAAATAAAACACAAGACATATTTCCAAAAACATGCTTTCAGGTTGTTGCAATCATCGCGCAGGTTTGTTGTAATCTATCTAGTCCAATATTTCAGGCTGTAACTGCAAGGAGAATATTTGTTCCCATTTAAACCTATCGAATTACAGTACACATTTCTCCTTGCTGACGGCCAGGCCCATTGCCCAGACACCAATGTTATATTACTGTGTTGTGTACTTACATGTTCACACTTTCAACAAAGTAAAACACAGCACATATCTGCAAACCCATAATTTGAAGTTCTTGCTCACCCTCCTCGTGCATATTTGCTGCAATCCCATCCAGCACTTCAACCTGCACCCACAAGCAGATTTCTTTTCCTCACTCAATTTCGAAAAACTTTACCACATAGCTGGTCCCTGATGACCATGCCCACTTTAACCCCATTGCTGGTCCCTCATGGTCATGGCCAGTGGCCACAGGCTACACCTCAGCCATCAAAGGTTTATCAATAACTTTGGTACCTACATTACGACACGTTTCAAAAAATAAAACATGGACACATTTGCAAAACCTTGCCAATGCTCCTTATACGAGTTTGCTGCAAATACGCCCATGTTTGATTTTTTTTAAAGTGTCAACATGTACGTACATAAAATAGTCATATAACTTAGCCCCCCCACTGACAAATTCCATTGAGACTTTGCTCAAATATTCAAGGTTGGGATTATACTCTGCAAACGTTGTCCACATTCCGCAAATGGCAACAAAGTTATAAGTCATCTAAACATTTTTAGACCCCACACTCGGTGCCCCCTCTTGACAAAATCCCACCAAATTTAGCAAAAATATTCATACCTAGGTCTATAATTGTTTTGCAAACTTTTGTGCAGATTCGTCAAATGGCACATCATTCATAAGCCTCTAAAATATTGTGGGACCCCCCCTCTAATTTTGCTCCTTCTTGACAAAACAGCACCACACTTTGCAGAATCATTCAGTCAGTCCTAGAATGAAATTCCCAAACTTAATGCAGTTTCATTGAGTGGTGCCAAAGTTAAAAGCATCCAAAAACTGCTTTTCACCAACCCTATAATGCAGAAATAGGCATAGATGTCCCCAAACATCTCAGATGCTCGCAAACATCAGAGGACTGCCCCGGACAACCATACTGTTCGCAGACATCGGAGTTGAAAACATGCAAGTTTCTGGGGCTTTTTAAGGCCATATCCCATCCTCATCACCCCTCACCTCCCCAGAGATAGTTTCATTAGTTTAACAAGTGCAATGTTGTGTTATTTAATTTGTTTTCACCGCAGTGTTCGTGGACAACAGGCGCGGCCCACGAATCCAACATGGCGGGCATATCCAAAAATCTGATGCACCTCACGCATTTCCCCATCCATTCAGTCAGCGTGTCTGACGTCCATGAACATCACGCAGCCCTCTGGGCCAATTGGAGGCCCGTCTGAGTACCTAACAGGGAAGTGAGTCCGCGGTCCGAACCCAGATATCACACATTTCTTTACCTAATTATTGCACGTTTTATAAAGAACTACTGGATGGATTTACACCAAATTTACAAAAGCACGCTTTCGGGACCAAGCCGCCACTGCTGCTGCAAATTTGGTGAAAATCCATCCAGCGGACTGGGCTGTAGTGGTGAGCAACATTTGTTTTCCATTTCGTCTATGGGAAAAACCACACATTTTAGGGCCCCCCTATAACATTGCCCCCCCTGGACAAATCCTCCCCAGACTTTGCAGAATCAATCTGACAGGGCCATGTGCTTTCTTTGCAATGTTACGTGAGGATTTGTACAAGAAAAAGTACTCTTCCTGTGGGTTGAGTTTTTTCAACATTGTCGCGTTGAATTGACTGCAGCTTGCAAGGGTTGGCATTAAGGACATACATTTTAGATTTTGTTAAGTTAATTGTTCCATGACATCAGGAGCAGATGTGTTTTGTCCATATAGCTCATTGATTAGCCTTCTATTTAAGATGGATTCTGCATCTTTAGTAAGCAGACCAGTTCTAATGCTTTTTAAAATGTTAGCATAGATGAGGTCTGCAGATGGGCACATGTTTTGAGTTAGTTCTCTGTAGTGAAAATGTTGCCAGAGATTTACATTTCTAATGCTACCAAGGGTATTGCGGCATCATTTGTGTCCTAATGTTTTGAAAATAGGTTGACCTTTCACTGTTGTAGGAGGTCACCGAAAACAATAACATGTTTTCCTCCAAACAGTTCTTTGTAGTTGGTTTTTAGAACTTCTTGCATTCTGAGATGAATTAAAGCCAACATGGTTGGAAACTATGATCACTTCATCTATCAGGAGCACTTTCATTTGTTTTAGAATTCTGCGTACTTCATTAGCAGCTTCTGCTGATAATTTGTGGTATTCTGATTGGTTTTGGTGTTCTACGGGGAAGCAGTACTCAGTGTAAAGTTACACCTTCTATTTGTAGGCAGCTAAACCTGTGGGGGCTGTTACTACAGCTTCAAGATTGATGGTTGTTATGTTTTGTAGAAATGTGCTGATTATTTTAATTAAGAATGTTTTACCAGAACCAGCTTCACCACTTACATACAGGAGCAAAGGTTTATAATTTGTAAAGCTACAGCTACAGGTTTTATTTTCATGTTTAAAACCATGTTCAATTTCTAGAGTGACTTCTCGATAAATGGTGAGTTGTTCATCATTTAGCTGTGATTCCAGCACTGGCTAGTCTTCCTCAGATTGTTCATATTGATACATGGTATTTTCTACCTCAGTCATGGCTATTATTGCTTCATTTAGAATGAGTGGTTATCCAAGTGGTTCTTGACTTCGTGTAAGGGAAGGTTGACTTGCCCTCAGGAGTATCTTTGTCTAGTTGCACTTCAATTTCTTCCTCTTGTTGGCGTTCATTGTCCAACATATGTTTGTCTTATTTGAAATTGGCATTTGTTATACTGCTTTTATTTGCTTTGAATGCAGGTTCAAATGAGTCATGAGGGTCATTACGAGTCTGCTGGTCTGGGAACTACGGTACCGGTAAGCATGCTGGTACCGTAGTTCCCGGACTGGCAGACTACGAGTTGTGTTTGCGAGTACCTGTGTGCCCGCCAGGTCTGACCTGGCGGGCACACAGGCACCCGCGAGTACAACACGTCGGATGCACCGGAACCGTTATGAACAGTGCCGGTGCATCCCACCTCCCCATTCCCATTGAGCCCTATGGGGCTCAATGGGAATGGGGAGTAATGAATACTGGCACCCGACAAGGGGATGGACCGGGTCTGCCATGATCGGAATGCTCCCTTTGTCCTTATTGCCGGGGGCCAGTAATATTACGATTTTACCGGCACGGCTACCGCCAAACCCGTAATGGGCCATAGTCACCTAATAATTCATTTTCATTTCTCTAAGGTTAAAATGTTGGAGTAGGGCCATCTAATACAGTGATTACTATATGATTAATTAGACTGGGTTTGGTAAGTTTCACTAGGCTTCCTTCACAAGTTGAGACTGAATATTTGCCAGTTGTGTCATTTGGTCCGACATTGTTTTTGTAGGTGTAGTTTTGGGCAATGTCATACAGACACATGTTTTCCAAAGCAGTACTTCTTTTGGGTAGGATATGTCAATTAAATAGATTTTTTTAAATGTCCTGGCTGTTGGGATCATTTGTGGCTATGATTAAGCGCTTTGGTGTAAAGCGCTATATAAACTCAATAAACATAAACATTTTGATTTCTTGCTAGGATTTTAGTACTCTTTTTCGGGATGAAGCTGGACGAAGGTTCAGCCAGACATGTGTTCAGATTTGCCATATAAGGCTGTACATGTTAAACAGCTTCGTAGCACCCGAATTCTATATGGGAGAGCAGTTTTATACTGTAACTGTACAATTTTTGTGATAGTGTTTTCTCAGATGATATGTCATCACAGAGGTCTTTTAGCTCTGTTTTCTCAGCTTTGGTGAGATAGGCTGTGACATATCTTGCAACTGGAGTAGAGTTGTCTGCAATATATTGTACGTCTATTTTTGCATTCCACAAGAGGGAAATGATTGGATTGTAATCATTGATGTACTTGGATATTTCATCCCTTTTAATGTTGTATGTGTTTTTAGGGGATTTGCCTTTCACGCTGTGTCTAATAGAAAACATCAAGCTATTTACTTGTCCTTTTTTGCAAACCGACATAGGGAAGCCAAAGTGACATTTGGTATAGTATTTACCTTTGGTTTTATATCTACATCAGCAGTATTTGCCACACTTATGTTTTTGGAAGCTAAAGACTTGTATGTAGGTCAATATATGTGGATTCTGAAGGGATGTCGCAGGTAATGTATTTTTTAATAATCTGTAAAACAGTGGCGGCAATATCATGGCCAAAAATAGGAGTATCTTGTATCCAAAAAGGCATGTGGATGTGTGGTACTCCTCTGTATTGATATTTGTTTCTACAAAAGAAGTGTTTCACTTCTCCGAGCGGAGTGGTAGTTTTACTGCAGATAAAATGCAGCATGGCAATGAAATGATGGTGAAAGTACCTTCATACATTGACAGGTTCAAGAGAACAGAGTTCTCCTGTTGTCTTTATATCTATCCCCTTTATATTTTGGTTTGCACTGCGTAAGAAGTTGTTCAAGTCATCCCATGCGTACGCTGCACAATTTGAAGTAGCAAACCATGTGAGTGGGCCTAGCTTCCTTAGCATATAAAGTACATCAGCGCAACATCGGAACCAGTATTCTTTTGTACCACACATTTTTGGCAAGAGATTTGCGATACTTGACTGCAAAACATCATCTTTGTCTTTTATTTTTTGTAGCAGTTGGGTAGCGGATATGTTTCGAAAGTTGGAGCCTATTTTTAATGTGTGTGCAACTCCATAACACAGAGTTGCTAGTTCACTCTCAAAGAGGAGGTAGAAAATGTATTTGACATTTTGTCTGAATCTGGGGTCTTCAGAAAACATTCTTAAAGAGCGATATTTTGGTGCACTAATTTTCACAGACCTTTCATTATATGTTCCTCTTTTTCCTGTAGGAAAGAGTAGAGGAAAATAATTTGCTTCTACACTTTTTTCCCATATGCTCATTGGGGATTATTTGACTTGACGCATTTGATATGTTTCTAATGCATAGTCAATGGTGTCCTTGGAGTGTAGTGGGTTATTTGTATGCTGGTCTAAAATTTTGGCTGCAGTAACAGGATCAACATGTTCAAATTGGCCAGTTGCTGGTGAGTCTTGAATAATTTGGGTGGTTTCTCTTAAGTTGTACTCTATGTTTATATCTTTGTAGCTTTCATTGTTTTCTTTTAGATAGTATAGGGCTTGTCTAACTTTGTTTAAGTGGACTAGTTGTTGCCAAAAAATGTTGTCTTTTGTTGGCACACCATTAACTATCAAAGATTGATATATTGGTCATTATACTCCTAGAGTTTGTACATTTTCTTTTAGATCTGATTGCAAATATACTACGTTGCCATGGATGCTCTTTAGTAACTCGGGTGGAAGTAATTTGGCTGATTTGGGTTGAAGTCGTATTATAGCTTGAAATGGGTGCACTGTTAGTATTATAATGCTATTGTGCAAGTTAAGCTGTTGGAGAGCTTTTGGATGTGGGAATATTTCTTAGTTATTGGTGATAGCACGTGATGGCATTTGGTTATTGTCAAGCTTTGTGTTGCAGTATGTGTAAATTATTGAGGGGTCATTTATTTTGTATTTTGTTTCTGCTGTTAGATATATAGCTTGGGAGTCTTCATTGTCTTCTGTTTTATAGGTTAGATCTAATGTTTTTGTTCTCTTTTTATAGAATGTTCAGCAACAACAGACACATATTTGGTCTGGTATTTCAGCACATGTGTTTTGAAACTTAGCTATTTCTTCTTTGTATGTCATTATTAAGAGGTTGGTGTTTATGAGGTTTTCAGTAATGTTTTATGAAGGAGCAGAATTTTCTAAGTCACCTTCAGTTCCAAAGTATTTACGTTGAATGTGCTCTATTCCTTGAAGCAGTTCTTTGGCTGTTCTATGTAGGAGAATGTTATTTAAATTTAGCTGTTGTAGAGGCTAATGAATGTCCTTGCAGACCAGTATGGCTATGCAATGGACAGGAGTCTATGGTTTGTAAAGATGTCATCTTACTTTTGTCTTTTAGTTTCACATAGTGATTGAGGAATTGTCATAAAAATGGAAGGGATTGTTGGCGTACATTACACATTGACCTCCATGTCCATTTGTACACTGGACGGTTTGTTTGGGTGAAAGGAGCATTTGTTTCAAAGTTTGTTGGGGACCTTTTTTCTATAAGGGTTTCATTCGCCATAATGGTGTGTTCCAACATTTCATACCCTCGACCATTATTGTCTATAGCAATTGTTTTTCGTTGTTCTTGTTTATGAGCTTCCTCATTGAAATATGGTTGTGTGCTGCTTGTGTGAATCCATTTACCATTACAGAAGTTTGAAAAGGTTTGTATATTGGCAATGCACATGTTTAAAAGTAGTTTTTGTGATGTATTGATTCATTTAGTTAGTGGTTTCATTGTGTTTAAAATCAATAAAAACAGTTTTCTCTTTAGTAGAAAAGCGCTGTCAATTAGATCTTGCAGGATTCATCTCCTGTGATCATTTTTAAGGGTAGATCGTGACTTTTCAGCTCCTTTTAAAAGATTGTGAAGAACTCTACGGTAGAACATTTTCTGTAACATTCATTTTTTGGATTGCTTTACCATTACTAAGTTAACACTGGTAGATAGAGTGTTAGGTCCGTTGGTAGGTCTGCTTTCTTTATACATAATTTTTTTATGTTTAGGTTTTGCTCGATGGGCCTTACCTTTTTTACTCATGGCTGGTTTAGTTTTGTTCAGTGAGGTTACTAACTCTTTTTTTAAATGTTTTCTATATATAGTTTTAGAGGTGGATGACTATATTGTGTAGTTATATTCTTATTCTGGTCTATATTTTTTTTCATTTCTACAGAGTTGCTTTTTAGTAGGCATTTTGTTGTGGCTGTTGGGAAAAGAGAAAGTTAGGGTTGGAAAGTTGTGTAATCTATATGCATGTATGGTGAATGGGTTTGTGGTTGTGATTGTAGAGATGATTAGAGTGCTGTTTGATTGTGAGGTGGTACATTAGGTGTGGTTGGGAAGGTTGTGAGAGTAAGAGTCTGCAGAGGTGTGACGGTGTTGGGTTAGTGAGTAAGGAAGTGGTGGTGTGATGGAGTCTGTAGGGTTATTGTGCTGTTATGAGCAACAACGTTGGTGTTGCAATGTTGGTGTGTAGATGGGAATAGTAAGGGTTTGAATGGTGGAATATAATGGGCTACAGTGAAAGAAATGTTGGTTTGAAAAGAGTAGTCTGGGGCAATATATAGTGAAACTGTGCTGCTGTAATCACATACATATACATGGTACATTAATGTACTTTCTTTGTTGGATGTGAAGGGTATTCATTTTTTGGGTGTTGTCTTCGGTAATGTGCTTCTTTCCTGAAATTGTAAAAGAAAGTTAGTGGGGATATGTGGTAATTGCAAAGTACTTTTAGTAAGCAAGGAGGAGTGGTGGGGACAAACAGTTAATAAAATTGGTGGATGGTTAAAAATGGTTGCTTTTAGGAGCATTTTCATGAAAGTTAATAAATCCATATGTGCATTTATAGAAGCTCTGTAACATTGCAAAAGAGAAGAAAAGTTGTTGGAAAAGATTTGTAGTACACTTTTAAAGGACAGTTGGTATGTGGAAGTTTAATATGTTAGGAGTATGTGCATACTTGCCAACATGATGCATTCTAATCTCTAGGTATTTATGTAGTCCTAGATTTTTTGTTTGCATTCTCGTACTTAGTAGTTCCACTTTTCCCATTGTGAAAGTTGGAGCACAAGTCACAGATTGTGGAGAAAAAAGTACAACTGCATAAGCAGCTGAAGATTGGAATGGGTTATGTTAGGAAGTATACATGTACTGTCAATATAATAAACGGGCACACACTGAGTGCCAATTACAAATGGTCTACAAATGTATTTTATCTGCTTTTACATTCTTTTATGAAAAAGTGACACAGTGCTGCTCTAAAAGCAGATATGCATTTCTGAACTTTCTACAAAATGCTTCAAAAAAATATTTTGAAAAGCACAGCATTTTATGTTTATGTGATATACATGTTACAGTTTTGAATCTTGAAGTTAAGTCATGGCTTTTTCTTTGCCTTCTGCAAATTGTGGTTTGAGTTTTACAATGGGTGAAGTTAATTGGAAATGACAGAATGCAAAGGAAAAAATAAAGACCTACTTATAGAATGTAATGGGTAATGCTGGGATGTATGCATGTGGTGCCAACATATTAAACTGGCAGGCACAAAATGCCACTTAATAATGGTCTAAAGATCAATTTTATATTATTTTCCTTTATGTTATGAAACAGTGACACAGTGCTGCTACACATGCAGATATGCATTTTTTAACTTTCATCAAAATTATTGCAAATAGAAACATTTCGAAGTGCAGAGCATTGTAATTGTTTGCTGTTTCATGTGAGCGTGATGAATGCTGCAATGCATGGCATTTGCTCGAGTGGTTAAACAAGAGAATATGCTTATTGAGAAGCTTATTATAGGGTAAGTAGCAGGATCCCTTTATAGATTCATATTTGTGAAAGAGTTGAAGTTTTTTCTTTAAAGAAATAGGAAATAGAAATCTTGGACAGTTGCACAGTAGTTTTTGATGCAGATGCCTTTCATTAGCAGGGGATATGTACTCTAAGAGTTCAAGTGTACATCTGAAGTGTTGCAGTGAGATGATAGCATTCGGTGTAGGAGATTTGGATGTGTTTGGTGGATGGATGTGTGACTCTATGAAAGCAGCCAATGAGGGAGTGTTGAGAACATAGAAGTGGAAAGGGTAGAAGGGCTGCCCCTGTGCTACGGGGTCAGCGGACACAGCGGTAGTACGCAGACAGCACTTGCCACATCCCAGTCTTTTGTGGATTCCTGGCATGGAAAGGGGACTGTGGGATTATCCAATCAGGTTTGTTGGATGTGGTGTACAGGAAGAGAGGGTTGCAAAAGCTTTGTTTGAAGGAGTTGTGAGAGCACTGACAATAGCTATGTCTATGTGCTTGAGAAGGCAAACTGTGTGAATTCTTGGGTACTATTCAATTCAGTCATTAAAGGTGTATGCTGAAAATCATGGCATCCTTGGAAATATTGGATTGGCAGAAGTGGACATTTTGTGGCAAGCAGTTGGTGGCATGAACTGGGCAAGCTTGTTTTCATTCTGTGAGAGTATGGCTCATGTTAAATGACCAGACATTGTGATTGTGCATTGTGTCGGGAACTGTTTGGGGTGTGTGACTCCAGTGACTTTACAGGTTGCCCTGAATTCTTTTTTTTAAAGCCAAATCCACCTGTTTCCTGCTGCTAAGATTATTTTTTCTGAAATAAATCAGAGGCAAACATGGAGATGTCCAACAAACATTTTCAGCCCACAAATTGTAGAATCAAGGCAGCTTGTCAATGAAGCTGTATCTGTTTTTTTATATGCTGCAGGAATATCATCTTTTGAGAATGACAATATAAGGTCTGATAATGTGAGTTTTTTTGTCAAGATGGAGTTTACTTCACAGATGTCGGAAATGCTATTTTCCTTTACAATGTTAGGAATGCACTGAAAAAGTTTGTGTAAGAAAATTGTAAAGGAAGATATAGAGTGTACTCTACCAATGTGCATAAACGCAATACAATAAAAAAGGAGGTTTGTAAAACCCCACAAAGAAAAGACAAAGATTATTTTCAGAGCCGCTACAGAGATTAAATAACTTAAATTGTGAATAATTTCCCCTTCCACCCCTTTGAATGGCCGTGATGTTCTGTAACGCTCACCTGATTCCCGTAGAGGCGCCGGTCTTGACTGGGCGTATACCGTATCTGCAAAGGTGATGTGTAACACACGGCTGGCTCTTTGGGCTGGACCTCTGTGCACTGTATGTCTGACTTGAAGGGTAAGATGTCTGCAGATAGAAAATATGGGATTAAGGAACTGGGTTATTGAATGTCTCTCTCTTCTTCCCTTTCTCTTCTCCTGTAGAAACCCAAAGGTTAACGCTCTCACCTTAGGTAAGTGAACGCCGTGCTCTCCATCTGCCGTGAAGTGAGTTGAAGATGGAGCCCGTGTGATGAATAGAAGTGCCTGGAAGCACGTAAGTAAGCGCTTGTTGCCTGCTTCACGATGCGCTCTAACTGTCTTTTTATTTTGCAGGTACAAGTTCGGAACGGCTGCAGGGTGCCGGAATACCCACTGGGTTGGATGTGGAAAGGAGTAATGGCACGTGAGTATTAAAGTTCCCCAATGTCTTTAAACGCACCTTGTTTTGTCTTCCAGATGCGGGATGCAGCGCCGAAGGCCTCCGGAGCGTGCAAAGAGTTGGTAAGCTTTTGTCTTTCAGATGCCGGAATGCAGTGTGAAGACCTCCGGAGCGCACGAAGAGTAGGTAAGCCTTTGTCTTTCAGATGCCGGAATGCAGCGCGAGGCATTGGTGACAGCCGATGGACCAGGTAAGTGAAGAGCTGTCACTGAAGACCGTAATGCTAACCTGTTCTTTCTTGTCTTTATAGGTGTTGCTGAAGACTGGATTCAGGATGGTAAGCCTTTTTCCTTAGGCCCAGGATCAGATGCAGAAGA
This sequence comes from Ambystoma mexicanum, assembly GCF_040938575.1. NCBI lineage: Eukaryota > Metazoa > Chordata > Amphibia > Caudata > Ambystomatidae > Ambystoma > Ambystoma mexicanum. The sequence continues at coordinate 1,434,195,592 of NC_090937.1, read as the reverse complement.
CACGATGAGCGTTCTGCTGCAGAGGATGCAGAATAACGCAAAGCAAGATTCATCCATCGGGTGTGGTTTAAATAGCCTCCTGTAGTGCTTAGGTGTCTCCTTCCACAGCCACGCCTAGGTAAGAAAAGAGTTCCTGCTTTCCAGAAGAGTTCCAGTGTTCTGAATCTAGGGAGTGGCTCCTGCCCCACCCAACAGGAAAAGTAGTTCCAAACAGAAGAGGATCAGAGGCTCAACTGGCAGGCAAGTAAGCAGCATGGTCTGCTGCAGGTAAGTCCACCCAAGCATTATGAGCCCGGCGCTTCCAGCGCTGGGACTGGGCATATTTATGAGCCTGGTGCCACTGGCGCCAGGACTGGGTCCAAAAGGTCCCAATTGGGACTGGTTGGCACTCGGAACCTGGGTTATGGATCTGCTTCCAAGGGAGTTGGGAAAACCCTGACCTTTTGGAAGCAGAGATCATGACAGTACCCCCCCTCAAGGCCCCTCCCAAACCGGGCTTCTCCGGGGGTTTTGGCTTGTCAGGAAATGTTCGGTGAAATCTTTTGATTAGGCGAGGAGCGTGGACATATTCAGCAGGTTCCCAGGATCTCTCTTGGGGGCCGTAGCCTTTCCAGTCAATTAGGTAAAATAGTTTAGATTTGGAGATCTTGGAATCCAGAATGCTTTTGACTTCAAACTCGAGTTCTCCATCAACTAGGATAGGTTTTGGAGATTTAGTTAGTCGGGTTTGAGGTTGCACGGGTTTTAATAGAGAGACGTGGAAGACCGGATGTATCTTCATGTGCGGGGGCAAGTCCAACTTGACCGCTACTGGGTTTACTATGGTAGTGATGGAATAGGGACCAAGGTATCTTGGGTTGAATGTGCGTGGCCCTTTTAGAGGTAGATATTTGGTGGATAACCAGACTTGATCCCCTACTTGATATTGAGGGGCTTCCTTCCAATGTTGATCTGCTCCTTTCTTGTATTGTTCTTTAGCCCTTTGAAGGTGAGAAACAGCTTCCTTAAAGGCTTGGGTGATTGTAGAATGCAGGTAGTCTACTGCTGGTGTTTCAAGATCTTGGAGGGGATCCAACTCCGAGGTTCGAGGGTGACTGCCGTACAAAAGAAAAAACGGGGTTTTCCCAGTTCCCGAATGGACAGAGTTATTGTAGGCATATTCGGCTATCCAAAGGATGTCTTTCCAAGTTTTTTCAGTTTGTTGCAGCATGCAGCGTAAATACTGTTCCAGAGTTTGATTGGTCCTCTCGGTTTGTCCGTCGGTCTGAGGGTGGTGACTGGTCGATAGTCTCACATCAATTTGAGCCGACCGACAGCAACTTCGCCAAAAATGAGAAATAAATTGACTACCTCGATCCGAAATTAGAACCGAAGGAAAACCGTGCAGTCGGACGATGTTTTCGAGAAATTCTCGGGCCAGAGTTGCTGCTGTTGGCAAGCCTTTGAGCGGAATGAAATGCGCCATCTTGGAGAATAAGTCCACGATTACTAGAATCGTATTGTATCCGGAGCATGGAGGTAGATCGGTGATGAAGTCCATAGAAAGCGTATGCCAAGGGCGAGGTGGGATGTCAATAGGGCGTAAGAGGCCTGCTGGTCTTTCCTTTTGACTCTTGTTTTGGGCGCATACTCCACAGGACATTATAAAGTCTCTGATATCTTTTTTCCAAGACGGCCACCAGAAGTAGCGCTTGATCTTTTCTGAGGTCTTGGCCATACCGGGATGTCCTTCCATTAAAGAATCGTGATAACAAGAGATTACTTTTTTCTGTAAATCTGTGCTGGGTAGGTATAATCGTTCTTGGAAATACAATAAGTTGTCCTTTACTGCAAAGTCCTTTCCCTGCAGATGCCAATACTGTATGTCTGCTGGAGTTACAAGTTGCCTGGCCTTATCCTTAACTTCCTCTATGGATTCTGTGGCGATTACACCCAGAATTCTTTGTTCGGGAATGATTGGTACAGGTTTAGGGTTGATCAAGTGTTCTTCCACTCCCATCCGAGAAAGGGCATCAGCTTTACCGTTCTTTGTACCAGGTCGATAGGTAATTATGAAGTCAAACTCGGCAAAGAATAATGCCCAACGGAGTTGTCTAGAGGATTGGGCTTTTGCGGTTTTCAAATATTGCAGGTTTCGGTGATCCGTAATCACAGTAACGGTGTGTCGGGCCCCCAGCAGATAATGCCGCCAAGCCTTAAAGGCAGACTTGATAGCCAGAAGTTCCTTGTCAGTAATCGTGTAATTGATTTCAGGAGGCGAGAATTTGCGGGACCAAAATGCCACGGGATGCAACTGATTGGTTACCGGGTCCTTTTGTGATAGAACTGCCCCCATGGCAAGGCTTGAAGCATCAGTTTCCACGATGTAGGGGAGTTCGGGGCGAGGGTGTTTTAAGATTGGTGCAGAGATAAATTTAGTCTTCAAATCCTGGAAAGCTTGTTCCGCCTCGGTAGACCATTCAAAACGTTTGTTTTTCTTTAACAAGGCAGTGATGGGTTGGACTATTCGAGAGAATTCGGGGATGAACCTGCGGTAAAAGTTAGCGAAGCCTAACATGCTTTGCACACCTTTTACGGAGGATGGTAATGGCCATTTGAGAACTGCATCGACCTTCTTTGAATCCATACGCACTCCGCCAGGTGATAATATGAATCCCAAGAATTCAACTTCAGTTACGTTGAAAACACATTTTTCCAACTTAGCGAAAAGTTTGTGTTGACGCAATCTTTCGAGGACCATTTTCACGTGTTTCCGATGTTCAGATTCCGATGAAGAATAAACGAGGATGTCGTCAATGTAAACAACAACACACACATCTATGAGCTCTCTGAGGACATCGTTCATAAAATATTGAAAGGCGGCCGGGGCACTGCAAAGTCCGAAGGGCATGACCTGATATTCAAATAGTCCATACTTGGTGCGGAAGGCCGTCTTCCATTCATCGCCCTCTTTTACTCGTACCAAGTGGTAAGCTCCTCTAAGATCCAACTTTGTATATATGCATGCTTTTCTGACTTGGTCCAGGAGTTCAGGGATCAAAGGTAACGGATATCTATTCTTAACGGTGATCTGGTTCAGGGAGCGATAATCTATACAAGTTCTAAGGTCTCCTTCCTTTTTTGGAACGAAGAACAAAGCTGAAGAAGCAGGGGACTTGGAAGGACGAATAAACCCATTTGCCAGGTATTGATCCAGGTATTGTCGAAGGTGAAGGTTCTCAGGCTCGGTGAGGGCATAAATTCTACTACAAGGAGGAGTAGATCCAGGTATCAGGTCTATCTGGCAGTCATAAGACCTATGAGGAGGTAGAGAGTTAGCCTGATCCTTCCGGAAAACATCTTGGTATTCTATGTATTCGGGAGGTAACTGGGGAGTCTCTGAAGAAATTGCTGCCAGTGCAACACCAGGTGGAGGGTGACAAGTAGAGACACATTCTGGAAACTGGACCGTTCTTGCTCGCCAATCGATCAGAGGATTGTGTTTCTCTAACCAAGGTATTCCTAGAATAATCTGAAACTGAGGGGCCTTGATCACATCGAACACGATCTTCTCATGGTGTCCATCTTGACTTACTAGCGTCACCTCTTGAGTGGTATGCGTTACTGGCCCGGAGGCTATCTCCGTACCATCCACCGTAGTAATGACGTCCTTTACAGCCTTGGGACAAAGAGTTAGATTCATCCTCAAAACCATTTCATGATCCACATAATTGCCGATGGCACCGCTGTCGACGTAAGCTTCAATTGCATGTAATCGATCCGGATTATCAGGGCTAATGAGGACCATAGGTATCACGAAATGCGAGGTCACGGAACTGGTTTTCACGCTCGGCAAGAGGACCTCTATTCTTGTCGGGCGAGGTCGTTTCCCTGCTCAGAGTTTGTAACTTTGGTAACTGCAGCTCCTACTGCCTTCTTGGCAGGTTTCACCGGACAGTCTCGAAGAAAGTGCCCTGAGTTTCCGCAATAGAGGCATAATTGCAACTGTTTTCTCCTTTCCCGCTCCTTTTGTGTTAGAGGACCTTTCAGACCCCCTATTTGCATGGGTTCCCCGGGGTCTACTCCTTTGGAAGGAGTTGGCGGTTTGGAAAATACTCGAGCATCAAACTTGGAACGATCGGCCTTCCTGTTCTGCAGTCTGTGATCTATTTGAACGACTAAGTCTATATAGTCCGAACAATCTTGTGGGGGATTCACTACTTGGGCTAACACATCTTTGAGCTCTCCACGTAGACCTCTATAAAACAGCGTAATCCTTTTGTCCTCAGGCCATTGAGTTTCCACTATCAGTCTGTTGAAAGACGCAATATAAGCCAAAAGGTCTTGATTACCTTGTCGCAACGAAAGAAGCTCATTGTCCAAGGCCTGCCCCTGTGAATGTCTTGCGAACAGTTTTTCCATACTGAGCTGAAAAGCTTGAAAATCATGGAGGACCGGATCATCTTGATTTACTAGAGGGATCGACCAGTCTGCCGCATTGCCACTAAGGTACGAAAGCACGAAAGCTACTTTAGCTTGATCAGTTGGAAAGGCTGCTGGCCGGCATAAGAAATGCAACCGGCACTGATTGATAAATACTGCAAACCTCTTTGGGTCACCAGAAAATCGTTCGGGCGGAGCCAGAGGTACATTCCCAGGTAGGTTGATCTGCACTGGATTCATAGAGGATGTAGAAGGAAGATTTCCCCCAGATGCGGGTAACGGGGTCTGTCCGGCTTGTGACTGTAGCAATTGTCTAGCGAGATCATCTGTTCGCTCCTTGGAAATAATCAGTTCCCTTCTTAGAGCGTTCGTTTCCTGACGGGCTGCATGCACTTCTGCCCTTAGTTCCCCAAGTAACTGGGCTAGCTGGTCGGTATCCGAGGTTTCCATAGCGCCTGGACGGGAGTTTTGTGGTAGGCTTTGCGTTCTGTAACGCTCACCTGATTCCCGTAGAGGCGCCGGTCTTGACTGGGCGTATACCGTATCTGCAAAGGTGATGTGTAACACACGGCTGGCTCTTTGGGCTGGACCTCTGTGCACTGTATGTCTGACTTGAAGGGTAAGATGTCTGCAGATAGAAAATATGGGATTAAGGAACTGGGTTATTGAATGTCTCTCTCTTCTTCCCTTTCTCTTCTCCTGTAGAAACCCAAAGGTTAACGCTCTCACCTTAGGTAAGTGAACGCCGTGCTCTCCATCTGCCTCGGGGCAGGGTGCTGTAACCAGTTTCTTCACTGGATAAGGGGAGCAGGCCTCTTGACTTCAGAGGACTGCTGTCCGTCGTTTACTGCACGAACGGTAAGTTTCGAGTAATTCTAATGTCTTTAAAGTCTTTAGTAATGATGTTTCTTGTTTTGCAGGGTTCCGGCGATGGCGGATGACGGGCTGAAGTGAGTTGAAGATGGAGCCCGTGTGATGAATAGAAGCGCCTGGAAGCACGTAAGTAAGCGCTTGTTGCCTGCTTCACGATGCGCTCTAACTGTCTTTTTATTTTGCAGGTACAAGTTCGGAGCGGCTGCAGGGTGCCGGAATACCCACTGGGTTGGATGTGGAAAGGAGTAATGGCACGTGAGTATTAAAGTTCCCCAATGTCTTTAAACGCACCTTGTTTTGTCTTCCAGATGCGGGATGCAGCGCCGAAGGCCTCCGGAGCGTGCAAAGAGTTGGTAAGCTTTTGTCTTTCAGATGCCGGAATGCAGTGTGAAGACCTCCGGAGCGCACGAAGAGTAGGTAAGCCTTTGTCTTTCAGATGCCGGAATGCAGCGCGAGGCGTTGGTGACAGCCGATGGACCAGGTAAGTGAAGAGCTGTCACTGAAGACCGTAATGCTAACCTGTTCTTTCTTGTCTTTGTAGGTGTTGCTGAAGACTGGATTCAGGATGGTAAGCCTTTTTCCTTAGGCCCAGGATCAGATGCAGAAGACACGATGAGCGTTCTGCTGCAGAGGATGCAGAATAACGCAAAGCAAGATTCATCCATCGGGTGTGGTTTAAATAGCCTCCTGTAGTGCTTAGGTGTCTCCTTCCACAGCCACGCCTAGGTAAGAAAAGAGTTCCTGCTTTCCAGAAGAGTTCCAGTGTTCTGAATCTAGGGAGTGGCTCCTGCCCCACCCAACAGGAAAAGTAGTTCCAAACAGAAGAGGATCAGAGGCTCAACTGGCAGGCAAGTAAGCAGCATGGTCTGCTGCAGGTAAGTCCACCCAAGCATTATGAGCCCGGCGCTTCCAGCGCTGGGACTGGGCATATTTATGAGCCTGGTGCCACTGGCGCCAGGACTGGGTCCAAAAGGTCCCAATTGGGACTGGTTGGCACTCGGAACCTGGGTTATGGATCTGCTTCCAAGGGAGTTGGGAAAACCCTGACCTTTTGGAAGCAGAGATCATGACATGTTCGCGGACACTATGGTAGTCCACGGACAGCATGTGCCACCTCTGGGTCTTTTAAGCTTGCCTTGCATGGAAAGGGGACTGGGGAGACTGTGGACAGTCATGGTGTCAGCGGACATCGGAGGATCAGCCTATCAGGTTTCCTGGGTGTGGTGTACAGGAAGAGAGGGTAGCAGGAGTTTTGTTAGTAGGAGTTGTGAGAGGATTGAAAATGGCCATGGCAATGTCTTTCAGCAGGGAGAGTGTTTGGATTTTGGGGAACTCTTGGGTTCATTGTTTGAAGGTGTATGCTGAGCATTGTGGAATAGCCACAAATCTTGGATTCCCTGAATTAGTAGTGTTCTGGTATGGAGTATGAGGCATGAAGTGGGTGGACTTCCTCCCATTTTGTGCAAATATGGCTGAAATTAAACATCTGGACATAATTATTGTTCATTGTCTAGGGAACAGTTTGGGGAACGTGACTGGAATTTCATTGCAGTTTGCGATGAAGGAGACATTTGGAAAATTGAAGGAAATGTTCTTTCACACATTGCCCAGAGGCAGATGTGGATGTGTTCCAGTTTGTTTGGTCTGCAAATGGAAAAAGCGAGTAACAATGTCAATAAAGCTGTGTGTGCTTTTCTTTGAGATGTTGGCAAGGCATCGTTTCATAATGAGAACATTACATTTGATAGGCAAACCAGTGGGGTCTGGGACACTCTCTACCAGAATGAACACAGCCCATTAACTTGTTCTTGGGTGGATGGCCCCTGGGAGAGTCTCAACCAAGTCTTTAGCTCACTGTTCTTTTCACTGAGAAGAAATGTCCCCACATATCAATCTTTGTCCTGCCCAGGGGCAGTCCAGCACCGAAATGCTAGGCAATTCTCCTCTGAACAAGAGTACCACAGCAACCCCATACACATGTTTAAGCCTAGTTGGGCATCATCAGTGAGGTGAAGCTGTGTCTCCCTAAGAGCAGTGAGCAAGGGGTCCATGTCTGGAGTCCCCTGGTAACTTTGGGTGAGACCCAAAGTTACTTGGTATGCAAAACAGGGCGGGGTCTGGGAAACTCTCTATCAGCACGAACACAGCCCATTGACTTGTTCTTGGGTGGATGGCCCCTGGGAGAGTCTCAACCAAGTCTTTAGCTCACTGTTGTTTTCACAGATAAGAAATGTCCCCACACATCAGTCTTTGTCCTGCCCAGGGGCAGTCCAGCACCAAAATGCTAGGCAATTCTCCTCTGAACAAGTGTACCACAGCAACCCCATACACGTGTTTCAGCCTAGTTGGGCATCATCAGTGAGGTGACGCTGTGTCTCCCTAAGAGCACTGAGCAAGGGGTCCATGTCTGGAGTCCCCTGGTAACTTTGGGTGAGACCCAAAGTTACTTGGTATGCAAAACAGGGCGGGGTCTGGGAAACTCTCTACCAGCACGAACACAGCCCATTGACTTGGTCTTGGGTGGATGGCCCCTGGGAGAGTCTCAACCAAGTCTTTAGCTCACTGTTCTTTTTTCAAATTTTCCCATATACAACCCATGTGCCAGAGTTGTAGTTTCTCCTCTGCACCTTCAACATTGAAAATACATATTGTTAAGACACATATAACATAACAAGATACAGCATTGATAGAAACAATAGTGCTAGGTATATCTGGAATACATACAGCAATGAGATTTGTCAGGTGGACAACTGCATAAAACAGTGCCTCCATGACATTCTCCTGTGTCTCGGTGAGTGGAAGTGTGATATCGTGGAACACGTGGTGCAGGATGGCTCCCAGTACCTGTACAAGCACCTTCGGAAAATGTGGGCTGTGCAATGCTGCACGGCATGACCACAGAGTGCTGGAAGGTGCTAGTTCAAAGGAATTGCAAAACAGACTGCGGGGCACAGTAGTCCTGATGTTTTTCATGCTCTCTGGGTCTTTTTGAATTAAGGTGAACAGCTCACCTACGGACTCCCTGTTCAGCCAGTACAGGGTGACCAGCTGGTTGTCAGTGAGGGCGCTCCTCTTGCATGGTGTCTCCTCCTCCTCCCCACCTTTCTCTGTTTTCCTCCACCTTAAAGGTGGAGATAACTGTGCTGTGTGTTCTGGCAGTGTTACTGGACAATTTTGGCAGTATTACCGCCATATCCCAACTTGAGATATGATGGTAATGCAGCTTTTGTGCTATTGACAGTAATATCATTGACAGTAATTCCACTGACTGTAATACAGTTGGCGTAATTACCATTTATGGTATTACTGTCTACTCATATTTGGCGAATCAGTAATTTTGCTGGTAATTCCGTTACTGCCGATGTTACCGTATACCACCCAACTCGAAATTACCCCCATTGCCATTAAAAAAAGAAAATGCCCCAGCCCTTCTCCACTACTGCAGGATCAGAATTTTGTCAGAGGTATCCTCAAATGGTATATCCAGTGCACACCGAAAGTGAGCTTTGCCTTTACAATTTCCTTGTTTGTTTAATCCACTTTCTGGGGAGAGCATATCTCCAGGATACGTCTGCTAAAACTATGGGCCTCATTCCGAGTCCGGCGGTAATGGAAAAACGATGGCGGTAAAGTAATACCGACATCCTTTTCCGCCGTGGACTATTCCGACCCATCACACCGTAATTACCGCTGCTGTAAAGTACGACGGCGTAAATAGCGGACCAGTGTCGCGCGCCCGAGACACCACGTCGGAAATAACGCTAAGGCGTTAACCAGTGCTGATCCCAAGTAAAGCGGACACGGTAAAAACGGGCTCCACAAGGGCGCAAAGTACCCTAACGCCATGGCGTAATTACCGGCATCGTAGAGAAGGTGTTAACAACCCTGAACAGTGCCAGAAAGAGGAACAGGTGCACCCAATCAGCACAGGTGGAGTCCATAGAGTCAGGCACAGCACAAAAGGAGCACACCCACACACCACACCCCCTCCCACACCAAGATGATACCAATTCTCGCAGCATTCATGGAGCTGGAGGCCCTGCTTGCAAGGCAGCAACTACGACAACATCAACAACAGCAACCACAGCCCCCACCACAGAGGATACACAGGAGGAGAAGGAGGCAGAGACAGGCCCAGCATGCCCTACCGGTGCAGCCACCATTACCACGCCGTCAGCCCCCAATTCCACGCATCAGACCCACCCCCTTCAACCTCACACCAGAGCAGATACACACCCTATACCGGCTTGACCGGGACACCATAACCACCATAGTGGCCCTGATACATAACGACATAGTGAGCCTAATAGAAATCAGCACTGCCATCCCCCCTCTACTAAAGGTAGTGTCTGTGCTCCACTTCCTTGCCACAGGGACCTAACAGCATACAGTGGGGCACATGCATGGCATTTCACAGCCCATATTTTCCCGGATACTCAACCAAGTGCTCAATGCCCTCCTCAAGCACATAAGGGACTACATATGCCTCCCCCGGACTCCCCAGGAGACATATGATACCAAAGCTGCCTTCCATGCAGTTGCAGGCATGCCAAATTGCATAGGTGCCATCGACTGCACCCACGTAGAATTGGTGGTTCCCCATGCCATGGAGGTGCCGTATCGCAACCGCAAGCAATATCACTCCATCAACGTCCAGATGGTGTGTAATGCCAGTAAAGCCATCACACAATGCAATGCCCGATACCCCGGATCAACTCATAACTCCTTGGTCCTGCGGAACTCTACACTACCACGCTACATGGAGCGACATGCTGAACGACGTACCTGGCTGCTTGGTGAGTAACCGGAATGGGCCATGGCAGTCCATTGGGGCTGTGAGTAGGTTGTCAGCATACTCCACCCGGGTGGTAAAGGGGGGGGTAGAGAGATGCATACGGGTGGGACAGTCAACGCCATTGTACGATGTAATGGGGTGACTGTATCCTGGGACATGTGTGCATGGCCAGTGAACACCTGCTGCAATGTTAGATTAGCACAGTTCTCCACCATGATTGCACGAACACTTACCTTCATTCCACTCTCATGCAGGTGATGCTGGCTACCCATTGAAGCCGTGGCTCATGACCCCGGTCCGCAACCCACAAAACAGGCACAAGGAGGACTACAATAGATCTCATACCCGTACACGGGTGGTGATAGAGCAGACCTTCGGCCTTTTGAAGGCACGATTTCGTTGCCTCAGCCGGTCAGGTGGGGCCCTCATCTACAGCCACGAGAAGGTGACCAAGATCACCATGGCATGTGCAATGCTGCACAACATGTGCATCCATCAGAACATGCCACTGCCCCCTGACGTGGGTCTGCTACCACCAGATGAGGAGAAGGAGGAGGAGGAGGAGGAGGAGGAAGGAATGGCAGGACAGCATCACGGGGCCGATGCACAGGAGGGACGTCATGTGCGACAAGCATTGATTGACCAATATTTCTGAGTCACAAGTCAGCTGAGGGGGTGAGGATGACAGGACATTGGGCACTGGGTGTGGGGATACATGTACTACATGCACTGTGAGACATTAAAAGACACATGCACAATGATCAATGTCCACTCTGTTTTCCAGGATAGACCAAACTGTGTATTGTATAATCATGTGAAAACGTGTACAAATAATCATCCACCCTCACCCCCCTCCCCCCCAACTCCCACGCACACCCTCCCCCCCTCCCCCCCAACTCCCACGCACACCCTCACCCCCCTCCCCCCCAACTCCCCCCACGCACACCCTCACACCCCTCACCCTCCCCCCACAACAGCCCCACAATGGTCCCATCAATACTACATAGGCCACATGTGTGTGGCTTCATAGTCAATGGGCACTCCCCGAGCCTGGGGTATCATTTTCGCATTGAGCGTTGTGACCTGCGGACCGGGCTGGTCTGCGTGGAGGAGCACTGGGAGGGTGGTTCCTCCTGCTGGGGCTGAGGTCTGGGGGTTGCTGCCTCCATGGCATCAGCAATCCTGCCGAGCACCTCACAGAGCCGGTTTGTTCATGTAGTGATGACCTCGCCCAGAGCCTGCAGGTCATTGTGATGCACCAACCCTGATTCCCGGTTGTCCCGGAGAAACTCCTCTATCATGGCCGTGAGGTTCTGGGAGTGCACAGCTTCTGCGGCCGATGTGGGGGATGTGGTTGGCAGGCTTGGTATTGGGCCTGCAGGCCTCTCAGGTGTTTCGGCAGGGGAAGTGGGCTGATGTGAGACAGGTGTTACCCCTTCGCCTGTGAGACCTGGGCCATCACTCGACCCGGAGTCGCTGTGTGCAACCTGGCTGTACGATGGTGACTCAGGGCTGTAGTCATTGGTCTCCTCCACGTTGACCACGGAATTGGATGTGGGGCTGTCTGTCACACTAAGGAGGCCCATGGCAGCATTCTCCCCTGACATGCTGGATTCCTCAGGGTGCAGCGTGGGGCATGTTACCGGCGGAACTGCAGGCATGTCCAGGTGCGCGGGTGGGGGTTGTGTACCCTCCATGGGGGTTGCTGGGTGGTGTAGTATGGGCCTCATGTCTGCCAGCAGGTATGCGCTGTACCCTGCCCCTGCCCCGGGAGGTACTTGGCCGGGAGCCTTCCTGCTCCTCACTTTCATGATCGCTTCCTGTGGGGGGCAAGAGAGAGACAGCATGAGCAATGATCTGGGGGTCATCATGACTTCAAGCCTATGGTAACACATTGGGAGAGCAGCGTCTTGGTGACATTTGGTCGGTGAGTGAACTTGGCTTGGATGGTAAAAGCATACTGTTGGCGGGGTCAATCATGTTGGCGGAGTACTGTGGTGAGTGACATTGACCAGCTTTCTGTGTGGCATGGCCATTATGGGTGTCAGCCTTGCACCTGACATCATCCTGGGTCCCACTTGTTACGACATGATTGCAGGGGGGGGGGGTCTACGAAGCAAACATGATGTGACTCTTTGGCCGGCCCTTTGCGGTGAATTACATTAGGGATGCATGTACTGTTTAGACTCATGACACTCACCTGCATCAGCGGATGAGGGATCACCGCAATCCATTTCGCCAACACCTTCGATGGCTTCTGTGCCCATCATCTCCGCACATGTTTCCTCCCAGGGCATCATTTTAATGGGTGAGCCTGGGCCTCCTCCTGTCTCCAGGGCCTGCTGACGGTTTGCTGAGAGGATGGCCCGCACCCTGAGACGGAGGTCATCCCAGCGTTTGCGGCAATGCGTTGTGCTGCGGGGGGTGTTCCCAACGGCGCTCACCCTCTGTGCGACCAACTCCCATATCTCCTTCTTTCTGAGGATGGTGGGCCTACGCATGTCGCTGCAGAATACGATATCTGCATGTTCATGCAGAGTGTCGACCAGGACCTGTAACTCATCCTGGGTGAATTTTTCTTTTCGGATGCGCGCAGCGCCCTTTTTCAGAACTTTAGGCATGAGGCTGGTCTCTGAAGTATATTTGGTCGATCAGAGTCCTGTATGGAGTCCTGTATGTCCTGTATGGAGAGGATTGCAATGGATTGTGATTTTGAATATGGCCGCCGTGATGCTTCCCGTTCCTGTGCGATGACGTTATTTCCGTTTCCGGTATTTAACGGTGGCCGTAATTTACGGTTAGCGTAAATTACGGTCTCCGCTATTTACGGATTCCATCGAAGGCGATGGTGTTAAATACGTCTAGGTTTATGGCGGTAAGGGGTTTGACGGGACCTTTTGCGCTATGCCGCAAGGGAGTTTACCGCCATGGCGGAATACTCGTGCACGCGAAGTCGGAATATGGTGGAAATAGCGCCTTCCAACCACAACGTACATGGTATTTACGCCATGGCGGTAATATGTATTTCTTACCGCCATACTCGGAATGAGGCCCTATGACTAACCGGCACAGAGCTCGTTTCCACATAGTTGCATTGCGTTAAGAATTTGATTGCGGTGGGATGATTTAAAGGTGAACTACTTAAAATAATCTCCACTAAACTGCCAGACATGATTTTTAACTAAATACATACAATTGTATCATAATCTCCATGAATGCAAGAGGGATCTTCAGTCTAATAATTCACATAGAGCCTCATGCTGGAATCACCACTATTATAAATGCTGCAATAATGACCTACTGCAACACCTTGCAGTCTAGTTCCCGGGAAGAAGAAAGGCCTAGAACTTGATGCACGAGTAATACCTGTACCTGTACTTTTTCTGTCTCTTAGGTCATTGGTGAGGAGAGCATTGGAAGCATAAAAACACCCAGAACAATGGGCAGACACTCCTCCGAGGAGGGTGTTGCCATACACCCAAGACATGAGCATAATAAATGGTGTACACTTTTAATGCCAAAAAATAGTCTGGATTTTGGACATTGTCTGGCATTTGACACAGATCAGAAAGGGGTGTATGATCCCAATCCATTTGTGAAATCCACACTGACTATTGTTACTTGTTTTTGCTGTGTTCGTTGCTTCTATTAGGGATTCCATGTGTTAAAATCGCGGCACAAATGGCTGTTGACAAAAATAATCCCGGCAAAAAGGCAGTGGTTTTTTGATACTGCAATCCACGTAAAGGATGAAGGGGACACCCCTGCAAACTCCACACCCAATTATACCATTTAATTGGAGCGGGGACACCCCCACAAGCCCTGCTCCTCGTAAATGGTTTAATGGGTACAACTTTACTGGTTCAAACCACAGCATTTTTGCCGCAATTTTTTGCACAGGCGACATTTTTGCCGCAATTTTATTACTGCATACCCTATTAGGTACAGTAAGGGCCATCATGTTCACTGCATGCTATAGGGAGCTGTATACACGGTCCCAGGCCACGGTCTCGCCGAGGAGCTTGAGCACCGTCCAGGAGCCAGGACAGCCCTAAGCCTCCAAACGCACCTGCTGGACACAGCTGCCCCTAACGCAGCATCACATTGGCCCTCACTCTTTCTCCTTGTGTTGCTTGAACCGTAATGATGTGAACTTGGTCGAAGCATGAGAGGTATATTTGAAAAAATACATATAAGAAACCTTTAGAAATCACACAGTAAAAATCTAGAAGTTGCACATGTATGTTTTACAGTGATGGGGCTATTTCTTACAGGTAAATACTCCACTATACTGCCAAAATGTGGCAAAATCAGCAACATTGCTTCCAGTGGAATTACCGTCTACAGACTCCAAAAATGAGAACTTACACCACCCTTCCACCCATTGTGATCCTGTGATAAATCCCCAGGACCAAGCGGTGGTAACAGTATTCTATTTGGCGGTCTTTCAGCAAGTTTACCACCCAGCTCGTGATGAGGCCCTGTGTATTTACTATTGCATAAAAAATAACAATTTATGCCAGAGAGCATTGTAAGGTAATATTTAGTCGTTTTATTTGTTGAATTTAAGGTACTATGTAATTTGTTTATGGTGACTTAACAGGCTTATTATGGGATGACTGGGCTCCTCTTGGCTTGTATAGCACTACCTTCACTTGCAAAGGTATGGTCTATATGAGCTGACTAAAGCCGATACATGATTGTTTCATTAGGGCATTTTAGGTTGCACGTGGCATAAAACAGCAGAACCTGAATATCTAAGGGTTCAGCTTACATATAATGAGTATTGCAGGCATTTGATGGCATTATTGACACAGATGAGATTATCAGAGCAGCAGCACATGCGAGTTTGTAGCTTTCATATGGTAATTTACCAGGCATATGATGGCACTACAGGTAGCAGGACCTGAAAAGCTGTACCTTACATGCAGTGCCATACACGGCATATGATGGCATTATTGGGGCATTCAAAGCTGCACCTAGCACATGATGGCACTGCCAGCAAAGATATAATTCGCATTGGTGGCATATCACATATATGATGGCAATTTGCAGCATTTGAAGCAGTACATGGTCTATGATGGTAGCAGCTGCACACATGTGGCAATACCATAACATATTGTAACAATATGGCAGGACTATGATAGCAGTATTGAGGCATTTGAGCCTGCAAATAGCCCAGTCAATGCTTTTTTCGAGTGAGGAGGATCATCACAGAAATGGACACTTATGTGTTTCCTGCGAAAACAGAACAGCAAAGAGGGGGAAACTTGATTGTTTTCAACTATAGCGGGACATCTGATTTTTCTCAAAAGAAGGCAGGAAAACAAATTCAATTTGTTTAAAAAAAAAGGAAACAGAAAATGCCAGAGTGACTAGTGTGTTTGTGATGGAACATGACATCGCTGAGAGTAATAGCCAACTTGTTTATGAGGAGGAAGAAAATCATACAAAGTGACAAATGGTTCTTCTGTTAAGAGGCAGAAAAACAGACAGTGTGGGAAGTGAGTTATTCATCTGTCAGGAGTCAGAAATCACTGAGTGTGGTAAGAGAGTTCCCAGATAGGGAGGATGGCAAGGGTTTTTGTGAGGGAATGTCACAGTGAATGCTATGTGCTTTGTACGTTAGGAGGCAGACAATCACATAGAGAGTAACACCTAATTTTCTTCGAGGATGCTAAAATAGCGAATGGGCGACTAGTGATTTTCAGAGGGAACTTGCAATAAAAAAGCAAAAACGGATTTTTGTGTGGATGTAGAGAATCAAATAGAGTGGCAAGTGATTGTTTTCATGAAGGAGCACAACATCCGGAAATTAACAAGTTATTTATTTCATGATAGGGCAGAAAATCATAGAGATTGACAAAGTTTTTTTGTGAGGAGTTTCAGGACCATAAGGCAAAATAAAGGCTATTTCTAGACTAGGAGGAAACAAGGACCAAACGTCTAAAAGCATTTGAAAAAAGTAGAAATGGGCAGGTATCACAAACCACTATTGGTTCGCTTTGTGTTACAACATTCCCTGGCTCGGTGCTTCTCTCTTTCCAGGGGTAGCTGAGTTTGCAATCTCATTTCTATTGCTCCCTGTCCTCTTCTTTCATCCACAGTGAAAACATGGGATACTTAGGCTCTCCCTTAAAGGGCACATGTAGAGAAAGCTCATGGGTGTCATGTGGAATCCATAATGACTTAATCAATGGCATGAAAAGGAGGCAGAACCTCAGAGAGAATGAAAAGTGATTATTTTTTTTAGGAAACCACAAATCACAGTTTTGATCTGGTAATAGGACTAAAACCCCAGTTGAAAGTCATCCAGAAAGCCATGAGGCTCCCAATACAATACATTGATTTCTGTGTGGTTTTTCAGTTTGGAGCACCCATATACAAATGAACAAGGCCTAGGGAGAACCATTTGTAAAGCCTACATATTTGGAGCTTTTGGCCATGTTTTCACAACACCAAGAAAGTTATGGGGGGTTTAAAAAGGTTTGAGAAAAAAACCTTTCACCTGAAATGTGAAAGTAGGACAGTCCATTTGAGCCAAGAAAAAGGTTTGCATTTGGGCTAATTTGCCTACCCACAATGCCTTGCTGATGTGCCCCCGAACTGGAGGTGAACTTCCAGAGATGGCCACTATGTGGTGTTAATGTCTTGAGCTGGTGTGGAATTCAGGCAGAGGATAAGGCTTGGAGGCTCTCCACCATGGTGTGGTTCAATGGTTGATTATGTCATAGAAGGAGGATATAATCCTGTTGAATAGCACTTGGGATAGGCCTGGAGCCAAGAGAGTCTGCTGAGGAATGGCCATGTCTTGCTATACCTATATCTTGAAAAGCTATTCAATTATTTAATTCAAGTCAGTAATTCAAGCTTGGAACATTGCCTTTTTGGATGGAGGCAGCAGCCCATACATTTGAGAGCATAGATCTGGAAGAAGTGATGTCTGAATCAAGCGGTTTCCATCAATTGTCATGTGTTCTGCCTCTATGTTTTAGCTGCCTAAGGATTTCTGTGATTATACACTAAGGGCTTCGGTATGCTCATGATGACGAGTAGCAGACTCGGGCATAGAAATACAAAACCAAAAAGAAGATAGAAATGCTACTCTGGAGGTTCACACCAATTTTCGTCAATAAATGAAACAAAACATATGGATTGTATTGGGGAACCTTTCACACTCGTACTAATGGAATAAATCCCGGATTTCTGTGAGGCTTCTATTCATGGTTTAGTGGATGTGTGTGTTAAGTGGAGAAACGATGTCAAAGACATCAGAATCTGAGGTGTTGGGGGGCTGCTGTTAGAGTGTTTAGTTGAATTCGGCACGCATGATATTCTTCAATTTCGTTAGTTTTGTGTTGCTGGTAGTTGGTAACTGGTAGGTTGACTGATTAGGTTTGGCGTCTTGCTAATTATTTGTGATGAAAATGTAGACGGCGTGTTTGTTTCCAAGAGAAGCATGTAACCACATATTTTCAAATTAAATATGAGGGAGAACATGTATAGGCTATATCCATTGGACTGAGTGAGTTTATACACCACAGTGTAAAACCAAAAGGGTCAATTTCATCAGTGACAGCCTGGCAACTAAATATGGAACAAGGGGTGTTCCCAGATGCCAATGTCCACCCGTGAGGAGCGTTCTTTTCAAGATGGTGAGGCTATGTGAGGAAAGCCAATGGACGTCTCCTGGAAAGTACAAAAACTTTGTGGGTAACATTAGGAATACAATAGCATTATTTGCATATATCCCCTTGCCCTTTTGACTTGTGTTCCACTGGGCTTTGTATGCCAGTGTTATTTTAAAGTGCATGTGGTGTGGACTTTTCCAGGTACTTCAGAGAGGTACAGGGGGATAATGGACAGACAATAGTTTAGCTGTTTTTGTGGCCTGTTTTATGTTTGTAGGTCTGCGCCCATCAGCCTTTGGGTAACAGGTGCACATTACAAATGATTTAACATAACATAACATAACATAACTTCAGAGAGGAAAATAGTTAAACTGGGCAAACAGCTTAATTGATGACATTAAAATGCTTTAGATGACAACAGTGTTGAGAAGAAATGAGGGAAACAAATGGGTATACATTGTAAATAAATCAGTAATCTGAAAAAAGCAAGACCGTAGTAACCAATATGGTTTTAATGAATATACTAAATAAGGCTAGGAAGCAGTTACCTTTGGCTGATATTTCATTGCATGCTTCTACTGATTTCTCTGCCCCAACTTCCAGTGCTATGCGTTTGACACTCAGCTCATTTTCAGGCTACCCTCAGCCACCTCTTTTCCTTCACTCATCTCTGACTGTCTGTCTGCTATCCAGTAGTGGTGTGCTGCCATTGTTCTCTGCCTTAATGCCAGTAAGACTGACATTCTCCTCATTGGCACACCTGCACCCTTATTTCCTGTCACTCTCTAGCCGGCCTCTCTTGGCCCCCCTCCCACCTGTGAGGCTAAAAACCTTGGGGTCATCTTCGACTCCATACTCTCCTTCTCTCCTCACATCGCTGACATCTCTATGAAGTCACACTATCAGCTGCACCTCCTCAGAGGTATTCTTCCTTTCCTCTCCTTCCCCCAGTAGCTCACTGTCTCCAGAGCTCTGGCCCTCTCTAGGCTGGACTATTGCAACACCCACTTTCTAAATCTGCCTGCTTCTACTCTCCGCCCTCTGCAACTCGTCCAGAACAGGACTGCGAGACTTGTCCTTGGCCTCAAGCCCAGGGATCATATCTCTCCAGGACTGAAATCTCTGCACCTGCTCCCACTGGCTGCGAGGATTAAGTTCAAAACCCGCTGCATTGTCCACAAGGCCTTCTGGGGCCTGGGACCTCAATACCTTCAACTTTCTCTTCCTAAGTATCTTCCGTCTCGAGCTCTTCACTCATCCGCCTCCAACTCCCTCAGGGTCAGTCGCTTCTCCAAACAATGAGTTGGTGGTAGATCTCTTTTCCGGCTGCGGCCTCCCTCAGGAACAGCCTCCCTGCCTCCCTGAAACTTGAGGAGAACCATCTCCGGTTCCGGAAGCACCTCAAAACCTTCCTCTTTGCTTCTGCTGTCCTCCTCTCCCCTGCTGAATTCCTGGCTGAATCTGAAAATGCACTGGTCACCTGGCCACCTTCTGTTCTCGGGCCCAGGTCACCTCCCCTGCCAGTTGCACACCTGCACTGCCTCTCTGGCAACCCCCGCACTTGTGGACTATTTTATGTATCCCTACAGTCTCCCTACCAGCACTTGACACCTTATGTCTGCACTTACCCTTGCACTTGCCACCAGCTGGCCGTATCTTTTATTATTGTTTTATTTATTTCTATGTATCCCCTGTACTGCACTGTCTCATCCTCCCGCACTTCTCCCCTTCCCCCTCCCCATGCAGTTGCGCGATCTGAATAACACCTGACCTAGTAAAATCTGTGTCTCTGTCTTCCCTCTGTTCCCCCTCCCTTTTCTCATCGCACCATGAAACACTTGTGTATAGGCACGTTATAAATGCCCTATCATATCATATCACATCACCATCTTGGTTATGCCTTCACCACTAGTTCAAATACAGTGGGACACAATTCAAGAATGAAATAGAAAACAAAGTTAGCCCATAGTTAACCATGCGCTGGCGACAATCAAACCCGATAGGAGATTAATGCAACAATAGGTGAAGTAACTAGTACTATTGCTGATGGGGTCCTTGTTTCTATTGTTCTCTCGAATAAATATATCTCACTGCTGGTCCTAGATGACCCAGCAATCTATCGCTCCCTTTCCTTTCTTCTTTCCCAGTTATTCAAAGGTCCTTGAGTGGCTAGTTTTCAACCAGATCTCTAAGTACCTTAAGGATAAGGGCGTGGAGATCCACTTTAATCTGGCTACCAAAATTAACATTAAACTGAAACTGCACTCATGCCTGTCTCCAACTTTATCTGTGATGCACATCTCTCTTTGATGCTCATCCTTTTGGACCTCTCTGCCACTTTCAAGACTGTCAACCACTCCTCTCTCCACCTCACTCTCAGGACCTTGGGTTTTACAAATCTGCTCTCGCCTGGATCACCTCCTATGTGGAAGATTCAACCTTTAAAATCTTGTAGAACTCACAAAGCACTGACTCCACCCCTCTCCCTGCCGGTGTCCCCCAAGGACCGGTCCCTGGACTCCTTTTCTTCACACTCTATACTTTCTGCCCAAGGAAGACATATTTCATCCTTTGGCTTTGAATATCACGTTTGTGCTGATGACACTCAAATTGGTCTCTCCTTTCACTCCTTCACCCAAGCCATGGTGGGACGGATTGCGAACTATCTCCTTGCAATTTGCCACTGGATGAGTCATCATTCAAAAAATGTGTACTTTTCTTACTGACCGCTGTACAAAAATTCTAATCTTCGTCATGCTCAACAAACCTGACTACTTCTCCAGCCTGTTCTTTGGCATTCCTCTCTACTGCTTCCACCCTTTAAACAAAGTCCTCAACTCTGCTACCCACAATCACTACAACCAACCCAGAACCTAACCAACTTCCAGTTACTGCCAACATGCTGGTTGGCTCTCCATTTCAATGTCCTTCTAGTCCACAAAGCTATGAATGGTCTGGCTCCTTAATACGTTAGCATCTCTGTTCACTCAACATCTGACTCCCTCTGATCCTCCTCTGCAGTCAACCTCACAGTCCCATGCCGTCCACATGCCATATCTCAGTTCTCTCTACTCGCCAATCACAAACAAAGCCAGTCCATCTATGGATCTCTTCAAAGCTTGGCTTAAACTTCATTTACTAGCTGAATGGGGAGCTCTCCCTACCATCTCCCACATCCTCCCAAACCTGGCCCGACCCCTACTTCTAGCGATGCTTAATAATGTAATTTTCTACATATAGTACTATAGTACTCTTTAGTTTGAAGCACAAGTCGCCTTAGGTTAATGTTCCATTTGTAATTCAGCATTTTCCTATATACATTTTTTCAGTTTCTTTTGTCCCTGGTATATGTCCCACTTTTGTGCACCCTCATAAACTGGTTCACCACTTGTTCTCATCTTTGTGTTATTGTGCAGGCACCCTTTGTGTGAATGCCTCAGCCGTCTGTTAATGTATTAGTTCCAACTTGACATCCCTGTCCTTCTATTAAATATAATAAAATACAAAAAATAGATGCGCCATCCAACCCTACTTTGGGTTGAACTCCAGGCAAGGGGGAATGTTCACTAAAACTAAACCTGTCCCTACTCATGGATTTTACCTGCAGCCAAAATGCTTTTTTTAACTCTAAGGCCCCTATGCATAGAGTAGAAAGCTTGCTGGCCTCTGCTTGCAAAGAACGTGCCTCGTCCATGCTAACTGCAAGTGGTTTTATGTGTGCAGAATGCAGCAATCTCCTAGGACACTTAAATAATGAAAAAAGATTTAGCCTGATTCAATACCCTGGTACAAGAATTAAGGATTTAAAAAAAGCCTGTTCTTGTCACAGTTTGTGGGGTTTTAGATCAGGGATATTTCTCTGTAAAATTAATTCATAGACAATAATTGTAAATATATTTCCGTAGATATAAGTCATTACTTGTGGGAGTTAGACATTAGACCCAACATCTTCGGCCTATTGCAATATATGACATTTTAAACCATGGTGTTTTCCATTTGTGATGAAATCAGTCATGGTCACGAATAGAGCCACTACCAAATGATGGTCCTGCTTTCAGAAGGAATGTAAAATAGCAAAATAAAAAGAGAAAGGAGCCGAAATTAGCCAGGAATGTCACCAGCGATCAGATCAAACAACTGAGTGGTGACAATATAGAGGTAGTAATTCAGAAAAAGAATGAGGAGGTAGACAGGAATCAGAAAAGGCTGAACTCAGCAGTGTTTTTTGTATTCTTTATTGTGCGTTTGGCCATTGCACAAGCCTTAAGGACATATAAAAACAAACAAATAACACAACGCCAATATATTAAATAACTTTTCCGAAAACATTCAGTCTAAAAGAAGGTTAGCAAGCAATACATCTCAAATCTCATACAAAAGCATAAATATACAATTTGGCATCTACAAACACTCGGGGCCTGATTCATGGAATATTTTGCATGGTGCAAAGTACTTTTCACTGGTGCAAAGTGACTTTGCACTGCCAACAAAAACCCTGATTCATGGAACATTGCAAAGTGTCTTTTTGCCGTGCAAAGTGACTTTGAATGATAAAAAGACACTTTGCACTGTTCCTTTAATCAAACTTCCTAAGTGAAGAGAACTTGGCAAAATATGAAGTAATAGAATGAGTTTGGAAGTGCGATAATCACATACAAGCGATATTTTTTAATTGAGATATTTCAAACATGTGATTTAGCACACTACGACATGTTTATATTCTTTTTAATATTAATGACATTCCTAGATATATTTTCTTCTCTTTAATTAATTGTATGAAGAATTGAATTTGAAATATTATCCTCTTTTCTAACTTGTAATTTTATTTGATGTACTTATATTGAAAGGTTGATTTATCTGCCAAATCAAATAAAACAAAACAAAAAAAATGTTTTTTCTACTGATTAAATACAAAATTGTTTCATACGGGTCATTGATTTTGTTTATTAATGTAGTTTTTAGGTAGAGCAATGTGTGTTGGTTGGACCATAAAGAAGAGAAAGAGCTCAAGCCACATTCCAATCTTAGTGCCTCTACAGGGATGGAAACCGGGAGGTTAATAACAGATCATAAATTCCTACCCTTGATTCTATCCAACCAAATCGTATGTGTGGATGGTAATACTGAAAGCCCTTATGCCAAGCTAGGACTAATGCTAGTAGGGTAAATCTTCAGTAAAGCCTCAATATTAAGTCCACCCCGTGTGGTTATATATTTTTTGCCATATGCCATTTTCTCCAAATCTTAGGAGTCATAAGCATCTCATATTATTTTAAAGTGGAATTCAAATTAATAGGGAAACCCAGGTAATGGTATTTGTCCACTACAGTAAGGATAATACCATTTAGTCTCCAGATAAAAACAAAATTAATAATCATAAGGTTCTTTGTGGATTAGGCTGAGAGTGCGTCCAAAGATCACTGTAGGCCGATCGGTGCCCTATCAAACATGACCATGTCGTCAGCCTGGAATCTGAGTACCATTGATTTTTGGTGGAAAATTGTGTGCTGCACTAATAATGCCTACCAGGTCTGCCGTGAATAAATTGAACAGCAAAGGAGCCTATACGCATCCTTGGCTTAGGCCACGGTTAGATTTGCAAAAGCCTGATAGCTCACCCTCTTGGTTTAATCGTAGAGTGATTGAGGTATTCGTATAGAGGAGTTTAATAAAATATAAAAATTGAGGCTCAACCCCCCAAGATTCCAACTTGTTCCATAATAGCGGTCTTGAGTACAGGGTGAAGGCTTTGCTAAAGTCGACAAAGCAACAAAACAAAATATTATAAGTGCCTCTTGTCGCTTTAGCCATCAAAAATTGGATAACAGAAATGTTATTGATTGTGTTCAATGTTTTTCCAAAGCCTGTTTGAACTGTCCTGAATAATCCCCTATTGTTTTCCCAAGTCACGAGTTTACATAATAGAATAGTGGCAAAAACCTTTTGGCTAGAATCTACCATAGCCAATAGCTGATAGTTGGCAGGATCCAAACGGTTGCCTTTCTTAAAAACCGGAATAAGTAGAGGTTTTAGCCAACTACTGGGAGTAAGTCTGGTATACTCAATGGCTTTAAAGATATTACATAAAATCCAAGCCCACAGCTGAGGATTGGTTTTGAAAAAGACGTTGGGAACTCCATCTGGCCCTGGTGCTCTAGAAGCAAATTGGTCAGGATAATGCTTATGTCTTCCGAGTCATAATCCATAAGGATGAAGCAATTTCTCTGTGGTTGTGGAGATTTATCATACTTATTGCTTTCTATGTCATAGAATAGTTCATTGCTATAAGAGCCTCAAATTGAGGTAGATATTGGATTGAGTTCCACAACACTAATCCGTGCTTTTTTAAAGATTTTTATTGTCACATAGTTTAAAAGAAAATTAAAACAAGAAACAAAAATAACATCTATAAAACGTAATAATTATTACATTATTTAATTTCCATTAATACATCATTTCCTTTTAATATCAACACAACGCAATAATTAATGAAACATTTTCCCCCCACATAAATCTAGACCAAAACACATTTTTCAGAAAATCTGTCCCAAAACATTTGCCAAATCTACTAAATATAGTTCTGTTGCTAACCAAAACAGGACAATCCATGATTCAGTGTCGTAAGATCTTTGCAGATCTTTTGACCTGCAGAAATGACACACCAGGATTGTGGATAAATCAATTGAGTTTCAAAACATGGTCCTCTTCCCTGATTACCTGCTTTAGTGTCATTAAAACATGCCCAAAATGTGCTTTTATCATTTGTTTTTAACAAGCCATATAACAATAGCCAATTTACACTTCTCAAAGAACATTTGTGGAATCATAACCAATTTGTGTATTGAATAGGCAGAATAATCAATTGAGATTCTTTCTCCTGTTTACTTAATGAAAGGCACTATCTAATTCACATTTTTGGATCAATATATCGAAAGGAGAAGGAATAGAGCTACAGGCCTTTCCAAGAGACTTATTTCTATTTTTATTTTTTTCCCCGATGGGTACATTTGCTGTTTTCTTTCAATCAGAGCCTCCATATCCCACCTTCTCTGGGTCATCCAAAGCTCAAACGCCTCTTGATTGTCATAGATGAAGTTGCTGACCTCTATTATCTTTGCGCCGGTCCAAATGATCTGGTTGCCCTGGGCAGTAATCCTAATATTGATGTTATGAGGTAAAGGGTGTTGGGTCTCAAAAATATTCAATAGCCATTTAAGTGAAGAATGATCACTGACCGTGTTAGGCTCTATTCTGAACGACTTACAATGATTGCTCATCAATGAATCAGTAATTACATAATCTATGTGGGAGCGTGAATTCCCATTAGGCCATGTGTAAGTGGGAGTCGCTGGTGTTACTACCTCCAAAGAAAGGCATTTCAGCCCATGGTAGACTAAAAATTGGCACCACTCACGGTCAGTGCGACTAGCGGTCAGTGCCACTAACGGAGATATGCCTAAGGTGTAAATCCCTGACTTTAAATCACCTACTATCAATATACCACTTCACAGATATTTACCATACCAGTGAAAAAGTAGGTTGCTAATAGTCCTCTGAATTTCTTTAGTGTAGAGTCCCATGGGGGGTCAAATACATTTATAATAAAAAAAATTGAAGATTCATTGTCACTTAAAGAGAATGTAGCAAATAATACATAGGATGAATTGATAAGTTCAGTTAATGGTTCATGTTTAAATCTAATCTTTGAATCAATCACCAAACCACCGCTGGCACACACTCTAATAGAAGGCTTGGCTGATTTGTGCAGTATGGTATAGCCACCAATCCTAAAAGCATGGGTTGTCCATGTTTCTTGCAATAAAAAAAGGCCAGATGCCAAAATGTTAGTGTAACCATTAGGATGCGTAATAAATGATCTGTAGCCCCTCACATTCCAGGATAACCAAGTGCAAGGATCAAGGATTTGTCAATAAGACCCCTTAATAGTCCTTCCAGGGATTCCAAATGTTCTTTCCTTGCCGTTGAACTTAGGTAAATGCAAGGCCTGTATTGCAGCATGCTCAGAGGTATCGGGCTCAGTTGTCTTTAGGGTTTTCCCTTAAATTGAATAGTGAACCATTTTCTTTGATTTACGGCAGGTAGTCAGTGTGAGGCCCCTTTTTCTTGAGGACCAGTATATTAGATTTCAGTAGGGCCACTAGTATAGGAGAGCTAAACTCTTCGAGAGCCAAATTAGTAGCACTGCCTAATTTAGGAAGTTCAATTTGCAGTGTGCCAGGCGAGGAAATAATACTAAGCTTATAGGAGGAGCTAAATAGACATAAAAGACAGGACCGATAAATGAAAGGGCTGTAACAGGAAGGATCTTGTTCCACCAGAAAATCCACTTTCACAAAGCTCCCAAATTTTCCTCGAATATGTTGGCTTTTCCCACATGTTGGGTCAAAGTTTTTGATTTCGTAACACTGTCAGCAGGGTGTTGGAGTCTCGCAGTAGAATTTACCAACCCTTATAGATGACACGTCATCTTGGGGAGTTAAAGTTTGAGTAGCTGAATTACTGGATTTAGGAGGCTTATCAGTCGTCTTCACAGGATTAAAAGCAACCACTTGGAAGTTCTAGGTTGTAGCCATTGGTCCTCATTACGACTTTGGAGGTAGCCATGGTGCTATTAGCGCCATGGCTGCCTCCAAAATCGTGTCTGGGTCCGGGATCCCTGAATGGGGAAATACCGGGCCATTCCGACTTTGGAGGGCCTGGTATTTCCTCTTTCAGGCAACCCGGATCCGGTCCTTCCCCATTCCCATTCGAGCCCCCATAGGGCTCAATGGGAATGGGGAGGGAGCTAACAACGGGCCCATTAATAACGGGCTCGTTGTTAGCTCTCTGGTCCCCTCGCAGGACCCACATTGGTGTCCGTGGACGGCCGTCAGTGCCACAGACGTCACGGACTTCATCATGTGACTGCACCCATGCAGTGTGACGGACTGACCGCGGACGGTGTCTGCGCTCCACGGAGAGACTAAACTGCTTTTTTTTCGGTCAATTTAGGGTGTTGGAAATTGAAAGTTCACCCTTCCAGAGTTCGTAGACCCATTCTTAGTTGATCTGGCAACTTTTTACAACTTTTCAAGACCTATTTTTGACTTGGTTGTCCGTGGACAGTTGTGCAGTCCGCAGGCGACTCCTCTAAAGGGACCCACCAAACACTTTCACTCATTCTCAATCTGGTAGTCTAGGAGAGAGCACCTGCTTTGCAGACCTATTTGGGAAAGCTGCAGTCTTGCTGCAAATGGCACAACTCATGGCAATCCCTCCTCCCCAGCCACCCCAACCCCTACCACCACCACCCGACCATATGGTGGGCCTGGAAAGAGGAACAGGCAGGAGGTTGTAGAAGAGGATGAGGAGGAAGACGAAGATGAGCTAGAGGAAGTGTCTACCTCTAGTGCCCACAGTGAGTCCTGGATGTGGTGGTTTTTCACCACCGTTGGGGGTGTACCATAGTCTTGGGCAGCCAAGGTTAGATGCACTGAGTAAGTTGTATTCCGTTCTGAAAACCAGGGCTGTACTCCTATGGAGACCACCTCCATGCACCTCCACACCAGATCCAACCACCCGGGTGCTCTGATAAAGGCAGTACCTTTTTCAGATAGAAGCATGTTCACAGCCTCTACCCCCATCTTCATCGACCGCTCCTGTCCCTACATAGACTACTCCTGTGAGGCAGAGAATCCCAGTGGCCGCCTCGCAGGCCATACAGAACACTGTTGACCCTTACCTTTCAAAGGTCACAGCACTATGTTTGTACTGCAATGCACCAATCTGCAGGGGGAGCAGTTTTGTACTGCTTTCGAGGCAGCAGTCAAACAGCACGAGAAACACTGCATCCACCTTAATTTTAAGGCCCACGCCCCACCCATCATCACCCTCTGTCCACCTGCCCCTCTGTCTCTGTGGTTGGTGCCCGTTTCCTCCCTTCCCTCCCTTACCTTACTTTGCCTCTCCTGAAAACCCCCAGAAAAAAGACAAAACAATTACAAAATCACAAAATACCTAAAAAAAACAGTTCCTTTAGGAGCCACCTTTCAGTTAAAAAATAGAACTTAAAAAAAAATCACATGACCCTTTGCAGCCTCCATAGTTGCCGGACAGCGTGGTAGTCTGCGGACATCTGGAAAATTCGAGTCATGGGGTGGGAAAATTTAAATAATTTTAATTGTTTTTCGTTCAAAAATGGTGGCTCTTAAAAGATCTTTTTTTTCTCTTTTAAGATTATATATTTTGTTTTAATTCTTTGGTTTTATGTACTCAACTAACAATTATTCTACTGAACCTAATTATTTTTTCAAACTTTCACAAAAAGTTCTTGTTATTTTTTTCTGTTTTTCCTTTTTCTTTACTTAAAGAATAGTTGAATCCATATTCTATATGTTCACAAAAACTTCTTCAATGCATTTTGAACATTTTTGAGAAAACTCTGATTGCTCACATCAGTGAGATGCACTCCATCTCTTTGAAAAAAGGTTGACAATATCAAATTTCATATTTTCATTATGGAAATATGTCATCCCAACATCCTGCAAAAAAACACATACAACTTTATTCACATTATGACTTGTTTTTCAATTTGTGGACAAAATAAATTTGAACACATCCACATTTGTCTCTGAGCTATCCGTAAAAAAAATTATATTTTAATGTGGAAACAGTTCCATCAACTTTCCAAATGTATCCTTCATTGCACATTGTAAAGAAATTCCATTAACATAGCCAAACTGTTGCCTTCTCGTGCACTACAATGATGTACGGATGCTTCAAGTTAATCACACTCTCACAAAACGGGAGGATTTCCACCCACTTCAATCCATGAACTCCATACCATTAAATTTGAAATTCATCAAATCCAAGATTGTCAAACAATCCACAGTGCTCATAATACACCTTCAGCCAATGGATCCACGAGTTTCCACAATCCAGACAGTATGCTTCCTCATAGCCATAGCTATAGCCATCTTCACTGGACACAACAAAAATATCTCTTGCCACTCAGTCTCCCTGCACACCACACACCCCACCCAGGAAACCTGATTGGCTGATCCCCCGATGTCCGGGGACATCCATGAGTGCCTGCAGTCTCCGCAGTCCCCTTTCAATGCCAGACACCCTCAAAAGACCCGGATGGGCATGTGCCATCCGCGAAGACCGCAGTAGTCCGCGGACAGAACATCCAATTGAAGGGGTGGGAAGGTTTACACTTAATTTAAACAATTTATTGTACAATAGTGGCTCTTAAAAGAGCCGTTATTTTTGATCTTTTCAGTTTTGAATTTATTTTTGCTTTTCTGATTTTTATTTCCTAGAACTACTTACAAATGTTTTCATATTCACTGTACATCATTTTCACATACACTTTCTCAGTGCATTTTGAATATTTACAAGAAACATCTGTTTCCCAAAATCAATAAAATTCACTCCATCACTGAAAATTGTTTGCACCATCCAACTTGATGTTTTCATTTCCAAAAGATCCCATGCCTACACCATTCAAAAAAACACATAGGCCCTCATTACGACCCTGGCGGAAAGTAACTGACCTGACCGCCATAGCGTAAATAGCGTTTCCGCCATTGCACGACGGAGTAAAGTGCGGCTAATTCCGACCCATCGGGCACGAGCACTACGCCATGGCGGAAGTGCAAAGTCCGCGATGGCGGAAATGCCCCCAAAACGCCCCTCACCGCCGTCGTACGGCGCCCTAGGTGTAATTCCGCCACCCATCATAGCGGTCACCGTAATGAGCGGCAATCGGAAAATACGGTGACCGTAAATATACGGAAACGGAAGTAAAAACAAGGTCCCGGAACGGAAAACAGCACGCCGTACACCTATAAAAGCAGAATTCCCACACAACCGTTAAAAATACTACCCTGAGACACATCCCAACCCGTCATCCAGCCTAGTGAAAACAATAACAATGGGAAAAGTAGCGAAAAAAGCGTGCGACCGCAAGCGGCAGGTCCACTTCTCCCGTGAGGAACTCACCGTGCTCACAGAGACCCTCCAGGAGAATGCTGCCGTCGTCTTCTCGACGCAAATGACCAGGACGGCACTTGCGAACAAGAAGGCCATATGGGCCCTGGTGGCACAGCGGGTAAGTGCGGTGGGGACCGCACCCCGCAACCCACAGCAATGCAGAAAGCGATGGGACGACTTGCGGATACGCGTACGGAGCATACTATCCGCCAACCGTAACATTGCCACAGCTACCGGGGGAGGATCGGAATCACCCATCAAGTTGACCCCCTGGGAAGAAATCTGTGCCTCCACCATTGGAATGGAGAGTATAGAGGGAGTCGGAGGGATGGAGAAAGGAGTGCAGACATCCGAAGAATCAGGTAGGTGGCCCAAATAAAACAATGCTAAATCCACAATGTCCAATCATGTGAAGTACCATGTGTCCACATAGTGCAACAGAAACACATGTCCAGGAGAACGTCCACATACATTGGCCTGATAGCGCACTTTAAAACTCACATTAAATACATAAATAATTAAAAATCCTAAAAACACCCTCTACACGTGCAGCAGGCACACCCTAACTGCAGGCTGCAAAACAACTGCATCCTCAATCCACACAAAAATGAAACCACCTCCAAGGCCCTGACCCAAATCACCCTCAGGTACCACCCCAATGCATGTGATACATTGCCATTCCAATTTCCACAGACCCTTTTATAACGCTCGCCCTCCTTTACTCCACCACAGGGTCCGATTCAAACGACGAGCTCCAGGACACCCCTACCAGCACACCTGCAAAGAGGGCCAAGACCAACGGCCAAAGACCCTCCACCTCAGCTGCACGGATCAAGACACGGCAGCAGCACAAATCAAGTGGCAGCACACAGGAGGGGACTCCAACAGGCACCCCAGCAGCCAGCATGCCCACAACAGCACCACCACAGGTCCCCCCAATGGATGCCACAGAAGGCACTGCTTCTGGTGGCAGCAGCACCATAGGTGACACTGCATTAATGGCAGCATGCTCCGACACAGAAAACGGTGATGTCGATGTAGGATCCATCCATGACCTGTCTCAATCCCCCTGTTTGTTTCATCCCGTACACCATGAGGATACCACGCAGGGGCACCCACAAGACGACGACTGGCCATCCCCCACAAGCCCTGTGGCAAGGCAACATGAGGTGATCAGCCCCTCTGTGACACCACCGCAAATGGCCATGGCACAGCAGAGGCAACAGTCCCTCGACCAGGTGATCGTGCAACAGCAGCAACTGGCCACGCTCCTCAAGGACCATGCTGATGAATGTGGGGGTACTAAGGCAGCCATAGAAACATCTACTGAGACACTTAGGGCAGAAATGGAGAGAAGTACAGAGACACTAAGGGCACAAATGGAGAGAAGCACCGAGAGCCTGAGGGTACAAATGGAGAGAAGCACCGAGAGCCTGAGAGTACAAATGGAGAGAAGCACCGAGAGCCTGAGGGGGGAACTGCATGCGACGTCCAAAGCCGTATGTGGTGAACTTGCCGCTGTGCGCCGTGTGCTCACTGAGCTCTCACAAACCCTTAGGGACATGCATGGACGTGAGCAGGCAGAGACATCATCCGTTGCAAGTTCCGTCCAGGGCAGCCCCCAACGTAGATCTGGGAGGAACCTGCGCTCCACAGGCAGGGGTGCCCCTGATACCCGGAGAGGGGGCTTGCAATAGCGTCTGCCCACTGACAATGAGCATCTTTGGACACTGGTGTTCGGGGGGGAGGTAGGAGGGTGGAGGGGGGGTGTTGGGCTTACTTGGGTGGCGGGTCGATGGGGTGTGTAACATAATTTCACATATGCTATAAACATTGCACAATCATCCAATGAGATGTGTGGACATTGATCTTTGTGTACGAGGCCTTTATAGGCGTACAGTCCATATTGTGCATGTTCCAGACACACACAGTGCCACAAGTCCCGTGTCCACGTATCAGCCACCAGGCGTGAGTGCTAGAAGCATGAATCTATGATAATCTGATGAATTTCACGGCCCTCCTGTGCCTCGCGGACTCCTTGAGGTGCTGCCACATCCCCACCCTCATCATGACCATCATCAGGTGCTTGCAGTTCTGCGTCAGGGGGCATGGGCACATTTCTACGTACGCACATGTTGTGTAGCATGACACATGCCATGACCATCTTTGCAACCTTCTCATGGCGGTACAGGAGTGCCCCGCCAGACCTGCTGAGGCAGCGGAAACGAGTCGTCAGTAGGCCGAATGCCTGTTCTATGACTACACGGGTACGTGAGTGGGCATGGTTGTAGTCCTCCTCATGCTGGTTCTGTGGGTTCCGGAGTGGTGTAAGGAGCCATCTCTTCAGTGGATACCCGGCATCACCTGTATGTGGACAATAAAGGATGTTTGTGGAATGACATTGCTACGTACGCATCCCCCCCCTTCCTGCCAGGTCATTGCCGCATCACATACCCCACATTATCATGCATGAAATGAGACTCACCGAGTAGCCAGGATCTGTTCCCCGCGTGTCGCTCCATGTAGCGTGGTATTGTAGAGTTCCTCAAGACCATAGAATCATGGGTTGATCCAGGAAATCGGGCACAACAATGTGTAATGATCCTGTTCGAGTCACATACCATTTGTACATTAAGAGAATGATATTGTTTTCGGTTGCGGTACTGGGCCTCCATGGCATGTGGGACAACCAATTCCACATGGGTGCAGTCGATGGCACCAATGCAACCCGGTATGCCGGCAAGTGCATGGAATCCCACTTTTGTGTTCGTAATTTCCTGCTCCGAGCGTGGTAGAGAGATGTAGTCGTCTGCGTGCTTCAGGAGGGCATCGAGCACTTGCAATAGTGTCCGTGAGAACAGTGGCTGTGAAATGCCATGCAACTGTCCGACTGTGTGCTGGTAGGTGCCTGTGGCCAGGAAGTGGAGTACAGACACCACCTTCAGTAGGGGTGGGGTGGCGGTTGGGCTATCTATCATGCTGACAAGGTCAGCGTGTGTCATGTCCACAATGGCGGTTATGGTGTCCCGGTCCAAACGGTAGAGGGTGTGGATCTGCTCATCAGTGAGGTTGAACGGATGTGCTCGGAGGCGTGGGATTACGGGCTGCCTGCGTGGTGGTAGTGGCTGTGCTGGTGGGCCTTGCTGGCCCTGCCTTGCCCTCCTCCTCCTCCTGCGTCTCCTCTGTGCGGCCGGTTGTTGTAGTAGTTGGTGTTCGTCTTCTTCTTGAAGTTGGAGTACTTGCAGTGCTATCAGGTCCCCCAGGGCCAACATCGCTAGTCCTGCCGGTAGCATTTTGGAGTGGGTGTGGTTGTGGGAGGGGGTTGGGTGTGCAATTTATGTGTTTTCAAGCTGTATAGCCTCCACCTGTGGTGATTCATTCCACCTGTGCAAGCTGCAATCCCCTTTGGGCGTGCACGTCCCGCACACAACGCTGCAATTCGACGCATGGCATCTTGCTATTACAATCATGTATTTAATCCCGATGGCAGTGATATATTGGTTCATATGTTCATTCTGCTATGGTCCCATTGTTTCACATACTATCTTTGCAGTCGCGAACAAACTTGTGAAGGGTCAGTGGAATGTAGTACTCGATTGACGGTGGACCCTCATGCAGCACTGTACCGAGGTTCACCGACGGGCGGGGCGTCCCATTTGTTAGTGAAGCCAGTTGCCGTTTTCACACACTGCCGCACTACATGGATGGATTTGTGATTTCAAGCGGTCACAGATGCCTTTTCGACGTGATGTTGCAAATGAGGAATTCGAAGGACAGCGCTTTCGGTTTTCGGCTAGCGGCGAGGAGACGCCCACAGGTCTGACTGCAAATATAACGTTCTATTGTTTAATGTCCTTCGGACAGGGGCCATGGCGAGAATGCAAGGATTGATATGAATAGTATGGGATGCGCAATAGCGTAGTGGACGATAAGGCAGGACGTTCCCAAATACATGTTACTTCACAACACTGGAATTCCGGGCTGGAACACAGTGGATTTTGCAGACTGCATTACGCACAGACTCAATGGAAATTTCACAAGTTATGTGAGTAAATAATCAGGCGTTTTCATACCGGGATGAGGGAATGATGTATGGATGCATGGACAGATGATTTAATAGAGAGTTTGCCATGTACAGGGCTTTTTGGAATCTATCCCCTTCCCCTGCGCTATGTGATGCAGGGCTGCCATAGTGGGACCATCGTCTATCTGCCCTTGTTGAACCCTCCCTGTCTCGACGCGCCTTCAAACACTTGTGTCTATGCACGTTACTAATCCCATCTAATGGATTCTGTTTTGACAGGCGCATGCACACAGAGACTCGTTTGTAATAGTGTTTTCACCTCGATTTATATAGTTATGATTCGCAAGTGATTTTTGGGTGGGAATAATCCTTTTGAGTGGGCTAGCATGCATATGGCTGTAGATTTAGTGTGATCATTGAAGTGAGTAATACAAATGAAGTTCTGATGCCCATTCTATTCTTTTTCATTTCATTTGGGTGACAGGTATCTCCTCCCCTTTTGCCGCTGCCATCTGTATGCCACTCCTGCAGATGGCTTTTACTCCCGACACCTGCTGCTTCGTGTTAATCAGTGGAGCACCATTACGATCTTATGGGACGATCGCCAATGGGCCACATGCCCTTACGCAGTACTAGTGGCTAGGAGCAACATATCGACCTTTCAGCTGGACTAGTGCCTACCTAATGGGACGGCCCTGCGGTTCTAGGCGCTTCCATGTTGCCTTTTTGAACGTGAATGTAGCCCCTGTGTACCATGAAGGAACAGGGCGTCACACAAGAAGAGGCTGGTCATTTATTGCGGATGCAGCCCACAATAATGAGATTTATTTTGGAGTTCATGACCTAATAGCTGTATGGGCTTGGTGATTTTGTTGTGCATTAAATTTTGATAATGATATTGACCGTGTAGCGTTATTCTTTGCAAGTAATGTAGCATATTCCTATTTGTGGAGCGATGTATTGTGAGAAGATCTGCATTGGGTTCCGGCTTCTGAGTATAATTGCGTGGTACTGTACTGGCCGCGTTTGCGTACGAAGCCCAGTGAGGTCAGGGATAGGGGCTGCCATTATGACTGTTTTAATGATGTCATGCTCAGGGGCGGGGGATTAGCTTTTGTGTAACAGATGCCGGTCAGCCAGGTGGATTGGTGGAATGATGTGATTATCAGAATATGGCTGGTCACAGGTTCCTGGGTTTTGCGTGCGTTTCTTGGAGGGAGACTGAGGTCATGTCCATTGGAATAGCTTCTGTATTCGTGCCATCTGTGCCCTGCAGCTCCCATTGGCCCCTCTTGAGATGTGCCTGGCTGCTCAGTCACTCTGCCAACTTGTGTGGTACATGCTTATGCTGATGGTTGGTTTGTTTACTGGCAGGAGTTCAGGGCTGGTGCAGTCTCACTCAGGATACTGCTTTGAATGTTGCCTTACACTGGTGTCAAGCGATGGGGGGCCTGTTTTTGTTTGTCTCATATTTCAGTTCATGTTGCTGGACTTGAACCTTCACATGCCTGTGCTGCATCAGTACGGCAATGGTGCCATGGCAAATATGGATGGCCACTCACAAGGCACTTGGAGCCCCTGGATTCATTTGTTCGTTGGCATGCATGGGTGACTTGTATATTTCACTGGTTGCATTGTGTGACTTCATTGCACCTACGAGGAGTTGTGCAATGTGGGCAGGGAGTGGTGTACAGGCACTCAGTAGGGCCTTTTACGGTTGGTTCACGATGCCGTACTTCTCACCATGGCGGAATGGTACTTTCCGCCATGCTTGATGGCGTTAGGTATATGTCCGCTAGGGTCAGAATTCGCGTACCGTTGCGCCATGGTGGTAATTACGGTTTCGGATGGCGCGCGTGCGCGTACTTGGTGCAGTTAGCGTTGGCGTTCACTACGGTGTCGCTAATGGCATCGTACTTTACGGTGACGGGTCATAATCGCACCGAGCGCTATTCAATGGCGGTATTGCATTTCCGCCATCGTTTTTCGATTTCCGCCAGGGTCGTAATGAGGGCCATAGACCTTTATTTACATTCTTCTAGCACAAAACACATTTGGGCATCTCCATACTTCCCTTCAATGTATTTGGGAAAAGATAATCTTTCCACTTAGGAATAGTTCTATTAAGCCTCACAACATATCGTTTAATGCAACCTGCAAAGATAGTAGAGCAATGCAGCCCAAACTATTTCCTCCACAATTCACAACAATAATATATGGGCATTGAAAGTGAGCTATAGTCTTACAAAATGATAATAAACTCACCTAATTTAGCACAGACAATGTATACCAGCAAACCTCCACTCCCTCCAATCAAATAGCTCAGAGATGCCAAAGAACTCAATGTACCTTTTCAAATTATTCATCTAACAATCTTCCACCATCCACACAGTAAGCTTTTGTTATAGCAATAGCACATCCATCTTCCCTACACAAAAAAATCAAAACACTGGCTACCCTCTCTTCTTGTAAACCATAACCAGGAAACCTGGTTGGCTGATACCCCGGTGTTCGCGGACATCCACAACTGTCCGCGGTCTCTGTAGTCCCCTTTCCATGCCATGCACCCTCAAAAGACCTGCATGTGGCAGGTACCATCCGTGGACTACCGCTTTGTCCACGGACACTGTAGCACAGGACAGCCCTTTTACCCTTTACACTTTCATGTTTATAACACTCCCTTATTGGCTGCTTTCAAACAGTCACACATCCTTCAACCAATCACATCCAAAAACTCTACATGTAACCCTGTCATCTCAGTTCAACACTTCAGATGTACACTTGAACTCTGAGAGTACTTATATCCTGTTAATCACAGCCACCTGCATCAAAAATGACTGTAAAACTCTCCAATATGTTTATTTGCAAATTAAACAACATCTGCATCTAGCAAGACATAGTACAGGTATGCTTATATATTTTAAAGTATTTTCTTCAACTCGTTTACAAAATATACCTGTTCCTGCTACTCACCCTGTAATAAGCTTCTCAATAAACACTCTAGCAATTGAAATGCATTGCAGCATTTAGCACCTCCTCAAATCAAGTAGCAAATACTTGAAATTCTCTGCGTTTTGAAATATTTCTTTTTGGGAGCTCTTTCATGAAAGTTAAAAGATGTTAATATGTGCATTTATAGCAGCACTGTGTGTAACTTTCTTCTAAAACAAAAAAAGTAAGATACAAAAAAATGTAGAACATTTTTAAGTGTCACTAGATGTGAGGAAGTTTAATATGTTGGCAGTACATGCATACCTGCCAACATAACCTGTTCTAATCTGTAGGTGCTTATCAAGTCTTCATTTTTTTCTTTGCATTCAGTGACTTGTAATTCCACTTTTCCCATTATAAAACTTGGACTACCCAGAATGCGAAGAAAAAAACAGGACTGGACTCGAAGATTCAAAAGTGTGGCATTTATATAGAATGGCAAATATAAAATTCTGCACATTTAAAAATGTTTTTTTTTAAATGCATATGTGCTTTTATAGCAGCACTGTTTGTAACTTTTTTCTAAAATAAATGAAAAGCACTTGGACAAAATTTGTACACCATTTTTAAGTGCCAATTGCTATGTGGAAGTATAGTACTTTGGCCGTACATGCATACTTCCTACCATAACCCATTCAATCTGTAGGTGCTTGTCCAGTCCTGTTTTTTTCTCAGCAATTTGGAACTTGTAGTCCAGGTTTTATAATGGGAAAAGTGGATCTTCAAGTCTGAGAATGCAAATAAAAAAACTAGCACTACATAAGCACCAACAGATTGGAATGGAATATGTTGGCAAGTATGTATGTATTTATTTATTTATTTGTTTAAATGTATAAAGCGTGCAAACAGGCCAGAGGCATAAATCAGGCATTTTACAGGTAATGAACTTAGTAACATGAAGCATACATCAGGCATTTTGCAGGTAATGAATTTAGTTACATGTGGCATGCATCAGGCATTTGTAGAAACATTTGTCGAGACTTTACATGCAATAGCCATGGAAGGCACATTGTAGAACAATTTCATATCTGTAGTCAATAGTAGTGTCTTGATGGCTTTGCGGAAGTCTATGTGGGAGATTTCTGCTTTTAGGGGCGGTCGAAGGGTTTTCCATTGTAGCGCTGCTAAGAATGGGAAGCTGGTGTCGCCTGCTCTGGCTTGTTTGATTTTGGGTACGGTGAGCATGTTGGCATACGGTGTTCTGGTTGGTCTGGAAGATGTAGATCTGTGTATTCTTTGAGTCAGATATAGGGGAGCCATTTCATTGACACATTTGTGGGTTAGAGCTAGAGTTTTAAAGAGGATACGTTCTTTAATGGGCAACCAATGGGCCTATTTCCTGGCGGCAGATATATGGTCCCTTCTTGGGATGCCAGTGGCTGCGAAGGGTGCACTGTTTTGGATCGTTTGGAGTTTTTTCATGTTTTTACTGACGTGCCGGCAAAGAGGGTATTGCAGTAATTGAGCATAGACCCTGTTATGGCTCTGGCGATAGTGATGCAGTTATCCTTGGACAAGAATGATCTAACTGCATTGAGCAGCTTGGCGTGGTAGGCCGCGGCAGACGCAGTGGTATTGACTTGCCTGGACATAGAGAGGTTTGAGTCTAGGTAGACTCAGAGGGTTTTTACTGTTTCAGAGACTGTGAATTTGATTTGTCTATTGTGAAATGGATGTATTGATTGTCAAGTTTCTTTAATGTTTCAGTGGAACCAATCAAGAGGAGGTCCGTCTTGTCACTGTTGAGGCAAATTCCGTTCATGGCCATCCAAGCTTGTATGGGGGTGCAGGCGGCATTGAGGGTCTTGGAGTCAGTGTCATAGTCACCAGTTAGAGGGAGGAGGACTTGTGTGTCATGCGCATAGTTCGTGTAAGTTATACCTAGTGAGTCCAGGATGTAGAAGAGGTTCCTGATGAATATATTGTACAGTGTGGGGGAAATGCATGACCCCTTGTGGGACTCCACAAAGGATGATGGAGAGGGAGACAGAGGCATGGTCAGAGAAGACTCGCATGGACCTGCCTTGCAGGAATTAGGTGATCCAGGAAGTCGCATTGGGTGGGAAGTGGGCTGTCGATGTCAGGGGGTGACAGAGGATGTTGTGATTTACAAGGTCAAACACTGCAGATAAGTCTAAGAGTAGAAGTAAGTAAGGCAGGTCTCGAACGTCGTCCATTTGGTTTTTTAAGTCAAGTAGGGCCGTTTCTGTTTCGTGCCCGGGGCAAAACCCAGACTGACGAAGACCAAGTAGGTTGTTGGCCTCGATTAATTGTTGCACTTGGATGTAGGCAGCATTGTCCAGAATTTTCAGCAGGACGGGGACAGTAGTTATAGGCCTATAGTTGCTGGGGGATGTGGGGTTGAGTGCGGGTTTCTTCAAGAGGGGGCAAACCCATACTTCTTTGAGGCAAACTGGGACCAGTCTGGTCGTGAAGGAAGCATTAACGAATGCTGTAAGGAAGGGAACGAGACTGTGGGCACATTCTTTGATGATGGTGGCCGGGCATATTTCCTCTTTGCAGTTAGAGGGTTTGATGGAGTTCATGATGGTGAGGATATCATGCTCCTGTATTGTTTTGAGAACAGGGAGGTTGGTCATCTGGTTTGGGGCAGTTCAGGAAGTGAGGAGTGTGTCAAGGATTGTTAGGTGTTTTGGATTTTGGTGTGCAGAGTGTCTAATGTGTTGAGCATGGCTGTTTGAATCCCATTGCACCAGGCTTCATCTTTGGTGATAGTTAAGGGTGGGATGGAGGGTTTCTCCAATTCCCTGAAGATCGAAAATATCTCTTTAGTGTCTGATTTGGCCTTGGCAATTCTTCTATTAAATGAAGTCGCTTTGACTTGGATGATTGCTTTCTTGTAGTCTTTAGAAAGCTTTCAGAATTCTAGTTTAGAAGGGCTAGATTGCCAGAGGGATAGTGCAGTGCGTTTCTTGGAGCAGAGTTCTAGCATGTCAGCGGTGAACCAAGCGTGGGAACGGCTAGTGGGTTTGGCTTTACGAGAAGTGAGAGGGTCAATGGTGTCCACAGATAATTTGATTGCGTTGTTGTACGATTGGGTGCGTACATCTGGGTCATTGGAGAAGGGGGGCCTGAAGGCTGGCCCTAGTAGGTGAGGTCGAAACCTATCTGCAGTGAGCATCTGTGCGCTTCTGGTGGTGGCAGCCGGCAGGAGTGTCGCAGGCTGGTGCACTGCCTTATTCGTGGTCTGTCCATGGGGTGAGGGAATTGGCTTTAATGGTGAGTGGGAAGTTGTGATGGAATAGCCAGTCTAAGGTGCGGCCTTGAGAGTGGGTAGGGGCAGAGATGGTGTTTCTGAACCCTAGCATCTGAAGCGCACTGTTGAGAGATTTGGCAGAAGAGTCTTTGGGGTCGTTGAGGTCTTTAGGTTGTATGGCAGGAGGTGTGTCAGTGATGCTTGAAAGTCGGCCATGGGGTTTGGGGGTCGGTAGTTGAGGTGAAGGTAAATGGTGCAATTGGGGGAGAGCTTGAGTTTAAGGAGAAGATAGTCGCTATTGTTCTCAATGGTCTTATCAATTTTTCTGATGGGTAAGGTGTCTTTGAATATGAGGGCAACACCCTTGCCTTTTGAGTAGGGTCGGCCCTGTCTGAAAATGGTGTACCCTGGGGGGAGTGCTAAGGATATGGCAGGGCCAGATGCTTTGTGGAGCCATGCTTCCGTGATCATGAGGAGGTGCAGGTTGTGTGTGGTGATAAGGTCATGTATGTGAAGGGCATGGGCATGGATTGAGCGCGCATTGGTGAGGGCACCACATCTGAGTGGGGGGTTCTGGGCTTGGCTGGTGACACTGTACTTGCAGTTAAGGGCAGAGGATTGGGGCTGGCAGAGGGCCTCCTTGGAGGTCTCCAGGGTCTGCAGGGTTGGTGGGTGGGAGTGGTATCCGGAACCAAAAGGTTTGGGTTGCGTGGCTAAGGGCCACGAGGCTGGTCCGCTTATTGTCTGCACTTGTAGCTGTGCAGAGTCGTTGAACTGCCGGGTGTCATGAAGGAGGTGGCAAAGTGCACGAACTGTGGGCCACGGCAGGAGGCGGTTCGAGGAGTCTGCATCCCAGGTGAGCAATCCGGAAGCAGGTGTGGGCGGGGGTGGAGGTGGGTGGCACTATGAGAGTGCTGCACAGAGGCGCACTATCCTGGTGACCAGTGATCGGCATGTTGCAGTGGAGAAATATTGGAGTGAGCAAAACAATGGGCCGTGGAGGAGTGGTCATGAGTGCTGATGGGCGCTCTGTGTTTCAGCAGTGGCTTACCTGCAGACAGGCTTTGTTGCACAGCATTTGGCATCACCAGCGATCAGTGGAGAGCTGCAGAGAGTGCTGATGGCCTTGTCAGCAGGCCTTTCCTGCACGGATTTGCCTGCCGGCTAGCACCTACCCCACATATAGTAAGAGGGCAGGAGCAGACAGGGTGCTGTAACCAATCCGGGACTGCATCAGGGATGTCCCTTACATTCTTTTGAAAGATGTTTCTTCCTCCAGGCAATGGAGCGCTTTCAGCGGAGCTGCAGAGAGTACTGATGGCTTGTCAGTAGATCATTGCTGCACGGCTTCACCTGCGGCTAGCTCTTTCCCCACATATAGTAGGAGGGGAGGAACAGGCAGGGTGCTGCACCCAATCCAGGCATGCAGCAGTGATGTTCTCCGGATCGTTGTCTTCAGTACCCTGGCAATGGCGGCAGCCATCTTAGGTGGTTGTTGGGATCCATGAGGCACGGCAAGGGAGAGGGAACACTCCGGTGTCCCTCGCATTCTTTTGAAAGATGATTCTTCCCCTGGGCAATGGAGCACTCACAGCGGAGCTGTAGAGAGCGCGGATGGCCTTGTCAGCAGGCCTTTGCTGCACGGCTTCACGTGCCGGCTAGCTCCTTCCCCATGCATGTACTACCAAAATATTAAACTTACACACGGCCAAGTATCTCTTGGGAAAGAAACCTTCACAACAGTAGGTATAATATCCCACACTGGTACCACAACCATGTTGGAGCACTACACTGCATATGTCAAATGGATAAGTGGTTGGTTTGAATTTTCCCACACCTCCGTTACTCCAAAACATAGGTTACCACCAAATCTAAAAATGCATACTTAATAGTCCTTCAATCCATATTTACTAAACCGTAGCACAATAAACACTTAGAATACGCCAACAGGTATCTAACAACATCCTTAATAATACAATAGTACTTTTAAAAGTCAAGATAGATAGAATATGCCAACTACTTAAAA
This sequence comes from Ambystoma mexicanum, assembly GCF_040938575.1. Taxonomy (NCBI): domain Eukaryota; kingdom Metazoa; phylum Chordata; class Amphibia; order Caudata; family Ambystomatidae; genus Ambystoma; species Ambystoma mexicanum. Next base: position 1,434,153,616 of record NC_090937.1, on the reverse strand, counting down.
AATACCATTCATTGCAATACACTTGAAATACGCCATCACAATTCTTGTTACTGCAAAACTTCTTCTAAAGTCTAATATAGATAGAATATGCCAACAGGCATCAACCTACTTTGAACATTCCCTTAATGACAACACAGACAACACACTTCAAACAAACATACAATCACACTTACACTGACATAATTGTAGTAGTTTTATTTTTAATCCTATATGGATTCCCTCTCCCAATGACCCACTGATTATTCAAGTCAATACAACAACAGTGTAGCACGCACTAATGTTGTACCAAACATAGTACATTGAATGCACTGTTTTTTGTTGGTCAAAAAGAGTAAATGTATATGTAAAAGTGAATACAATTCGAGCTTTTCAACAATCCTGCTTAACAAATTATACAGTTTTTTTCACAGAAAACGAACCAGAGATTCCAGCTTCACTACTATATACAACTAAGTAACCCTACTAATTGTAAACAAATACATATTCCATTAGCACTATCCTCAATTGTACTACAATCATAAATACCAAATATGTTCTAATCCCCCTACAATACCCATAATTACCATGGCCAACCACCACAGTATAATTAAACCATATAACTAGTACATAACAAAACTCGCCCTCAACCCCCGTCATTGAAATTGTGTTATCGGACACCATAATTGACTGCTGACTGTGGACCACCTGCACACCCTTTTTCCACCTATAAATACAGCCCCATTTCATCTTTATTCTACTCCCCCACCCTTTCCACTTCCTTTTTTGGACACTGAATAACCCAAAATGTGTTCTCCCGACTTTTTCCCCACCTCATTATCCACAGACACTGGTGGCTGTCCGTGAATCCAACATGAAGGGCATTTAAAAAAATATGACCCACTTCATGTTTTTCACCATCCAATCAGTGGGTGCGTCCAATGTCTGCGGACATCATGCCGTGTCCTGATTGCTCCAGAGGGGTGTCCATGGAGCGAATAGGGAAGTGAGTCTGCAGACCGAACCCAGATATTACGATTTTTCTTTTACTAACTTTTTAGCTGTTTTAAAACAAACTACTGTACGTATTTACACCAAATTTACAAAAGCATGCTTTTAGGAGCAAGCCGCTGCTCCTGGCACAAATCTGGTGAAAATCCATCCAGCGGTTTGGGCTGTAGGATTTAGCAACATTTATTGTCCTTTGCATCTATGAGGAAAAACACACATTTTGGCACCCCCCCTATAACTTTGCCCCTCCCCCCCTGGGACAAAACCTCATCAAAATTCTCTGAATTAATCCGAGGGAGCAATACCATTTTTTGGGAACTTTTGGTGAGGATTCATCCGGGGAGGGAGGGCGAAGTTATAAGCCGCCCAAAAACTGCTCTTCCTATGGGTTGAGCAACTTAACCATAACTACATGGCTGCTACCACAGCCCCTGTAATGTATGTATGTATATACCTCAATTTCTATACAAAATATGACACAGCTAAGCATATTCAATCCATTAAAGTAAATGGGCCTCATTACGACCCTGGCGCTAATGGGTTAACAGCGCCGCATAAGGCTGCGGCGCCGTTAACCCATTAGCGCCTGATTACGAGGTCCCTTTGCGGGACCCAACCTTAACGGCTGGTCTACACCAGCCGTTAAATTAGGGACCCGCAAAGGGACCTTGGTGCTAAGTGCGGTACCGCAATTTGCGGTACCGTACTTAGCGCCTTCCCCATTCCCATAGAGCCCTATGGGGCGAAAATGGGAATGGGGATGGGCCATGGTTCAATGGGGAATTACCCCCCCGCCAACCTTGGAATGGGGTGGTAATTCCCCATTGAACCATGGCGGACCCATGGTTTAGCGCCGGTGTTGTAATGAGGGCCAATGCCTTAGGTTGATGATATTATCAATACAAGGGTCAGACATAACCCAAAAAAGTACTGTTACATTTCAGGGTGTCCCCTAGATTTAGTTGCAGAAACCGTGTATCGTTCTCGACCTGTGCTTCCAAGTGGCAGTGCTCGCAAACTTAACTCCCACATACACAAAGGAATTCCTCCTGACGAGGCCCATCAGCACTGTCTTCATTTTCACTGCATTGATGGGTAGCCTCTTATCTTTACAATAAGGAACAGACAGATGCATCCAGCAAGTTGTGCACTATTCTCTCTGTCTTGGCAAGTACCAGAGTATAATCCATAGAACGAACAGACATAGCTGCCCTTACCATCATAGGTTATGCCCTGGAACGAACCATCAAATAGCTGGCAATATCATTAAGAAACAAGATAAAGAGGATTGGGCCATAACATATCCCTGACTAACTCATCTAATAATTGGGACATTGTTTGTGGTCCTCCCCATCCAAGGACTGACTATAAAATGTGCACAAGTGTTAATGCACAAGGATTCTAGCAATGGCATCATTTTAGGCAAACTAAGCTTCTTCGCTACAGCCATCCAAAACAATACCCTGTCTACTGGATCAAAGCTGCTTTGAGGTCGGGGAAAGTCAAGTACAGCAAACGCTTTTTGAATGTCACATCCTTGCCAATCAGCATCTGCAGCCTCAGCCTCTGCTCCAGAGTGGCCTCTCATTCCCTAGATGCCCTTGGATTTGGTACAGAACACTCTTTTCAACCATCCAAGCTTGGACTCGAGTCAACAAAATGTTCTCCAAGCCAGTGAACAGTTTAAGCAAATGTAAAGGTAGGTACACACCAACATTTATTTTGCCAGAGTTTGTTATAGAAAATGTGTCACCCTGTTAGCCAATATGGCTGGAAAACATCAAAAGGTCCTACTGTTGCTGCTGGGTATTTTCCTCTGATAATTGCTGGCTGCTCAGCTTCATTTTCCTTTTCTTTCAGCACAGGACAAGGTTAGCCAGAGTGCATGCATACAGTCCACTATCAGGCAATGAGTTGCAATGAACTGCTGTTTACACCACACATGTACTCATGTTGAGCAAGATTAGTGTGCATTGCCGACACATTTCTGTGGGTTATTAGGTTTATTATTTGGCTGACTTGGCTTCCATGCCCAGGGTATTGTTGAAGAGGTCCATGTTAAATCCTAGTGGTGCTTGCCTGGCCATCGAGGAGAGGGGCGATTGCCTGATTCAAGGGCTAAGCCCAGTCTGTGCTGGCCCCATCTGAAGATGTTCTTGTCATTTCAGGCTGGGGAGGCAGTGTTCACCCTGTCCAGCCATGGACAAGTCAAGGAGGTGATACCATATTACAAATGTCACCCCGACAAGCTTGGTGTGTTATGTGTCACCCTCTCCAGGACATGTGGGGGAATCCTGAGCACATAGGTAGGGGCTACGCCAACTCTGTTCATAGAAATAAGGTCAGGATAGATTAGAGCTGAGAGGCAGGTGCCATTCCCATTAGACAGCCATTTCAGATGGCCAGTAACATCATTCTGTTAATCAGACACGTGGGAGTGAGATTCTCTGAAGTGATCCTGATTCAATTGACTTAGTGGCTAAGGTCAACTTTCCTGTGCGTGTGAGGTATGTATCCATAAGTCATTATCTATATTGGAGAGGGAGAACTCGGTGATAAAAACACCCTTACACTGAGGTGTTTGGGCAACTTACATACTGGTGGCATTAATCTAGGCCAGTATTTCACGTAAGAACATTCATGATGTTTTCTGTGCACATAATGCCAGTGAAACATGTCATTCACTAGCAAGCAAACATTCATGAGCTGCCCCAATTTTGTCCCCTGGCCTTCTACCCCACATATGCACACTCATTAAGTGGTCTTTGCCAATAATTCAAGTAAAACATGTTATGCCACTGTACAAAATGCCCATGTTGGATTCCTCAATGCAGTCCCGCCAACCACACCTCAGAAAATTCATCAAGATTACTTTGCCCTTAGCCAATAAAACATTCCATTGGACTGTAACACAATGTCTATACTTGCGGCTCCAATGTTCCCCACCCAGCCTTCACACACCCACATTCATTCCCATTCATGCATGCTGTCATGTACCAAAACAGCACACTTCTCTCTCATTCACATGCACACTGATACAGAATATATACACTGCAGTCTCATACACGAGCACTCTTAAACAGACACAACACTTATCATGTACGCATACATATATACCCTTGTATTCACCCAAGCACACTGTTGGAAAGGGGTGAAGTGGGAGAATGGAAGACCAGGCTCCTGTCCTTCACCTCTCGCGCTTGGCCTAGAGGGTCACGACCCAGACACCCGCCACGAGAAGAGTTTGTCCATTTACCAGACGACCAGATACCCTGGTACAGGAACATATGGATGTGTCCATCTGCCTGCCCAGCAGCCCGCACTGGCCATGCCGACACCTGCGGCACGGATCAGCTAGACTAAAATCTACACGTCGTTAGAGATGCAATGACGACCTAGACAACGGGAAGCACATCTGTACAAATATACACACTGGACATTCCCACACCAACCTACACGAAGAATATATTCAGTGCTATGACGTAGGCGACAGGCATATTCACGGACGTGCATCTTTATTATTTTTACATAGGCTTTCAGAATGCAGAAACGCAAGACGCGTCATGAACTCATCTACTAGCTTGCTCACGCTTCTCTTGAAACCAGTTACCACCATGAGAAGTATAATGAAGACACGATACTGGTCATGAAACTATATGCTCCTATACCCTAAAGCACCTGTGCACCAAACGGACCACTTATGCACCAGGCCAAGTAGGCCTCAAACAAGAGCTCCCGTGGACATTAACAAAGCAAGAGTCAGGTTGCTGATCCTGCAGAATGAGCTCGGCGAAACAACCAGCCAAGGTCGCAATGTTGCAAACCCACAGTCCAAGAACAAATCATCAAAGGTACGATGTTGCAACCTCGTACTCCGCGCACCAATGTTAAAGTCACACCGGCAAATTAAACCAGACGCGCAGTAGAAAAACAATATTAATTGTGCAGAATTCTGCCTCTTTCACGGTCCCTCCCCACGTGACCAAGCCGAACCTGACGAGATGCCAAACCCAGGAGAACAGAGGCGTCTGGATCCCTCGCTACGAGACACCGGCAGATACACTTGAAAGGCTCAATGGACATCTGCGACAGTGGGAGCGGTCAGCCTTCCAGCTATGAATAAGTCCTCACATTGTCTGCACGTACCTATAGTGAAACATTGTTGCACCTTGCAGGTACACCGAGAGCTGGGAACAGCGGTGGTCCCAGGCTGGGAAGCTCACGGGCGCACCAATCAGAACATGGGGCTCTTATCACTGACACCAGTAATATTAGCCAATCCTCAGGAGTCTTCATGTAACAATTCTCATGTATCTAATTGTAGGGACAACCCAGATATACCACCTGACTACCCTTTGTCCACTAACATCGTTCTCTATATGTGTGCTATACTAACCCTACCACTCGAACACCCAATTAAGAGTGGCGATAGGTTTTTTGGTAACTTTCTGAAGTGACGCAAGTAGCGCGTCATAATACAGTAAAAAGGGCCTGCGAGCCCCACGATTGTGTGTGTGTCAGGACAGACGCGTACGCTCCTTGACCCATCCCTGCCGTTTTGTCTAATAAACAGCAGAGTCACCTTGCTCCTTGTGTGTGTCTCATACTCTATCTCATCTGGGATATACACGGGAGGAGTTGGGGCCTCCCTGCCTGGAGGTCTGCGGACGGCCCGGCCGACCCCGGCAGAATTTCCCCCCGACAAGTTGGAGGCACTGCTGAGATCTGTTTAAGATCCACCTTTTTATTTTTACCTTTTCCAGGCACTCCCGTTGCGAGGAGGCCCGGCGGCGCGGCCCCCTCTGCCGTTGCCCCCTTCTGAGGACTACAGGACCATCGCGGAGCTGCGAGAAGACCGGACAGCGCAATCCGGATATTGGCCCTAGGGAGCCGGTTGAGAAGTATCCCGCCCGCGGTTGGCGAGTGTCCAGACGTGGTCCAGACGAGGGGAGGTGGCGAGCCGCTTGGAGGGGTGCACGTTGTCGAGCGGCCCTGCATCGAGAGAACTTGGTGAGCATGACACGCACAACGAGCAATGCGAAATTGTGAGGGAGGGGGAGGAAGTAAATAAGGGAGGAGGGAGGTGTTGTACAGATGCACGGCGAAGGTCTAACAACTTAGTGTTGCTAATGGAATGAATGGTAGCGAAACGAGTGCGAGAGCAGTCGGCTACGTCACGCGAAAGAGGGGGGCGGAGCACGAAAACATCACGTGTGGCCGCTCGTAGACACTGATTGGCCTAAGTCGCGATTACGTGTAAGGGTGGGTGTGTGTGGTTTCCTACGATTTGGCATTTATTGATCAATGAGTAGACGAGGTTCCCTATTGTTCGAGCAAGAAACTCGATAGGTAGATGACGTTTCCCTGTAGGCGGTAGCTAGTTGCCTAGTTGCCCAATACGGAAGATAATTGGCTGGTTAAGCCCTCCTGTTGAGGGGCGTATCACACGCGAGGCGACGCAGCGTGCGCAGTCCGATTATATTATTGATTTGATTACCTTGTTCCAGGAGAGACAGGAAGACAGCTGTAGGGTTAGCGGGGGTAGATTGCAAGTGTATTTTGAACTTAAAAAACATAATAAGAATGTACCAGTAGCTCGAAAAGATCGGTGACGTCACCAGTAGGGATTTAATAGGATATCGCGAGCACAAGGAACTTTGGGTTTGAGAGTGGTGGGGAAGAGAGACATGATAAGGGAGCGGATACGGAGATAAACGATAGACGAGTGGATCGGAAGAGGAGAAGGGGAGAGGGGCGTGGCTGTGCACGGAGAACGCCGGCCACGGCAAGTGTAAAAGGGGGAGGAGAACGGGGAAACAGGACGACTGTATAAGATCGTAGTAAGGGGTACAAAGCCGCAGGGGGCTGCGTGCGCTTCGGCCGCAGGGGGCCGTAGGGGAAGGAATATACAATATAAAATCATACATATATATATATATATATATTTGTTTTCATCTTTTTTTTTTTTTTTTAATTTTATTGCATAATTTGTCAAAGGATTGTCGTAAGTCCCCACACTTACGGGGCCAGGTAAGCAATATAAGGTTGCATATTGTAAACTGCTAGTGAAGGGAAGGGTAACAAGTGGAGCACCACTATGTCATACGGGACAGGGTCGGGAGGGTGGGGGAACACCCTCACTACCCCACTACAACACATATGCACCACACTGCCACCCCATAGGGAGAAATTAATTAAGTACAGTATAGAGTGGACCCAGGGGACGGATAACAAAATGTTAACACCATGGCCGCCTAATGGTAGTTTCGATCCGTATGCCCAACATTCACTGCTAAACCATCTGCACAATACATACAAGGGGAAGAAGTTGGCAAGCCATGTGGAGGTGTTTAACTTATGGAGGATGTTCCAGGGGTCCCGACCAGGACCAAATGGAATGTTCACTATGGGGGAAACACCGGAGGAAAAGGAGATTAAGAAAGAAGGAACGGAGGGGGAAAAGGGGTGTGAAAGCACAAAGAATACGGGGAACGGAGGACAGGGAGGAGAAAAGATTGATAAATTAGACGACATAAAAAGGGAACCGAGCAATGAGATACCCATAACACCGGGAGTGAAAACAGAGGGAGGAGGGTTGTACCCTTTAAGAGAATTAGGAGAAATAGAAGGACAGTTAAGGGCGGCTGAAGGATACTCAAACCCGGCATACAGCCCTCCACCATATGTGGCTCATAGGAAGATGACAGTGGGGGAGGGGAGGATTGGAGAAGAGCAGACTGTAGAGATAGGAAATGATGAGTGGGTAGCTGCACAGATATTATTAAAATTACGAGGTTCACTAACTGGAGAAGAGAGGGAGGTAGTAAAGAGAACAGACGAGGATAGTACAAGAGAGAGTGAAATGAGGGGGGAGGAGCTATTATGGCAAAAGGAAGAGATTTTGGAGGAAAGATTAGCAAAGCTAAGGGATGAGCAGAATGAATTGATCAAACAGCTTGAGAGGGAGGAAAGAGAGAGAGTGAGGAAAAGGAAAGAAGGTAAGGACGAATTGGAAAAATTAAGGGAACGAAGTGAGGAGCAAAGGAGAGAAGCTGAAAGGGTAAAAGCAGCAGCAGACAGGGTGTCAAGAGTAGTGCTGAGAGAAAAGAAGAAGGAAGAAGAAGAAAAGGAAAAGGAAATGGCCATATGGAGGAGGAGGGTACTATCAGAGACAGCTAAGAAATATGAAGAGGGGAAAGTAATAGAAAGAGAAAGGGTGAAATGGGAAAGGAAGAAAGAGGATGAAAGAATATTGGAACAGATGAGCAACGAAGTGATGGAGGAATTAAAAAGGAAAAGGGAGGAAAATAGTAGGGAGATGGAGGAGAGGAGTGAAGGGGAAAGAGAAGGGAGGAGTAGGGAGAGTGAAAAATGGGGGGATGTATATAGAAGTAGAGAAGTAGCAACAACATCAGCACCAGGGGGAACAGTTGGTAACAAAGGAAGAGGAGAAATGGACCTAATAGATTTAGAAACAGTAACAGTAAAAGGGAAAAAGGCAGAGTGGGGGATACCATTTATGACTGATTTTTGCAGTGAGGAGGAAGAAGGAGTAGAGAGGGGAGGAAGAAAGAGTGAAAGGGAAAGCTTAGATAAGCTGTACCTCACTCGAACAAACATAGACTCGCCATGGATCAGTAGGAGAAGGGAGGAGCTGGAGAGAAGTGAGGAGGGGGTGCAAAAACTAGTGGAAAAACAAACCCATGAAGCCACACCATCGCCATCCCCATCACGCCCTCACCCATCGCATCCTACATGCTCAACCGCCACACGCTCGCTGCGCACAATAAAGCTCGAGCCCTTCATGGACGAATTGTCTCCCTATGCATGTCGGCTTAGAGACCTCCCTAGCCGCAGGCAAGACAGACAAATAAACATGCCCACATTAAACACAGGAAATGACGAAAAAAGGGGAAAGGACGGAGAAGGAGGTAGGAGCAGGGGTAATGAGGACGAACTTGATGAGGTAAAGGAAACGGGAGAAGAGGAGGGGTGTGAGGACTCGATATTATGGAACGTAAAGGGTGACACAAGACACAACTTAATGCCACTGTTGGAGAGAGGAGGGGTTAGACCACAGTATGTACCTTGGAAGCATACGGATAAAGAAAATATAAAATGTAGGCTCCCATCATTAAGTGGAGGTGCGGGTAAATGGATATATGAAATGGAAAAACACACCGCAGGACAGAAACTAGCAGTAGGAGATGTGAAGGGCCTGTTAATATCAATATTAGGGGATAGAGCGGATGACATTTGGAAGAGAGCGGGATTCCATGGGGTAACAATAACGAACACATCGCATGATGGGGCGCCATTTGCAAACTGCAGACATGCGCTATGGCAGGCACTGAGAGTACAGTACCCAGACACATCAGACATAGGAGCAATTACTTCCCGTAAGATGCGTGAGAATGAGGATCCTGTTGATTATATCCAGGATAGTCAAGAGAAGTGGCGCATGGAAACTAGAGAACAATGGCACAAAACACCAGCCATATTTTATCATATACTAGTACAAGGGCTCCCAGAAGGAGTTCAGAAACAACTAAAGAAAGTAGTGGGAATGGAAGCAAAACCATGGCCAGAAATACAGCTGACTATAGTACATCACTGCAGGACATGGCAAGGAAAAATGAAACAAAAGGAAGAGGTTAGGAAAACAGAAGAGGCCAAACTAGTACAGAAAAAACTTACTAAATACACAATGGAAGGGGCACTAATAACTACGCCCACACCAATGGCCCAAAGCCCCACACAAGTAGTGGCTGCACAAGATCCAGCTCAAATAGCAGCTCCACAAAGTGTAATACAGCAAGTGCCGCCACTGCAATTACACGCACCAAACATGGGAGGAGGGTACCCAATGCAAGGAGCTGGGTATTATAGTTATAACAGGGGGAGAGGAGGATTTATGAGAGGGAGAGGATACGGATATAATACCCAACAGCAGGTGGGGGGACTTAGAAATTCATACCCCACAGGGCAACCAGTATACCAGGACAACACAGGGAGCTTCCCATGGCAGAGCAGGGAACCACCCGTGTGTTGGAGTTGTGGATTATTAGGACACATGTCACGTACGTGTAGGGTCAGGCCAGGAACACCAGCATGGAATGAACAGGCACAACCTAGGACCTCACAAGAACAGCAGGGCATACAACAACAGCAGATGTTACAACAAGGAAGTGACCAACAACAACAAATAACACAGCAACAGCCACAAACATATTCACTGCCACAACAACAAATAACACAACAACAGCCACTGCCACAACAACAAGTAGCGCTAACACAACAACCCCAAACTCAACAAACGCAATTGGGTAGGGTGACGGTCTTGGGACACAACCCTTACACAGGGAATGGCCAATCATTGTACCCCCAATAGGACAGCCCACAGACGGCCTTGGTGTGTCCCATCCTGTCAGTAACACCTAATAGTGCGGAGGAGCCACGCATAGAGGTAACGATAGGTGACAAAAAATTATCATTCCTTGTTGACACCGGGGCAACCCGGTCTTGCATAAGGGAAGGTAAATTTAAGATGTCAGGCGAAGCCATGAACACCCAAGGATTCTCTGGGGCTAAAGGGTTGGTTCCCTTTACTGATAATGTTCCCTTATCTATCGGAGATTATGATCTGTCAGTTCCACTTTTGTATTATAGTGCCTCACCAGTAAATATACTGGGGAGGGACATAATGAACAGGTTGAATATGACGATCTCCTTTACAGAGGATGGCATAATTTGCACTACTCCAGGGATTAACATGCTCGCAGCACGACAGATTATACAAGCATACTGTGGACAGACAGCGATTAGGGCGGAGCCAGTAGATGGCGAGCTATTCCAGTATGGCACAGACATGGCATTTGCATGGATGCCAGGGATAGAAGGGAAAATATGGAGGAGGCCAGCAGCCTATCTGTTCCGACCAGAAACACCTGTTAATGAACCAGAAGGAAAGGTGTTTGTAATGGACATTGAGAGCATTATTGCAACAGCTGATTATGTTGCTGTGCACGCCCAAGATAAAGAAGGGAGAGCATGGAGGGCAGTGATAGCACTAGCAGAAGGATGTAGGCTGACCCAGGTGTCAGATGAAGAGCTGTTCTCAGAAGAAAAGGAGGAAGATGAAATGGTGTTCATGATGAGTGTAGAAATATGGCTAAGAGTGGCTCACAAACAAGTAGCACAGAAAATTGCAATGGCACTTGAGGCACCCGCATGCACCCCAGTCCCATTCTTTAAGGAGGATATGTCAAAGGTGCCCAAATCATTATGGACTATTAGCCCCTATGACGTGGGATGCATAAAAAGCATAGGGGGTGTAAGGATAAAATTGAAAAAAGGTGCCATACTACCAAGAGTGAAACAGTACCCATTGTCAAAAGAGGCAGATGAGGGCATATATGAAACCATAACGGCCCTAATAAACAATGGCATATTGGTCCCCTCAGAATCACCATGTAACACGGCTGTGTACCCGGTGCGCAAGGCTAAAGGGGGGTCTTGGCGCTTCATACAGGACCTCAGACCCTTGAACAACATAGTAGAAGCAGAGTATCCAGTAACAGCAAACCCGGCCACAATATTGTGTGGCATTCCAGCAGAAGCATCACGATTTACAGTAATTGACCTTAAAAATGCATTTTTCTCAATACCATTACACCCAGACTCACAAGATTTGACAAGCTTCACTTACCGAAATACAAAGTGGAAACATACCAGATTACCACAGGGGTATTGTGAATCACCCTCAATTTTCAATAGAGTAATACAGATGGATTTGGGTAACGTTGAGGTGGAAAGCACAGTGTTACAGTATGTGGATGACATAATAATTTGTAGTACAAACGAAAGTAAATGTAGAGAGGGCTCCTTAAAAATGTTGACCATATTGGCTGAAAAGGGGTACAAGGTAGACATGGAAAAGATACAATACTGTCAGGAACAGGTACTTTACATTGGCCAACTGATATCCCAACATGGAAGAAAGATTGCACCACAAAGAGCACAGGCCATTTCAAGCACTCCCATGCCACAGACTGTGAGAGAACTGCAGCAATTTCTGGGGCTGTGCAACTACTGTAGAGCATGGGTATTTGATTACAGTTCATACATAGGACCCCTGCTTGAGGGTTTGAGGGAAGCCAATAAAGGGGAGAAAAAGTTGGGATGGACTATGGAAATGAGGGAGGCCTTTGACGAATTGAAAGACGCGATATCAACTGCTCCAGTACTGGCATCCCCAGACTATGAGCGACGCTTTTTTATATTTTCACATTGCGACTCAGCAGTGATGAAAGCAGTATTGGCCCAAAAAACGAGCATGGGCTATAAACCAGTAGCATTTTACAGCGGTCACTTAGACCCTGTGATGTTAGGCCACTTCCCTTGCGAACAAGGTCTCGCTGCAGCTGCTTTTGCAGTGGAAAAAGCATCAGCAATAACCATGGGGTGTCCAACTACACTGTTTGTGGAACATGCACTATTTGCAATATTGAATAAACCCAAGTCCACACTAACGACACAGAGGGCATCAGGTTATGAGATCATTTTGTCTAGGGCTGAACTAGCAATTGTTAGATGTAGCACGGTTAACCCTGCAAGGTTCCTAGCAGAAGTAATTGAGGAGGGAGATTACGCCCACGACTGTACCCAAATAACTGAAATATACTCATGTACTAGAAAAGTTGAAGAAAACGCACTAGAGGGAGGTGAGCTTTTGTTTATTGATGGGTCATCAACTATTGATCAAGGAGATGGGATACGGAGGACTGGGGCAGCAGTGGTAAAAATGATGGAGGCGCCGGTGTGTGTGGCTATGAAGTGTGTACAATTACCACAGCATTACTCTGCTCAAGCCGCGGAACTGGTTGCACTAATATTGGCATTAAAGGAAAGTTTTGACAAACGAGTAACCATATATTCCGACAGTGCATATGTTACATCCACTGTCCACTCAGGGCTATCAAAATGGAGAAGAAGAGGGTTTAGGAGAGCTGATGGCACTCCAGTGCAACATGCCCTCTTGTTGGCTGAACTAATTGAAGTATTAAACGACCCCCAAGAACTAGCCCTAGTCAAATGCACCGCACACACCAATGGTGAAGACCACGCCTCAAAAGGGAATGCAGCAGCAGACGCACATGCGAAATATGCTGCATACTTTGGTGAGATATGGAACCCCACAGACTCACAGAGAGGGAGAGGGAGGGGAATGGCTAGGGAGATGTTAATAAGAGAAGGGTACACCCATCTCCCAGCCACACAGATTATGGAGCTACAAGCGGCTGCACCAATGGCCGAAAAAGAAATATGGGTAAAAAGAGGATGTACAATGTCACCAACCGACGCACTATGGCGCCAGGGCGGCACTGGGAAAGTTGTAATACCGTTGGCACTTTTAAATACCGCCCTGAGCCAATTACATCACCCAGCCCATACAGGCAAGGAAATAATTGCAGCACGAATTAGAGAAGATTGGTTCTGTCCTGCGTTAAATTCTCATGTGTCAAATTTTATCAGCAATTGTCTCACATGTCAACAGTTTACGGCCGGTCATACCCTAAAAGTGATAAGAGGTACCATACCCCGGCCAGAAGGACCTTTTCGGCACCTTCACATTGACTATGTTGATATGATCAACATATGTCAAGGTAATAGGTATATGATTGTAGTAGTATGCCCATTTTCTAGGTGGATTGAAGCAGGGCCCTGTTCACACCCAGATGCATTTAGAGCAGCCAAATTCCTAGTAAGGGAGGTCTTCCCCAGGTGGGGAGTGTGCGAGGTGTTAAGATCAGACAATGGCACGCATTTCGCAAACGAAATGTTCCAGCATATCACATCCCTGCTGAACATAAAACACAAATTTGCATGTGCATACCACCCACAGGCTAACGGTATATGTGAACGCCTAAATGGCTTATTGAAGGAGGCAATTGCAAAGATACAACAAACAACAAATAAAAGTTGGTTGTATTGCCTTCCGTTAGCCCTATTTGAATTAAGGAATAGGCCAGGGTCCGACCACCACCTCACCCCGCACAAGGTGGTTACTGGACGTCAAATGCGCATTCCCCTAACGCCAACGTCAAGGGCATTCACTGACCACGAAAGTTCAGCGAGTGTGTTAGGTGATGAAATGTATCAATATGTGTCTTCTTTGATTACTAGTGTTGTGTTTGTGTCTCAACAGCTCGAGCGCACACGGGGCGGGTCCACCAGAAATCAAGAAGAAGGCGCCAGTACAGAATTGGAAAAAGAGAACTTGTGCAAACTTGCCAAAGGTGACCACGTGCTACTTCGCAATTTCAATAGGAAATGGAACGATAAGAGGTTCACCGGCCCCCATCTGGTAGAGGACATATCACCAAGAGCAGTAAAACTAAAAGACAAGCGTGCCTGGAACCACCTACATGATGTAAAGATCTACAAACTGCAGACCCGCCCCAGCGCCAACGACAGGTCCATTGGAAGAACAGCAACAACATCCCCGACAGCGGAAGGAAGTTCTACCACAGACAACGACCCAATTGTTCCCTTACCGTGTCACTACTCAGCTACCCCAGAGACAACAACTGACGAAGAAAGGGGTGATCCCCATACTGCCCACCCCATGGTCACACGTTCAAAGAGTAAAAATCCTTCCGCCATCTGAGCCCAAACCCCCCCGCCCATTGACTCCCAAGTACAGTTATAACTTAAACTGAAAGACATTGCCTGCACAAATACACATGTAAACACGTGAATGTTCTCTTTTTTCTCTCGCACATACAGGAACTGCGTATTATTGTATTGTTAAGAAAAGAGCTAACTAACAAGTCCACTGTCCAGGCGTAGATGGTACTCCCAGACGATAACTACCCAGAAGAATTGTCACACCAATTTGTATACGAAATAAAAAGGCCAACATACCTAAAAAGGAGAAGGGTACGTGTCTACTACACAGCCTTCCTCCTGGCCATAGAATATTCCATGCCCCACCTCCGCCCATACTTGCCGGTCCTAAGAGACCGATCACTTAGAGTAGCGTGGGAGCAGCTCTTCGCCTGGGCATTGAATGACTATTTGATAGGGAGAGCTTAAAGGAAACAAAACTAACATTTAATAACAAGCATTTTGAGAATTTTTAGGCGGGCAACTTTAACGTCGCAAGAATACGCTGCCAGGACTGCAGCAAGGTAAGAGCAAAATGCTGGTGAGATTAGCATATGTAATAAAAATAATAGGGATTTTGATGATCACCGGGTTCTTGGCTGCCTCTGTCTGGCAGTACAGCTATGCTATTAATTTTATTGCTGCACCCAAACCTAATATACCCCCGTTCCCTGCTGCAACAGGTGTTACGTCAGGTGGTAATAGTAACAGTGCACCCAAGCAAAATAGAGTTAAACGCAGCACATACTCAGACAATAAAGGTATTGATAATTATATACAAGATTCAGCACACGTCACAAACAACATATGGTACCAACACATGACCCGCATTGGTAAGCAGACAACTGAGGATAGCTGCTACGTTTGCTCATTAATACCATACGCCATGAGTGCTTCACGAACATTTGTTGCCACAGAAATAGATGAAAAGACAGCACAGTGCATAATATACTTGGCACTGTTCCAAACGAAAGGAAGATTTCAAGGAACAGTAGTGCACATGACATGGAAAACACGAGACTCATACCCATATGAAAACAACTTCCTCAAGACCTTTTTGAGTTATCACAAGACCAGTTTACATGCTGAAGCATTCAAATACATAACAAGTGGCCCTGCAAAAGGAGAAACACAGAAAGTAACACTGCAGTATCTACCATGTGATTGGTACGCCACTGAAGTTCCGGGTAAACAAGGATGCTGGGAGAGGCCGCTGGTGACGATAACAGGAAAGGTGTATCTGGACAACAGCTGGGAGATAGGAGTGATTGGCAGCAACATGGTAACAAAAGAAACTATCTCGACCTATCTCGACCATCGAGACACACAATCACCGATGTTGGACGACGTGGATCAAGTATGTACCAATGCTCACGTGGGTAGAAGAAGATGAAAACAATACCACCGTTGACTGCGCCCAAGGTATGCTACCAGCATAAAGGAGAGGTGGACGTAGGATATAACACCAATTGTGCAAGTGTGATGGAGTTACCTGAGGGGGGAGCGGGAACAGCAGTAATAATGGACCATTATTGGGCCTGTGGAGAAAAGGCATACCATACACTGCCTCCCCTGTGGAATGGTGTGTGCACGATGGTACACGTCAATGTACCATCACTAGTGGTACCTAAGAAGCACGTCAATGTGGCGAAATTTCCTAAAATGGATGAAGGGGATAAGAGAAGAAAGAGATCTGCACCACTTCAGGAGGAGCAAGGGAACAGGACCAACAGCAACGATACTGTCCTAAATAGAAGAAAAAGACAAGGAGAGCCACTGACAGGAAATTACCTATGGGGAAGGTCGGAAACGGCACTAACATCAATACCGCCAGAACACAGACTATTCAGCAGAGCAGCAATGTTCTTCTCCTCAATAATACACCCAGGACTGCAGGCTTACGCAAACGCAAAATGGCTCCAGATAACTAGATGGGAACTAATGATGACCATCAATTCTACAGTAAATGGGTTTAACGCAATAAAAGAGGAGCTGCGAGCTGTAAGGATGGTAGCACTCCAGAACAGATATGTATTGGACCTTCTCACAGCAATGGAAGGAGGAGTTTGTGCAAAGATAGGACAATCTTGCTGCACGTTCATACCTGCCAACGATGCTGACAATGGTACACTGACAGAAGCAGTTTCACAATTGGCCCAGATGCACTCCAAAATGATGGATGAAAGTAACGGTGTAAACAAGGATAAGAGCTGGTTTTCACTATTATGGTCATGGATGCCATCCTGGCTGTCAGATGGACTGAAAATAATAGTGGGCTGTACTATATTGGCTGGAGCTACTCTGATCATAATTAGATTTTGGAAGGCCCGGAAGGCACGCACTACTGACGAGTTGCTGGAAATTGTGGGAATGCACCCCTTGATGCCAGCAGATGACGGCCAGCATACAGGTGTGATAATACAGGAGAGGGAGACGTTGCGCACCCAAATAATCACCAACCATCTAGACCCACCATCAGTGAAGGTCGAGAACCCAAGAAACCCCAGGAGCTACATAGGAAGATGGGTATACTGTACTCCTGGAGGAACCTGTGAATATATGTATTGGTCATTTGAAGATCATGTAAACCATTATGGACATCTCGGAGGAATAACTAAGGTATGGCGAGTAAGAGGAGATAACGAGAAGGATATGTTTGTGGTCGACAAGTCGACCAGAGGGGGGACTGAAGTGGGAGAATGGAAGACCAGGCTCCCGTCCTTCACCTCTCGCGCTTGGCCTAGAGGGTCACGACCCAGACACCCGCCACGAGAAGAGTTTGTCCATTTACCAGACGACCAGATACCCTGGTACAGGAACATACGGATGTGTCCATCTGCCTGCCCAGCAGCCCGCACTGGCCATGCCGACACCTGCGGCACGGATCAGCTAGACTAAAATCTACACGTCGTTAGAGATGCCATGACGACCTAGACAACGGGAAGCACATCTGTACAAATATACACACTGGACATTCCCACACCAACCTACACGAAGAATATACTCAGTGATATGACGTAGGCGACAGGCATATTCACGGACGTGCATCTTTATTATTTTTACATAGGCTTTCAGAATGCAGAAACGCAAGACGCGTCATGAACTCATCTACTAGCTTGCTCACGCTTCTCTTGAAACCAGTTACCACCATGAGAAGTATAATGAAGACACGATACTGGTCATGAAACTATATGCTCCTATACCCTAAAGCACCTGTGCACCAAACGGACCACTTATGCACCAGGCCAAGTAGGCCTCAAACAAGAGCTCCCGTGGACATTAACAAAGCAAGAGTCAGGTTGCTGATCCTGCAGAATGAGCTCGGCGAAACAACCAGCCAAGGTCGCAATGTTGCAAACCCACAGTCCAAGAACAAATCATCAAAGGTACGATGTTGCAACCTCGTACTCCGCGCACCAACGTTAAAGTCACACCGGCAAATTAAACCAGACGCGCAGTAGAAAAACAATATTAATTGTGCAGAATTCTGCCTCTTTCACGGTCCCTCCCCACGTGACCAAGCCGAACCTGACGAGATGCCAAACCCAGGAGAACAGAGGCGTCTGGATCCCTCGCTACGAGACACCGGCAGATACACTTGAAAGGCTCAATGGACATCTGCGACAGTGGGAGCGGTCAGCCTTCCAGCTATGAATAAGTCCTCACATTGTCTGCACGTACCTATAGTGAAACATTGTTGCACCTTGCAGGTACACCGAGAGCTGGGAACAGCGGTGGTCCCAGGCTGGGAAGCTCACGGGCGCACCAATCAGAACATGGGGCTCTTATCACTGACGCCAGTAATATTAGCCAATCCTCAGGAGTCTTCATGTAACAATTCTCATGTATCTAATTGTAGGGACAACCCAGATATACCACCTGACTACCCTTTGTCCACTAACATCGTTCTCTATATGTGTGCTATACTAACCCTACCACTCGAACACCCAATTAAGAGTGGCAATAGGTTTTTTGGTAACTTTCTGAAGTGACGCAAGTAGCGCGTCATAATACAGTAAAAAGGGCCTGCGAGCCCCACGATTGTGTGTGTGTCAGGACGGACGCGTACGCTCCTTGACCCATCCCTGCCATTTTATCTAATAAACAGCAGAGTCACCTTGCTCCTTGTGTGTGTCTCATACTCTATCTCATCTGGGATATACACGGGAGGAGTTGGGGCCTCCCTGCCTGGAGGTCTGCGGACGGCCCGGCCGACCCCGGCAGAATTTCCCCCCGACAGGGGAGACGACGATTCCACACCCCTAAGTGGTTTATAATAAGGCTACGGCCATGAGATGTAATGTTAGACACCGGGGGGGAAGAGAGATGTTCTTAAAGTCCTTTACACAACAATATTATTGCATGCTTTGTAGACATATTGCACATGCAGGAACAAACACCATCTTAGATATTAGCAGACATATTGGAACACAGGGTGCAATTGCTGCACAGCAGCCAGTTTCACATGTCTAGGCCACAACCACAGGGATAGGAATAGGTTGTATGCTCGGCACTGACAGGAAAGGCAGAGCCACAGAGATCCACAAACCCTTAATTGTTCAAAAAGTTGCCAACATTCGTGCTCTGGGGAGAATGTGCCCTGCAAGGCCACGGAAGAGGGTTGAGCATCTCTGATCAATACAATCCCACAAGAAGGAGGGCACTGGCCTCCGAGTCCCACCAGTTCCAATTATAAGTTATAGCACCCAAATGAAATGCCCTAGACTTAACACCCCTGAATTCCAAGGTATCAGGCAGCCCCAAGCCACTAATCAAAAAACTGTTAGACCCCTGATTGATCAAGAAAGATCAGAAAGCAGGGCTTGCCTTCACTTCTGGGTCACATAAGTTGTGCTGCAAGGTGCAGGGAGTGATAACATATAGCCAGTACGAGGGTGGGAGACCTTGGAGAGATGCCAGTTTGTCTGGTATTGAGTGAGGTTTGTGAGTTAGTATGACCTCTGCTTTTCCCCCGGGCCCCTGTCTGCTTGTACCCAGTGCACTGCTAAGTAGAGATGTATTGTTTATTTTCCACAAAATTGCCAATTAGCCGCCTCCTCATGACCGATGACGACGGCAGCATCACCCACGTGGAAGAAGATGGACAAAAAGGGCTGGGTCCAATGGCTTGGTATTCCCTATGGAGCAGGCAGCCTATGTTAGGGTCTCAGCAATCAGCCACGTGGGTTTCTACTGTTTGTAATGTTGTCACTGATGGCGTGATGTGCCTTCATAAAAAGTGCTGCTAATGCAGATTTTGCCAGAACGTTCAGCGGCAGCAGAGCTCTTTGCTGTGGGGGGTACCTTTACCAGCCCAATAGAAATCCCTGCATCACAAAACTGCATGTTAACAGTCACAAAAATAATGGCGGCACTGTGTCTGCCGAGCATATATACCCCTGCATCCCCAAAACTGTGTTTTTAGCAGTTACAGAAGTAATGGCTGTGCTGTGTCTGCTGAGCACATGTGGGGCAAGATGAAACATAGACACCCTGAGAATGGCTGCATTTTGTTTTCTCATGTGAACCCAAAGAGAAGGATTCCAAGGCAGAATGGCTCTGTGCTGCTATGCTGTCAGCTCAAAACCTGAAACTGAAAAAGAAAATGTTCAGTATTTAAAATGACCTTGCACTGTTATTTCCATCTTTAAACATTACACAGTTTGGTTCCAGTAAAACACAGCCATGCCCATCTATATTCAGGATGAACACAATCAAATGAGGGCCATTCCTCCCTGAACGGCATTGTTTTGTCAAGTAAATTTGGTGAAGAGCAGAGAAACTAATTTCAGTCCACACGGCCAGCGTTCACTTTTGCAACAAATTAACACACACAAAGCTCTTCAAAGGAAGCTCTCTCTCTTCCTTTGCTTGGTGTCAGTTTCAAAGAACCCATTTCTTGAACATATCCCCGTGTATAGAAATTGACCACAGCTATGAAAGCATTTAGAAAGTAAAATGCGTGGAAAACCGCATT
Organism: Ambystoma mexicanum; assembly: GCF_040938575.1. Lineage (NCBI taxonomy): Eukaryota > Metazoa > Chordata > Amphibia > Caudata > Ambystomatidae > Ambystoma > Ambystoma mexicanum. The sequence goes on along the minus strand of NC_090937.1, from coordinate 1,434,132,984 downwards.
TATAAAATGTAGATGAGCTAAGAAGCACACTTGTAAACCCATTTTTGCAAGGCAGTAAAATGACACTTTGAAAGCTAAATGTGAAATCATCTCAAATACTCGCACAGAAACAGTATATATGTGTGGGACTGGGCTGGTTTAAATTTACATTATATTTATTTACAAAAAGACTTGGGTTCTGGGGAAAAAAGAGAGAAAAAGAAAACAAAATGTCATTTCTGCTGCAAGGAACAAAGGACCAAGGGGGACTAGCCCTGTCACACAAGTCTGAATTCCTTTGACACCTTTCCTCAGCTTCAACTGCCCAGGATCAAAGGGTGCTATGGGAACCCTGTTGTTCAGAACTGACACAGAGGGGCAGGATGGATGTGGAGATTTGAAGGACCACCCACATTTGGGAAAAAGCCAGCCCATTTGATTTATAAGACTTTGTACATTAAGACAATTATTTCAGTAATCTGAATAAGCAGCAATCTGAAATTATGATGGTTTTTAATGCGTTTTTTGTATCAGCAAGATGAGACTATTTGGGTCATCCTAGCATGTGGGAGAAGCAAATGGCACTAAAGAGGCATTTTTGAGGAAAGCCTACATGACACAGATGTAATATTTAATGGAAATATGCCCGACATTGATAGGCTTGTGTGTAGCCATTTGTGGAATTTTAGGTGAAATGTTTTCCATAGAAATCGCTAAAGAGTGCCAGAAGAGCAAAACAGCATTGCACAAACTTGGGATTTGGAACAGCATATTCCTTGTAAAGTATGGTGTCTGCCTATCTAATTTTCAGGAGGATAACAATTGTAAATATAGGGTTTTGTGTCATAACTGATTTTGGCAAAGGTAACTGTGGTATGATAAAGCACCTCATAAAACACACAGCCTACAATGGATGTCACTTCCCTGGGTCCAATCTGCTTACAGGGAGGCAGCAACATCCACAGCCTGACCTATCCTATCTTAGAGGTTTGTCCAGGTTATTTCTGGCCACATAGTAAAAATACTCTGATGTCATCCTGCTTATAAAAGGAGGAGACATAGAGAGAGTGAGGACATTCAACAATCCAACCATCACAATCCAGAGATCCAGACCTTCCACATTCATCCTGCAAGACTCCAGACTCCAGAGCCAAGCCAGAGGTAGCTGATCCTATCCAGGCAGAACCTCCTATCCAGGCAGAACCACTATCCAGAATTAAAACCTACAAAAATCCCAATAATTCAGGGAGAAAGGAAGAAAGGCTGCTGACCCCTTTGGGAGAATCCATTGACCAGACCTATCCTTGCCCAGCTGATGCACCTGCTGTCCACTGTGACCAGACCCGGGTTGCCCCGCTGTTCCTTAAAGAAGAGCCCCTCGGTGTGGAGTGACCAGATCCTTGTCCCACTGTCCAGAGACCCGGTTAGCTGTCCAAACTACCCTACTCAAGTGTATTTTGTAAGTATCACCCTTCCCCAATATCAAAAAGCTGTATACACCACTCAGTTACCTTACATCCTGTCCAACCCTATAAAAAATCCTATAAGTACCCTACTAACTCTTAAATTGCCAGAATCCTCCGTGTATCCTGGGTATCCTGTCCTTAGAAGAATCCGTGTTAGTCTCCATATGTTAGCATCATTCTTTTTCAAATCATTTCAGTCCTTTGAGTAAGTCCTTAGTACTATTTCGAGTAAATTAATGTATTTCCCATAGAGATGAATAGGTTAACCTTGCAAATTAACCTCCTTGCATACTGTGTCTTTCTTTAAATATCTAGCCACTAAAATATAGTTGCAGTAGAACAAATCTTTTTGCGAACAAAACCGAGTGCGCCTGTGAAATGCTTTCCCGTTTAAAATCCGATTTTCCTTTCCTACAAAGAATCCCATACTGTCACCCATAAAGAGTTACCCTTTGGCTTCAGTATCATACCTGTTATGTGCCTTTGTACCTCTTCTGTAAAACCGATTTCCGATTTTGATTGTTTAGCTCATTTTCTAAGCTGTTTGCTTGTTTTGAATCTGTGAAAACTAAGAAATTGCAATTCTGCCACGTGTGATTTTTGATGCACTGTTTCCTTTCCAAAGTCAATTTTCCTAATTGCATGTTGTTTAGTACCTTGCCTTGTAGGTTGTACGTTTTTGTTGCCTCTTTAGTACAGCCACACAAATTCCTGCCCTTTGGACGCAGTCCTGGCGCCTTAGGCGCCAGGCTCATGTTGGACCTCTGTCCTGGCGCCTTAGGCGCCAGGCTCATAAAGCTAGACATGTGTTCAAGTGTTTTAATGTGCACTTACCTGATGCAGACCATGCTGCCACATCCAGGCCCTCTTGAGGCCTGAATAGGAACTACTTTACCTGTGGGATTATTTTCCACCCGGGTGTGGTCGGGGAAGGATACATACCTGATCGGAGGAAGGATACACACTTGGAACTTCTTCCAAAGCTATTTAAACCACACCCGATCAGCAACTCACGCTTCGCGTTGTTCTGCTCCTCGCAGCTGGACGCTCACTGTGTCAGCTCCTGCATCTGGACTTCAGCCACGCCTGTCAGCATCCTGGGTCACCTGCAAAGGGAGACAAGAGACCTACCAGCTAATCTGCACCACGGAGACATCACCGATGATCCTGAAAGGGAAGACATCATTTTTAAAAGCATTTCGTTACGATCGATGCAGCGCTGCATTTCACTCACCTTTCCTGGGTTCCTCCATCTTCAGCAGCGATCATCCGGATACACAGCCACTTCCCAGAGCCTAGAGAAAAAGACAAGAATAAGAGGTGAGAGAAGGAAGGGAATAGGAAAAGCTCAGTTTCCTTCTAAAACTTACCTGTTGGGTCATTCCCATTTCATTTCGGGTCTTGCTGCTTCCAAGCTGGACCCCGGCCCCTATGGGGAAAAAAGACAAAGACATTAGATGAGCGAATGCAAAAACATTACCTGTGCGCTCATCTAGGATTTACCAGATCTTTACTGGAACTGCACGTTTCACTTCGGGTCGGCGCCATATCTCCGGCATTCCGAACCCTGGCCCTTATGGGGAAAAGACATCAACATCAGCGCTTTGTTGCAAGAAGTCTCCAAAGGAATCTTCATTCATCACCTGAAAAAAGACAATGAACATTATTATTTAAAGCTTGAACTTTTGAACTTGCAACAGAACGTTTACAGCGCCTTACCAGTATAATCAAGCTTACCTGAACTCCCATCCAACCTCAATCCAGTGAAGTAACTGGGTTCAACGCACCCCTGCATCAGAAGCAGGATGGAGAGCTCGTCCTTTCAGACCCTAAGGTGAGACTTCACGGGGAATCGTGGAAGGGTATCGTGGAGGGTTGGAAGAGAGAGGGAGGCTTGAGCATAACTCAGTCAGTAGGTAATACTCCCTTTTCACGCACAGGGGAATATTCCTGCGAGCCGGAGAAGCCAGAGTAGAGGGCCCTTCCTGTCCATCTTCAGAGTCCTGCGCTTCACCATTGAAGAAGCATCAGCACTCAAAGCCAGACCTGCGCCTCCGTGGGAATCAGGTGAGCGTTACAGTACATCAAGGGGGGTGTGAGACCGGTTGGCTGCCTTCTCAAAGCCGAATCTGAAAGAAATAAACTTGAAAGTGTTTTTATTGTGCGCCACTTCACAGGCCAGTGAGAGTCCTGGCCTAGAGTGTGCTGTATCTTTAAATCCGTGACAGCTGGTGCACTCCTATTTTGTAGGAATACAATAAAATACTTGTTATCCTTGCAAGAGGTGTCTTGTGCCGTTTCCCCTAGTGGGTTGTATTTTGTCTGTGTGAGTGTTGATGGGCTTTTCTATAATTGGTGACCCTGACGTGATTCTAGCGAACCCCGCAACAACTGACACTTCCAGGCCGCTTCTCTGAAAGGGCTGCGCCCACTTGCACCAACCAATCCCAAGCGTGCAACACTGAGAGGTGTGCAGGAGCCATTGTTACAGAATTCTTGTCTGCTCTTTGTAGCGGGCGCGTCACCTGGCAGAGTGCAGGCCGCTTTTGGGAGCCCATGACGGAGGAGCTTGGGTGAACACACAGATGTGAGTACACCCCTTGCGAGGGATAATAACAAAGAGTATGGTATATGGGGGAGTGTTGTGTGTATGAGTGAAAGAGGAGTGTGGAAAGGCCACATGGCTAGATTTATTTTGTATTGTTATTTTTGGGTAATTTAAGAGGATTTTACAGAGGAAAAATAGGAGTGTGGGAGCCTTTCTGAGTGGGGGAAGATGATGCACCATTTGTTTTGTGACAAGGAGATAAAGGAAAAATAGGAGCTGTGTATAATTAGGAGTCTTGGTGGAAGTAGTGGTTGTTGTTTTAGCCTGTTATTTTAGCTTGTTGTTTGAGCATATTACTTTTTTCGTGCAAAAGGTGGAGTTCAGAGGTGGCCCAGTGTTTATAGCTGTGTTTTGGAGTGTGTAGTGTGACAGTCTGTTAGTGTGTGTGTGTATGTGTGTATGTGTGGAAAGGGGGGGAAGGGTGTGTTGATCTGGGCGACGGGGAGGCGGGGACGGTGGACTGGTAGTGACTTTGGTGATAAAGTGTACGCAGCGCATAATTACAAAGGTTGGGGTTTTGAGCGCACAAATTGCAATGATGGGAGGGGATGCCATTGGAGTCCATGTATAGTGCATTACCATTGTACAGGGATACGATAGAGAAGTATCACAAACAGTGAGCAGTAGAGACACAAGGGGGATGCCCCGCTCCTGGCCAGAGGAGGCCATCCAAAATAGGGGGATACTAGACAACATGAGCATGTTTTTAGCTGCTAAATATAAAAGTAAACCACTTCAAAAGCGAAAAGAGATATTGGATCTATGGAAGATGATAGAGGTTGTGGAAGACCCTGAGGGGAGTGGGATCCAGAATACTAAAGGGGCCTCCCCAGATGCAATGTCCATGACAACACAGGGGAATGGGACTGTGACCACACACACAGGGCTTTACCAACTCACCACTCATGCAGCCACTGGGTATACAAATCTGGTGTACGTGCCCACCTCAGCGACGACACCACCTCCCTACAGATCAACACTGAGTGCCATCCCACCCAGGATAGTAAGGGTCAGAAGAATTTAGAAGAGGCACTGGTGGTCACATGGCTAGAATTGGCTCAATTGAGGGCGACACCGGAGGTGGGAGGAAAGAAGGGGAGTGGGTTAGATGAATGGAGAGCAGGAGACTTTTTGTTTAGGTTAGATAGCACGGCCATAGCACATTGAGAAGGAGGGAGGTGATGATGGCCGAGTGGGAAGTATAGAGTATGGGACAGTGAGGTGCGACAGGGACTCAGAAAGAGAACAGAAGGTAGACAAATGGGACACAGTGGATGAGATTTAGAATGATGAAGGGGATATGCAACAGGCACCAGAGGTTATGCCGCGGTTGGAAAGTTCGTGGGGACCAATATTAAGGAATAGGTTTGGTCCAGTGGCAAGGAAGAAGGGAAGTGCTCAATGGGAAGAAGGGAGGAGTAATGGTATCCAGATGCTGTTGTTGCATAAAGGCTTTGGCAGGATGCACTATGTGCCCTCAGTGCAAATAGATACAAATAATTTGATTAAGCTGCTCCCACCCCTTACTGCCGGGGCTGGCAAGTGCAGACACGTGTTTTGGCCTGGTTGGGTCTCATCAGTGAGTTGGAGCTGTGCCTCTCTAAAAACAGTGAGCAAGGGTTCCAGGTCTGGATTACCCTAGTTATTTAGGGTGAAAACCCAAAGCGACTTAATATGCACAGCTCCACCTCACTGACAAGGCCCAACCAGGCCGAAAAATGTGTCTGGGGTTGCTATTGTACTCTTGTTCAGAAGAGAATTGCCTGCCATTTTGGTGCTGGACTGCCCTTGGGCAGGATAAAGACTGATATGTTGTGGACATTTCTCTTCTGTGAAAGAATGGTGAGTTAAAGACTCTGGCTGAGACTCTAACCCAGGATATAGGCCATTGGAGAGACACTCCCAGGACCCCCCTTGTTTTTGCATATTAAATAGCTTTGTGTTTTCACCCTATATTACTAGGGTAATCCAGATGTGGATCCCTTGCTTACTGTTCTTAGAGAGGCACAGCTTCACCTCACTGACAAAGCCAAACCAGCCCAAAACATGTGTCTGTGGTTGCTGTTTGTATTCTTGTTCAGAAGAGAAATGCCCTGCATTTCGGTATTGGACTGCCCTTAGTCAGGACAAAGACTGATATGTTGTGGACATTTCTCTTCTGTGAAAGAATGGTGAGCAAAGACTCTGGTTGAGACTCTAACCCGGAATATCAGCCAGTAGAGAGACACTGCCAGTACCCCCCTTGTTTTTGAAAAACAGGCAGCAGAGATTCCCTTGGCTGTGGGGGATATGAAAAGCCTACTTGTTGCGATTGTGTGGGACCAAGCTAGAGATATATGGGTCAAAGCAGGGAATCCGGAAGTAAAGCTATATGATGATGCATACAATGTTGCACCATTTAACAATATATTAGGGCGCAGGTGTGGGACGCACTGCAGCAAACGTACCCCGACACACCAGACCTTAAGTCTATCATGCAGTATACATGGGGAATGATGAAGACCCCACGCAATACATTATTAAGGTTCATGAGATGTGGCATGCAGAGACGCAGGACCATTGGGACCGGTCAGTTCCTCTTTTTTATTTGGTTATTAAAAGAGGTTTACCAAAGGAAGTTCAGAAGGCCCTTGACAAAATAGTGGGCATTGAAGTGAAGGGGTGCGCTGAAATTCAAACCATAATCATTCACCATTGCAAGAGAATAAAGGAGCGAGAAAAGGAAACAGCCCATAGGCTGCAGGATAAGTAAGCAAAACTAGTACAGAAAAACTACAGAAAAAGCTAGCAAAAATAGCGGTTGATGGGTCAGTATCATCAAGTGTGCAAATGGAGGTGGTGGAGCAGACCTCTGTATCTCCAGAGGTGAGAATAGCAGCGTTTTGGCCAGGACTAAGACAAGAACAGTGGGGAGGTGCCGCTCAGTGCCCCTACCCGGAGTGCCAGCATGGAGGGCAGCAGTGCGGGAGGGGCCGGTTCAGAGCGGGAAGAGTGGAATTTGGAGGTTTGGGACCTCAGGGAGCAGGTGTGGGTCCCTCACAATGCTGGAGCTGTGGGAAGTGAAGGCATTTTGCAAGGGAGTGTACGAGAAGGCAGGTGGAAGAATGCAATCCTTATTGCAATTATTGCATACCACCCAGCCCCAACCACAGGTACAGCTCCCCAGGTCAACCACCATTACCTATGAGATACATCAGGCCTATGTTCAATTACCACCATGACCCCGAGGTGCACAAGGGCAGAACCCGCAGATGACACAATCACCAATGCCCCAACAGAACACCATGTAGGGAAGTAACATGTCAACGAAAGATGCAATGCTGAATGGCACTGTTGTACTCTAGTGACAAGTGAGTGTAGTGGGGAACAACCCTTTTATGTTTCCTGGTACCAACACATACCCTGACTAGGGCAGTCCATAGAGAATTATTGCATGCCCAGTCCTGTCCAAGACAGTCCACCCTGACGAGGAACCATTGGTTGGTGCTGAGATAAGTAACAAACAATTCATCTTCACGGATGACACAGGTGCCACTAAACCCTGCATCAGTGAGGGAAACTTCCCACTCTCAGGAGAAACTCTTGACACACAGGGCTTCTCTGGGGCTGTCACCACGGTTCCCTACTCAAAAGAAGTGGTTATGAAAATAGGCAGAAAGTTGATATGTGCACCCTTGTTGTATATTCTGACAGCTCCTGTTGGGGAGAGATTTGTTAAGCAAATTGAATATGACCATCTCCTTCAAAGACCAAGGAGTAGTGGGTGCCACCCCGGGCATGTGTGCTATAAGAGCAATCATCATAATACATCCAAGGGGAGGAGAGGCAGTGGTTTGCGGTATTGCTGTGGACCCGGATCTGTTTGTGTATGGCATAATGTAACGCTCACCTGGCATCCACAGGGACATCACTCAGCCTGTTCTGACCTCTTACGACCTCAAACCCTTCCCTGGATGCTATTCGACTGGAGACTGGGCCTGAAACAAAGGATTGGTAGAGTTTAACTCCCTATTGTCTCTGTGTGCTTGAAAATTTCTTTCCCGGGGCCCAACCCTTCCCTTTGATACACAGCTCACCTTGTTTTCTTGGATAGTGTGCTCTCCGTCCTGCCTTCAGCGCAGGGGCGCGTTGATTAATGTGGGCTCGTTGCTGCCTAGTTACTTCTCTGGCAAGAGTCCCACAGGTAAGTATAATGAGTCTTTTGAACAGTTCTCTAAATTCGTTCCTTTCCTTCCTTAGATGATGGCCGGCGTCCGAGGATGGCGGCGTGCTGCTGATATGAGTAGCGCTGAAGGTGAGTGAGCGCACAATGCGCGATGCACCCCTTTCGTATTTGCATTGAACTGAGTTCTTTTTCTGTGTCTTTTAGGTGCCGCAATGTTTTCAGCGTGGATGCCGGTTATGAAGAACAAATGCGATGGGTAAGCGTGGTATGCGGCGCCTCTAGATGTTTCCACGCTAACCTGGAGTGTCTTTTCCCTCTTGCAGATGGATGAGAAGTTCCGGAGACAGAGTTCCCCCAGAGCGGCTGGGATTCAGGTAAGCGTTTGAAGCTTGTACAGTATTTAGAAATAAGCAAAGATATGCAGAATGCTTACTAATGCCTTTTTTCTGTTCTTTTCCCTTTTCCTTAGGAAGCGGCGTGCCGGGATGAGAATGACACCGCCGAAGATGCCCGCAGAACAGAAGGAGCGATGACTGATGGGCAGAAGCGCTGCAAGGTAAGGCTGTTCATAACGGTGTTCTTGTTCTTGCAGGAGCTGAGCGCAGAAGAAAGATGCAGGCCTACTGGAGACCGATCCGAACACGGTGAGTGTCACGCTGCAGGTGCAGAAAACGCAAAGCATGTTTCTCACCCAAAAGACTAGACCGCACATGCAGTTCTGGGAACCGAAATATGTGGGGGCATCCATCTTGTCCCCATCAATGCACTACAAGTCCAATCCCCAATGTTATCCTATGGGAGTGAGTGAGTCTGGTGCCCCAAGCGCCGAGTCTGACTCCAAGTGGGTCTTTGGAGGGGTGGAGAGGCCCTTGAGGGCCATGTAGGTGATCGTGTGCCCTGCTCCACCCTGACATCTTGGAGGGCTGGGGACATGAGGGGCAGGAATCATGACACATAACAATGCTTTTCGAGGCAGTGCCCCAAATTGTTGAGGCTTGTTGGTGAGTGCCATCTAACTTCATTTTCTGGCCTGTGGTAATAGCTGAATTGGTTGCAGGACCGATACTGTCCCTGTATTTACAGGGCCTGGTGGTGTCAGCTAACAGGATTGTTGTAATTGGGGCCGACTCGAATAGCACACAGTGTTATGTATTGTCTCTCTTTACACCTCCCTGCTCGCCCCTATCATCTCGTCCTTCAGGATATCTCACCATTTCAATGCTGATGACATCCAGCTATTCCTCTCCTTTTCTTCCTTCACCCCTGACTTACATCTAAATCTCTCTTCCTGTCTTTACCACCATTAAAAACTGGATGTCATCTCACTATCTCTCTCTTAACACAGACAAGACTGAAGTTGTATTCTTTCCTTCTAACACACTTCCTCTTCCCTCTCCCCCTCCTTATATTCATTCCCCCCTTCTAATCTTCCCATCTCCTCCCATGCTCGTAACCTAGGCATTCACTTTGATTCTTCCCTCTCCTTTACCTATCATATTTCCCTCACTTCTCACGCATGTCGCTACCACTTCTTCAATATTCGTAAAGTCTGCTCTTCTCTCACCTTCCATGCTACCAAACTCTTAATCTCCTCCCTCATCTGCCTCTTCTATTGTTCTTCTCTCTTCTTCAGACTCCCCGCTTCCCATCTCGCCCCTCTCAAATTCCTCTATGACATCCATACCCTCTGTCTTCTCTCTCCTCATGACTCCATCTCCAACTCACTCTCTTACCCAGGCTGGCTTCCCTTCCACTCCCAACTTAAATTTCACTTCCTTTGTCTTGTCTTTAAATCTCTTCATGATCTTGCCCCTCCATATCTCTCCTCTCTGCTCTCATTTTACACCCCCTCTCGTGCCCTTTGATCTGCCTATCTCTTCTTAGTTTCTGTTCCCCTGCCCCTTGTGCTTCTTCTCGTTTCTGCTCCTTTCAGCTCCTCACTCCCCTACACTGGAACTCCCTACCTCTTTCTATCTGCTCCATCCCCACCTAATCCTCCTTGCGTTCCTCCTTGAAATCACTCCTTCTTCATTCCCCCACCCTGACACCTTTTCCCCTTTTACCTTTCTCTCGCTCCCCTCTTGTACCCCTGTCTTAGTTCTCTTTACATCCCCCCTTCTCTCCTAAGTCCTCCCCTCTTCCTACTGACTAACTCTACTCCCTTCACCCTCTCCATCTTCCTTTCCTTCCCCACCGCCTCCTCCCTTCTTCATCATCATATACAAATTGTTCTACATGCTGTTTTGCTTGTTTGATTCATATATACTGTCATTGGTTCTACTGTTTCATGTTCTATGTATTCTTGTTGTTAAACTGTAAAGCGCTTTGGATTAAAGCACTGTATAAAAACAATAAATAGAAATACAAATACAAATACAGTGCCTCTTAGAGAATTAACTCATACAGACTTGTTTGAGGACTGTACAGATGATGGCGAGATTGTGTTAGCGATTTCTCACCCTTGTGACATTATAGTGCAGCATTAAGAAGTACAATGCCCCTTGATGGCACTCGTATTCCTGACCCCCATCACTGACACAAACTTATAGCAGGTCCCTGAAAGGCTCTGTACAACAAATACCCATGACGTGGGGCTTCTACAAAGAGTGAACGCAGTCCGAATAATACTCAAGCCAGGCGCTGTGTTGCTCTGGGTGAGGCAGTACCCTTTATCAAGAGAGGCGGAGGAGGGGATATTAGACACTATCATTGCCCTACTGAATCAGGGGATGATTGTACCATTCACCTCCCCATTCAACACAGCTTTATATCCGATAAAGAAAGCAAAAGGGGGGAGCTGGAGAATGATTCAGGATTTGCACCCTCTTAATGGCACTGTAGAGGGAGAATTTCCAGTAGTCCCGAACCTTGCAAAAATACTTTGTGACATCCCTAAAGAGGCGACCCACTTTACTGTGGTAGATCTTAAAAACACCTTCTTTTTTGTTCACTTGTGCCCCGACTCACAATACTTCACTGCGTTTACGCATGGGGGAAGCGCTTTGAACACACAAGACTTCCTCAAGGGTACTGTGAGTCCCCATAGATTTTTAACAGGATACTGCATATTGATTTAAGAAATATTCAGGTGCCCAGTTCAATTATTCAGTATGTTGATGATTTACTGGTCTACAGTGTCAGCGAGCACCAGTGCAGGAAGGATTCCATAACACATCTACAGCTTTTGGCCTGCAAGGGATACAAGGTTGATAAGGCTAAATTACAGTCCTGCCTCCAGGAGGTACTCTATGTGGGTCAATTGATCTCTGTAAATGGCAAAAGAATAATCCCTGAATGCGCCATCTCTGTGCGTGCCACCCCGCAACCCAAAACAGTGAAGGAGATGCAAACATTCTTGGGACTATGCAACTACTGTAGGGCATGGATATTTGACTATGCAAGGAGGCCCAGAACGATTACAACAAAATTGTATGTACAGAGGACTTGCTCACAAATTTCAATGACCTCAAGGAGGTCTTATCCACAGCACCAGTGCTAGCAACTCCAGACTACATGCAAAAGTTCTATTTATTTTCTCACTCCATTGTGCAACTGATGATTGTGGTGTTGACGCAGAAAAGCTCCATGGGCCACAAGCCATTGGCCTATTACAGTGGCATGTTAGACCCAGTAATCTAGGGCTGATTTGCATGCGAACAAGCACTTACTGCTGCAGAATTTGCCATTGAGAAGAGCTCAACTATCGTTATGGGATGCTTCGTAATATTGTACCTCGAACATGCGGTTTTTGCCATTTTAGAATGCTCCAAATCTACACTGACCACACAGCGAGCTTCTGTGTACAAGGTTATTTTATCAAGCCCAAACATTCACATAGTGCACTTCAAAACCATCAACCCTGCTACTTTTTTGACAGAAATGTGTTCTGACGAAGATTTGGGCAACCGTGACTGTGTAACTTTTGAGGGAGAAAAAGATGATGTTCCAAAGGCCTGTGATAAACCACTAAAAGCGGTGGAGGTCCTCTTCGTTGATGGGTCAGCCACAATTGATCAGGATACAGGTTTATGATACACTGGTGCAGCTGTGTTTCGTCTGGTGAATGGGGAATATGAAATACCAGTACAGAAGAGATTACCAATGCATTTTTCGTGTCAGACTGCTGAACTAATAGCACTTATTGAAGCGCTACAAGTGTCCCAGAGGTGCCACGTGACCATTTACTCAGACTCAGCACACGTTACTACCAGAGTGCATGCAGGTCTTGCACAGTGGAAGAGGGGAGGATTTAGGAGAGCTGATGGGGCTGAAGGAACTGTTTTCGTCGGGGCCAACCAACGAGGGAACTCCTGGGGTTTCCCACCTACTGCTCTCGTCCCTTGGTCCGTCACTCTGCTCCAAAAGGTTCGCCTTTGCCCTGGAAGTTCTACTCATACTCATGTTCCACCTTGATCAGAGTGTGTCTCTATGTTCCAATTTTTATTCGTGTGAGCAGAGCTAATTGGTATCAGGTGCATGAACTTAGACTCAAGTGCCTGACTTTGCCTCACCCAATTAACGGGACATGTCCAGTACGATGTGTAAGAATTGGTCTTGTTACTCTCAGTCGCCCTCTTCACTGGGGTCACCTTGTTTGGGTAGAAAGGGGGAAGTTGGGACATCGGAGAATCCTAAGATAATAGGATGGGTTAGGTTGAATACCGCGTCTCACCATCGGCGGCCTCATCCCCACTCCCCAAAGGCTCCTCACCCAAGTGATCCTCCGGCACTGGTTCACCCCCAGGGTCTGGATCCAAAGGTGATGGCCGTGCCCTGGCCACCTGAGAGAGATATCCCTGCGGACTAGTGGGTGAGACACTCTGTGTTTTCTCAGTCATCTGTTTTGGCAGCACTGTCATTTGTACCGCCCTGATGATGAGGACACTTCACTTTAATAGCATTAACAAGTTATTCTCTCCCCAGGTTAAACTGAAAAATGTCAGTGGCACCAGCTTTGATGCATCTGTGCCTGGCTTGGGGAATTCTCTTCCATCTAACTTACGTGCCTTTAGTACCCGGCGCAGGTTTTGTGCTTGAAACAAACACACTGATTGGTGCATTTGCGAGCCTTACCTCAAGGGAAGCCTGCTCACGTTGTGTGCGTCCCTCGCCCCGGTCTTCTTATCCTTTTTCTTTTCTTTCAGGCCACCACAGAAAGGGAGAAGGGACCACAGGTAGTGCCTTCTCCCTGTTTCATGGTGGACATTTTTTCTGTTTACTTTTTTTTTATGTACGTGAATGGCCACCATGGAAGGGGAGAAGGGACTACAAGTAGTCCCTTCTCCCCTTCCATGGTGGCCATTTTCTTTGTTTACTATGTCTGCTGTGGAAAGAGAAAACAGACTACATTTTTCTGTCCACAGTGGGTATTTTTGAATACTTTTTGTAACTTTTTTTTCAGGCTGCGAAACACAACGCATCTCACAGCTGGGGGAAAAAAACATTTGTACCCCGGTCTTATGGGCTGGGGTACTAATGGCAATATGCCCCTCAATTGTGGGCCATTACTGCATAGGCAATGCTCCCGGGGCCTTCGGTAAGGCCGTTGCTACACTCAGGCTGTTACTATGGGCCCCAGGGGCATTACCTTAGACAGTAATGGCCTGCACAATCAGGTCAAATTTCCACATTACAGCCCTTTTTAGCCTTAAGAAACCTATAAAAACTTTTTTTTTAATGTTTTTATTTGTATTGCTTTTGCTTTATTACAATTTTTTTTTCCAGTAAATAGAGAATCCTGAGAGGAGAAAGGAAAAGCGCAAATTACAAACAAAGAGTCCCACTTTCGTATTTATAAGCCTTGTATTCTCCTCGGTATGGGCCAATCAAGAGGAGGAAAAAGGAAGGAGGAGGAGACGTGAGAGAGTACATTTATAAAAAAGGAGGACTACCAGCCCCCTTTCTTCCCCCATCTTGTCCCACCAAGATTTCCTTGATGAATGCCACCGCAGCCTATAACCAACAAGACCTTTTCAACTGTCAGGACCAAGGCCCACCAATCCTCAGGGGTCAGGGACCTTAAATCAGTTATCAAATGTCCAAAATGCTTTGTCCTTGATTTAATCAAGCTTTGACATGATGTGTAGAGCTGTTTTAGGTTTTCCACAGCTTCCTCCTTTCTACAGAAACGGCATAAGTTATCTTTTGGTGCTGTTGCCGCCGTCTTGCCCCGGAATTTGGCCTGATCACTTCTGCTTGGGAATTTTACCAAATAGCCTGGCAGTTTGACCAGGGTCCTGACTTTCTGGTTTAGTTGATGGAACAGTTTATATCTGTTTACCTTGATGTCCGTGGTTATCCAATCTAACTCCATCAGTTTGGTTTTTACGCAACACAGATTAAATTTTAGATATTCCTCCGTACACCCTGTCTCCATCAGGTTATTTTGATATGATGTTATCCAGGCCTTTCGGCCCTGTTTGAGCCCTTCATATTTCATTATGTAACATTTTGGTAGTTCTTACTCCTGAGCGCAAGAGGCATTTTCTGTAGAGTGCCAAACACTTCCAATCAATCATCACCCCTAATGATAGAAGGCCCAGTTCTCTTCGGAATACCTGGATTGGGATGGAAGATGGAACTTTCAAAACAGCTTTCAAAAAGATACCTTCCAAAAATGGCCACAATTTTTCTGATAACAAAAGTATAGCTTGAGAGCCATATGTCAGGATTGGAACTACTTTCATTTTGCAGAGGTTCACTACCGGGATCAATGAGAAACTGCAAAATTTGATGTTTAGAATAGTTGCTTGGGACACCAATATTGTAGCCTTTTGGCATAGATATTCGATTGTTGGGGTTCTCTGCCATTGCTATTTATCCATATTAACAAAACAAATCAACGTGTTCAATTTCGGCTGCCTCCAGCCTCCAGTGGGGTTTAGATTTTTACGTCTTTGTTTTTTCTAATACCAAGATCTTCGTCTTTCCAGTGTTTATTTGCAGGTCGGTCCTTTCCACGTACTCCTTCAATTTGTCCAGTTGACTTTGGAAGCCCACCAGCGTTTCGTTTTTTAAGACCAAATCATCAGCATAGATGAGGCGACTAAGCAGCACCCCACCAATGCAGGGCAGGAAACTTCTGGCAGCATTTAAAGTTTCATCGAGATCGGATATGAAGACATTGAAAATAGATGGTGCAGGGGGCAACCTTGCTTAAGACCTCTGGATGATTTTATGTCTTGATACAGCAGGCCACAGTTGTTCAGTCGTACTCGCATATTGGTGCTAGAATATGGACTAATGGGGGGGGGCGCTGTTGCGCAGCTAGAAAGTGGATGCAGCCTTAGAAGCTCCAGCAAGGGCTCGAAGTCCTTCCTCAATATCCTGCGTCCTGAGCCTCTGTTTCGCTCTGGAATTCACAGCATGATTCTGTGATATTGTGATGGTGACAGCCACCCGAGATACTGTGCGAAGGGAGGGGTGTAAGCCAACGGGTCAAATAATGCTACCCTTGAGTGAAGCAAGTGAAATAAAACACATACGGACTACATATCCCAGAATGCCCCACCAAATACGTCATCAGAATAAAAGCCTGAATAGGGGAAAGGAATGTAAGCAAGGAAGACGGCAAAACACGCTTCCATATTCAGGCAGACCCCCACAGTCAGTGACTAAAACCAAGGCTAGCACCTCGAGGGCTGAGCGGGGAGGAGGAGGGAAATTAGCATCAGGTGTGGGGAAACCGTAGCTGGCAACACCCGGCAGTAATCACTGGGGAGGAGGGGAACCTGGCTTAAAAGCATCACCAAACCACTCAGAGGGGGGTCTTGTCTTGTAGGAGTGGAAGGAGGCTGACGGAGCTGCCCCGGAGTGGAGCGAGACCAGTCCCGAGTACCAGTGGGCGTACTAGGGTGGAGAAAAAGAACCGCCGGAGAATGCCCTACCAGACCGGCGGTCCAAGTCGGCTGCGCAGCGGAGGAAGGGCCTGAAGGAAACCGAGCCTTAAGCAGCGTGAGGACGGACAAGGGAAGGTGTCTGTTCATTTTATGTTCCTTCGATTTCTGGGACCAGGCGGACCAGTGGGCTGAATCTCGGAAAGCCTACAGCTGCAAGCCTGGTGAAAGCACTGCAGGAAGTGGGTGCCATTTACTTAAAATAAACAGCCTGGCGAAGACCACGCTCAAGCCGATGCGAATCATAAAGCTGCATTTATTTGAAGAGAGGAAGTCCCGTAATTTTGGTTTTGCATACAATAAAGTGCAGACTGGTGAGCCGAATAATAAAACCGTTGTTGAACACTTTATTGTCTCTGGCTCACTACTTAACAGATAGATAAGAGTAATGACAGACCCAAACAGCGAGCCTGCTGCAACCCTGTGGAGCCCGCATCCCTACATGGCACAGCACTGCAGCAGCTTACAGAGCAGCCATGGTGGGCTGAGTTGAGGATCAAACCTGGTGGATCCTGCCTGATGGTGACTGGGGCACCCCTGATGGTGATTAGACCCGCTGTCACTGCAATCACTTCAGGTGAGGCTGCCCGGTGCAGCTGATCTGACATTGCGGGCTGGTGTCAGTGGCCCTGTCCAAGCCGTATGATACCGGCCCCACTTCCCAGGCAATGCCAGAGGGGGATGGGAGGAGGAGCTCTCTGCACCCGGGCCTCTCCTCCCTAGCTTTGCAGCTCCGGCCCCGACGCGCACCAGAGTGGAAGCGTGCCTCCTCTACCCACCTATGGGGGACTACCCACCATCAAGGAGGAGCAGAGCACGGCGGGCGCAGTGCTGCCCGGGTCCCGCTGTTGAGGAACCCCTACTGCGCTGGGGGGACCCATCACAACATCCTCCCTGCTAATCCAGGAATACTGCACCACAGACCCAGGAACTATTGTCGGACAGGCCCTACGGCATAATCCACTGCAGGCTCTACCTCATAACATGATCTTGGAAAGTGTCAGCAGTCGAGCTCCTCCACTCATATGCTCCAAGAGTCAGGGGCTGCCCGTCATTGAGAGGGTGCGGAACACAGCAGGTGGAGTGCCGCCTGGGGATACTGTTGCAGATCTCGCCCCCTGCCCAGCGGGGAGTCGACTAAAACATTCTCTTCACATATCTGGGAACACTGCACCACAGACCCGGCGACCTGTGACGGACAGGCCCTGCGGCATAATCCGCCATGGGGGCTACATCATCACATGCACCTGGAACTTTTCAGAACTGGAACCCATCTACCCATAAGCTCCTGGTGTGAAGGGCTATCCACCATTAGGGAGGCATGCAAAGTTGATGTCTCAGCCATTCAAATCGATAAACTCTGTGGCCATATGACTGAGTCAGAGCAGCAGACAGGTGAAGGTGAGGACAAGGTGACCGCCCTGCAACGGTAAGGGGCCACACTTCAACAAACAGTCAAGGAAGTGGTGGGAAAGAACGAAGACCTGGAATGAAGATCAAGACTAAGAAAGACTAAAAGAATAACCTCTGCATCCTGGGAATATAAGAGTCCACACCAATCGATTACATGGAGAAATTTGTGGGAAAATGACTCATGGAAGTCCTGGGGGAATAGGCAGTCACAAGCATGTTCATGGTGGAACGGGCACAATGATCACTGGTTGCGAGACCACCCCTTGTGGTGCCAGAACGCCCCATCATTGCCAGAATATTTATCTATCATGACAGGGATATCCTACTTTGTGCTGCCAGAGACAGGAAAGAACTATGGTGTGGGCCTGCTACTATTTGCCTTTTCTCAGACTTCAGTTCACTAGTCCAGGAATAAAGGAAAACTTTTCAGACAGTAAAAAACACCCTGCGGAGAAAAGAGGTTCGGTACTCAATGCTATATCCTGCCAAATTCAGAGTGATCCACAATGATATTGTAAACTTCTTTAGCTCGCCTGGAGCCGCTGAACGCTTTGCACTGGGCCTCCCCGACCACGGTGGGTCACCTCGACCTTCACCTTGATACCATCATTGTCCCATTACCATGAATCGTTATGTTGCTGCCCAGACACCGCAGATGGTGAGTGCCAGATGGGACGGATGAGAACACAGAAATGTTGGACATAGCCATAGCTGCAAGGAGCAAACTAGTGGCCTGCGGCTCCACAATTTCTGCAGTCACTGCGGACACTGTTTGGTGTTAGATAATGAGGGATGTTTGGGTGGATGGGATATGGGAACATGAACAGGTTTATGTTTCTGGAGGCGGTGGCTATTATTAGGTTTCGATGTAGTATGTGTTATTTCAACATGGTTTATACAGGGGTGGGGGAGGGATTCGAGCACAGCGCAGGAAAGAGCAAACTAATTTTCACTACATAACATGGTAACAACCCGGTTATTGGTCTGGCCACAACTGATCCAGGAGGGTACCAAATCCTTACTACTATTCGGAATATGGGAATGCCTGTTTAAAAGGAAACTGGACAACGTAATATCATTAATGTCATGGAATATATGAAGGTTTACCAATCAGTAAAAAGTCTGTCTGATAACGAATTATGTCAAAAAGCATAACATAAGCATTTTATGCCTGCAGGAAACACATCTACTATGGGGGGACCTTAGCATAGCGGGATGGGGAATCTGTACCTACCTCTGTAGGTATTGCTCTTCATACAGCTCGCATTCCCGGGGAGTTGCCATGTATATCCACTGCTCCTCAGAATTTAAACTACATGAACAGATTGGGGATGAGGAAGGTCAGTATATCCTACTGGCTGGGGAGATATCTGGATTAAAACTCCTTCTGATGAACATACACGCCCCAAACACACTCACCAGAATTCTTTCACCGTAGCGCCAACCATATCCATACATTCCCAGACAATGATATTGTATGGGTGGGTGATTTTAACATGGCCATCACTTTAGACCTGGATAAATCATCTACAGTGCAACACACACTACCACATGGAGCCCAGGCATGGACTGCTCTAGCAGACTATCACAGACTACACAATACATGGTGCAGGAGACACCCCGCTGACAGGGAATACTCTTTCTACTCTAGTGTGCATGGTAGCTCCTCCAGAATAGACTACGTCATGGTAAGATCCCCTTGGCTAGGAATGTAATTGAGGCCGACATGCTCCCACAAACCATTTCGAACCACTCCTCGGTGCTAATTCACATCGCAGGACCAACTAAACCCCCGGAAAAATTACGATGGGGATTTAAGGCTGGCTCACTGGATGATGTAGTGTTCAGTGAAGAAATTGGGCTGGATATACAAACTTACTTTCAAACTAATGCAGGCTCGGTCCCTGGCCCGGGGCTGATCTGCGAGGCCTTTAATATATTAGGGGATGTTGCATATCAAAAGATGGAGTGGTTCTGAAAGCACTATGCAGGTACATGCTCGCACTAGAGACTTTTATCAAAGAGTTGGACACACAACAGGGATCCCAAGATTCACTAGAGGTACGTAACACGCTGAGAATGAAAAGAGAGGAGTTGAGTTTATTGGCAACCAGAGAAGAAAGTTTCTTGGAGACCCTATTGTGGCTGTAAGATATGGCAAGGGGCGACCGGCCTAGCAGGACACTCTCCTGGGCTATCAAACGAGAACACCAACTGGTGCCCATTATGGAGGTAGAGGACCCAGGTGGGAACCTTAGTAGAGATCTCGAGGGGATCAACTGTGTCTTTCGTGAATTCTATGACTGCCTATACATATCACAATTAGACGTAGGACACGATACCATAGCGCAATATCTAGACAAAATATCTCTGGGTTGGCTAGACCCGACTCAGGGAGAGACCCTGAACAAGCCCCTCGTGATGAGGATATCTGTAATGCAGTACTCTCTCTCCCTAACGGAAAGGTCCCCGGCCTGGATGAGATAACAGCTGAACTCTACAAGGCCTACATAGACCTCCTGCTGCCACACCTGTGAGGCATGTACGAGAACGTTACATCCACAGGCATCCTCCCTGAATCTACTAGATCCGCCATGGTAACAGTGCTCCTTAAACCAGATAAGGATTCCCAAAAATGCACCCCTTACAGACCACTGTCCCTAATCAACATGGATAACAAAATCCTATCTAAAATACTCACTGACCGACTTCTACCCCACATGCCCACACTGGTAGTCCTGGACCAGGCAGGATTCATCCCCAGACGGTCAACCCAAAATTACTTGAGACGACTATTTACACTTATGCATAATGTTAACCCGTAAATCCCCATTGCCGTGGCCGCACTAGATGCAGAGAAGGCCTTCGACTCTGTGGAATGGCCCTTTCTATTCGAAGTCCTCTGTCGTTCTGGGCTCGGTCTTACATTTATACAGTGGGTCCGCCTGCTATACACTGCACCGAGGGGCGTGGTGTACACTGATGGAATAACCTCTGAATACATCTATCCAACACGGGGGACGCACCAGGGATGGCCCTTGTCACCAATCCTGTTCACCCTAGCAGTTGAGCCACTGGCCTTCTACATATCAGAATATCATGCCCACCGGGGCATAAGGATACAATCACACCACTTCATTATCTCCCTGTATGCGGACGATATATTGTTATATGTAAAACATCCTGGGCAGAACCTACCACCACTAACACAGGAAATAAGCAGGTTAAGGGATCTCTCAGGGTTGAGAATAAACTGGACTAAGTAGGAGGTGTTAACCTTAAACCCAAGTGTTCAGCAATCAGACTTTGTGAAGGACTTCCGGTGGTATCCCCAGGGCATATGGTAACTGGGTGTCCTTGTGACTCCATTGGTGGGAGATCTATACAGGGAAAACTATGTAAAGGCACTCAAATTACTGGATCACAGGGTGGGATCATGGATCCTTCTACCGAACTCCGAATCTGCTCGCATCTTTTTGGTAAAAATGGTAGTCCTTCCGATACTCCTAAATATATTTAATAATGTACCCACCTGGCCCCCTGTAAGCTTCTGGTCCCGGCTTAAGAGCCTGATGGTACGACTAGTCTGGGCAAATGAACAGGCAAGGGTGTCCTATGACACCCTCGCCCTTCCCTAAGAACGGGGCGGTTTAGAATACCCTGACTTATATTTATATTTTCAGGCTGCACAGATTCAGTACTCTGTGTGGTGGTGGTCCGCCGCGTCTGTACTCCCGCACACACTTCTAGTGAAAACAATCACTTAACCAAACGATAAAGGGAATGCTATGCGGAAACTGGGGGAAAGTGGCACGATCTGAGATCCAACCAGTGGAAACCACATGTGAAGCCTGGAGGCAAATTTGGCGGTTCTTCCCTGAGAGATCTCCCCTTTGTAAAAGATGCGATTGGGACTCGGCTGATTTCTATCACGTGGCATGGTCCTGTCCACGCATCAGGCCCTTTTGTGAAAAAATGGAGGATGCCATGTCTCAAATGTTAACGTCCCTGAGGGACTACTTCCCAGGGCTGTGGCAGTTAGCAATGAACGAAGGGGGCTCTCATTCAGAATAGAAACTTCTGGAGATGGCAACAGTAACTGCCAGATATATCTATAATCGCCAACACTTGGGTGAAATGTAAAGCACCATGTTTTCCGAGTTGGCTGAACTTTATGAATATGTGTGAGAAAAGAGAATCACGATATGCAATAATGCTCCCAAATGGGAGTAGACCACGTGACTACTGGGATCCTTTCAGGCACTACCATGCTGAACAAATGCAGAACTCGCCAGCAGCGGGGGGAGTCCTACAGCAACAGGATCTAACCCCCAATGAGTATGTATAACTCCATGTATGTGGGAAACCCATTTTTGACAATTCAGACCTGGGTGAGATGCGAACCCCTAAGTGCTGATACACCTTGTTGTAATGTGAAATATAAGTGAACCAGGACTAACAAGGTCAAACTGCCATATCACTGAGATAATCCCTGCTGTATTGTGTCAAGCCTAATGGTTGTATATGTATGTATAAAATCTGCTGCACTCTACTGGGGTGCTCAAAAGGAGATCGTGGGGGAGTTACTGTTTTTGTGATTAGCATTTACTGTTATGTAAAACCATTAAAGAAAGTCCACGTTCAACCTGATCGAACGCCTGAAAAAAGTCCTCAAAGGCCAGATATATATTGTGTTTTTTGTCCCAAACTTTCCCTTTTATGTTGTTTAAGAACAGCAGGTTCAGACCAGTACCGATCCCTTTTACAAATCCAGTTTGGAATGGGTCACTGAGGCCTTCACGATGTAACCACTCGTTCAGCTTTACAAGCAGTAGAGAACCGAAGACCTTCCTGATGATGTCCAGGAGGGCTATCAGTCGATAGTTTTGTAGGCTTCTTCCTGTTGCCTTTCTTAAAGATAGGGACCATGATTGCCTTCCTCCAGGATGCTGGGGGAGTATCGAGTGCGAGCGATCCAGTCAAATAGGAGATGGAGAAAGTGTGCCCATTGCATCAGATCTTTTTTTAGCATGGTGTTGGTTAGGCCATCCGGATCTGTGGCTTGTGAGCTGTTCAATTATTTAAGTTTCGCCAATATATCCTCTATTCTGTAGGGGAGGTCCCACAGAGCATGATTGACATACAGATCGGTCGGACATAGTGTTTCTTACCCTCATAGAGAGACCAGAAGTGATCCACCCAGACTTTCTTAGGGACACTATTGTTCTGTATTGTTGATATATTCTCAAGATGGTTGTTTATTAGAGACCAGAATTCACAAGATTTCCCCCCACATATTATTTTCAGTATTGACTATTGAGTCCTTCTGATACATTTTTAATCTGTGTTCTCGTAGCCAGCACGTGTAACGGTTGTTTGCGATTTTGGCTTGCAGAGGCTCATCCACATTTTTTTACTTATTTGCTCGCCGAAGAATACCATGAATCTCTCTTCTCCTGGCGACCAAGACCTCATCATAACTGTGGAGTACTTTCCTATCAGGCCAACTTGGGGCCTTAGCACTTTTGTTGAAGCATTTAAGTAGAGGGGTGTAATCTGTCGATGTTCCCTCGGCCCCAGGGCTTGATCAGGAGTCATTCTTAAATCGTACTGTCACTTCCTCAATGGCCACTTATTTATTTGTATTTATTTTAACTCTTGTCAACACGCCAACTCGTCTGTGGGTGTGAAGACTTTCGACATTCTTAGTCTTGATCCACCATTGTGTACAGGCACAGGCCTAGGCATGCTCATTTGGTTCTTTTTCCCATCCATAATCTATCTCATTTCAACGAGGTCGTAATCGCTGTATGTCGTCCTGATGATTTGAGAGAGGAGACAAATTTGAAAAAAATCCCTGGATACGGAGATGTAATCTAAAAATTCTGATTGGTTCGCCCTTAACCAGGTCATTCTAGGTGGTATGTCTCATGGCATGTGGCCGTTAAGCATGTGCATGTCTCTTGCGGCCATTACAGATACCCACTCCTTTCCTCTCCTTCTAGAGTTGTTTATTCATCTTTGCATCCTCGATCAGGCATGTCGCGTTCAGATTCCCAGAGATGATGATGTAATGAGTGCCTTGATTTGTATAAATGCTGTCTATCGTGTTGGTCCATGTTAAAAAATTCCTCGTCTGATGTGGTACTTGGTTTCCAATAGAGGTTTATAATGGGCAAGCGCAAAGCACCCTCTTGGCTGTGCCCCCTCACAGGCGGAGCCAAGCCCAAGATGTTCTCTTGGGCATACAAATAGTTGCTTGCCACTTTCATTAAACCAAGGCCATTTCCTGACCTGATTCCAGTTAACAGGCCTGACTTTGGGTGCCCCTCGGGCCTTTTTCAGCAGGGCTTAAGGTCACACAGTACCCATCCAGAAGCGATGTTTGACGCAGCCATGTCTCCTGTAAGCATAATAAATCAAAGCCTCCCAAGTTCACATTACTTTCAGTCGTCAGGTGCCTGAATCCTCTAGTGTTCTATGAGGCCATCCTTAATTGGTCCGGGCAATTATGTTCACTGAGCTAGGATTTATTGGTCGCAACAAAGGTTCCTGATAGCCAGGACCAGGAGAATTCCTTTAGGGTCCCAGGTTTTTACTCTGGGGTCCATTTGACCTCTCCGTTTGGCCCGTTCCCATTGTTTGCTTTCACTGTGATGATGAAGTTTTGGTTTCCAGGATTTGTATGAGGTTGCTTCAGGGCTCTTAAATTTGAAAAAGGAGCTTTTATGGACACTCTGCTCAAAACTCTGTCGTTACCGGCTTTGGTGCACAAAAGCTGCACAATTGTACAGGCAGTATTGGGGGGTTATGCCTGGGACTGGGCACATCATTCAAAATCTGCACAGTTGAAGGGGCAGTAGTGGGGGTTCTAACTGGGAGCCCGACTCTTCTATTGAGTATACTGAAAGATTCATCAGTTCCTCAGTGGTGTTTGTGTCCGACTCTCCTCTCCCACATCTTGATCTTGGCCGTCCACGATCAACAGTGGATGTGATCTGCCTCTTGTGCCAGTAGGGTTCGCTAAATCATCCTTTTTCTCTGAATCAATTTCACTGTTTGACACATTTGTTTGAATTTTCTGCATGACCCTGGCTTTTCGGGTGCACCAGCTTTTTGCGTTGGTTGAGTTGGCCTTGCCAGATCTTTGTTTATCTTCAGCTTCTGCTTGTTGCAAAAAATCAGATATTCATTGTTTGCATGGTCTACTTTTTTTGTTAGGGTGGGTTCCTCCTGGATGTCAATATCTTCCACATTACACTCGACTATCAGCACCGTCGCAGTGTCCAATAACATTTGTGTTCAATCTAACAGGGGCCATGCCACCCTCATCTGTCGATTTAGTCAGACCAGGAAGGATCACATCCGTGGTTGCAGGCACTCATTGGTCTCGAGTGGACACCTTTGCGTTATTCTCTGGTCGAGCCTGTTCATCCACTGAAGTAATGGTCGCTGGCGGTTTTGCCAGAGTTAATTGCGTTGCCGTTATGATGCCCTCTATGAACAGCAATTTAGAATGCACCATAGCCATCATTGTTGTTTGATCCTTTAGGGTATCGTTGAGCACTTCATATAACTTGGTAAAGGGCACCATGGCTATTGTTATTGATGACATAATAGTTAGCAGGTCTGGCTTTGATGAGGAGGCTGCCTGTCTCGCCGAATGAACAAAAGGACGTCCTTTGTGGGTAATTGAAGATTTGGTGGAAGGTTCTGAGATCGATGAATAGTTAAAGGCCTATTTACAGAGTTGTAATGAGGAGTTATTCCCTAAGGGGTGCTGATCCCCCATGGCTCACTGTGGAAGATCTTATTTTTTCAGCCTGAGAGTCTTTAGGCACTAACCCTTCAACATCTTTCCTCAGATTCCCACTCCTCCTCGTTCGGGAGTTGCCAGCGGCAAGGATGGTGCCCCTGTTCTCAACCGAAAAACCTACAGCGAGGTTCCTATGAATTGTAAATGTCTTGGTTTGTTCACACAAATCCTTCAATTTCGACTTTAGTATCGTCGGTGCAGATCTTCGTCCCCTAGAGGTGAAGGAGTCGATGATTGGATCCTTTGAAATCATTTTATGTAGACAATTATCCAAGTTTTCACCTTTCCTGTGGGTACCACAATGGCTTGTTGGGACAGGTGCCTTACTTCTAGGCGCGGGCTCCTTAAAGCACTTTAGAGGATCAGGTGTTGGGCTTGGGCTGGGTGATTTCCTCTCCCCTGCCCCTTCAAAGATTTCTGTGTCAGACATTTCTCAGACGCCTTGCAGAGTCTGGCTCCTTTTTCTTGTATTTGCAGAAAAGTAGTACAGATTTATTGGGTTCCTATTTGGAATGCTCGCCTTATCTCCTTGGATTGTGGTTGATTGAGTAGAAGTAGTCAACACACTGTCTGGACAAATTGCAGACCCCCCAGAAAAGAGGGGCATCAAGCCATGTTCGGTCCGCCGGCCCCAAGGGACTGCTTTGAATTGAGGCCCTCCATTTTTGACTGGGCCCAAATTTCGCCTGGCTCAGTACTTGAGGGAGTATGTAACCCCAGGAAATTAACGGGAACACTTGAGACCCCCATGGCTTCCTTAGCAGAGAATGACAATACTGGCAACGGTCCACAAGACATCGGGGAGGGGGGCAAGTGACAGAGGTTTGAGCATCCTATCGTTCTCCGTGTTATGCACTTGTGCGATTACATGTAATTGATGGGGAGGAGGTTGGCAGGGGGTCACATCTTGGTGGAGGGGTGGGGTTGGTCGAAGACGGACATTGGGTTGGTTAGATCCTGAAGCTAGAGGCATGTCTTTGGATGGTTCTTCTTAGATGAGTCAGTGTGTCTTCCGTCCATATAGACATCATCGGAGACAATCTTTCTTGCCTGCCCATCAAGTAGCTTTGGTGTAAGCAATGCAGGACTTTCTTTAGGGGCAGCCACTGCTTCCAATAGGTGTTGTAAGGAAGCTGCTGCCACACACAGCGTGGGGATGAGGCTGAAACGCCCGTCGATGCTAAAATTGAAAGGTTTTCCGATGTCAAGTTGCCCAAATTCATTAAATTCATTAAAGGCTCGGTGGGGAATGCCAACCTACAGTCAGGCAGGGGGGCTGAGGGCGTCTTTGGCAAGGTTGCAGAGGCTGGGGAGTCGGGAAGTTCAGGCGTTAGAACAAATTAAAGTGGCGGGTCACCTGTGCAAACATTGTTCGTGAGCAGTTATGTGATAGAAGAAGCAAGTTGCAAATTACGCTTACCTGCAGAATGCAGTCTCAAGCCAGAATGGAGCGTAGATTAGAACCTTATTTTCGTACTCAAAGTTCTGCCCTTCAACTCATTTTTTAAATTCCAAGGACTAACTTATTTCTCGTTCCTTGTGATATCCTGTTTCTGGATCCTGGTTCTCCTTTCTGGATTTTTTCTCTTTAATGTGCGCCCTGATGCCTATATGTGCGTTGTGCATTATAAGGAATGTAATAATAATGGGATGCTTTGTGGGTATATAATGGCCCACGTGTCTGTACAAAACATTTCAGCTTTTCAGATGACAGAGTTTTTCTAGGGGTCTGAAAAATATACACTGATCCATGTAACAAGTAAACATATTTATGTTTTAGTTGATTGCTCAGCACAATGCTGCAGTAGCCCCAAGATGTCAGAAAGTAGGAATCATTTACCAAGATATGAGTAATTGTAAAGCGCATTCAACTAGGAAGGAGGGTATTACCCCTACAAATGTTGTTGCTTTGATTAAGAATATCAGTGGATGACAAGTGCTCCCAAGATGGTATTTCTGAATCTTGAAAGGCTATGCTGCTTCACATCACGACTTGAACGAGGCATACTTTGGGGTGTTGGTGTAATTATGCTAATATGACTTTATTTTATTAAATACCATAGTTAAAGCAAAACAGAAACTTGTGTAAAGGAAAAATAGCCTGTTGAAGCTTGGATTTTGACTGTAGAACAGTCCGTCTGAGTGAGATGTATGTGTGTGTGTGTGTGTGGGCTGAGTGCACATTTATATCTTACAAGGTTGGGGTCACACTGTGCGGGTTGCCAGATGTGGGTTGGGATAAGGTAATCCTCTTTGATCACAAAGTGTCTTGTGCTGAACTTCACATGGCGCTCATCAATGTGTCATGATATTGAGCCGTGGTAATACTTTAATATCGGCTTTCCAAACTGGAAGGGCTGCCCAACAACATGGCAAGGGATCCCAGTATGACTGCTGCCAATACGATAGGTTTGATGGTTTTGGCTCTGTACCTCTACTACATTTCACAGGTTAAATGAAAGTGCGTCACTCCTCGTTCTGAACGGAAAGTCAGTCGCGATACAGTGTTTGCTCCTATTAGTCTTCCGGTTGATGGTGCTATTGGCTATTTTATAGAGAAGCTCTGAGGTGGAGCCATTGCCCGAATTCGTTAAGCTTGACAACACGATCTAAGACAGTCAGTCAGCTGTGACCGGCAACTCAGTGTTCGGGCACCCTAAAGTATGCTGTCCTCTTTTACTTTGTTGCTCATGATTGTTTGGTCTAGGGCTAGTATATAGTTAGCATCCATGAGACATGAGGCGTGAAGCTTGTCTGACTTTAAGATGGTGCTGCCATGTAGCCCTATGGAAGGATCGTGAGCCAAGCTATCCAGAAATGGCCTCACCTTCATGTTACAGCACATTGTGCACATTCTATATAATACCCAGCTGTGTTTACACAACACATCGACTATATCTGTTTTAGTTTAGGCTATTAGGTGGTGCTATAGCACCGCCTATAAACTAAAACTATTGCATAGGGAGAAATGTCACATGAGGCACATGAGTCAGGACCCAAAAACTTGTAGGTGTTGTTTGGTTATTTGCCCACCCATTGACTGCCCATGGCTATGCTAATCTCTACGGCCATTGCCACCCAGTTCCTGCCCCTCCCGTCCAAAACACCCCCTCATGGGAGCTCTTTGAGCTTGCTTTAATCAAGCTTTACCATCAAACTTTGCACTTGAAGTGCCTGGCAGTGTCTTCAAACCGTCTCCTGAGAGTTAATGACTTAATTGGAGTTGTAAACGCCTGACAGGTGTTATATAAATGTCTTAACCAGGCCTGCCTTTGGCCACGTGAGCATGCATAAGCACTATGTGTGCCATACACTGTTAGAAAACAGCATTGGCAAAGCCAACAGTTTTGGCTTATGTATATTAGGCATTTGGCATGCATAGCCATTTGAAGCCCAGGTACTCGCACCCTTTTGCAGCTGCTAGAATCAATAGCCAGTTAATGCCACTAGGAGAGTGCCTGACACATGTTTTTGCCATGCCTAAGCAACAGCCCAAACTCTTGGTATTACCAATGCGTGTTATACATTGCATGCATTCCCAACGTGCACAGGAACCTGGCACATATTCAGACATTATTTTCGTGAAAAGAAACATCAACAGCGGTGCAACCAGTTCACACTTGTTCGTAATTCTCTGAATTTATTTCAAATATTCAAAATGTATTGGGTTGTAACATCTTTTCGTAAGACTTTTACGATGTTCATCTACCATGATTTATGAAAATCGAATGTATCAATATGCTGATAATTCACTGGAATTAGGAAAATATATCACTACCCAAAACATTTGGAAAACCTTTCAGATGTTTATCAACCATGATTCATGAAAATTGTATTTATCAATATGCTGCTGTTAATGTTACTTTTCAAGAAAACAATACATTCTTATTGTACTTGTGGAAACACCATTTTAGTAGCACTGTTGCTGCAACCACATTTATGGGAAATAAACTGGGTTGATATTATAAAAACATGAACTCTTTCAGACAGGACTGCAGCACCAGTTTTGAATGTATATTCAGACATCCAAAGAGAACGATGTACTGCATGCCAGGCACATTTCTTCATTAGTGGCACACATCAATGTTAGTTACTGTAGAAAATGTCAGTTACATGAATTAAAATGTAAAAGAATACGGTTATCTGAACTGAAAACTAAGAAAGGATAGGGCACAGTCAAGTGAGCTGATGCCAACATATTGCACCCCTTATTAAAAACAACCCAGAGCGATTAAAGAAGCACATGTGTAATTATGTGGTGTAACCACATTGCAAATAGCTTAATGTTTCTTACCCAGGTGTTTCATTTCGGTTTCTGATGGATTCATCAGTCCTTCGGGCCCAAATATAGCCTCATTGTGAGACCAGTGCCAGCCGTATTCTGTTTCTATTGGGTCAGCTGTAACTTCTCTGAATCTCTCGATTAGAATCTGCACAGAAAGATACACACAGCAATACCATGCAGCTTGAACATGCAAGGCCTGAGGGGAAAGAGGATTCATGCAATTGCTTATTGCCTCTGGAATAACCTCTCAAAAGCAAACATAGGACAGATTGAGTCGAGGCTACCTCTCCCTTGGATGCTTGGGTAATGTTGGCACAGCCTCCAATATGCTAAAGGAGGTTTCCAATGTTGCTCTTTGACATAACCTCTCAAAAGACATCAGATGCACACATAACCTTCCATGGCAAAACTCAGCCCACAGTCATGTCTGGGCGAAACCTGCGCTGGAATCTGCCAATATAACCAACAAGTAATCACAACAAGCAAAGAAAAAAGAATAACAAATACTGTTTTAGGGGTATAGAGCTGAACATCATGCCTGGATATTTAAGTTGAAATTGACACAGCAATTGAAGGGATATAAACGCGTACACTCTTGTGTATTACCCCTGCACCATTGGTTGCTAAAAGCAGTTTCTCAGCATTCTCAACCAGAAGGGTGCAATTGGAATTTTACTGCGTGTTTGGGTTCCAATTTACCAAAGTGCGAAATGGATAGCTCGACAGGATAGCTAAGGGGCAAACATGCTCCCCTTGGAAGCAAGACGACACGGAGCAACACAGGTTCGCGGTTAGAAACCTCTGGGTATTAAGCGCGATATAAATAAGCGATCATATCATAATTCGTCAAACAAAATGTTGGTACACTTCTGTCCTTTTTTCATTTGGCAAGCTAATTCTGATTCTGAAAATTATTAAGCCTGACATGTAAACTTGAGGGGTTTACTTGCAGAGCACCATCTGTGACGCATTGTCATGCGTGTACATATTTTCATCCACACTTCCTTAATTAATTTGCTGAGTGGGCCTGTTTGAATTGATATAAATAACATGTTTCCTCACACCTCGTTTTAAAGTTGTATTTGTTTTATGAGCCGTTACTATATTTGTGAAAGGCCACGTATGTTTATATGTGTTTTCTGTTTCGCATCTGTGTGCCTGCTTGTTTCGTGGGGACCGAGAGTGGGCGAGCGGCGGAAGGTGGGAGCAGCAGGAAGTTGTCAGTGGTCGGTGGAAGATATCTACCCGGCCCAGCTTCCTCTCTGGAGCCTACACATCGCCTGGCCATGTTGACTGAGTACATCCTTTTAAAGGTAAACACGTAGATTAAGGACACCCGGTCTTCTTTTCCATGGCTATTACTGGCTGCTTCCAAAGTTTGCTTTATCATCTATTTATATGTAAAAAGAGTGCATTT
Organism: Ambystoma mexicanum; assembly: GCF_040938575.1. Taxonomy (NCBI): domain Eukaryota; kingdom Metazoa; phylum Chordata; class Amphibia; order Caudata; family Ambystomatidae; genus Ambystoma; species Ambystoma mexicanum. Next base: position 1,434,101,940 of record NC_090937.1, on the reverse strand, counting down.
TTTGGTTCAGAATGTAAGCAGGAAACAACAGGCCCTTCTTTGTATGCTTGGACTTGCATATGAATAGGCCACAAGTCTACAGAGACACCTTAAAGAAAGAAAGCACAGCCTGGCCATTCATGGAAGTATGTTTGTTTGTGCTCAGGACATGGGTTGGAGTGTTTGGAAATAATCATTAAGTCACAAACGTTACTACTTCAACAGGGAAAATTGCCTGCGTGGGCATAGGAGGATGGTGAAGAAATCCGGTCTCGGTATTCTGCCCAAAAAGCCTTGCCTTTTACATAGTGCCTGAATACAACAAAACAGGGCAGCAGCAAAGCTGTCTTGATCAACTGGAAAAATGAAGAACAAAACAAAGTCAGCCACACCATCAGATCAAATCTGATAACAAGCCACCATTATAGAAAATACTACTTTTTTATTAATGTGATTAGCTCAAATGGTATCATACAAAAATGTCGCCCTCATTTGTGCGCCCCCACAGTCACTGCGACTTTGGAGGCGCACAAAATGAGGGTGACATTTACTGCGCCCAAGCAGAGCGGGGATTGCGGGGGTATCCCCCGCTCTTCCTGGGCGCAGTAATGGGGGTCAAGGGTTGCGGGGGTGTCCCGGTTTACCATTTTAGAAAGCGGGGGACATGTAAAAAAAAAGAAAACAAAAAAAAGCACCCTGTGGCGTCAGCTCCAACCCACGTTAGTGGGAAGAGCTGACACCGCAGGGATCACAGCGTGCGGGCGGCACACGCTGAAGTGTGCCGCCCTAAAGGTAAGTGGGGAGGGGGGTTGGGAGGGGTAATGCAGGCCAGGGGAAGCGGGCACAGTGATCCATATGATCACTGCGCTGCGCCATAACTGCCGTCGGCATTTTCGGCGTCGCAGTTGCGGGCGGCACAGTGATCACATAGATCTGTTCAAATTGAATATAAAAAACAATTATAATAAACAGACAAACTACCTTCTCTAACTTTCAGTGTTATGCGGATGACACTCAGCTCTCCTGCAGGCTCCCCTCGGCCTCCTCCCTTGCTCGCTCATTCCTGCCTGTCTATCTGCGGTTCAGGAATAGTGCACATCCAACGATCTCTGCCTTAATGCCAGTAAGACTGAGATCCTTCTCATTACGACCGCTACTCAAGCTTTCCCTTCCTCACTCTGGCCGCCCTCCTTGGGCCCTATTTATTTGCCTGCCTGCGAGGCAAATAATCTTGTTGTCATCTTCGACTCCACTCTCTACTTCTCTCCTCACATCACAGACCTTGCCAAGAAGGGCCACTACCAGCTGTACCTCCTCAGATGTATTCTTTCTTGTCTCACTTTCCACCAGAAGCTCACTCTTCTCTCTAGGCTGGACTACTGCAACAGCCTCTTTCTCAATCTGCCCTCCTCTACTCTCTGCCCTTTGCAAATAATCCAGAACAGGACTGCAAGACTTGTCCTTGTCCTCAAGCCCAGGGACCGTATTTCTCCAGTCCTGAAATCTCCTATCTGGCTCCTGGAGGCTGGAATGTTCAAATTCAAGACCCTCTGCATCGTCCACAAGGCTTTGTAGGGCTAGGCCCTTACTATATCCAACTCTCTCTTCCTAAACACCTTCCTTCTCGAGCCCTTCACTCAGCCACCTCCAACTCTCTGAGCGTCAGACGCTTCTCCAGGCACAGAATAGGGGGTAGATCTATCTCCTCTGCAGGGGCCTCCCTTTGGAATGGCCTTCCTACCCCTCTCAAAATTGAGTCTGACCATATGAAGTTCCGGAAGCAGCTCAAGTCCTTCCTTTTCGCTTCTGCTTTCTCTCTCTCTTTCCCCTGCTGACCAACCTATCTGCTGTGCTGACTGGTTGCCTGGCTACCCTCTGAGTCTCACCGGTACCAGACTCCCCACGGACTGTAGCCCCTGGGCCGACCATGTACTTAGGGCTGTATCTGGAACCTTGCAGTCCCCTGCCTCCTTGCACTTACCCAGAGCCGCGCTGCCTGGCTGCACTTACTCAGAGCAGTGCTGCCCTAAATACACTTCCTCTCCCCTCCCCTTGGCACTTCGCCTCTTCCCCACCCTGCACTTTGCATATCGCACTTGCATGATCTGAATGACAGAAGGCTTAGTAAGAACATTTGTTTTGCCTCCCTCTGTCTTCCCTCCGTTGTCTTGTTGCGCCTACAAAAACTTGTGTGCAGGCACGTTATAAATGACTTATCATATCATATCATTAAATAATTGAGGTTATCTTCTAAACATACACTTCGAGAAAAGAACCTTAACAAAATTCATCAAAAAACTCACACCTATCATCATAAAATGTATTACATTACATGTCATTACACCTACTAAATAATGGGTTAAAATAAATTAAAACTATACATAAACCTTTTGCTGTGCCATGTAAACTTCAACTTGTTGCCATATCAGAAAAAGTGCATATGCAGCCCTTTGTTCTCCGTATTTACACAGTACTGCCAACATTTATCTTCTCAGATTTTATCATCATGACTAACAAAACCACCTAAAAGGCACATATATAACTGTCCTTCTTCCCTATATTCAGTCAATACATGCCTGGCAGTTTCTTTTTTAGATGACATTTTTCAAATTCAACACGTTGGGCCTCATTACGACCCTGGCGCTAAGGGGTCTGCGCCAGCGTTAGCTGCGCGGACCCCTTACCGCCAACTACGAGTTCCTGGAGCGCCATGGTCATTTTTCCGCCCGCTTTTTGCGGGCGGAAAAATCCATGGCGCTCTGGGACCTTGGTGTTAATTACGCCACCGTATTTTACGGTGGCGTAATTAACTCCTTCCCCACTCCCATTGAGCCCTATGGGGCCGAAATGGGAATGGGGAAGGGTAAATGGGTCAATGGGGACTTACCGCCCCGCCGACCTCGGAATGGGGCGGTAAGTCCGCCATCCGCCATGGCGTAAAGGGACTTTGCGCCATGGCCGGAAAGTCCGTCGATGGCGGAAAAAATCCGCCAGGGTCGTAATGAGGGCCGTTCTGTTTTGTTCTGAGATACCCAGCTCTGGCCTGGTTACAGACCAAACAGGCAACCTATTAGTACGTAATATCAGCTAAAATATGCACACAGATAATGATGGGCACTGCATTAAATAAGGCTACAGGTTCTTAAATGTATATCTTACCACAGCAGTTTCCCTGTAGGGCTGAGACCAGCCATATGCGCATAGTTTGCAGCCCAATCTTTAGTTCTTTAGTGTGTGGTATTCACCATCCCAATGTGGGGACCGCTCAATTGATTTAAATGTAGCTTTTGCCAATTAAGTGTACTTATCAACGTTCCCAAAATAAGGGTCCTCACCCAGCAGTTTCAACAAGGGACATTTAGGGTTAGTTCTTTACTCAATAAACTAGAGACACCTCTTGAGTCCAATAGCCGGGAGAGATATCGGGCCCAACTCCAGTCTCAATAATTCTATTGGGACGGAATGATCCATTCCTAAGATCCTCCTCCAGAACTGACCCGCGATTACTATTAGCCAAGTGAGATCCTTCAAGGCAAGAGCATCAATACTATAAAGCATCACTGCACAGAAACATTGCTTATACAGCATTACGATCCCTGCAAGACTGTACCCCGCTGTGTCTCCAGCAAATGTCAGTATCATAGCCTTCTTGCGTTTGACTGCAATGATCGCATCATAGCCACCTTTACAGGTCAACTCAAGACCCAAGTATTAATAATAACATACACAATACAATTCCCAAAGATGATTAGTTAGACTTTCCTGTTGATAAAATGCATCATTTTGTTTTTTCGTAATTAATAACCAACCCGTTTTTCTTAGCATGCTTATACATCTTTAGCACAGCTCTCTTAATACCTGTAAATGTGTTGTCAAGATTTGATCATCTGCATAGGATAATCAGACGATCTTAGAGCAATTGACTCTTGGGGGGCAGTTATCAAACTTACTTAGAACTACAGGGAGGTCTGACAAGAAGATGTTAAACAGCAGAGGGGCAACACGCAGCCCTTTTTGATCCATCCCTTTGATTGTTACTATGGGCGAAGTGATGGCCCCCCTGATATCCAGCCTAACCTAGACACTGGTGCGCAGATGCAGGCTCATCACTGTACTCAGCAAACTCTCAGGGCAGCCCAATTGCTCCATCCTCCTCCACAGTTCCATTCTATCTACCGAGTCAAATTCGTCACGGAAGTCCACCAGAACAGCATAAAGACATGGACTGCCACACCATCACATCACATTTGATAACAAGCCACTATTATAGAAAATATAATCTGGCCAATAGCATTTGGTTTGTTTTTTAGGACATCATTGCAGTTGACTCACTTTTTTTGCCATCATGAACAGGAAACCAAAAATGTCATAATAGTTTTAGAACAAAATTGGAGGTTGATGGCTGGAAGCTTTTGGGGGTTATCATAACATCTGAAATTGCTCAGAGCAACCCTCCAGATCATCTTTGTTTAGCTTACCATTACAGGCAAGGAAAACACATATGTAAATCAGACTTGGCCCCATCCCAAAAGGGGCAGTCTGGCCTGGACTGGTAGGTTACATTCCTTCTGCTTGAGACCAGAAACAATGCTAGACTTGTGTTGTCTTCATTGCACATTGTCAGTGGTTTTTGATTAATCCTCAAATGATGAGCCATGACTCTTCAGTTTTGTCATGATTGTTTTAATGGATATGTATTGAATGTGATTTTTAATTGAATGTGATGTGTAGCTAGGACTGAACTCCATTTAGGTTTTTTGCCACATGATTTTGGTAGAGTATAAATTCAGATAGAAGTGTCTCATAATTCCAAGGGATACCGGCAAACTGTCCCTTCCGTTTCCACCGCCTGATATCCCGATATTACTGGGATATTCCAGGTAGCGGAAACGCAGGTAAATCTCCATTTCATGGAGTCCCATAGAATTAATATAAAAAGTCCCATATCAATCTATGAAGGGGATTAATGCAATTACTGGCACCGGTAATACTGGTGCCAGTAATTGTGGCCTTATTTACCTGCAGTCTATGGCTGGAGGTAAATAAGTGCCCCCATCAGCAAACTTGAGTTTTGGCGGTCCGGAAATATTGCTGATGCTGGCATCACCGGCAATGTTTCCAGATCAGCAAAACTGTAATGATGTCCTGTGTTTTATTTTCCTATCCATTCCTATTTTCTGTGGTCTCTAAAATTTCTGGATACAAGAAATGTAGGCTATTTACAGAGAATGCTGGCTTTCATCTGTGCCTGACTGATGCCGCCTCCAAAATGATTTTGTTTACTTATTTTATACTGCTTGTAAAGTGATCATGCGGTTGAGGCAAATTCAAAAGGATTGGCTAGGGTAAAAAGAAGGAGAGAGCGGGCTTAGATTGTGGTAGGCAGTTTAGTCAGGAGCCATGCTGTAAGCAGAAAATAGGGGATGTTTTATGTCCCTTTGGAATTCAATGTGCTTAGAGTATGCGTGAGCGAGTATGATACATGTCTGTTTTATTGGCCGAATTAGCCAGATCTACAATAGATCTTGTTACTGTTTTGTCCCTCCTCTACATTTGAGATTGATTAAATACAGCCTTTTGAGATGTTGTTTATCATTTCAACACTAGGAGGCTCCTTGCTATTTAGTGGGGGTAAAGCACCTGCAGCTTCATACACTGGAATGTGGGATTCAGGCATCCTTTCTATCACATAGTCTTCCGATGCCTGCCACTCTCTGTAGCAGTGATTGCTTGAGGTGGAAAGCCTACCTGGTGTACTCAATAAAGTCTGGGTACGTTGGTTTGAGCCTGGTGTTAGCCCTATCAATTGGGTGGATGAGTCATCAATTGAGTGACCCCTAATCAATTGCGTGCTATAATTTGATCCACTCACCCGATATTACTTTTAATGTGTTTGTTAATTAGTACATTTTAAGCCTGTGGCATTTATTGAGTGCTAGGGGAAACCCCAGTGTACACGGGCTAATGTGCGTAAAGGGAGACATTTTCGGAGAGTAAATATATTATGTGGTGTATTTTAATGTAATTTATGTTTATAGAAAAAAAATGTGTAAAGATCTTTACACAGAGATGTAGTAACCTCAAATACAATCTCACAGAATCTGTTGAAAGTTCAACATAGTACATACGGCCAACTGTTGTATCTGCACTTCATTGTCTTGGATTCCTCTGGAAGATGAACTTGAAGTCTTATTGTTGTATGTGTATGGCAACTGGTCCCTCTAGCGGTGATCACAAGCGAAGCAGGTAGAACAGCTTCTGACAAACATACATCTGTTTTTTTATTATATTTTATGATTTCTGATTTTTGCTTTTGATGTAGTTCTACTTTTTTCATGTGTTTTTATAGTGTATATTATTTTTAGGTGCAGCAAATAGCCCCCGAAAATAAGTATCAGCAAATGTGTACATTGGTAATTGATTTTACAATGCATTTAGAATTCATGGGGCATATTTGTATGTAATACATCCAACACAAAAAGACAAACATCTGCACATTACCCTTCTCGAACCCCACTTCATTACTTTACTCAACAGTGGTGTTCCTCTCAAGTTGCCTTTCCCTCTCTCACCTCCTATTCTTCAGCCTTTCACAACTTGCAGCAACAGAATACCATGTGAAAATATGTCATGTACTCTGCATAAGGTTGACATCTCCATGCAACTGATTTACCCTGATTCTCACCCAAGCCACCACCAAAAAAATACAGAATTCAAAAAAAGTTCTTATAGGAAAGATATGAAATGAAGAAATGTGGCCCAACTGTAGAGTAAATTTCAATAAGCCTACCGCTGACCTCGTAACACTGCTTCTGCCGTCTGATATCCCGGTGCCACCGGGATATTACAAGTCCCAGAGAACCGGGATGTCAGGCGGCGGGAACTGTCGGTCCCCATTCCCTTGGAGTCCACATAGGACTCCACAGGAATGGGGACAGAGAAGCACCGGCACCGCTACTAACGGTGCCAGTGCTTCTGTGAAAACTATGCCTACAGGGGCCGGTACTACCAGTAGGTCAGACCTGCTGGAGCACCGGCCCCTGCAGGCATTCTAGTTGTCTGGCAGTCCAAGAAGGGTGCCAGTACATTGCTAACGGCACCCTTATTTCTGGCACACCAGACTTGTAATGAGGAACCTTTTTTCCTGTGTATTGTACTTATAATTAAAAACTGCAAAATTAAAATCTAAAAACTCCAGTCGGTAAGTCTACGGGCATGAGTGCTGTGGCAGACAGCAGATGTTATGTCTAAAGACAACAGGAGCATGGTGACTCCCACTGGTGGATTTATATTTGGCACATATGTTATCAGTCCGCAATGTTCACATGGCACAGCATATCTGAAATCATACCCTAGTATTACTGAGGGGCTTTCGTGACACTCACTAATCATGGACAAAGAACTTTGGACTTTGCAGATGTTTTTGTCTACAGCTCTTATAAGCCCTAGCCAGCATTGTCAGTAGTGGGAGACCATTGAAGTTAATCAAAGATTAACTCTTCAAACCATTCAATGTCAAATAATATATCACCTATACAGGGTAATTCATAGATTTCAGCGCAGAGGCAGCGCACGCGAACAGCGCAGAGAGCTAGCGTGTGCCAGCGTGCGCCAGCCGTGTGCGCCAAACAGCATTCTGGCGCACTGTGTATTCATGGAATATCCAAGCCATTTTGAGTGCTGGCGCAGAGAACATCCTGCAGCACCTGTTACGCCCCCAAGAACGCCTCTTGCGCAAGGATAAGGATTTGAAATCCCCAATGCAGCGCAAGGGGCCACGCTAACCCTGCACCAGTTCACAGGGCTGGGACAGTGGATTTGGGGGGTGCGCGGGTAGATTCACACGTGATAGGCCTTGGGGAGCGGGGTACGTGTATTCTGAGGTGTGCTCATGGAGAATCACACACGATCGGCCTTGGGGAGCAGGGTACGTGTATTCTGAGGGGTGTGCATGGAGAATCACACGCGATAGGCCTTGTGCGATTGGGGTACATGTATTTCGGGGGTGTGCATGGAGAATCACACGTGATAGGATTTGTGCGAGTGGGATATGTGTATTCTGAGGGGTGTGCGTGGAGAATTGTACACGATAGGCCTTGGGGAGCGGGGTACGTGTATTCTGAGGGGTGCGCGTGGAGAATCAGACACTATAGGCCTTGGGGAGCGGGGTACGTGTATTCTGAGGGGTGCGCATGGAGAATCACACGCGGTAGGCCTTGGGGAGCGGGGTACGTGTATTTCAGGGGTGCGCGTTGAGAATCACACACGAAAGGCTTTGGGTATCGGGGTACGTGTATTCTGAGGGGTGCGCATGGAGAATCACATGCGATAGGCCTTGTGCGAGTGGGGTATGTGTATTTCGGGGGTGTGCATGGAGAATCACACGCGAAAGGCTTTGGGGAGCGAGGTACGTGTATTCTGAGGGGTGCGCATGGAGAATCACACACAATAGGCCTTGTGCAAGCGGGGTACGTATATTTCGGGGGTTCGCATGGAGAATCACACGCGAAAGGCTTTGGGGAGCGGGGTACGTGTATTCTGAGGTGTGTGTGTGGAGAATTACACTCAATAGGTCTTGGGGAGCAGGGTACATGTATTCTGAGGGGTGCGTGTGGAGAATCACACGCGATAGGCCTTGTGTGAGCAGGGTACATGTAGCTTGGTGGTGCGCGGGAAGTTTCACACGCGATTTGGCAGTGTGGGACCTCCCAGGTGTGCCCTCTCCCCCCTCCCCAGGCCCTGCATGCAACCCACACCACAGGGGACTACCCTGCACCCCTGGCCATGCCCCGCAGGCAGCACATCCACCCAACCCATGCCCCCCAGCCAGCCCACACGTCACCATGCACCAGTGAGCACCGACTCATGTCACCCTGCACCCCCACCCACCCAGCATTGACGGGCACCTGCCAGCAGGCCCGACTCATGTCCCCCTGCACCCCCACCCACCCAGCAGTGACGGGCACCTGCCAGCAGGCCCTGACTCATGTACCCCTGCACCCCCACCCACCCAGCAGTGACGGGCACCAGCCAGCAGGCCCCAACTCATGTCCCCCTGCAACCCCACCCACCCAGCAGTGACGGGCACCTGCCAGCAGGCCCCGACTCATGTCCCCCTGCACCCCCACCCACCCAGCATTGACGGGCACCTGCCAGCAGGCCCCGACTCATGTCCCCCCAATATGTCATCATGATCCACAATCATGGGCCTTATGGCCCCCCAAATCCCACTGCACGCCACCCCTGTGCAAAGACCCAACCAAGTATCCCATCCACCCCACATTGAAATGCCCATTACATGATACAACCCAAATGGCAAGTATGTACATCAACACATGTCTGTCACACACACACAATGGGTGCTGGTGATTGTGAAAACCTACACAGTGACATGCATGAAACTAATGAGAGAATACCACACATCAAAGTAATAAACCAAAATGTATTGAACACAAAAAGAATGTAATCAAATGAAAACATTTTAATTTTTTTTTTAAAAAAGATGAAAAGCAGCATGTCCAAAACACAAAAAAAAATATGAAGTCTGAATCCAAATAAATCCAAATGAAACTGTGTCCAAAGTCTCCAGCCACCAAGCAAATCCAAAGGAAACGGAAATAGTAAAATCCATTGCTCCATGGTGAGAAAAATAACAATAGATAAATCCACTGTTCAACTATGTACAAAGAAGTAATCCAGGGTCCATGAGCCGAATGAATGAAATGAAACCTAGCAAAAAAACGACCTAATAAAGAACTATATACAAAAAGGTGGGGCATAGTCCAAGCGCCCCAAACGAATGAAACAGATAAAGGGAACCTAAAACTAGGAACTATATACAATGGCGGCGGGCAAGTCCTACGGCTCACTTTTGGATTTCCCGGGCCAGGGCATCATCGAACTCCTGGTCTATGTCCTGGAGGCGGGCCTGTTTCATGGCCCCGAGGTTTCGCAGGGACGATGCCATGTCCACCTCCAACTCCCTGCGAATTGCCTGAAGGCACTTGGCCCACCTCAGTGCCCTGCGCATGGAGTTCTCCGCCCTGACCATAGTGAGCCGGGCCTCTTCCGCCTACCGCCGCTCTGCATCTATGTGCTGGCCCAACCGCTGCTACACCGAAGACACTCCCATTCCGGGGTCCTCCTGCCTGTCAGTCCAGACAAACCAAACACCCCTTGAGGGTCCGGAAATGAATGATAATTGGTTGGCCGAAGACCAACCACCTAATTTACAGTGTAAGAATATATATTCATTAGTCATTAGTTATTACGTAGCTATTAGTTCAACTAGAGTGCAGCCATTTTAGGATGACCAGAATCGCCATTTTGTTTTCTCTCTCTGCTCTCTTTAACGATGCCACTGTGCCTCATGTCAAACTGCTTTGCTGTAGATATTTCGCTTCAATGGTCCAAGGCTAAGAAACATGTTGAAACATTACACTGGAGAGCCAGACAGAAATGCCTGATTCTCTCCCTCACATATCCTTGAAGACAGGGAGCAAGGCATTTATTCAGTACACGAATGCCAGCGAGTCTCCTGAAAGAATAGCAACGTACGAAACTAGCATTTAAAGAGTTGAATTATGATCTTCTTTACGGCCCCCCTTTCTGAGCCCAGTGAGGCCCCGGAGAGTGGGCTGACCTCTAGAGCGAGAATCAAAACTAAGAGATAGAGAGGTCTGGTATGTGCCAGTGTCCTACGCGCAGCTTGCCCATGAAAAACAGAAACGCTGTGTTCTCGCAAATAAAGAATGGTGTCTGTAAAATTGAAGATTGCAAACCATTACTAAATATGGTGGTCTAAGGTGTCATATTTGTCACACTGGTCAAACATCGCCTCTAATTCAAAGGGAAATGAATTGGGGGTGGCATCAAATGTGTCATTACTGATTGTAAGATGCTCCGTTTGTATATATGTAACTGATGTACGTTTCACGCTCTCTTGCGTACCCCGAGGTCTGTTAGACACACGTCGCGGGGCGTGGGACCACTTGGCCAACTGGGACTACTTTATATTGCAATAAACCCTAGATTTTGGGAACAGAACCTCGTGTCTGGCGTATCTATTTGTGTGTGGTGACTGTGCCTTGTTTCCACATCCGAGGGTCCCTCAGGGGCCCCTTCATGCCCTCCGGCCGATGCCTGCCCCTCTGATGTTGATGGCCCCGAGCCATCATCGCTCCCACCTTGAGTCTGCTGCTGCTGTGCCTGTACCCTGCCTCTTGCTGCCTACACGTCCTCCTCCGGCTGGGGTGCAGTTGTTGGGGTGGCCACCCCTGCTGGACTTCCGACTCCCGACTGTGGCAGGGATGTGTCCTCCACCAGCCTGGCCGCTGGATCAGAGGCAGCTCCACAGCGTACCCAGGTGATACATGGGCCGGAAGATGGCACGGAGGAAGACTGGCGCATAGGGGGTTCAGGTGAGGAGGGGGTCGGAAGAAGGCCCAGCACACAGAGGAATCCAGCACTGGTGACCCATCCTAGCAGGTCAACACGGTCAAAGAGGCATCCGAGATGACGTGCAGTGTCTTCACGAAAACACTGCAGGTCAGCTCGCATGCCCCGTTGACGCAACGCCATCTCAGCCAGGACAGACTCAACCCGGTCCTCGATTGCCACCTCCGCAGGGAGCGGAAGGCCTGTTGTTGTGCGATCATCCCCTCCCTGAAAACGGGTCTGGACGTAGGCATCCCTGCTGGTGCGGGATGATGAAGTCACAGGATCAGGGACAGGATTACACACAGGCACCTCCGCAGCGGCCTGTGCTGCCTCCTGTCCCTGCCCCTGGACTGCACCACTAGCACCAGTGGAATCCCCCCTCCAGACACTGTGTGTTTCCCTTCCACGGCCTCCTCCTCCACCAAACCCCCCACCAACCTGGAAGAATCCATGCCATCTCCCTCCGTCGGAGCCTGTGGGGTCTCAGCTGCCCCTTCTGCTGCCGAGGAGTCCACCTCCGACCTCCGCCTCTTGGACCTACCCTCGGCAGCTGCGGCCTGGGATGCGGCACCAGACTCCTCACTCCCCGACAAGATGACAACATGGGAGGGGAGCTGGGCCTTGCGCCTCCGGCTGGCGGTACGATCCCTGCCACTTTGCTCCACAGCACCCTCTCCGCCCTCTTCATCAGTTGACGCTGCAGACAGGGAGTGATAGAACACAGGCATCAGGGCACTGTACAATGGTCTGATACACACGACAGTTGTACATGAGTGGCAGTGTCAAATTTCAGACATGGCATCACACTCCACAACACACATGTCATTTCAACTCACACACATGAGCAAATCAACAGGAATGTTGCACCAGGCAGCACCATCCATACACAAACAACAGCATGAGCAGCCGAAGGTGAGCCTGACGTCACATGTAACACGGGGAGTGCAGAACACATGCACACACACCACCAGACTTACATGCATCTGTACATCTCCACCACCTGTCGTAGTGATAACATCGCCATCCATGTAACATCTGGCAATCAGCCTCCTCCATGTCAGTGTCACATGCATCCATGTTGTATGACAGTTGCACACTTGTCAAATACACACACATGCACATGTACATAGTGCAGATACATGCAGCTGGAACCAGCAGTCATGTGTGACACCACAACCATGCCACAGTACATACACAGAGATTTTAACATGTGTGCACTGTCATGATCACTGCTTCCAAGGGGCTAGGACCAGCCCAATGTCCTTGGAAGCAGGCCTCTAACCTTCATCCTAGGCACCAGCCGGTCCCCATTGGGACCTTTTGGACCTTGTCCTGGCGCCGGTGGCACCAGGCTCATCAAAATCACTGGTCCCGGCACTGGAAGCGCCGGGCTCATAACATGTATAAAGATGCTTGGGTGGACTTACCTGCAGCAGACCATGCTGCTTACTTACCAGCCATATGGGAATCCTCTACGAGCCGGGACTAGTTTCTTACCTGGGTGGGGCAGGCTCCACTCCCTGGATACAACACTGGAACTCTTCTAGAACAGGAACTCTTTTCTTTCCTGGGCGAGGCAGTGGAGGAAGACGCCTCATCACTCCAAGACTATTTAAACCACACTCGATTGATGCAACGTGCTTCGCGTTATTCTGCATCTGCAGCAGAACGCTCACCGTGTCGGTTCCAGTCTTCTTTCTTCCGATCCTGAACCTGTGAGAACAAAAGCTTACCTTTCTTGTATCCAGCCTTCAGAAGCACCTGCAAAGACAAAGAAACAACAGGTTAGCACAGCAACCTTCACTCGCAGCGCTTTCCTCACCTGATCCATCGGCAGTTACCAACTCTTTGCGCTACTCCTCCGCCATTATAAAAGCCTGTGAAGACAAATGCATAATTATTCCTGTGGGGAATTTACTTACCGGCACCCCTCGAATTCCGGTTTTCTTCAACGCTGCATTCCTGCACCTGAAAGAGAAAAGGAGAGACATTAGGCAGGCTATTTACTCACGCGCCATCGCGCCCTCCACAATTAGGCGCCTGCAAATACTCTGCGTTTTCCAGAGTCTCTTCAGCATCCGAACTCATACCTGCAAAAGAAAAGAGACAGTTGGAGTGCATTTCGAAAGCAGGCAACAGGCACTTACTTACGCACTCCCAAGCGCTTCATTCCTATGCGCTGGCTCGAACTCCGGCTCTCTTCAAGCCACCATCTTCCGCCTCAAGAGCCCTGCAAGACAAAAGGCACCATTTGAAAAGAACATTATGCAGAGCCCTATTCCATACTAACGTGCCCACGCACCTAAAGACTGTAAGGACATTAAAGGGGCCCGGAAACTCACTGTTCGTGCAGTTAACGACGGTTAGCAATCCTCTGAAGTCAAGAGGCCTATGTTTCAACCCAGTGAAGGAACTGGTAACGGCACCCTGCACCAGACGCAGATGGAGAGTCCAGCATTCACCTATCTAAGGTGAGCACGTTGACCTTGGGGCTCCACGGAAAAGTGAGAAGGGGAGAGAGAGAGACACCCGACAATCCCAGGTCATTAACCCCATATTCTTTCACCTGCAGACATCTTACTCTTCGAGTTAGACACACAGTGCGAAGAGGCCCAGCCCCGGAAGCCAATCGAGTCCTGCACTTCACTTTTCAAGATACAGTTACCACCCTGCCAAGACCAGCGCCTCCGTGGGAATCAGGTGAGCGTTACATGCACCCACACATGCATTTGCCCAGCATGCATTTGAACACATACACCATTGATGTGTCTCACACATGACAGGACTCACATGCGGCAGCCTCATGTCCCTGTACATACACAACCATACATGGCCCTACAAAGACATATGTTGAACCTGCACACTCCTGGTACACCTCAACATGCAGAGCGGCCAATCAGTACGCATGTACACTTACCGCTCGACTCCAGACGGGTCTGATTCTCCAAGACCTGTATGTGGAGCGCTGGGTGTATACGTTCCAGGACCCTCATCTGGTTGTTTGTTAGGCAGACCCGGCACCCCTCAGCATCAGCTGCCTTCAAGAGGTGCCGGGCCTTGTGGAGGGTCCTGGACCTGAAGTCCTCCCAGCGCTTCCGGACATGTTGAATGTCGCAGGCTACCACCCCCTCCACATTGATGGCAACCACAATGTCCATCCAGATCCTCTTCCATCCTTCATTGTCGGCGCGCGAACTTCCAAAGAGGGCACCATACTGCCCCAGGACTTTCTCCACGAGGATACCAACTTCATTGGCACTGAAGCTGTTAGCCCACTGCCTATCTGGCTGGGGGTTGCCAGTGGTGTCAGATGGTGTTGTATCTGACATGGCAACCCCAGAGGCAGGTGTGGGTGGGCAACTGAGTCCTGGGGCTGGACTGTGGAGCGATGGTATCCCAGTCGGGAGTCTTCTGTTCCAGAAGGGGTGGTCACAGCAACTGGACCCCTGCAGATGGCTGACGTGCAGGCACCAAACAGCAGGGCACGTGGGCAGCAGGCAGGCAGGCAGCAGCAGATGGCAGGTGGGAGCGTGCTCGGGGATCTGGGGGCAGGAAAATGGCCTTCTGGGAAGGAGCGTGGTCTTCCGTGTGTTGTCGCATGGCCAGCTTAATACAGAGTGATTTGGCATGTGAAAAAACTGCACGTCAGTGTGTAATTCAAGGAAAGGCCCTTATCACGTAAGCGCGTCTGAGACGTTACGCGCACGATCATTTCACACAACATGGGTGCATGTTCATTGTACACGTGAAAAAACTGCACGTCTGGGTGTCACTGTGTGTAATTGGAGGAAAGGCCCTTAGCGTGTACGCGCGTAAGTGATGTCGCACGTGTGGGCTGGCTTAAAAGGTATGCGTAGGACGCCATTTCCTTGTACTTGCTTTTTGTGGAGAATGAGCGGGTGATTCTTGTACTTCTCATCGGTTCACACGCGATTACTTCACAATGGTTCCAGTTCGTACTCCCTGTTTACTCAGACAGCGTTCAATTCTTCTTTTGGCGGGGGTGTTGCCAACGCGCGTCTTTTTCATGTTCTTTTTCCAGGCAGGCGGTGAGTCGTGCATGTATTTTTCAACTGTGGTTGGCCCCATGTGTCGCGTACCCATTCAGAGGTCATTGTAGGTTGCGTGTATCACGCATAAGCTTAATTTTGTGTTTCTGGGTGCTACAGCGTAGTGCGGGTTCATTTTTCCACGCACGTGGTCTACCAGGGTTTGCATGCAGTTTAAATTTTGTTTTCGGGGTGCCTGAGCGTTGCGAGACCCATCATCTTCCCCCAGGGGTCACAGACAGCCTTGCTAGAGCACTAGGGTATGGATTCCATCTAGTACCCTACCCCTTTCACCCCAATTGCCCAGGACAATTATTTACTGCAACTCCCATACGCACAACAACATCAGTGCCATGGTTGGGAGGCGACCAAGCAGTATGGGAGGCAAAGGTGGCCGAGCTCAAAGGGGTGGGCACGGTAGGGGACGTGGCGAGGATGTGCAGGGTGGCCCAAGAGGCCAGTGTGTGGAGGACCAATCAGGGCCATCTATGCCCCCCCAATGGTAGGGGGAAATGTAGCTGACACCATCCCAGCTCAGCCCTTGTTAAACCGGCCCATATTGTCAACTGAACCGGCACAAGATGAATCTCAGGCTGACTTCCGTGTCACCAAGTCCAAGCCACGTGTGGCGGTGAAAGTTGCTATCACCAGGCCACATGGATCTGGGGCAGCAATGTCATCTGCTGCCCCAAGTAGCCAGGGTGAGGAGGCTGCAGGGGCAGCTGCAGCTCAATCCACCCGAGCTCCGAGTCTCCCAGCCGGGACAGTGAAGGTCCAAGTCCATCACACCGAGGTTGATCCTGCCAACATCACCCTGCAGCCAATGCCTGCAGTGAGACCTTTGGTCATTGTGCCTTTGGAAACTTCCAGTGCCCAGTCCACCTGCGCTTCTGCCCCTACCAACCAGAGCGGCGTAAGCCACTCAGGATCCGCACCACCTTCCAAGAAGAAGAAGGGTGCTCTTGCACTACAGGCTGGGACCCCAGACACGGCTACACACTCCGGCACGTCAGGAAGCCTAGTTTCAATGACACCGAACTAGATGCACTTGTGGCCTATGTGTTGGCACATAGCCGTGAAATCGTGGTGACTGCAGGGTGCAAGACTACGCCTGCTCAACGTAGGGCCCACTGGCCGACAATCGCGACCTGCATTAGTTCCCTTGCTATAAGCGGTGAAATGACCTGAAACGCAGAAAAAAGAACAAGCTGGCTTCCAATCATGCCTCTACTCTGGTGACTGGCGGTGGGTCTCCATCAGAGGACGACCAACTCACTGAACATGAGTCTGTCGCTGGAGGCTTCATCACAGAGGATCAGATCCGAGGCGTGGGAGACCTAGCAGACCTTGAAGCATTGTCCGGTGAGTGCCCATGCATGTGTGTGCAATCCATGTGTACGTTGCTTGGGTGATGTGTTCTGGTTGAGTGGCAGGTGAGGCTGTGTAGTCATGACTGGTATGGGTCACCCATGTGGTCCCTCCAAACCATTCCCCGGCCTTGGGTTTGGGTATGACAGTATCCCTTCTGACCACAGTTGCCAATTTGCACCTGATTACTGCAGTTGACCTCCAACTGTCATCTTTCAACAACATTGTTCAAAATGTTTTCATGTTCATTCAGACTGATTGTTTTCATCCTTGCCATTTTTACCACACATTATTTTCCCGTACTGCCACTAACTTAACATACTTCAGTCATAGATGACACCCCACAATGGCCCACATTTATTAGCTTGTGATGGGAATGATTTCAACATTCAGGCTGATTGAGTGATGGCCTGCGCACAATCATTTTTGGACCCTGTTTGAATGTTGAACATGACTGTTGTCTTCTGTCATGTTGAAGTGACCAACCATTGATTTATCCATCTGCCTGCCATCACTGCATCAGTGAACACTGGATTTGTTGCCGCGTGTGGCACTTGCGTGTTTTGTCACACTATTTTGCATGTTTTATCTCATGATGTCCATCTCACATGGATGGGTGACAGTACTTATTTCCTTCCATATGGCCGTACTTGTCAAATGTACCATGGCTATGCTACGTGCCATCTGTGTGCTGGCATGTGTCATGTATGTGCATTGGACATGCCACTCACAGGCTAATCTCTGATGCCAGTGCTATCCAGCATGCAGCACATGTGTTGCTTTTCCATCTTGGAGTCCTCAGTGTCTGCTTCTTGCCTCCCCTTCCAACTCATTGACAGTGCATGCATGCCAGGGTTATTGTCATGTGGGACATGTGTAATTTATGTACTGGATCTCTGCCTCGTCAGGCCTATGTGTGTGCTATGGTGCTAATGCCTGTTTCCATTTGTTATCTTTCATGTTTTTGCAGGTGATGAGGCCCTTGATGCTGTTGAGGAGGAGGAGATGGTGCAGACCCAGGAGGAATCAAAGCCACAGCCGGGCACCACTGGAGGGCGTGGGGTGGTGGTGGGTGAAAACCCATTTGTCCTACAAACCATGCTGTCCATGGGTGTCTCTGAGTACACCTTCGCAGACCTCTATGAATCAGGTGCTGAATCGGACATTGAGACATATGTGCTGTCGCAGGTGAGTGTTTCTGGCAGGGATGCTATTCTGTCCAACCCACCTGCACCGGGGGTTGACCCCTCTATGGAGATTTTAGTGTTGGAAAATCCGCCTTTGGCGGTTACGGATGCAGGGTCACACTCCACAATATTTGCTCCTGTTCCTGGGCCAGCGGATCAAAGGAGGAATGCAGTCCTACAGCCTCAGGCAGTGCCAGCACAGCAAGGTGCAGATCGCCTTGCCCCAAACAGGTGTGGTGCCCACCAACGCGGTGGCCGTGCGCCACCAGGCAATACTGTGTGGGAGAACTCCATGTACAGTATAGCAGCACAACAGGGGGCGTCGTGTGAAATGATGGCTCAGGCAATGGACAGGGTGGCCACTTCCATTCTCCCCCCTGAAAGGCAGATGGAGCTCCAGCAGCAGGCAACAGGCAACAGACTCCAGCAGCAGGCAACATACTCCACTCACACAGGGGGGACATGTTGGCACTCAACAGGGACCGACGGGCTGGACTGGAGACTCAGCCATATCTGCAGAGTCCCAGGCCCACAGGGAAGCCCTGAGGTTAGAACACAGGTCCCTCAGAGATACTCTGGGTGAACTTGATGTTTCCTGGAATTTTAGGTCAGAACAGCAGCTGGAGCAGCTCACACGTTCACTCTCAGCTGAGCTCCAGGCAACCCGTGTGGAGATCCGGGCATAACGCGAGGCCATGCAGGCAGAAATGCATGCTACCCGTGAGGTGCTGCATGGGGATCTCCATACCATCATCCTGCAGAACCAAACCTTCCAGACCCGCATGCTTGCTGCCATGGAGGACCATACCAGGGCTTTGCGTGGGCTGCCTCCCATATCATGGCCACCACCTGATGTAGCAGCAGAGGGTGATGACAGCGACGGCAGTTCTCCCATTGTAGCGTAGCCGTGCTGGCCATGAGCCCATGGGCGTATTTTTTTTTTCTCAACATCCACGCATGTGGGTGTTGGGGTGTACCCTTTACCTTGTCCCTCCTGGTTGGCTTCCCCCATTGCCGGTCCACACATGGCCATTTTTTAATATTTTTTTTTACAGTGTGTTGCTTTGTGTGGCTCCCGTGGGCATCCACCGTGTATTCCAGCTGGGCACATGCAGGCTTGTCCTGTCTTAGAGTTAGATGCTTGGGTTCCTGACACACACACCCCTCCTGCTTCCTCTTTCCATGAGCTTGCAAAGGGTGTGACCAAGTGACAGTAACTTACACAGTGACATTGGTCTCCCATGAGTTGTGTGGGCAGTCTGTAGTCAAAACTGTGTGCACATTCCTAGTGGGGATTGTTGTTGGATTCTACACTGCATGGTGTATTGATATATGCTTGTGCATCCATGTCTTTCTCCTTATATACATGTAGCTTCTTCATGTCTTCACAAGCCCGTCTCCTTTGCAGATGCAGTTCATGTTTTATGCAGTACACTGACACATTTGCCTGACAGCTGGTAAGTATTTTTTCATGTGTGCTGGTTTTGATTGATTACTGGGAGCATATTGTCTGTGGCCTGTTTCCATTTGGGACAGTGCACTTTGTGACACTTGTGTCATTTGTTATGCATTCATTTGGTTGCTTTCACATTTCATGCCATGCCATGGTGTGTTGGGTAGCTGAGATGGGAAGGGGTTGGGTGTCATGCCACTATTTTGATGTGGTATTTTGCAAGGGGGTAGTCGTTCATGCTGGATGAATGTGTGGCTTTTTGTGACACAGCATTGGGTGTCTTTAAGTAGCTAGGGATGCACACCATGTAACACTTCCAGGTGAACAATCTCAGGTTGTGACAGTTGACTGTCCCTTTTGTCATCATCATCAGCTGGTATGTGCCAGGTGTGTGTGCACTCTGCAGGGGTGTGATTTTAGGTGAAGTAATTTGCCACTAGCTGGTTACGGGCTGCCTCACCACGTTCCCTTTCACCTCCCATGCGCAGCGCCTGTGCATGTGGTTGGGGATGTGGGGGCACCACCATGTCCACTGCCACACCCCGCCGGGTTGCAACGTTGTGCAGGACACATGCTGCCACTATGATCCTGCACACTACTGGGGGCGCATATAGCAGCTGCCCACCAGAGCGGTCAAGGGAGCGAAAGCGTGAATGAGCACTCCGAATGTGCGCTCCACTATGCCCCGGGTTGCAATATGGGCTGTGTTGTATCTTACCTCGGGTGGTGTGGTGGAGTTCCGAATTGGCATCATCAGGTAGGTGCTCAGAGGGTAGGCACTGTCCCCTGGGAAGGTGATGATGGCTATCATTAGTGGGGTTTTCACATTAGGCAGTATCTGACATGCATGCATGTGCAGAGGCATTTATACTCACCAATCAGCCATGTGTTGCCATGCCGCCCAGCTTCCAGGTCCCGGTTTAGGGGTGACATTCTGAAAATGAAACTATCATGGCTTGAGCCTGGATAGTTGACATATACTGAAGTGATGATTCCCTTGGCATCACATACTACCTGCACGTTGATTGAATGCCAGTGTTTGCGTTTTCGATATATGTGCTCAGTGGCCCTGGGAGGACGTAGAGCCACATGGGTGTAATCAATGGCACCTAGCACTTTGGGGAAGTGTGCCACCCCGTAAAAGTCCTGGACCACGACCTGCCTTTCTGAAGGTGTTCTGGACATGTATATGTGTCTGCGGACTGAGGGGCGTGAAGTCATGATGGCCAACACCTGGTCTAGGCAGCGTGACTGCGTGGCCTGTGACACACCCCCCACTATGGCACTTGTCCGCTGAAATGACCCAGTAGCCAAGAAGTGCAGTACATTGAGCACCTTTTCCAAGGGGCTCAGTGCTTGCGAGAACCGGGTGGGTGATGTGAGGTCATCCTCCCACTCCCTCACCAGGTCTAGGATTATGTGTGGTGGAAACCTGTACCTCCCATAACCTGGTCATCAGGCATCCCAAAAAGGCTGGTTCTGGGTTAAAAAATGCAGGGCCTGGATATCCTCCTCCTCCTGCGGTGTCCCACGACCACTGCTGTGAGGAACGGTATTTTCATCGTAGCGTCTGAGCTTGTTTGTTGTTTGCACCCACTTTTATGTTGTGCAAGGCCGCTTACGCCTGCTTCCTGATTAGCGCGTCTTTTTTGGCTCACGCCTTTCCTCTCTTCGATTCTATGAATACGTGTTGTTGGCGCACGTGTGGGCGTTGCAAGCATTTACCTCCTGTACTTCCCCCGTAACACCCACATTTTCACGCGTTGTTCCCCATTCCGCGTGTTATGCCCCGTGTTCCGCCCAATTCTGTATGTGCGCTTTCCATGTGCACATATCGCACACCGTTTAATGATGTGTGTGCCCGCGTGCGCCACCCATGATTTTAGCGCACATCTCAGGATTAACACGCGCACTGAATTCCATGAATCGATGTGCGCGGTTTTGGCATGCGTGCGCTGCGATTTTCACGCTTGCACTGCAATTTTCACGCTTGCGCTACTCTTTTCGCCGCACATTTATTCCATGAATCGGCCCCTTAATCTTCTATTTCAACAAATAATATATTTCATTGTACCATATCTCTAATTGGTTGCATTTTCTGTTTTTTTAATTTGTGTATCTCAATTTAAGAGGTGAGAACCTGATCTGTTAATTTGCAATGGTTTAGTATTTTTTTTGTATTTAGTCCCCATTGTCATTCTGCACCCAAGAGAAAGATATACCTTAATAGACAACATTGCTGAAATGCTAGGTTTCACAGAAGACAAAGCTACAAGAATTTGAATTTGATAACATTTGTTCACAAAGGTTTGGTAACTACTGATAGAACAGATCAAATTATTAAACAATTAGAGACACTCATGCATAGAGAAATCAACCAAAACCTGCATGCATCTATGCTTGCAGAGTATCACGAGGCGCAAAGGATTCCAAGAGGACTTTGGATTCAATTACAACCTGCACGCTGTAAAGAAAATCCCACGATTGTTAAACGTTGGAGACAAATACTTAATGAATGCTTGCTTAATTATTTTAACAATTGAAGGAATTAGTTATTTCACTTCATCGAATGTAAGTTGCGATCACTACTGTGATGCTGGAAATGCTTTTTGAGGGACAGGCTCACTGGCCCTTTGCCTATCCCTTTCCTGTAAGTATTTTCTGTATGTTTTCTGCACAGAGGTGGACCCGTGGCGGTGCAGATCTTCATTTTTATCTTTTGGTTAACAGTACCCATGGGATACCCAGTACTTATGGCACCCATGGGTATGGGTACACCATTGTACCTCTAGTGCGTGTTTATGTGCACCAGTGTGTTGCCCACAGAACAGGGTATGGACTTGTGGCAGCCACATGCTGTCTCTGTGGCTCCGAGTGTCCTCCCTTTTTGAGACACCCAGGCCCTGCCATAGGAATCAATGCATTCCTGGACAAAGGTAAGATGGCCTCTTGTGGCCTCTTGGTTTCATTTGCCTTTCCCCACTTGTTCCTCAATGTCCTGAGAAACCCTGTCACTGTTCCCTTCCCCTGACTCGTTCTTGGGTTGTATTACCATATATGGAACTGGGGCTACACCTCCTAGACTAGCAGGAGCCTTCCCAGGGATTGCTATTGTGGATACACCCCAGGGGTGGGACCTGCCTGAATTAAGAGAGGATTGAAATCACATTCTGTGTTGTGAGGGTCTGGTTTTGGTTTTCTGTCTCAATGCGATTGCCCTTCCTCAACCCCTCCGGACTCAAACTGAGTGAATGCAGTGAATGTTCTGAAAGGCTGGGAGTTGCCCCCAATCCACATCCTGTGTTATGAGTATCTGGTTTTGGGTGAATAATCTGAATGCCTGTATGATTGGTAGCTGCAAGAATGCACTTTCTGTGATTAGCTGGCTGAGCCTAGCACAGCCTAAATGAATGGGGAACATTTGTATATAACTAGATACCCTGCACTTAATTCAGTGTCAGAAGCTGAAAGTCTAAAACAAAACAAAAACTGAAGTCTCAAGGAACTTGTATCCTGAATCCAGCTGGACGAAGAAGTCTGTGACCGCAATTTTTCATCAAATCCAAATGCTGCTTTGATGATTTGAGGACTGAACCAGAGAGGACCTGGAGAGGCAACCTCTTCCTGTAGTTACGAGGGGACATTGTGCAACTGCTGCTCGTCACCCGAAGTGTCCTGGAAGCCAGTCCTGTTTGCCTCCCGTCGTGAAGATGTATCTTTGTGGGTCCAGAAGAGGAGTGCCTGGACATTGAGCACAAGAAGTCCATCTTCATTGTCCAGGGTCTGGAGGGATGTTTGTGACCGCTAGAAGACAAGTTGCTGTGTATCACTTGGAAGAGGGGGCACCCCGGCATAGTGCTGCTCGACAACCAGAGCTGTCAAAGTTCCAAGTGATTCAAGAAATCTTTAAGTGGCACAGAAGCCACGACACCTGTCCACTTTTCCACACAGGAGAAGATCCAGAGTCACTGCCTGCAGAGGAATGCCAACCAGTAGGTTTCCTGCCACCAAACACTGAAGAAAGCATCCCGAAGGTCCAGACTTGGTCAAGGTTTGCAGTGCAGTCCAGTACTGGAGTCCAAGTTGCCAGAAACATCCTGTCATCCCTGCTGCAGCTGCAACACCGAAGAACCGGAAGGCGGCCAACTGTGAAATACCAAAACCCAACACCTACTACTGTCACTGCACCCATCACCGCCGAAAGTCATCAAGGACCACCAAGGGACTTGCCTTGATAATCCAAGCCTTTTCGAGGTATAGAGCAAGTTTAATCCTGCTGGGACATCCACAGCCAGCATAGCAACCTGACAACGCAGACCACTGTGACAGACCTACATTGCTGCCTTTCCGGCACAGCTTGGTTCCCTTCTCCTGCTCGACAACGATGTCCCAGCCACTCCTTCTTCCAAGGTGGGTCCATCCTGTAAGGGCATCATTGAGTATAGCAGAGAAACCCTGCCACTTTGCCTTCCAAGGCACCCAAGATACAGTGACGAGGAAGAGCATATTGTACCCTAGGATTGATCCACGGGTCCCAGATTCGTCTTGGATCCTGTTCTCCTGTGGCTTCCCTGGTAACTTGGGATGGTGGGGACCTATAGAAACAGAAGCAGGATATTAATGAACGTAATTGGACTGGGCTGTAATATACAACATAAAGTACACTTTCACATTTCCTTACAGGTTGCCCAGGTGGGGGGATCTTCACACATTATTGCATGTTTACACTAAAGAAAGCATTCTGTCTCTGTTCTAAGTAGTACCTGCCTTTATAACCTAATGTTTATGAGGTTAACCCTTGCCTAATAATTTAGATGCTTGTTAATAACTGTTAGTTGGTGCATTATCACTGAATTTAAAGGTAACTGTGCTACCATCTAGAACTGTATATATTAAGGTAGTTACCTGATTAGATTTCTAGTACAAAGTGAGGTATTTATTTGTACATACTGTAAGGAACTCATGGTGGCAACAGTGAAGACAGACACACGTGATCACAGTTCAAGGGTGTTTATTAAACTGTTAATGCTGGTTGGAAAAATGCCTAAACTAAATCTAAATCTAAGATGGGAGGAAGCATCAACCATGAAATGAAAATTAAGCAGTCCCAGTGTTGTTGTGTCAAAATAAAAGGACCTATACTAAGAAAAACCCATTGCCAATTCCTTACGCTAAGCATGGGACAAGGTGGAACTTTGGAGCACAGCAAACACTCAAGCCTTTCCAGCACGAGTCGACAGTTCCGTTTCAGCTATCAGGTTCTCAAAAGTCTCTTGCCTTCAAGGCCCTGATGTCTCAGTAAAACAAATAAAAGTTTGTTCCAAATGTACATTGCTTGATGGCTTCAACCCTTGGCACCCCCTCTTCTGGGTGCAGACTCCTCAAAGTCAAGTTCAACAACTTTATCCAAAACAGTTATTTTCTCAATGAGCTTTGGGTGGTGACTTTCCACCCTTGGATCTCCCTTGGTCGTGCTCGGACCCCAAGTGCAATGCTTCTTACTTGCACAAATATTCATCAACAAATCCTCATGGGCCTTTTAGACTTTGACCCATTCCATTAGCATCCCTCAGCTCGGTTCACTCTTGCTAATCTCCATGAAACACAGTTCATGTGCTATTTTTCAACATGCAGGATTTACTTCCCTCAGCTTTCACTACAGTTCTTAGGTCAAAGTCTTTCAACTGTATGGGGACTTTTCTTAATCTGTTTGACCACTTTGACCTATCTTGGCGGGTCTCCTACAAACTTCTGGTATCTGTAGTTTTACTCACCATGGAATTGATCAGAGTCTCTCAAGTTAGCAACCACATGGTACAGGTTCCCTCTGCAGCTGGCTTTCCCTTTTACAATTTACAATTCTTTGAACTTTCTTCAAATGGCCACTTTGCGACTTTCATTCAACACAGTTCGGTTCTTATCAGCTTTCCCTTTGACTCACCGGCTGTGATGAACCCCTTGGCTTTCCTTGTATCTAGAGTCAAGGCTAGTACCACGGTAGCAGGGGTTTCCCTTGCTTCTGCTTATCAGCATAGGCACGCTCGGTGTACCGTCGGCATCTGCTGCAACATACTTGGGCTATTGTCCTCGGTCTTATGATTCCTTCTGCAGAGGTTTCGCGGGTCTGAATCTAAAAGGGCAAAGTTATGTCTCTCCTTGTTAGCCTCTCGATATTTACTGCCTTTTTCCTCCTCTTGAACTGCTGGGCCTGGAAAGCTGTCTCGTCGAGCTGCCTGCTTTGCTTGTACTGTGCTCTTTTGCTCCACCTTTTATCCCACTGGGGAAAGGAAAGGGCCATCATGTGTGTGTGATTTTGCCTGACTTTATAGCTGACCCTTGTATTGGGACACATCAGGAAAACGGATCTGGTGGTAGTTCGCTGTCTTTCATATTGTGCGAAAGTGTTCCTGTAAGAAAAGGGGGGTGCAGTATTTTTGAATGTCCTATGGAAGAGGATGGGGAAAAGGTGTGCAAAAGAGGGGGATATCGCGTCTCACCTGTCGGTGTCCCACTCCTCAAGAACCCCCATCAAGGTGATCCTCCCACACTGGTCCACCCCCAGGAACGGGATCCAAAAGCAATGGCCGTGTCCTGACCACCTGGATGACAGATCCCCGGGGACTAGACAGAGGGACACCATCAGGATTCTCACAAAATCTTCCTGACCTTTTATCCTTTAATAAAATAAATGTGTTATCACCTAACATAGTGTGTGGACATTATATTGTGGGGAGCCTGGGGATACACTGTACCTAAGAGCCAGCCTGCATCACCTCCCTTGAATCTCAGCCTTGCCTTGGTTGCTTGTCCATGACTATCATCAGAGAACCCTGGCTGGGGTGCTCTGTGCCTCTACCCCAACCACATAGTTGGCAGAAGTACAGATACCCTCGTCCAGTCTTTACAATTACTTTGAAAAATAAGCTGACCACTACTGTCAGTTAACAAGATTTAGGCCCCTTTTTCGGATATATTAACAAAACATGTGAAGTTTATGAAAAATAATTGGAGAACAAAAAAGTCTGAAAGTTTAGAAGAGACACTATTGATTATAAATCAGTTATAATATACTCTTGGCAAGAACACTATCAAACTAACAGTAGGGACAAGTTATCATGACCTAAGAAAGATCGAACACCTCTTGAGGAATCATCAATCACATCTCCAGAAGTCTGCAGCATTGAGCTAGAAGAGATAAGTAGTGAGGAGGAGCATGAGATTGAGACTATTGAAGGAGTAGCTCAAGTAGCCAACCAAGAGCCTCTACAAATACTAGACAGGTGACACTTAAATGGTCTATCAACATACATACATACATGAGAATTGATTTTAGTCATACAAAGTGAGAGCACTGATTAGAGAGACTTTGGAACAAGCATTAGACAGAGAATGGATTTCACACAAGACAAAAATATTTTTAACTAAACAACATACTTAACACCTGCCTTTTAAAGTTTACCTCTAATCCATAAAAGTCTACAAAACCCACCAGGCCGCCCCATCATTGTGGCAACAGACAGCATTTTGGAACGTTTGTCAAAATATGTTAGACCCCTATATTGTTCGATGATTTTTTTAAAAGTTGTTTTGACAGTAAAAATTACTTTGGAAAAAATCATGTCGGCAAAACAACGCAATATTATGTATTTGACAACAATCCAAAGGGCAAATTATATACAGTTTTACAAATTCTTCATGGATGATAACTTCGGAATTTGGGATGGTACGCCTGGGGAATTTAATTCATTTTTTTTAAAGACTGCCCCTTTTGGGGTGGGACCAAGCCTGACTTGCATATGGTCTTTGCCCTTTTGTAATGGCTTGGCAGGTGAAGAACGGTGGTCTGGAGGGTTGCCCAGAGTAATGGCAGAGGTTAGGATTCATTCCAAACCTTCCCGCCATTACCTCTTTTTTTTTGTGAAAGTCACCCTAAGTGGGACAGGTATGCCCAAACGTGGGCCCTGTGCCTGCTGGGCCTAGAGACCCAAGCCACTCCTCACTGATGAGGCCCAATGAGGCCGAAACATGTTTGGGGATACTTCTGGTCTGACTAAGAAGGGATGTGACCAAGTAGTTTGGGCTGGACTGCCCCTTCTGAGGTGGGACCAACACTGATTTGCATATGGTCTTTCCCTTTTTGTAAAAGCTTGGCAGGCAAAGAACAATAGTCTCAATGGTTGCCCAGGGCAATTCCAGGGGTTAGGATTAATTCTAAACATTCCAGCCATCACCTCTTTTGTTTTGTTAAAGTCACTTGAGTGGGACAGGTAAGCCCAGATGTGGGCCCCGTGCCTAAAGGGCCTAGAGACCCAAGCGATTCCTCACTGATGAGGTCCAACAACGCCAAAACATGTTTGGGGATGCTTGTGGTCTTGTGCAGAAAGGATGTGACCAAATAGTTTTGGCAGGACTGCTCCTTCTGGGGTCGGACGAAGCCTGATTTGCATATGGTCTTTTCCTTTTTTGTAATTACTTGGTGGGCAAAGAACAATGGTCTGGAAGGTTAGCCAAAGCAATGACAGGGGTTTGGATTAATTCCAAACATTCCAGCCAACACATCTTTTGTTTTGCGATACATTAATAATATACGTCATAATACATTTTACCTGTGAGTTAAATTATAAAAGAATACATTTTTTGACACATACATGTATATTAAGGATTGTAAATTACATTCAACACTGTACATTAAACCTATGGATAAAAACAATATATCTCACCCTCAGGTTTCCCCCTATCCACATTGATTAAAGACATTCAATTTAGTTGACGTATTATCTCTGATACTGAAGAGCTTGTTAAGAAACAAGAAGAACTCGAGAAGAGATTTGTGGATGGAGGTTATATGAATGGTATCCTCAGTTCAGTGTTATACAAAGTGCAACTAATACCAAGAGAAGAACTGCTTGCTTGAATAAGAAAATGAAGCCTCCCAAATTGGTAAATGATACTACTTTTTCAAAACAAAGTAATGTGATCAAGAAAGTAATTAAGACAAATTGGTAAATCTTTGGGCATGATTCCCTTTTGAAAGGATTTTTTCAAGAAATACCTGCATTTGCTTATATAAAAACTTCAACATTAAAGGACAGATTTGTTAAAGCTTTCTGCCCAGTTGATGAACGCCCTAGAGTGGATTATAAAGGTACATTAGCCAGAAATAATTGTCAGCGTTGTAATAATGTTAGCAAAGGCAATTTTATTTTACATCCTATGACAGGGCAGAAGATTAAATTCAATCACAGTTCAACTTGCGATTCGGATAATGTCATCTACGGTATCAATTGTAGTTTCGGCTTTTGCTATATTGGATTGAGATCTAAAAAATTCAAATTAAGATGGACAGAACATATATCTAATCTGAGGGCTAGTGGAACATTTCTTAGAAATAGGGCATCTCTTTTCTCAGATGAGATTTGATGTTTTGGAAAAAATTCAAGTCCCTAAAAGGAGAGGGGGCTTGAATCAGATTTTTGCTAGATTGGATGTATCTTGGATTACCAGATTAGAGACATTAAATCCCCTGGACATGAATTCAGAATGAGATTCAGGATGCTGTTCATAAATATTCACATAATTTTAGAGAACATTCTTTTAAATTTCAGAATGCACATTCAACTCATTATATCATGAATTAATACTTTTATTCAATATACCTAGACTGTCGAATTGGCAGCCAGGCAGTACTTTTGTGTCTTAACAACCATTATATTTTGGAATATGTTACTGTGTTTCAAAACCATAAAATAGTTGGTGTGACTATGCTCTCAATATGGTGCTTTATTAGTACCAACAGCTACCTGTCTCGCTCACCTGGTCTCCATGGTGGCGTGCTCGTGTGCGAAGGATGATGTATACACTGGTGTTGTTCTGCTTAATGAGGGCCTGCTTGCGTCTTGCCTTCTGTCTTGCCTCAGGAGATGTTCGTCTGCAAGTAGAAACAAGGTATTAGCCAACTGTGTGGAGCTGGTTTTGGTTTTCACCTCCTTCCGTGTTATCCTTCTCTTTCCCTGGCTCACCTTGTCTATTATATGGGTGATCTCTCTGTCCTGCACACTCTCTGGCAGGGGCACGGTTACTCTGTAGTTCCTGGATCGAGTTACTTCACTGATCCGATGGAGGTTGCTGAAGTGGATGGACCGGAGTAAGCAGGTAAGTCTCTATTCCAATAACTCCTTGAAATAGCTGCCTTAAGTTCTTGCATGCAAGATATCTAATGTTCATTTTCTTGTCTTTCAGGTGCGGCACAAAAGCGGTTTTCGGATGATGGATGACTCTCCTGACAATGATGTGCAGGATTCTTGCCCGTAAGTAGAGAGCTGTGCGAGATGCGCTAATAGTTTGCTTTATTTTAGCATTCTTGTTGTGTGCGACTAGCCTGCTTTGTCTTTTTTGTTCGGCAGGTGCGGCGCTTTTCCAGGAAGAAGATGGAAGGTCCGACTGATGGTGTCGAGATGTGGCGTGATGCAGAATGATGGAGAACTGCTTGCTGGAGTTCCTGGAGGAGGCCGAGTCAGGTGCGTCGCTACCCGAGAGGGTACCTTTTGTTCTGATCTTCTACAGATGCGGCGGCCCTTGGATAAGCGTAAACGCGAGGCCCGGATGTTCTGCAGGTAAGGCCTTCAATGCGTGAATAACTCTTGTTCTTCTATTTTCACAGGTGCCGATGGATAGAAGACTCTGGACGGGCGTGGCAGAAAGGAAGCAAGAACTGACACGGTGAGCGTTATGCTGCAGGACTGCATATTAACGCGAAGCGTGTTCATTTTGCAAGGTGCTGTTTAAATAGCCTTGCAAGTAGTTCCAGGAAAATAGTCCCCTTCATCGTATCCTGTCTCTCTGGTAAAGTAATCCCTAGCCACACCCTGTACTGAATGGGCTCAGCATATCAGGGCCAAATAAATGGACCATGTATTTAACACTTACCATGAGCCTGGCGCCAGCAGCGCCATGGCTGAGCCCAGGTGAGCCTAGCTGGTGCCTGGGAAGTCTCAAAGGAAGCCAGAATCTGGGCTGGGCTCGCGGGTTTCAGGGTTTTGGGGGCATGTACCATGACAGCACTCCCTCCTAGGCCCCCCCTAATGGCAGACTCACCCATTGGTCCTGGCTTGTTTGGGTGAGTGCGGTGGAACCTTTTTAATAACCGTGGAGCATGCACATTCTCGCTAGGTTCCCATGATCTTTCATGTGGTCCGTATCCTTTCCAGTCTATCAAGTAAAATAGTTTTGACTTAGTGATTTTTGAGACAAGAATTTCTTTCACCTCGAACTCAGGTTCCCCGTTTACAGTGACTGGTTTCAGTGGTTTCACAACTCGTGTTCCAGGTTGCACTGGTTTCAATAGTGAGACGTGGAATCCAGGATGAATCTTCATGTCCGGAGGTAAGTCCAACTTCATAGCCACTGGATTGATAATGGCTTTAATGGTATATGGACCTAAATATCTGGGATTGAAGGTACGAGGTCCCTTCACTGGTATGTGCTTAGACGCCAACCAGACTTCATCTCCAACCTGATATTTTGGAGCTTCACTTCTATGCACATCGGCTGATTTCTTATACCTTTCCTTAGATTGTTTTAGATGATCTGTCGCTTGTTTGAAGGCTTGGGAGATGGTAGAGTGCAAACTTTTCACAGCTGGCATTTCCAGATGTTGCGGTGGGTCAAGATTGGAAGTTCGCAGATGTAACCCGTAGGTTGTATAGAAGGGACTTTGACCTGTACTGGAGTGCAGGGAGTTGTTATATGCATACTCGGTAATCCATAAAACATCCTTCCAGCTGCCTTCAGTTTGATGTAACATGCACCTGAGATATTGCTCTAAGGTCTGATTTGTTCTCTCTGTCTGACCATCAGTTTGGGGATGGTGACTGGTGGAAAGCCTTACGTCGATTTGAGCTAACTCGCAACATTTCTTCCAGAAGCGTGAGATAAACTGGCTGCCACGGTCTGAGATTAGGATGGAAGGAAATCCGTGAATTCGAACAATCTGCTCCAGAAATTCTTTAGCCAGAATTGAAGCTGAAGGCAATCCTTTTAGTGGGATGAAATGGGCCATTTTCGAAAATAAATCAACCACTACTAGAATTGTGTTGAACCCGTCACAAGGAGGAAGGTCTGTTATAAAATCAAGAGAAAGGGTGTGCCAAGGTGTAGGTGGGATGTCTAATGGTTGAAGCAGGCCCGGTGATTTCTTTTTCTGGACTTTGCTTTGAGCGCAAACTCCACAGGATAGTACAAACTGCTTGATGTCTTTACGCCATGTCAGCCACCAAAAATGCTGCTTGACCTTGGCCTCAGTTTTTGCAATTCCGGGATGACCTTCTACTAATGAGTCATGGTAATATGAGACAACCTTTTCCTGAAGTTCTTTGCTGGGTAGGTAGAGACGTCCTCGAAAATAGGGTAATTGGTTAGTGACTGAATGGTGAGGACTTTTAGTCGGCCAATTCTTTAGGGCGTTGCAATCCATGAGATGAGGGATTTCTTCTTGAATGTCTTCTAGCATTAGAGACGTAGTAATTCCAAGAATCTTGATGGGCACAGGGTCAGGTTTGGCGTTTTCCTTGTCTACTCCTATACGGGACAGTGCATCTGCCTTGCCATTTCGACAGCCAGGTCGGTAAGTAATTACAAAGTCAAACTCCGTGAAAAATAATGCCCATCGGAGTTGACGCGATGATTGAGCTTTTGCCACCTTCAGGTACTGTAAATTGCGAGGGTCTGTAATAACTCTGATGGTATGCCTAGCTCCTAAGAGGTGATGCCGCCAGGCTTTGAAGGCCGCCTTGATGGCTAACAGTTCCTTATCCGTAATAGCATAATTCAACTCAAGAGCATAAAACTTCCGTGACCAAAAGGCTACTGGGTGTAGTTGACCTGTTTCAGGGTCCCTTTGGGAAAGGACCGCTCCCATTGCCAGACTGGAAGCATCTGTTTCAACCACGTATGGAAGATCTGGACGAGGGTGTTTCAGGATCGGGCTGAGATGAATCTTTGTTTTAGCTCCTGGAAGGCTTTCTCAGCCTCTTCGGACCATTGAAATCACTTGTTTTTGCACAGCAGAGTGGTGATGGGGTGCACTAGTTGCAAAAATCCTGGAATTACACGACGATAGAAGTTTGCAAATCCGAGCATGCTCTGAACTCCTTTAATCGAAGTTGGAGATGGCCAGTTGAGAATGGCTTCAACCTTCCGTGAATCCATGCACACACCATGAGGGGTTAATACAAATCCAAGGAACTCGACCTCAGTGACATGGAAAAAACATTTTTCCAGCTTTGCAAACAGTTTGTGTTGTCGAAGTTTGTCCAAAATGGCCCGGACATGTTTCACGTGTTCTTATCTGAACGAGAGTATACCAGAATATCGTCGATGTATACTACGACACACACATCAATCATTTCTCGCAAAACATCGTTCATGAAATACTGGAACGCTGCTGGGGCGTTGCAAAGGCCAAAAGGCATCACCCAGTATTCAAATAGCCCGTATTTAGTGCCGAAAGCAGTCTTTTATTCATCCCCTTTCCTGATCCGTACCAGGTGGTATGCTCCGCGAAGGTCTAACTTGGTGTAAATTCGGGCATATTTAACTTGATCCAATAGGTCAGGAATCAAAGGCAAAGGGTAATGGTTTTTAACAGTGACCTGATTCAATGTGCGGTAGTCGATGCAAGTCCTAAGGTCACCTTCCTTTTTAGGCTTGAAGAACAAGGATGATGCCGCCGGGGACTTGGATGGGCGAATGAAACCGTTAGCCAGGTACTGGTCTAAATATTTTCTGAAATGCAGGTTTTCGGGCTCTGTGAGAGCATAGATTCGACCGCACGGAATCTGTGCTCCTGGCACAAGGTCGATTTGGCAGTCATACGACCTATGAGGGGGCAGTGTGTTGGCTTGATCCTTTTGGAATACGTCCTGGTAGTCTTGATATACCAGAGGGAGGGAATTGGTTGGTTTCATGATCGTCGTCGTTCCAGTGACCAAAGGTCCTTTAGTTGGATAACAAGTTTGAGCACAGTCGACTGAGAAGGTCAACCTCTTGGCACGCCAGTCTATGCAAGGATTATGTACTAACCATGGCATTCCCAGAATTATTTGAAATTGTGGAGCCTTGATTATATCAAACACTATGGTTTCCCGATGGTTTACCGATGCCCGTCTTGGCACAAAAGAGTCATCTCTGTCCTAGAATCCGTTACTGGACCCGAAGTGATTTCAGTTCCGTCGACTGTGGTGAATAAGTCTGTTGTGGCCTTTTCGCATAGGGAAAGGTTCATCCTTTAAGCCAACTCTTGATCCATATAATTCCCAATGGCTCCACTGTCAATGTATTCTCTTACTGCATGCATTCGAGATGGCTGTTGGTGGTTTATAAGGACCATAGGCAAAACTAGGTGCGAGGTCTGGGAGTCCTTCTTTTCGCTCGGCAAGCGGACCTCTATGCCTGCCGGGCGGAGAAGTTTTCCGGCTCAGACTCTGCTTCAACCTTACCAGCGACTCCCACTGCCTTTTTAGGTGGCTTTACTGGGCACTCTCGAAGGAAATGGCTGTCTGACCCGCAATACAAACACAGTTGTTATTGTCTTCTCCTATCTCTTTGAGCCTTGGATAATGGCCCACGCACTCCTCCGATTTGCATGGGTTCTGACACGTCGGTGGTCTTGGAGGCGTTTTCCTTGGGGCGTACAAATACCCTTGAATAGATTCTAGCACGATCAGCCTTACGATTCTGCAGTCTGTGATCAAGCTGGACCAGCAAGTCTATGTACTCAGCACAGTCTCTGGGTGGGTTAACCACATGAGCTAAAATGTCCTTTAACTCCCCTCTAAGGCTGCGGTAAAACAGCGTTGTATGTTTGTCGTCCGGCCAATCAGTTTCGACAACCAGTCTGTTGAAGGTCGCAATGTAAGATCCCGGTTGCCTTGACGCAAAGACAAAAGCTCATTGTCCAATGCCTGACCTTGGCAGCGCCGGGCAAACAGCTTCCCCATATCCAATTGGAATCTTTGAAAGTCTCTCAAGATGGGATCATCCCGACTGACCAGCGGTACCGACCAGTCAGCAGCACTGCCACTAAGATATGAAAGTACAAAGACCACTTTGGACTGGTTGTTTGGAAAGGCTCCTGGCCTTCATAAAAAAGTGCAGATGGCACTGATTCATAAAAACCGCATACCTTTTTGGATCTCCAGCGAATCGTTCTGGGGGTGCCAAAGGTACAGCTCCTGGGATGACCACCTGAATTGGGTTGCTTTATGCAGTGGGTACCGTTGACCCCACTCCAGGTAGCAGCATTTGCACCGCCTGTGACTGGAGCAACTGTCTGGCGAGATCATCAGTGCGGTCTTTTGCTACAATCAGTTCCGTTCGTAAGGCATTGGTTACCTGTCTAGCCTAATGTACCTCGGCCCTGAGTTCCCCCAAAAGCTGAGCTAGCTGATCCGTTTCCAAGGTTTCCGTGGCACCCAGGTAGAGAATTTGTGTAAGGCATTGCGTTCTGTCACGCTCACCTGGTCTCCATGGGGGCGTGCTCGTGTGCGAAGGATGATGTCTGCACTGGTGTTGTTCTGCTTAATGAGGGCCTGCTTGCATCTTCCCTTCTGTCTTGCCTCAGGAGATGTTCGTCTGCAAGTTGAAACAAGATATTAGCCAACTGTGTGGAGCTCGTTTTGGTTTTCACCTCCTTCCGTGTTATCCTTCTCTTTCCCTGGCTCTCTGTCCTGCACACTCTCTGGCAGGGGCGCGGTTACTCTGTAGTTCCTGGATCGAGTTACTTCACTGATCTGATGGAGGTTGCTTAATTGGATGGACCGGAGTAAGCAGGTAAGTCTCTATTCCAATAACTCCTTGAAATAGCTGCCTTAAGTCCTCGCATGCAAGATATATAATGTTTGTTTTCTTGTTTTTCAGGTGCGGCACAAAAGCAGTTTTCGGATGATGGGTGACTCTCCTGACAATGATGTGCAGGATTCTTGCCGGTAAGTAGAGCGCTGTGCGAGATGCGCTAATAGTTCGCTTTATTTTAGCCTTCTTGTCGTGTGCGACTAACCTGCTTTGTCTTTTCTGTTCGGCAGGTGCGGCGCTTTTTCAGGAAGAAGATGGAAGGTCCGACTGACGGTGTCGAGATGCGGCTCGATGCAGAATGATGGAGAACTGTTCGCTGGAGTTCCTGGAGGAGGCCGAGTCAGGTACGACGCTACCCGAGAGAGTACCTTCTGTTCTGATCTTCTACAGATGCGGCAGCCCTTGGATAAGAGTAATGGACGAGGCCCGGATGTTCTGCAGGTAAGGTCTTCAATGCGTGAATAACTCTTGTTCTTCTATTTTCACAGGTGCTGATGGATAGAAGACTCTGGACAGGCGTGGCAGAAAGGAAGCAAGAACTGACACGGTGAGTGTTATGCTGCAGGAGTGCAGATTAACGCGAAGCGTGTTCAGTTTGCAAGGTGCGGTTTAAATAGCCTTGCAAGTAGTTCCAGGAAATAGTCCCCTTCATCGTATCCTGTCTCTCTGGTAAAGTAGTCCCTAGCCACACCCTGTACTGAATGGGCTCAGCATCTCAGAGCCAAATAAATGGACCATGTATTTAACACTTACCATGAGCCTGGCGCCATCGGCGCCAGGACTGAGCCCAGGCGAGCCTAGCTGGGGCTTGGGAAGTCCCAAAGGAAGCCAGCATCTGGGCTGGGCTCGCAGGTTTCAGGGTTTTGGGGGCATGCACCATGACAATACCAACAAGGAGTGACATTCTAGTTGTTGTACATGAACATCATGTCTATTTTTTGCAGCGATTTTGCTGTTTATTTTACTAGTCTATATAAACGAGTCTAAAGTATTATGGATGTTGATTTTCCTTCATCCAATGGCTGAGCATGACGGTTGTGTGAAAATCCAAATGGGAAGGTAAGTAAGAATTGATAAGGCATTACTAGATTATTGGTGTCTTCTTAAATAGGTTCAGCTAGATAGACTTGTGACTATTATCTCGAACATCAACATTGAACACGAGTCACTGGTAGAAAACATCCAAAGATTGGGTGAGTTTATTGAGAGACCATATGTATTTTTTTAGATATCATGTAGGTTAGAGATTCATCTAATATCTCTATATTATGCCTTAGAATGGTAACTCTTTAAGTGGATTTGTACACAATTCTAACAATTTATATGGAACGAGTTGAATTGCGCCATACTGGTGTCCACAATTGAGGAGGTTAGTTTAGAATATGAACCCATTTAAGAATGAAGGACATTTCAGTATGAAGTCATTAGGATTGACACTTGATAAAGGTTTTGGTCCAATCCTCTGAACGTTGACAAACTTTGCATACTTTCTCTTATTAACATTTTGACTTAATAATTGTGTTTGAAGAAACTTGTTATGGGGACATCTGTTTTCTTTGTGTATGTTCTACTTTGTATAAATCACCAAAGAAACTTTGTTTGAAATTGTATGCATTATGTATTAGTTGGTGTTAATTTGAGATACACAAATTGTACAAAAAAGAAAATGCAACCGATTAGAGTTGTTTGAAAGGATATGATATAATGAAATATATAATTTGTTGAAATAGAAGATTCCATTGAACACATGTTTTGACAATGAATGATTTGAAGAGTTAATTCTAGATGAGAATGCTGGGGACAAAGGGTGAAGATTCACTGTGATTTTTCTATTTTAAGGTGCCTACTCAGCCTTAAACTTCTGCTGAGCAATGTGTGATCCCAATCAAAAAGGTGAAAAAAAATCTGAAAGGGATACCTTCTTGGCCTCTTTTTGTAATGTGGGGTAAAAAGACAGCCCCAGAGTGACAGAGATGGAGAGGCCATGCTAGGCCCCATTGTGAGAGTGAAGCTGCCCAAATGTGGAGTTCGATTGAAATATAAAAGCCAGTACAAAACAGTGTTTTCAACATGAGGCCTAGTGAATGAGTGAGAATGGGCCTCCCTCTGTTTTGTTAGAATGTACAGGCACTCAGTCGAGGAAAAGTGCAACTCAGAACTGTACTATTACTACCATTGTCCAATGGATTCCAAAAAGACATGTGACATTGCAGATGTTGACTTCATGTAAAAAGGGAAAATGACCACTTTGTCAGATTCAAAACTGAAACAGTGCACATGGAAAGGACAGTTACATTTTAAACACTGGGCATTTGGAAGCTAAAAAGGAGGAAAGATCTCTTATATTTAAGAAATAGAGTCGAATGACAGACTGTTTTCAGGAATAAAGAGACTTACTTTCAGCACATAAAATGACAACATTCATAGAGAAATGCCTATTTCGTTTTGTGTAAAAGTGACCACTGGTTTCTTATGTAACTATGGCCTATCCGTGTAACTAATATCCAGAGGGAACTTATTTCTGTTCAAACATGATGTAAAGAAAGAGTTTATTTCTTGCCAGCATGCTCAGATGCAATACAAAATGTTGTGTGTCCCCACATTGTCCATTTAAAATGCTATTCTTTCAGAATTGTGAACTGCAACTTTTTTTTCTCTCTGAGCTGAAACTTTGACCCCAAGACTTTTGGGGCTAGGCCCACCAAGGAAACAAGTCTGGGTTTCAGTCCAAATGTTAGAAATACAGACAGAGAGTGATTGGAACTACAATGATACAGAGAACATGACAGACATAAATGACCTTTAAGGTCAGGTCCCCTATTAAGTGTGCATTAGCTCAGAGCAAAGACCTTCTGAAGCTCAAGAGAAGAGGGTAGAATAAACATTGACCCAAACAGATGGCCTGGTCACACGTTTAAGTAGAAATGGAAACTTAGAGGAGAAAAGGTGGGGCCAGAAATGAAACTACCTCTCATATAATGCATTACCATATGTTTAACATTAAACACATTTTCTTAAATAAAAAGAGTGTGTTCCAGTGAGCTCAGCCCGGATTCATATTAAATGGTATAAAGACCACATTAGGACCAAGTAAAACAAACTTTTTGTGATGTACATAACTTAGGTTATGATCATAATTATGATTCTAGCATCTTCATACATCTGAGGAACTGGAAATATTGATAGAGTGATCAACAGTGAAATTAATGTTGGAAGTATGTAGTGTCAGAGTTGTAACTATTATGTTGCCACCACAAAACATGAACAATTGTGGCTCTGCCCAGTGTTTTCCGACTCGCCATAAAATGTAGAATTAGAAAATATATAGATGTATGTAGTTATCTGAAAAATGTACATAGCTGCCATGTTGTTATATTTTCAGAACTCAAAAAGGTAAAACCCACCTGTCATTTTTGGATGATGTATTTCTCCTCCTCCTTCAGCTTACATAACACATACCTCCAGACTTCAGCAGCCAGTGGGCGAATTGGTGGGAGATGAAGGGAGAGTGCTAGCCAATCCTTACCATGGGAATTATGATAATGTAGGAGTGTCAGCAGCCCTATAAGAGGTCAATTGTACATCAGAACACAGCTTTTTTACTTTATTCCTGGAGGTAGTCTACTGCCAGACTCTTGTGAGGAGAAATTTGCAGAAAGGCCTCAATCCCTGCATTGGAGACAGTGACAGGGAAATATAGAAGCTACTGGGACCCAATCAGAGGAGCGAGAGGAAGTCTGGGTGCAGGAGAAAATCGTAGACTGTAGCCCTTGACCAGATCTGTGCTGCCCTCCGAGGAGCCCTGCTGTTTACCTTGGTGTCCTATAAACAAGGCCTCCCATGTAGGTAGATTCATCCAAAAGCCATCAATTTTGTGGGAGCTACCTGACTTTATCCCTTTCCATTTTTGGGTAGGGGGGTGAAAGTGGGTAGGCCCTTGGGACATTGTATCCAATTCAAATTGATTCCACTAAAGGAAATCACCCTATCCATTTAAATTGAAGAGGTGCTTTGGGAACTGTCTGCCTTAGCGCATTGAATTGAAGTTAAATCAATCAATTCCCATATAGAAAATCATGGGATGAGTGTTGTTAGCATTTGAAACTAACTAAGTTCATGCCCAGTGTGTTAGAGCCGGTATAGACAATAAAGACGTGGGTGACCGTCCTTCTGAAGCCCCATGACTTCTATCTAAAAGGGGGGGTCCTGAATCCCAAAAGAAGTAATCATAAAACACTACCTTTCAAGTTTGTAGTCCATTGGTGGCATAGAGGGTATTTGTTGGGGTGGTGCGAAACAGGTTGGAGGACTCACTAAAGTTGAATCTGTATAAGTGCTTTGGGTGTGTGCCGTCTTGCTTCAGGGGGTGGAGGAACTCCCTGAGTTGAGTGTGACCACCTAATCAAACACAACAGTAACATAGATCAAATACAGCCTATACTCTTCAGGAGGGTTGTCAGCTGGTACAGAAGAAACATAAACAATGATAAGGTTGTACCAAAATAAAAGAATGCCAAATACGTTTCTATAAAAATAGGATCTTTAAATAAACTTACAAAAATGCACACAACTAATTAAACACAATTGCCCCACCCCTGTAAAGGAAAACACAAAGAAAGCAGACTTTGAACAAAGTGTTGGAAGACA
This sequence comes from Ambystoma mexicanum, assembly GCF_040938575.1. Taxonomy (NCBI): domain Eukaryota; kingdom Metazoa; phylum Chordata; class Amphibia; order Caudata; family Ambystomatidae; genus Ambystoma; species Ambystoma mexicanum. Next base: position 1,434,061,969 of record NC_090937.1, on the reverse strand, counting down.
GGGAGCAATTCCAACAGTAAAATGTCAGGCTCATGAAGATGTCTTCCAAAAGATAGCGAAGGAGTTCATAAAAGTCAACGGGTCCTTTCAAGGCATAGCAGGAAAACAGGCCTTCTTCAAATACCTTATGATTTTGTTTTTAAGGCTCAACAGCGTTGAGCCAAGCTTTTTGGCATCAAACTGGGAGTCAGGCTCAAGTTGAGGGGTTGTGGCGACAGGTTTCAGTGATGCAATGCTGTTCAGCAGCAGCAACGACATGTGGGCCAAAGACATTAGGGATTGCAGGCGATGTCTGGTCAATGGCACTAGAAGACTTTGCGGCCTCAGGTGTGGAGAAGCAGAGACTGGCCTTTGGTGGCAAGAAGGCTTAGGTGGCTCAATACGATGTCAGGCTATTGCAGCATTGATGACTTGGAGTTGAGAGAAGATGGTAACCAGGCTGGTGGTGTTGAGTTGTGGATGCTAACAGACCAAGCAGATCTCAGTAGCTGAGGTTGTGGCATCAAGCAACACTCGAAGACGGGACGTGTTTGAGCATAGAAGTTGGAGATGACTCGGGTGGTTTATTTTCAGAAGCTTGGACAGCTTTAAAGTTGCCCAAACTTGCATTGAAGTGGTTCAAAGATGCAGGGACAGCCAAGGGTTGCCTGCTTGTTCAGTGATTGCTGAAAACCCAGGCCAGGGTCTAAGGTTCAAGGTGAGTGCTTCTTTATGTCCTTCCCAGACAGAAGGTTTTGTAGAGAGATCTTGCAGCTGTTCTGTCACCTCCAATGCAAGGTCCTAGGTACCAGTGCTTCGGTATCAGTAGACTGTGTCCACAGAGCAGTTTTATCACAAATGTGCACTTGTGATGGGTTTGGATAATAGCGTTACACTTTGTTGGAGCGTTCTCTATTCAAATCAATAGAAAGGGACTTTTAAATAGCCTGTATGCCCAATTGAGTTCCAGGTCAATCCTTCTTGACTTGAAGGCCAAGATGAATCCATCAAGGGGCGGGCATCCGAATATAGGGAAAATGCTACTGTGTATTGGTCGACAGCAAGCCTGTTGTTAGGGCTCCAATCCTGGCTTCTGTTCCAAGTGTAGCGTTATTTGCGTGATTATGTCATACCCAGAGTGCCTTGTCTGCTGGAAGTGGGGCGAGAACAGGAATATTGGAAGCCCTAGCACGTTCCAAGGTGGCAAGACCCCACTGTGCTTTTAACCTCTCTTCTGCGATGCATTGCTCCAACCTCTTCCTCTGTCTGCCTACATCAAAAGGAATCCAGTAATCAGCACCCTGGTGAATAGCCATGGGAGGGTGGGCTTTGAGGCTCAAATCCCCAGCTACCCCCTTGGAGACTTCCTGCTCTCGAGTGGAAATGCCACCCACCCCCAGGAACATCACATGTGTGGCTCCCTGGCCAACACCCTCATGTTGCCTTGGTAAAGCTTTCCCCAGACAAAGTGAATAAACAGCCAGACCTGTCATAGAAGGGTCACTGTCCACCAGGTTGACAATTAAATGACATCAAAGGTGTGTGGCTGTATAAATGAGCAATTTTCTCTAGCCACCCTGTCAAACTCGACCTGACTTATCTTCAGATATTAACCTGTCCGAGGCCCTGAGGACACCTAGCATTTACTTTGAAAAAGGGATGTCGATGATTGCCAAACCATCCTCCCACCTGCTGGAATCTTGGGCTCCAGCAGAACTGCATTCAGAAATACACATGTGATCTGTTGCCATGTCAAACCAGTTGTTTGGGGTTGTCAGAAAAATTGCGCTTGCAGGGCCACATGGATACACTATAGTCTTTGGCATGGAGCATTTATGAAGATGAGTCAGATCAGCAAAGCTCACACGAGAGTCAGAATTACCCCTTCATTTAAAATAAAAAATCAGAAAAGCTCAGGCTGTTACTATCATCACAGATGGCATTCTGTCACAGGGTGTGCCTGTCCTACATCAGGCAGGAAGGCCACAGAACAATGCAATATAGTGCCTCCCCTACCTCCATAGACAGACAAGAACAGATACTGTTAAACAGCTATTCATTGTCTGCACTTGCCTCCCCAGACGAAAGCAAAAGACAGGGTAGAGCACAGGCGTTCCTCACTTTGACCCAACCTTCTCGTTCTGTCCGCAGCAGAATTGCAATTACTACCACTTGCACCTGTGGCATTTCCATCTCGTTATCAGTTAATGGTTAGTCACCATTGTAAAATGCAAAAAGGACTTCAGGGGGAAATGGAGGAATTACCAGTGGAGGTAAATCTACATGCATTGCTGGAATTATTATCGCCTATTGGTTTTCAACTCACAATCAAGAGGACTGACAAAACTGGAGGTAAATCCGTTACCTTCAGTTTTCTCATTTACCTTCAAATTCATAAGTAGCGTAGGTCAAATCTCTGGAAGTGTACGAGCTGATTGGAAATGGTCCGGAAACTGACATCAAGCGGTGGAGGTTTAAGTGCACAGTTGCATGAGGAAAAGCTCACACACCTTGACACGGGTGCATCTTAGGAGATGCAGAAGTCATGCAGAGGCATTCAAAACACTAGAACGTAGAACGTCTCTGAAAAGGTTACTCTGCAAACATGACGGGACGCATGAGGAGGAATCTCTCTGGCTAACGTCATCATCACAACATTGCTTCACAAGTGTGTGTAGAATGTGCCTTTCACCTGCACAGCATATAGATACAATTCCAGACGTTGCTGCATGCCGCCATCACACCGGCTAGGAAGGAACCAGCCATTTAACTGCCTAGATTACTGAAGCAATATGCCCTGAGCAGCAGGAGCATTATCGAGTCAAGTAATGCCCCGGGCCCAAAGCTATAGCTATATATTCACGAAGGCCCCGGGGCATTAACAGACTCAGTAATGCCAATGCCGCAAGGGGAATATTGCTATTAGTACCGCGGCCTGTAAGACTGGGACAGAAAAAAAAAATGATAAAATGGCCGCCAGGAAAGGGAAAACTGAGTCCGTTTTCCATTTCCATGGCAGCCTACGGGAGCGGACGCGCTGGAAACAGAAGTGTTGCCAGCCTGTTCACTCCTGAAAAAGGAGAAATCAGAAGGTAAGTGGGGTTGGGAGGGCGGGGAGGGAGGGGAGAGGGCAGGAATGGAAAAAAAAACATACCTGAGTCCCCTGCGGGGGACGATGGCAGCTTCTCAGCCACGTGGAGACTCGGAGCTGGGATAGTCCTGCTTCAAGCATCCTCATTGGCTGAGGGGCTGCCACGCCCCTTGCCGGGATCAATGGCCGTGGGATCCCGTCCGAGGGATTCCCGGCTGGGTAACGGCAAGAGCCAATCAGAATGTGTTTTTCGTTCTGGTTGACTCTCACCGGGTACTAATATACAAAATGGTGTTCACCCCTTGAGGCCGCCTGCCTTATACAGTTGATGCGCTCAGAGTACATACCAGAATGCTCAACTACTGCCTTGCTAATCTGAGGAAAGCTTCTAAGAGGGTGATATAGTGTTGCATTTACAGGCACTACCTATAAAGAAGGTATAGCTGGCAAAAAAAATACTCTGCGTTTAAAAATGTGAGATTTTTTGTTTACTTGCCCATTCGTAGCCAAACACAAGAACTACATTTGTAGTCCACAAAACCCCTTTTGCTGTGCACTAGTGGGTTAAATATTCCCACTTATCAGGAGCCACGTGCATGTGTAAGGAGGGGATGCCTTAGAACCTTAGAAAATATGCTTTCACGGAAAAGGTAGTGGATATGCGGGCCCTCCTCTCAGCAGAACAGACGCAGACGCAAGGAGAACAGTACTTGCCTGGAGCTGGTGCTAGAAGGGCAGAGGGAAGCAGTAATATTGGTGGCAAAGGCTCCGGGTGGCGGCCGTGCACGGTGTATGCTGTCAAACACCCGGCTTCCAGCCCCTGATCTCCCCTCAAATCCCAAGATCTGGGTCCAGCAAGGAATTGCTTCCTAATAAACTGCTCCCATGTCTTCTTTGAACAGTGTCCATTATTAAACAGATACGTTCCACCTGGATCTTCGTCACAGAAACATTTTACCATTGCAAATACAAATGAATTGTGCACGGCATTAGCACTACGGCAAACATTGCCCTAATGCAAACAAACGTATTCCACTGCATTTTTGCACAGGGGAAATGTTTGTCGTGCTGATGGTTGGGCACGCACGCATTGCCTTTGTGCAAACATGTACTGATGTAATATATGTTTGCACTAGAGTAGCACAGGTGAAGGGTGTCTATAATGATGTCCCCGTGCCTCAGCGCTAATGTGCTGACTTTCCTACTCATTGAAGTTTCTGATTTGCTGCGTTGTGTATACTCTGTCTGTAAGCACTGTTTAGCGCGCATCCCTGTCTCCTCATTAAAATGTAGCAGCCCTGATTTACTAGCCATGTGTGGGGGGCTGGCTGAGAACCGCCATCTGCTCCCGTGGGGGGAGATGGCCATCACGAACGGCTCCAACATCATACGGGGAGACGGGGCCTCCCACTCATCATGTGACATGGGAAAGCAGGTGAACTGGAAATGACTAACTGACTTCACATTCAAGGTTTGATTAAAAAAAAAAGTTTACTTTTCTATAACTTTGATTAATGGACGTTGCTTCTTTTTTCGGCGTGTGTTTTCCTTTCATTACACCAACACATGTTTCTGTAAAGGGGGGGGGGGGGGGGGTGATCTACCTGACAGCATCATCTGTTTTCATTAAAGAAATAAACATATGTTGGTGTATCCGTCTTTTTCACAGACGAGTGTTTTTTTTTTTATTTCCTACCGAAAGCTTTTTAAACTGGAAATGGGCAACATGTTTTAAACCCATTTTCGGCCTTTGATTCCCCACCAGTAAAGACTGATTGGTGGCCAGGCTGGAATGGTCTGACATGGTGCTCTGCCCAGGAGATGCTTTGCTTATACGAATCATACTTCCCCGTTGCTATGAAGTTAGATAGCACTTCAGGCAGGGTGCGCTTCACGTAGCCGCAATCATCCTCGTTGAGGAAATTGACACACATTAGGCCTCATCACGAGTCTGGCGGTAACCCTTAAATGCGGCGGTAGCGCTATTACCACATCATGGCCTTGGCGGATCTCTGCGGCAAATTTGCCGATTTTCGCGCTATTACAGCCGGCAGGAAATCCGCCGGCGATAATAGCGCAAATTTTCCCCATTGGGCCCAATGGGGAATGAGGAATTCCCGAAAGGGCCCAGTGGGGAATGGGCACTAACCGTTCCGCCAAACCCGTGATCCGGTGCTAATAGTGCCTGGGAGTTTGGCGGTAGGGCTAATAGCGCCGTCGGTAATAGCGCCGGCGTTACCGCCCAACTCGTGATGAGGCCCATTGTATGGACCTTGGAAGGATGCTAGGCTGAGTAGAGGCTCTCTGTGATTGAACTCTGCTAGAAAGGAAGGGACAATGGGCTAATTTTGGCTTACTGCACAAAAACACCCAGACTCGCTTGTAGTGGAAAAGGGCGCTTTAATGTGACAGGCCAAAGCTCACAAATAACCGCTAACCTGGCTCCTTGGCCTTGCAGACTAACAAAAATGTTTTAACCAATTTAATAATTCAACACTTTCATTCCCACCAACAAATAAATAATTAATTAGATCCACTTCCTCCCTACCTATCCCTTGGTCCCTACCGTCTCCTTACCATCTTCTCAAGGCGGCCAACTCCCCCCCCATTGTGCTTAACTCCCCCCTCATCTAAAGGGGCCATGCCCCCGGCAACCAACCACCTAAATACCATAGAACTCCCCTCTACACCAAACTCCTTCTTCCTATTACCTGCAGCCATTCTGACCTGCCATATCAGCAACGAAAACTTTACATCACAATTTCCCCAACTAATGCCCCAGCCTGTCACAACAAAACTGCCCAAAAAACCCTTTCTGGCCCTTAACAACTAAGACCTGGGAAACTATAGAGGGGGAAAAAATGACCAAAAACTTCCTTATTAGAAATAACCCCCCACCCCTATAACTGGAAATTTAAAACCATTATCCTCCTAGAAAAAGAGGGTGGGAGGGTGGGGACAAATGCACGTCTTAACCGTTGCCTGCTCCCGAACCTTCTCTGCCCCCTTAAACACCCCCTAGGGCGCTCTATGCACAGGCCAGCTCGCTTGTCTGTGCAGCACCAAAAATCACCCCGGCGGAAACGCTTTGTGTTGCCCCCGGGGCCCCCCTTCCGACAATGGGGGTATCCTGACGGTAGAGCCGCCATGATGCCGGCATCTGGTACTGACCTTTACCGGCACCCGGTTCGGCGGCATTGCTTCCGTATTATGAGTGCCAGCGGTACCCTGTAAATCCCCATTCATGGACTCCGATAGAACTCCATGTAGGGATTTTCTGTCATTTCCGTTAACAAGGACTTTTTTGGCCGGTAGGACATCTGGTTTACCTCCAGCAGGTGCCCCACCAGAACTCCCGTATTCTGGTGGTCCGGTAAAGTGCCGGTATCCACAGATACCGGCACTTTTTTACCAAACCACGTGATTCGGTAGAGGCCCAATGGGCCTTTTTACAACTTTGGAGATATTTCGGAGGTAAATCCTCCCAGATACCACCAATGGATTTACAGTTACTTCCACTTGGTCCTATCGATTTACCACAGGATTATAAATGGTGGTTGGCGGTTGAAAAATCCCAATTTCTTTTGGCAGAATTACTACAGGTGGAATTACGAGTGATTATTCCACCAACTGTTTGGGAGGAAAAGTGGAGGATTCACCTCCAGCATCCTCCACTTTTCCTCAAAGAATCGGCTAAATTACACTTGTAATTCCACCGGTGGTAATTGCGTCAAATCTTGTAATTTGGTGGTGCAGGAAAAATGGAGGTTATCAAATGACTTCCACTTTTCCCCTGCACCGCCAAACTCTTAATGAGGCACAATGTGCCTTTTTACAAGTTTAGCAATAAATCGGTGGTAAATTGTGATTTATTGCCAGCATCCTCCTTACAGCCAAAACTCTAATAGCCTGATTCACATAACGTTTTTCACTGGTATATACCCCCAATAAAGGTGGCAATAAGGGAATTACTGTTAATTTACCACCACTTATTGCCACACCACCATACTCTCTATGAGGCTCAGTGTTTCCTTATCATTTCTTTGGCGGATCTCCAAGCCCAGTACAGAACTTACTGTCCCAAACATAGGACAAGTTGTCAAGGCCACTCCATGTTTACAGGGCATCCACACAAACCATCTGAAAATGCATTTTATCCAATCAGGAGTTATGGACATAGTCAGTGGCTATCTCTAAAACCTGTTCTGGTTGTTGATCTAAAGAATCGGATTTGGAGAGTATTTGCTACTCTCTTTTGAGCAGCCAGTGAAATACAATGGTGATTGGGAGTTGAAGTTAATAAAGTGGCACAACTACAAGCAGTACCGGTGAAGAGCAGTGCCCACACCTCAGTACCCCCAGGGTGCCAGGCACCCGCCATGCCTATCAGCCCATTTTGCAATGCCTTCTTACCTTTTGCTTGAGCTTTTGGGTTAATATGAGCTCACGAGTGTTACAAACAAGCCTGTTAGATGTGAATGCCATTAAGAATTATTATTGGCTGGGCTAGTCACATGCTTACCCTTGTTGCTCTAAGGTTGAATGTAAGGGTGGGAAGACAGACGTGTGGCACTTTACCGCCAATGTTTGCAACACCATCATACTCATTATGAGGTTCAGCCTTTCTTCATATTTTTTTTGTGGGTACCCAAGCCCAGTCGCCGAACACACTGCCCCTAACATAGGCCAATGTGCCAAGCCCACTCCATAGTTACACGGCATCCATGCTAACTATATGGCAATGCATTTAATACGATAAAGGGTTATTTAAATAGTCAGTGGCTATCTCGAAAACCTACTGTGGTTGTTGATCTCAAGAAACAGATTGTGGCATTTTCGGTAACACTGCACAAACTAATTATCAGATCAGGGACACAAATGTCTCACAAAGGATCTTGTAGAGTAACAAGGAAAACTCTGCTAAGGGGGTTAGTCTGACAGTGGATGGCGCCTCTGTAAAGTTTTCTTAAAGAGATTCTCTTTCTGTGCTGTCTTGAATGAGGGCAGACTTACTTAGCAAGTCCCTGAGGTGCAGATCCAAGGGATTCCAGTTGCAGGAGACCTGCACTCTGAGGGTTCTGGCTCTGAACATCTTCCGGTTGAATCTGGGTTGCCTGGCCAAATTGCCATTGCCTGACCGCAGGTTTCAAAAACGGGAAGTAAGAGGTTTCGAAGGCATTTCAGACCCATCCACCAGATGGCGCTACACATATCGCAAAGGGTTTGAATGTGTTTCTTCTGTCCCATAGATCTCCTTTCAGTCAGGGGGGATGTGGTGTGATCCACCTACTCTATGTTCAGGAAGATAAGGAGTTTCATGATAATATCTATTGATTACAGGCGATTGAGTTCAATTAACGTAGGTGATTGATAACATCAAAATAATGGGCAAACACATCTAGCAGATTTGCGATATGTTATGCTAAAACATATGTAGCGTGAAATCCGCTACAAATGGTATCTACATGTTAGATAGCTGAAAGGTGATGTATGTTATGTTATGTTATTGTGATTTATACTGTGCACCACTGCCATTTTCATGGTCTCCAAGCGCTCTGGCAGACCTGAAAGGGAAGGAGAGCTTGGTTAGTTGGATAGAGAGGGAACGTGCTAGAGAGCTTTGATGTGCTGTTAGTAGCTTCAGTTTGGAAAATAATAGTCACTGTGTGCTTGGTTTGTTTTTAGTTGGTATGGGTTAGGTGGTGTTTGTTGTATGAGTGTGTGTATGTGGGATGATTTGTGTGCAATTGGTTTAGTTTTTTGTAGTGTGTTGTGTTCAGTTTGGTGTTGCGGAATGTGTGTATTTTATAGTGGTTTTAGGTACCTGCTGTGGTAGAGGCATGTGTGTGTTGTGTGTGCTGTATGATGTGAGTATGCAGGATATCGGAACGTTTTCAGTAGGGTTAGTTAGTGAAGTTAGTAATCTGGGCCCTTCTGTACTGTGGCTAGGTTGGTCTGGTAGAGTTAGTATTCTTCTATGGTGGTTTGTGTCATAATGCTTCATTTCATTGGGGAATCCGGGTTTCGGTTGTTTTGGATGTTTCGCTTGTGTTGTCTATTTCCCTTCAACTGTGTTTCCTGTTTAGCTCTGTGAGTTATAAAGCCATGCTTTTAGCAATTTTCAGAATTGTTCTATTGTTTGTATTTCCTCCGGGAGTATGGTTTGCCAAGATGCAGGAGGATGCTGATGGGTCAAATTTCTGCTCTGAGTATTGTTTGGTTCTTGTTGAATGTCTTTCGCGTGCCTTAGTGTTTGGTTTGGTTTACAGCTTTTTTCTTTGCATAATATAAATTAGCCATGAGTGTGCAATTGTTTTTGTTTCAGCTCTGCCAGCAGTATTTTGAGTCGATTCAATACTGTGCGATTGGAATATGCTGTATGGGCAGGGCAGCAAACACCCTTAAACTGCTTCACAACCTTAAACAGTGTGATAATTACTGCATAGCACTGTCATGCAGAAGTGGAAAACTACAATTAGTTTTGATGTTGTCTCAATCAAAAGAGCCAGAGACTGCCTGCACCAGTAGGAGTTTGTAGGGGCGGGGTGAAAGAAGGAGGTGAATGGTAAAAAAAAGGCTTAATATGTAAGTAAGAGAGGAAATGGGATTCATTTATAATATTGTAGCAAGTTATTAGGTTCATTTTCGTGTTTGTGGGATGTTACATGGAATTGGTCCATTTCCAAAACAAGCATGTTAGACATTAACTATCTACGAGCATGCAACTATTTGCCAGAAATAACATTACATACCCAGGCACTCACACCATTAGGCAATTAACACTATCACATTCTAATACTCAGGTATTCTCACCATATGCCAAGTGTTCCCATTGTAATGTTAATATACTCGCACCATTTGGCAGATATTGGTATAATTTGTTCAGATACCCGTCTCTTAAGGGAACATGACTTCCAACCTATCTCCCTCTCTACTCTTCTCCTATAGGGCTTTCAAGTAGCTTCCAGCAACCCCTTGTAACCTATCCTTACTTATTACAGCTGTGCACTGCCTCTTTTTTCACTACAGCTTAACTCCTTCCATTTATTTCAAGCCACTGTTCTTCAAGCCACATTCTTCATTGAAAATCTGAAGCTGCATGATCAATCAATGATTGTTAATTGGCACAGGCCACCAGTCAATAAAACTAGGAAAAGAGAAAGGATTTCTTAAACTTGTGTACCGCACAGGATGAAGGGCACACTCCATTTCTCAGTCTACCTGGCAACTCAGGTGGTGTTCTCCTTCAAGCATTCTCGAGCCTCATGCTCTCTCCAGGAAGGCAGGCCCAGGTGTTGATGATTATTTCATCCTCCATCAGTGCAGGGAATTTTGATCTTGTAGTTGCAAGGTGCTCAGAACAGACACCCCCTCATTACTGTAGTAGCACAACGTCAGTGTGGGCAGGAAAGACTGACAGTGCAGCAATTATTTGTGCAGTTCTTAAACTTGTAAACATCAGCAGTTTTGAAGCGTGTATACCCCAGAAAAGCTATGTTTTTGCAGGTCTGAGCTCGAAATCACATGCAAATAAATGCTTACCGAACACATGCACATGGCAGCAGATAGTTACCCCAACTTCTGTGTTCGATTTTCCACAGCAACTGCATGCTTAACTGATGTCCTAGGGAGAGATTACTTTGAAGATGTTTTCTAATGATGGTATTTGCGGACAGTGCCACAAAAACATGTTTTTTTTCTTTACTAGGCAGCAACAGTATGGTCTTCTGTAACAATGCCAAAATTGGTTTAAATCACATGGGCTCCAAGTATCAAGTAGCAACACACTAGTAATGATTGCTTCCTTCAGTACCCACAAATAATTCCTAATTGTATACACCTTGTCTCTATCTGTTATTCATGTATGGAAGGGGTCTGCTACATGCGGCGCTGTAGGGGACAGATTTTCCAACATTTGCACTAGTTCTAAAAGATGAGCATATGCTTTTATAATGGATCAAACAGGATTTGTTACGATCAATATTATCTAAAAGCAAACAAGAATCAGACAGTTTTTTTAATGTTTGTTACTATACATACAAAGAAATCTCTGCACTACATTTTCCTCCTTGTTTTGCAGCAAATACAGTAAATAAAATAACCTGCTTCGTTTCTATCCTACTGAAAATATTTGTAGATTAATACGGAACAGGGGTAAACCTCTTTGATCCGTTCTGCATTGTTTAAGCAGTAAAAGTGGGACATCATTCACTTGCTCCATTTTTTGCAGAAGGTCAACGTTTGGATAATCTGGCCCAGATGTTCTGGAGTATCACTCCAATGATCGCTCACCATTGACTATGCTGACTGGGCTGATGGGAGATGTAGTCCAAAACTTCTGAGCAAACCAAAGTTTTCAGACCGCCGGATGCATTGCCTCTGACTCTTGTACATGATCATGGCTGTAGTCACCAGCTCATGGTTTTACAGGTCGCTGATTTGTCTGAATTTGTGAGGATTTTCCTGGCTATCTTCAACCTCTTAAAGCATCCACTCTGAGCAGTCTTGCCAAGCTCATGTGACATTTGTAAAGTGTTTCATGCGGGATTCCTTTCATTGTAGACACAGTAATAATAGCAGTTACTTGTACCCAACACCATTCGATCAGAGAGGTGACGACGGAATCAAAATTCAGAGTCTCCCCATGGCGTTCCGACTCCATTGTCTTTGACTAGGACACACCCACCACGTTGACCCATGTAGTATTCTGGACCAAAGAATCTGACCACTGGGGAATACTTATTACATGTAGAATACTAAGAGGGATAAGGTCTGTAATCCATAAAAGCAAGGCAGCCATTTCCACTACTTGTAAACGTCCACTATGTGTCAGAACAGCACCGGAAAAAGATTGAGAGTTGGAGTTAAACATATATTGGAATATTGGAATATTGAAATGTACACTTGAGCTATTGTTTGTTTGTTTGTTTTATTCACTTATAATGCGCACCAGACCCGAAGGTAGCGGGCGCAGCAGTACAGCAAATGCAAAGCTTAAGTTACAGGGTGGGGTCATGGGATACATACAGTGTACAAATACAAGATACAATGCAATGCGGCAATTGCAAATTACACACAAAATACATGAAAAATGAATATGAAATACATGAAAGACAGTATATATACAGGCACTAGATGGACGTTAGCTCATCGGCCAGGTGGGCAGTGTGAGGAGGTCCATAAAATCAAAGGAGAACAGGAAAGTTATGTGTATATGCTAGGGTTGTGTGAGAGTAAGTGGGCGCCAATGGGCTAATCATTGGCAGACCTCAGCAGAGTAGTGTAGTTGCTTCTAAATTTCGGAAAAGGCTGCTCCTCACGTAGAGGGTTTGGCAGTGAGTTCCATAATTGGGCCGCTTGAACCTTGAAGCTGCTGCCCTCCGCCTTAGTTAACCTGAATCTGGGAATAATGAGTCTATTGGCATTTGAAGTTCTGGCAGGGCGCGTGTGGTTTCTTTTTGTGAGTTTATTACAGAGATAGCTCGGTGCGGCATTGTTCAGGGCTTTGTGAACCAGGGACGCTACTTTTAAATGGATTTTGTTTTGGGTGGACAGCCAGTTGTTTTGACGCCTGATCTTTGAAATATGCGATCTTTTAGATACACCGAGGGCGGCTCGTAGGGCGTTATTTTGAAGAATTTGAATTCGGTGGGTGATGGATTTATTTGCTCCAATGTAGAGGGCATTACAATAGTCAAACCACGAGAGGATGAGTGCTCTCGCTAGGATAAGGCAGCTGTTGTCAGAGAGAAAGTGCTTACCTGCTCTAATGAGCTTGCATGTGTAGGCGGTGGCCGAAGCCAATGACTTCACCTGCTTGGCGAAAGAAAGGGTGGCATCCAGATAGAAGCCACGTGTCTTCACGTCTTTAGATACCTTGATGATATTCCCATCTATTTCAAATGAGGTATAGTCCTGGCTAAGTTTTTTAATGTTAGAATGTGTCCCTAGGATGATCAATTCTGTTTTATTATCTTTCAGGCATAGACCGTGGGTTGCCATCCATGCCTGGACGATGATATACACCCTATTCACCAAGGCCGAATCCTTGTTGTAATCCCCGGAAAGTGGGAGGAGAATCTGGGTATCATCTGCATAGTTAGTGTAGGTGATACCGAGATGGTCCAGATCATCGAAAAGGGGCTTCGTGAATATGTTGTAAAGAGTCGGGAGACACACGAGCCCTGAGGAACTCCGCACCGGATAGGGATTGGGTCCGCCGCTGCTGATGGGGAGAACAACCTCATGGTCCTTTCACTAAGAAAGGATTCAATCCAAATTATGGCCTCTCTGGAGAAATGTGCGGCAGAGTCTAAATGGCTACAAAGTACCCCATGGTCCACGAGGTCGAATGCTGCCGAGAGGTCCAGCAGCAAGAGGAGAGCCATTTTTCCTTTATCTCTTAGTTCATCTATTTGTGCCTTTAGGTCAAGGAAGGCAGTCTCTGTGCCGTGTTGGGGACGGAATCCTGATTGGCGCTCTCCTAAAAGTTTATGTTGTTCCAGAAAACTTTGGATTTGATTATAGGCAATCTTGTCCAAGATTTTAAGCAGGAAGGGGACTGTCGTAATGGGACGGTAGTTCGTAGGGTATGAGAGGGTCTAGCGTTTGCTTTTTGAGCAGTGGTAGTACCCAGGATTGTTTTAAATTGGTGGGCACCTTGCCGGACGTGAATGAGGAGTTGACAAGTTTGGCAATAAACGGGGAGAGATCCCTAGCAGCATCTTTTATAAGCTGGGCAGGGCAGGAATCGCCCTGGCAGTTTGACGGCTTAAGAGAGAGGATGACTTTCTCCACCTCAAGAATAGAGGTTTTAGAGAACATGAACCGTATAGCTGGTTCCTGAGCCTTTGGGGCAAGGTCTATAATGGAGTTATTAGTCTTAGATAGTTGTGTAAGGGAGGCTTTCTTTTGGCTATTTTCGTTTTGGAATAAGGACATTTTATTTGATAAGGCTTGCTGAATGTCGGAGAACCAAGTTTTATCTTTGGTGCATATATCCGGAATGGGGATGGGTGACTCTAGTTCCTGGAGGATGGTGAACAGTTCCCTCATACTTGAATTGGCGTTGGAGATACGCTTATTGAAAGAGTTCTGTTTGGCCAAATGGATTTCTTTTTTATATTGATCTGTTAAGGATTACTACAGATGAATTGACCAGATTAACACAACGGTGTCCAGTCAATTGGTCGACAGCAAACTGGTCGACTGCAATTTGGTCGACACCATTTGGTCGAATGCCAAATGGTCGAATTTTTTTTTTTTTTATATATATATATTTGTTTTGTGGGTTTTCGTGTGGGGAAAAAAATAAAAAAGAAAAAAAAGGGAGTTGGGGGGACCCCCCCAAAAAAAACCAAAAAAGGGGTAAAAAAAAAAAAAAAAAGAAAATTCGACCATTTGGCATTCGACCAAATGGTGTCGACCAGTTGTCCTGTCGACCAAATGTTTTCGACCAATTGACTGGGAGCCTAACACAACCACGCTGCGGGGTCCTAAGTAAACAAGGAGGCTACTCTGGGGTTGGGAGCGACCGCCCTTCCTTCTCTATTTAGAGTCTCCATTTAACAATCACCTGCTAAAGACCGCCATGGGGCACCAATGGGAGATTTGTCTGAAAACTGTAGAAGAATATTTCAATATATGAATACTCGTAATAAGCAATTGTTTTTGCTCCTGAGGAAGGGAACTAAAGTCCCGAAATGCGTTGAGCTTTTTACTGAACTGAATATAGTACCACACAGATGGTGATATCTGTAAAACACAATATGCAAGTGATTTTGTTGTAATATTTGTGGATCAGTGGATAGTAGGACTATCTGTTAAATGTATGTTGATTTCAGAAAGAAGAAACATGCATAAATAAATTGCGTACATTATGAACATTTTTGTCAATGTTATAGAAACTTATTGAAAATCAGGTCTAAGTATATACAAGAATTATAAGCGTTCTGTTTGCTTACATAACTATTGGGAGTCTAAATGTAACGGGTTACACGCCAGTGAAACACTAATTACTTATTGTTTGTCTTTTTGACAATACTTCCGAGTGTGCATGGGATGCAAGTGATCCACGGCCTGTGGACACCGTTTGTTCTTTGTCCTTATGACTACCACAACCTAGTGTCAGGGTTGTGCTCTTCTCCTCTGCACCTCACTATTTTTCTTAACTTCACAATATAATCTTTATTAATACAGATGTGCAGCAGTGTTACTTTCTTACCCAACACAATGGAATCAGTCTGTTGGGCTTGCAAGAAGGAAGATTGAGCCAGCACCACCAGGATGTGAACCTGATCTGGCAGGTTTCACTTAGATCTTAAAGCGAGTTCTAGATTCAATACATATCCTTGGATTTCAAACTGGTCCAGCTAAACTGGCTATATTCTTTGTGTTATTGCACACATAAATACATTGGGCCTCATTCCGACCCTGGCGTTAACCAAGGCGCTATTAGCGCCTTGGTTGACGCCGTTATCTTTCCGACTCCGCCATGGTGAATGGCTGAATTACCGCCCCATTCCAAGGTTGGCAGGGGCGGTATTTCCCCATTCACCATGGGCCCTTCCCCATTCCCATTTTTGGCCCATAGGGGTCAATGGGAATGGGGAAGGCGCTAATTACGGCACCGTAAATTACGGTGCCGTAATTAGCTCCTAGGTCCCTTTGTGGGTTGGTTTTTTAACGCCTGCAAAAAGCAGGCGTTAAGTACCAACCCGCAAAGGGAACTCGGAATAGGGCGGTAAGGGTTTAACGGCACCGGTCTCGTTACCGGTGACCGCTAATCCTTACCGCCCTACTCGGAATGACCCCCATTGTATTGTAGACAAAGCTCATCAGGATACAGCTTGGAGTGCATCATGCCACGGTGTCCGGTCATTTAGTCGAAAATAAATGGTCGAATGACCATTTGATCGAATCAAAATGGTCGAAAAAAAGGTCAAATTATTTTATTTATTTATATATATATTTTTAGTTTTGGTCGCTTAAAAAATATGTTTTAATAAAGAAAAAGGGAGGTTGGGGGGTATCCCCCCATAAAATAAAAAAATATTTTAAAAAAATTCTACCTTTTTTTTCGACCATTTTACTTCGATCAAATGGTCATTCGACCATTTGGTTTTCGACCAAATGACTGGTAACCCCATGCCACCATACACAAGCAACCAAATAAACTATAGAATTTAAGGAAGACACTCCACGACATTTCGAACGACTAACTAAGAGAGAACCATGATAGAAGGACACTAAAAACTGAATACACAGGCAGACCAAGATGCAAGTTCTAGGACGATCCATCAATAGCACACTTGCCCTAAATCACACCCAAGCTCCAACAGACCCATCTCACAATAGATAGCCAGGGAAAAGGGAGAGAAATAGACACTGGCATTCACATTATATAATACTCATTAAGATACAAGTGGGAATGTGCCGCGCCATCACACACCACAGTTAGACAGCCCTTGAAGGAAATCAGCAACAACCGCACACACAGCAACACAACTCAAAGGGAAGAAGATGTATTTGAACCTGGATACAGGCCCACTAACCCAACTTTCCAAATTTCTGCATATCCAACCCACCCAAAAACTTGCACAAACATCTCTCGCCTAGCAAACCGCACACACTTCTCCACACTGCATCAACAAACAAACAACACACAAACAGCACCTACAGCACACATGGTCTCCTCCGGTCGGCTACTCGCACCAAAAGCTCAGCGCACGATGTATACCGAACTGAAGCCGCCAGCAGCACATGACTTCTTCCACTCTCCTACTCCCCCTCCTCCCGACTAACCGTACCCCCCACCTTCTTGCTTACAGAACCACCAGAGCACCTGGGGACCAACTCCTTTGGTGGCGGTGTACTATATAAATACCTTTAACATTAACATTTATCATTAACACTGTCATACAGATGTTCATTTTTATAACATCCACCATCCATTTCACCCAAACCCTTGGCAGAGCACATCATTATTGAACATTCCACCTTACTCTTTTGTGGCACACCACCCAATCATCAGGCATCAACATTATATCAAAGTAATAATGCCCTACACTAGTAGTTCATAGTGCCATATCAACACTAAAATAATAAACACATTCATAGGAAACAACATAGAAAAATACATTTTCAATTGCCACATTAATCCCAAAGGCCTCTCATTCTAAATCAGTTATTTACTGTATCTTTCACATTTGTTCCTCGGACAATGAAACCACTTCAAATAGAAGGGCAGGCAACGTATTTGGCAACCCACGCAATGTAATGTATTGGAATGTAATGGAATGAGTTCATAGAAGCCATGCTACAAATCGTCTAGTACTAGGAGAGCAGATGTACGTGTTTGTACAGAACTTCCAAAGTTTCCGAATTTTTGGGCAATGACCAATGTGTTATTTAAATAGGCCATGCAGAATAAGAACAGTGTTCCTCAATCAGAGTTTTGTGGCATTTTACTTAGAAGTACTACTAAGCTCTGTTACCATTTTCACCAATCAGTCTGGGGCAAATCTGCCAAATTAACAGTCTGGTAACAGCAGAATTCTCGCCATATTTGGAAGTTTCACTATGGTAATTCCATCAAATGCTGGCATAATAGTGCAGGATTTGGCTTCAGCACGGCTGCAGCGAACTCCACCACGTTAAGGATAACTCTGGAATTGGTGGCCTGGTAAAACTGGTGGTAACTCCATTACAGCTGCAACGCGGAAAACAGAATGAGACCCACTGATAATTATGGAATACTTTATGCCACAAGTAAGTCTCCATTCTGTTACTAAAAGTGGTTGGAAAAGCATTGACTTATTTGTGCAACTACCCGTTATAATACACAAAATCACAAATTCAAATTTCTTGCACCAATTGACTAATTTATATTTCTAATGAACTTACAGATACAACAACACACACGTAAAATTTAGAGATGGACAGTTATCACTTTACATCAGATTTCTTGCAAATTAACCAATAGGAAACATACAAAACATGCAGTGATTGTTACGTTTGGCACAATACTCCTTTCTCCCAGCAAGTCCCACCCTTCAAGCATCATTTAGATATGACTCCTCGGATCAGAAGGGAAGGTACAGGGAGTGGGAATACAATAGCAAAATCGTTTTTGGGTTTTTTTATTTGAAAAGCAAAGTCAAGAAAGGAACTCAATGGGAAAATCGTTTTGGGCTTTTTATTTCCATCAAAGGCAAAGTCATGAAAGGAACTCAAAAGGAAAATCGTTTTGGGTGTTTTATTTGCATGAAATGCAGGGCTTTGGGTAAATAATTTTGGGATCCAAGTAAATAAATGGGAAATGTCGTTTTGCGCCCACTACATTCACTTGAATAGCAGCATACTAGGGTTATTTATTTTGGGATTATGGACATCCCCCTTCGGTACAGAAGACAGGGGTTTCAGAAAGGTGGAGTCACCCAAGTACTTTATTGTCTATACTGACTCTAACACACTAGTCATGAACTTTGTTAGTTTCAAACTCCAACAACACTCATCCCGTGATTTTCTATATGGGGATTCATTAATTTAACTTCAATTTAATTCGCTAATGATCTACACAGCTTCCCCCTCCCCACAATTTCATGGAAAGGATGAAGGCAGGCAGTTCCAAACACAATTCAATTTAATTGGATAGGGTGATTTTGTATAGTGAAAGTAATTTGAATTGGATTTAATAAAATGTGCCAATGGTCTCACCTGTGCCACTCCCTACCCACTATGCAAGATAGAGATTAAGGCTGGCAGATTCCCTCCCACACTTTTCATAGCTTTGGGATATATCTATTT
This sequence comes from Ambystoma mexicanum, assembly GCF_040938575.1. NCBI lineage: Eukaryota > Metazoa > Chordata > Amphibia > Caudata > Ambystomatidae > Ambystoma > Ambystoma mexicanum. The sequence continues at coordinate 1,434,043,092 of NC_090937.1, read as the reverse complement.
ACATGGGAGGCCTTAGTTATGGGGCATCCAGGGAAACAGCAGAGCTTCTCTGCGGACAGCACAGATCTGGTCAAAGGCTTCGGTCAAGGGTAGTCCCCATAACCCAGACTTCCTCTGGCTCCTCAAATGCAAGGCCCAGTTGGCTTCTAGATTTCCCAGTCTCTGTCTCCCCAGGAATAGAGTGGGAAAGTGAAGGGAAGAATCAAAAGTCCAAAGAAAGATCCAAAGATTCAAAAAATCAAAGAAAGATTACCAGTAAGTCCCTCTCAGACAGAAATCTGATCTCTTATAGGGCTAGTAACACTCCATATTATCAGAATTCCCATGCTACAGATTGGCCGGCTCTCTCCCTCTCTCTTCCCCCAATATGCCCACGGCCTGCTAATAGGACAAGGAGTTTGGGTGTGTGAATGATGGAGGCTGAGGGAGAAGAAAGTGTCATCATCCCAAAATGACAAATGGGTTTAAAATCTTCAGTGTCCTTAAAATCAATATGACAGCTACCCCAATTTTTCATTGCTGACACATTTATATTTTTGAATTCTATATTTTATAGTGATTCAGAAAATCCAAATTTTATTTCGGCACACCGTTCCTGGGAGGAGCTACTGCTTTTGCGATTTGCTCCTGAGCAGAATATTCACAAATCTTCACCTTCCTGATTCAAACCTGACTTCCATAACCTATAATCACAACAACGTTCTATTCCCTCGGAATTACGAGAAGGCCGGAATCATAATATTTCTCATAACTCAAGTTGTACCCATCACACAAAATCCATGTTTACATGGCCCCGGATGGCTTCTTACCCCCTTCAATAAGAGTCTAGGATGAGCTCACTGGGACATACGATGCACTTTTGTTTCAAGGAAATGTATTCAATGTTAGTCAATGGCAATGCACAACAAGACCCTCAGTTTCACATAGCCCACACCAATTCTTAGGTTGCATTTCTTTTCTATTACCTGATCAGACATCTGGCTGGCCCATGTGATCATGTCCTCCTCTCCTGGGCTCCAAAGGTTTTGGTTCGAAGCTAATGCACAGTTAATGGGGAGACCGGATCTTAAAGGTCATTTCTGCTGGCTGTGTTATCTGCAAATCTCATAATTTTTATCTACTTCTCTGTATATTTTAGCATTTAAACTGAAAGCAAGACCTTCTTCTCCTAGAGGTCCTCAGCCAAAGGTCTTGAGGTCAAATTTGCAAAGGCACAAACCTTTCAGTTCAGTGGGGAAAATGCCAGCTGCATCCATACTTTAGACAATACAGCTTTTAATCGAAAAGATGTGCTTACATGTAACATTTTAGCATTATATCTAGGCCTGCTGTTTATAAATACAATCTTTCTTTTCTACTCAATTAGAACAGAGGTAGATTCAGTATTAATCTGATGCACACAGGTACGCCACAGTTAACATAGGAAACCAGTGTTCACTTTTACAAAAACGAAGTAGGCCTTTCTCTTTACAGGTTGTCATTTTATATGATGGAAATGAAGTCTCTTTATTCCTGATAAACACAATCTGTCACTTGACTTTATTTCTTAAATGTCAGGCATCATTCCTCCTTTTTATCTTCCAAATGCACACTGTTTCAAAGCTGTCTTTTCTCTCCACATGCACTGCTGCAGTTTTATATCATTTCTTTCCATTTCACTAGGCCTTATTTCGCAATCACTGTTGTGTACTGGCTTTTATATTTCAATGGATTCCACATGAGCCACCTCCAATCTCACAATAGGGGCCTAGCATGGCCTCTCCATCTCTGTCACTCTGAGGCTGTCTTTTCACCCGACACAACATGTGTTTTGTGTCTTTTCAAACATGTACTGGCCTATATACTTTGTTTTTCAGTGGTGGCATGTTCCTACTTTCCCTTGTCTTAGGGGTAGCCATCTACATGTCTTGATGAAGGGCCATTTGTGACGTTCTGAAACATGCTGACAGACTTGTTATCAGAACTTTGGACACTTTTTATGAATTCAAACTTCACATACATTCATTTGGAATAACATGTATTCTCCGGAAACTCTGAAATGAGCATTTGAAACAGTCTTGAAAAACACACCAACATGCTTCTCATATGCACATTTTTAAGTGGTAACACAGAATGAATGAGGGTATATAAATATTGTTTTTTGCGAATCAACAAATAGCCATTTCTTTGACAAAAACTTTCTTGTGGTTGCAGAATGTCAGGATCATAGGTCATGTAAATGAAAACAGACAGATACGGCCTGAAAATATCAGAGTGGCAGGTTCAGAATGAATAGTTCAGGGAGTTAAAGGTAGCTTACACTAAACCTAGTGATGTTTCATTCTGGCAGATAGCGACGAGAGGTTCTATAAATGACATTGTGAAAATAGACTCTCTGTCTCGGGGGAATGAGTTACCTACTTTACAATGTTGAGAAAAATTGTGTTTTATCATGGATTTTAGGAACACAGTTCTTTTCCCATAAAAAGAGAAAAAAGAACCGTAAGAAGCAGGAACTACATGTGGCTCTGAAGGTTCTTTGAAATGTTGAGGCAGTGGTTAGTGTTCCATTGAGTAAAGCGTAATAAATAAAATATACACCAGGCAAAACAGCATATAATGTTTTGAATGGGAGTGGATCATGATCCTGATGTTGGGGTTGATATGGTTTTGATTTTCGGTCCATTGATGCTCTCATGCAATGGTATCAATCTAGTAGTCTAGGCACAGATTAAATCTACTTGAAATGCCACATGGCGCTATTGCTGATGGTGGCTAAGGCAGCCCATTTCTTTTCCATAGTAATTCACGAATTTAGTGTGGAAGTGGCTTTGTGGTTATATCAGAAATGAAAACCTATTACAAAATTGTAACTTCGCAACCATTGTTGGGGATTTGGTAACATCTGACATTTTGGAATTTTGTTCTATTAATAAGGAATGCTTTTGAAGCACCGTTTTATAATTTATTGCATGGTAATTTATTTCAGAGACAGTATTTTGGCCAAAGCACATTCATGAGTAAACACTGCAGCAAGCAGAGCAGTCCCACAGGCAATCAAAAGAAGCAATTGAGAATGTGCTAGTTGAGGATGGGGTAGGGTGGAGCAAGAAATGGGTGCAATACAGACAGACAAATAACAGAGAGAGTAAGTACAGAGAGTTCCTCAATACGTATATACACAGAGGAGTATGTACAAGCAGGAAGTTAATCTATATGTTTATTTTATTTATTTTATTGCGTATTTATAGTGCGCCAATACAGCAAATTGTGTTTCAAGGCACAGCAAGGAAAAAGAGGTAAGGAGGGAACAACGATGAAGAATAACAAAAATGGTCCTACAAGGCCTTGTGACATTCAAATCAAGCATGTGCAATAACAGGAAGTACAAAAACAGAACAGAATAATAACGATAATGCTCCACCTAGGCCTCGTGACAAACATCTCATGCAAGTGCAATAACAAGAAGTGTGGGAGAGTATGAGAAGGAGCGGTGCAGGACTGTGCGAGAACGCGCTAAAGCTAAGGAGGAAAAGGAGGTGCACCTTGGAGTGGAGAGTGTGCAAGTGCGGGGGGGAGAAGGTGGAGAAGAGGGCCCCTGGGCTAGGGGAGTGCTATGGGGTGGGCAGGTGGACAAGTGCCTGGGGAAGGCAGGGAGTGCAGGGAATGAAGGTCCACATGCTTAGTGCAAGGACTGGACAGATAGGCTCAGAAGGGGTGCAGTCCCACCAGGTTATTGAGGGGGAGGGTGCCCTTTGGGCAAGTGCAGATATGGAGGGGGATCAGGGTAGACCGAAGTGCTGGGGTGGACTGGGCGAGGAGGGCCTGGTGCTCTGTATGAATCAGAAGGAACCATGCAGCCAGTCAGAATCCGACAGAGGGAGACATTAGTAGGTGAGGGGGTGAGGGAAGAAAGATGAGAAAAGGACGGCCTTGAGAAGCTTCCGGAACTTAAGGAGCAGTTCATAGGTGGAGGTTGTGAGGGTTCAAGGAGGAGAGATAATTTAGGTGCTGGATTAGTGCTGCAGTTACTTCAAGATGAGGAGATAGATCTTGAGGGTTGTCTAAAAGCAAGCATGGAGGTCCTGTATAGGATTTGTGGGGTAAGGCGTTCCAGTGGTTGGAGGCGAGGTCGAAGAAGAAACAGTTAAATAAATAAAAAGCACCATTTGAAGAACATCAACAAGCAGGCTCGTGATACACTGGAATATTTTTGTTTTAGATCATTAAATGTAAGCATACAAGTTAATTGACAAAAAATAGGTTGCAGCTGCAGAATGACAGAATCATAGGTCATGTGAATGAAAACAAACAGAAAAAGCCTCAAAATATCAGAGTTACAGGTTAAGGATGAATAGTTCAGGGAGTAAGATGAGACTAACACTAAACATATTGAGGTTTCATTCTGGAAGCCAGTTACTACGGGTTCTATAAATAACATTGTGAAACTTTGCTTGAAGAGGCCAGAATAAGGATATATGACTGGATGTGGACATTCGTGCTATACTGTCAAGGATTCCAGTGAGAAGTGTGCATTGATGAGTGTTTTAGAAGCGGAGGAAATACAGTATTAGCACCGGGGGCTGGGGAGTCAACCAATCAGATTGCTCGGATCGTGGGCGGAATACCGCGATCTAAGCCTGCGTACCAAGCAGCTTGAGGGCTACTTCCCTGCAACACCATCTCCCCCTTACCCACTCCTCTCTGATATCCACCCCTTCCTGCCCTTCTACCTCACTCACCTTATTCTTATGGTGGTGGTGCAACTGCTGCTGCTGACCAGCCTCCATCCTGGCCATTGTGAAAGTGGAAGAGGGGCTCCGCCGTCCATATCAATTGTGACCATCGTAAGTCAGTATTTTGTTTGAATGGACCGGACGCTGCGAGGCATCCCGTTCATTCAAACAAAATACATTGCTATCAGCACCCTGGTGTTCCGTATTCAAAACTCGGGGTGCTAATGGCAAGGCCGCCCAATCCAGTGGGCCGGATCAGGTGGTATTGGTACCCCGCATTAAGGCACATGCTGTGCTTGGGCCTGTCACTTGGGCCCCTGTTCATTACCACCCGATCCGACCCGCCAGATTGGTTGTTATTGCCATAGTAGGAGGTAGTGAGGTTTGACAGTGGGGACAAAAGATTAAAGAAAAGTAAACAATGCAGGCAGCTGTAGCACCAACCCCCACTGGGATTTCACCAGATAACAGAAAACAATGACAGGGTTCAAAATTGCTGAGAGCTATTTAGTTTTTACAAAGTGGGTAGAGCACTAGAATATGCAGACCACTGAGCTTATCCTTTGATGAATGTAGTTGGGCCTGCTGTTATGCATCGTCTTTATGGTTGGTCTCTTTGGTGCACATGGCGCTGTGTACTGGGTTTGCATTTGCCCCCTTCCAAAATGGCGCCCGTTCTGCAGTTTAGCGGTCCAGTTCTCCCGATCAGTGTGGATTGTGTGACTCCTCCCCAGTATTTCAGATGCCTGATCCCGGAGACCTGCGCGTTGCTAATGCTACAGCAGCCACGCTTCATGAGTTTTAGCTCTAGTGCAGATCTCAACTTTGCAGCAACGATGAAGAATAACAAAAATGGTCCTACGAGGCCTTGTGACATTCGAATCAAGCATGTGCAATAACAGGAAGTACAAAACCAGAACAGAATAATAACAATAATGCTCCACCTAGGCCTTGTGACAAACATCTCATGCAAGTGCAATAACAAGAAGTGTGGGGGAATATGAGAAGGAGCGGTGCAGAACTGTGCGAGAACGCGGTAAAGCTAAGGAGGAAAAGGAGGTGCACATTGGAGTGGAGAGTGTGCAAGTGCGGGGGGAGAAAGTGGAGAAGAGGGCCCCTGGGCTAGGGGAGTGCTTTGGGGTGGGCAGGTGGACAAGGGCCTGGGGAAGGCAGGGAGTGCAGGGAATGAAGGTCCACATGCTTAGTGCAAGGACTGGACAGATGGGCTCAGAAGGGGTGCAGTCCCACCAGGTTATTGAGGGGGAGGGTGCTCTTCTAGCGTCTCACTATTCCCTTTGTCTTATCTCTGATTCATTTCCTCCTTCTATTTAGGGAATCTTCCCTCGCTTCCAGACCAGTCCTTCGCGTCTCCTGAAAGCCACTTCCCAATCTGTAAAGACCTCTCTAGGTCTCGTAAAGTAGGTATTCCAAGAGACATTTATAAACAACAACCTGATACCTTTACCACTATAACCCCGTTCTTTTTCCTACAGTCCGCGAAGTCAGCCTGTTTCCAACAAACTACATTGCCCATTAGACCTTGCGGGGAGACTTCAACATTTACTTCTGCATTTCCCTTTTCAACGCAGTCTTCTGCTCCCGGTAGGACCATCAGCCTATTCTCTATCTCTCATTTATTGATTCGATCTCTGCTCTGTCTCACTTGTGCTCTGTTTCTGACATTAAGGGCTGGATACATCTTACAATCATACGACTCCTCCTCCATCTCTACTCCGACTCTAGCAGCTCTTCGCAGAAGGGTAACACTCTTACATTTGATACTTACGTCACCAGACATTACATTTAGGTTCTAATTGCATTCTTACCTTGCTTTGCAGTAGTGCTCCAAGCAGAACTCACGAACAGGAAGGACCGCCCTTCCACTACCCCAATGCAAGCATACTGAGTTCTCTAGCAGCCAAGACTTCCCTTCACATCCACCCAACGCTCACTAGCAACACAGGGTTTTTTCCCTGTGACGGTTTCACTGGCGTCTCACTCCGGGTCAGATTTTGCAGACACTGAGAGAGACGTTAGGTGAGCTCCTTATTCTTCAAGCTGTATCAAAGACCAGGTTGGTGATTGTCTGTTGCTTAAAGGTTAAGTACTGAGGTGTATATGTCGGTAAATCAATGTATTGATCTATACCAGCATTAGTACACATTAACAGTTAGCAACGCCTGCTTACCCAGTACTTGGCCAGCGGGTCGCAGATTCAGGTGATCATGGATCAACAGGTACAGCAGCTTGTGGCGGCTGTCCAGGCATTATCTGCCGAGGTTCAGCAGCTAAAACAAGAGAACATGGCTTTACGCCATCAGACGGGCCCCTCTGCTCAGTGTTCGGAGGTTCCTCCTGGGCATCTACCGTTTTGACGGGAACCCACATAAGGTAAAAGAATTCTTAGAATCCTGTACCGTTCAGTTTGCTTTCAAAGCTGAATTTTTCCCTACTGACAGGGATAAGGTTGGCCACATGATCTCCCAAATGACTGCTGCAGCCTTGGCTTGGGCAACACCGTTGGTGACAAATAATAACCCTATTCTGGATTCATATCCAGCCTTTTGTAACAGCGTTAAGAGCATGTTTGGAAGGCAAGAGGTGACCATAGCCTCACAGGAGCACCTTTTAGACTTTAAGCAGGGAAATCTGGACATTCTGTCGTACATAACTAAATTCAAACGGTTGGCAGCAGACACTGCCTGGGCTGATGATGCCCTAATTACAATTTTCTGGTGGGGTTTAACTGTGGAGCTGAAAGATAAGGTCTCCTGGGTCCCCCGTCCTCCCAATCTAACAGAATTTATAGCCCTGATAATGCAACTTGTCTATAGACTCCAAGAGAGGCATCAGGAGAAAAAGAAGGGGAGAGGCCATAGACAACATTATGAAGGATTGCCATCTTCCAGAAAGCCCGCCTCTACGGAGGATCCTATGCAGTCAGGGGCTGCCCAAGGCCCTTTGTCAGCAGAAGAGCGTTCTAGACGCAAATCACTTGGTCTATGTATGTATTGCGGGGCCAATACTCACACAGTGAAGGAATGTCCCATAGCTCCGCTCAGGAAGGCGGGAAACGCCAGTGCCCAGCCGTGAAGGGAACAACGGTTCAGGGTCCATATACAGAAACAAGTTCCCTTCTAACTGACCATTCTGGTCTGTGTAAACCCCCTTCAGAAAACACTATATTAGTCCTCAGGGTATCCCTTTCTTGGAATAACATTCAACTCGAGAATGTGCCTGCCCTCATAGATAGTGGGGCAGCAGGAAATGTTATCGAAGATTCCTGGGCATAGACCCGTGGGAGTCCACGATCTGCCAAATCTATGGTCATCCCGGTGGAGGGCGTGGATGGCAGCCCTCTCAAGACCGGCCCTATCAAGGATCGTACACATTGCCTTCTTATGACCATTGCATCACATCAAGAAGCATTAGAGTTGGACATCATTTGAACAGCCCATTACCCTATTATATTAGGGTTGCCTTGGTTAAGGGTGCATAACCCTTTTATCAAATGGTCAGCAGGCACTCTGTTTTTGGGCTCGGAGCAGTGTGTTCGCCAATGTAAGAGACAAGAGATGAAGTCCCCTGGCAGTCACTCCTGAATTCGGTCGAACAAGACTACGGGGGCAACGCTGAATCAGATCTCTGCACTTCCCTAAACAATACCAGTCAGTGTTTCCTCAGGCGGCATACTCAGAACTTCCTCTACATAGGAGGGACGATTGTGCCACCGATTTGAAACCAGATAACCCTTTTCCATTTGAGCGCATGTATATACTCTCGGCTAAGGAGAAGGAAGTATTAAAGGACTACTTACATACCCACTTAAATAATTGTCTCATCATGGAATCCACTTCAGAATTACGCCGTGTATAGATTTCAGGGGTTTAAACAAGATCATCATCCCAGATAAATATCGCATGCCGCTCATTCCCGATATACTTGAGAAAGTCAGGGGTGCTGCCATTTACACCAAACTCTATCTACGGAGTGCTTATCATTTGGTCCATATTAAAGCCGGAGATGAATGGAAGACGGCTTTTAGAACTCCATTTGGCCACTATCAATACAGGGTCATGCCCTTTGGCTTAGCAAACGCCCCAGCTGTTTTCCAGAGATACATGAACCATATATTTGCACGCATATCACTCCACTACGTCATCATTTATCTGGATGACATCCTGGTTTTTTCTTCCACATTAACAGACCACATTCAACACGTGACAGGAGTACTGAACCAGCTACAACAAAACCATTTGTTCTGCAAAATAGAAAAGTGCGAATTCCACAAATCATCGGTAGCCTATTTGGGTTATGTTCTTTCTCAACAGGGGATCACAATGGACCCAGCAAAAGTATCAGCAATCACTGAATGGCCTGTTCTCAAGTCGGTCAAAGAAATCCAGAGGTTTTTGGGTTTTCCAATTTTTACAGGCGTTTCATCCCACATTTTTCAAATCTCACTCAGCCTTTGACTCGTCTCCTCAGGAAAGGGGTTCCGTTCCTTTGGTCCCAAGAAACCCAAGAGGCGTTTGAAAGGCTAAAGCTACATTTCACTACAGCCCCTGTACTGGCTACGCCAGATCAACAGGTGAGATTCATCGTCGAGTCTGATGCTACCCATCATGCATTGGGAGTTGTTCGTCTTCAACCAGATGCCCATAACATCGAGCGACTTGTAGCCTATCTATCCAAAACCTTGTCTCTGGCTGAGACGAACTATACCGTACTCGAGAAGGAACTCTTGGCCATTAAAGGGGCATTCGAGAAATGGTGTCATCTGCTGTTGGGAGCGTGACATCCTGTAGAAGTCAGAACCGATCACCACAACCTCCGGACGCTTCAGTATGCTCAAACCTGCAATAGCCGTCAAGCTAGATGGGCTCATTTCTTTTCACCTTTCCGTCTTATTTTCACATTTATTCCTGGCAAGGTGAGCCTGGTTGGGTTGACACCAACATCTAGCAGAATCGTCTTCTGTCTTTTTGTCCAAGGTTTTCAGGAATGTTCATAAATGAGCATTAGGGCACATCTAGCTGTTTCTGGTTGCACTGAGGTACTGTTAACTGTGTCTCATTAGGCTATCCCCCTCCCCTCTGGGAGTACCCTATACTGTTGAGTGTTTCCCTACTGTGCTACCCCCCAACCCCCACCACCCCTGCACCTCATGTGCTGTGCGGCGATGTGCTGGGCATCCCTCCTCTCTCTTACGCTGCCTCCTCCTCGCAGCCTCTATGGTGCTTTCCATCTCCCCATCATTTCGAACTGCTACTGTATTCCGATCCTATCCCTCACAGTAAGTCAGGAAGGAAGAGGTTCAAGAGGGACATCCAGGTCTCCAACCTAGGCGTCCCTATCGCTGATACCTACATCAGTGCTTCCTCCAGACAGACTCTCGCTGACATCCTCTTTGTCGTTCCCTCTCCTGATCTATGGACACCTAATATATTTTCTCTATACTCTCTTCTTTCCCCTCCTCTCCATTAATGGTGGCGCATGGTGGAAGGTCCTCTTGGCCTCCTTCCACTCCTCCAAGGCCATCATCAATGTCTATCTAAACAGCACTGTCTTGGTCGGAGACCTCTACATCCACCGGGATGCTTCTAATCCCTCAGGGCTCTTCCATAACCTCTGTGACACTCTCTCTCTCCCTTCTGCCCTCTGGTCCAACACACTCTGCTGGGCATACCTTGGATGTTCTCATCTTCTCAGATATCCCCCTCTCAAATCCTCTCACCACTCCCCTCTCTTGGACTGACCACTTTCTCTGTAATTCGGCCCATGAAGCGTTTGTTAGTGGATGCCTTTGCTGCTACTTTCTCTGCTCCTCCCATGCCTGCGGCTGACTCACACTTCGACAAGGCCCACTGTAACCTGCATCTTTCTATCTGCAACACTCTGGACATCCTTGCCCCTGTCATGAGAATCCATCTGAAGCCTACCTCCAAGTGCAACTCTTGGTATGGCTCCGATGTCGCCACCTTGAAACACACGTGTAGGGTGGCTGAAAGGAAGTGGAGGGCATCGGGCAAATCCTCTTAGAAACTGACCTTCCCCCTGCTCCAAAGGCAATACAGGCTTTCTGTCCTGTCCAAGAAGAGAGCCCACATCCAAGCCCAAACTCTTTAAAATCTGCAAGGAGCTGGCCAAGCCCTCTGCAGTCTCCACCCCTCTTGTTCCCTCCCAGACCCTCTGTACAACTTTGGCTTCTCACTTCACCACTAAAACTCAGGACAGCCTGTCCTCTCTCTCCTCTTTCTTTCCCTCTCTCGCCCCCGACCCCTGGCTGCCACTCCCTCTCCTCCTCCCTTCTCTTTATCCCCGACTACACCTGACAAGGTTTCTAGACAAGTCTGATTTATGAAAGTGTCATCCAAACATGTGCTCCCTTGCTCCTCCAGAACCATCAAGGACCACATGGACACCCTTGCTCATCACTCTTTTGCTACTGGAACATTCCCCTCTCTACTGAAGCACTCCCTTGTGCACCCCTCCTTTAAAAGCCTTCTGCCGATCCTACCTATCCGGCAAACTATCGCCCGATCACTATCACTCCTTTCGTGTACAAACTCCTGCAAAAGCTGGCCATCTCCCAGATTACTCTCCACACTGAATCTGTTGGCTGTCTCCATGACCATCAGTATGGCTAAACAGTAGCCAGAGGCATAGAACCTGCTCTCCTGAGCACCTGTGAAGGTCTGCTCACTAATCTCGATTCAAGCCTTCTTTTTGTCATCATAATCCTTGATCTGTTCTCTGATTTTGAACCGGTCAATCACACCAAACTGATCAATCTACTCTGTGAGAACATAGGCATCATGGATCAGGCCCTGGAGTGGTTTTCCTCCTTCCTATTGGACTGACCCTCCCATGTGCAACCCAGGTACTTTATCTCCTCCACCACTCTCTCCACATGTGGGGCTCCCCAGGGCTCTAACCTCTCACTCTGGCTCTTCAATGTCTACTTGACCCATCTTATGTCTACCTTCTCCTCTAACTTTCACTGTTATGTGGATGACACCCAGCTCTCTTTCAAACTCCCCTCTGCCTCCTCTGTTCTCTCGCACAATCTTTACTGTCTATCCCAGATTCAGTATTGGTGCAACTGCAACGATCTCTGACTAATGCCAGTAAAACTGAGATCCTTCTCATTTGGACCCTTTCTCCTGCTTTCCCTCTCTCACTCTGGCCGCCCTCCTTGGGCCCTCTTCGTTCGCCTTCCTGTGAGGCAAAAGACCTTGGTGTCGTCTTCGGAGCCACCCTCTCCTTACATCACGGACCTTGCCAAGAAGGCCCACTACCATCTGCACCTCCTTTTCTTCCTTCTCTCACTTTCTCCCAGAGGCTCACTGTCTCCAGAGCCCTGGTTCTCACTAGGCGGGACTACTGCAACAGTCATTTTCTCAATCTGCGTATCTGTACTCTCCACCATCTGCCACTAATCTAGAACAGGACTGCAAGACTTGTCCTTGGCCTCAGGTTCAGGGACTTTATCTCCCCAGGCCTGACATTTCTCCACTGGCTCCCGGTGGTTGCAAGGATCAAGTACAAGACACTCTGCATCCTCCACAAGGTTTTCTGGTGCCGGGGCCCGCACTACATCCAACTCTCTCTTCCAAAACACCTTCCTTATTGAGCCCTTCGCTCAGCCACCTCTAACTCTCTGAGAGTCAGAAGTTTCTCCAGGCAGAGAACGGGGAGTGGGGTTAGATCTCTCTTCTGCAGGTGCCTCCCTCTGGAATGGCCTCCCCATCCCTCTCAAACTTGAGCCGGACCACCTAAAGTTCTGTAAGCAGCTCAAGACCTCACTTTTCATCTCTGCTTTCTCTCTCTCTCTCTCTCTCTCTCTCTCTCTCTCTCTCTCTCTCTCTCACTCTCTCTCTCTCTCTCTCTTTCTCTCTCTCTCTCTCTCTCTCTCTGTCTCTCCTGCTGACCTACTTGTCTGCTGTATTTACTGGTGGCCCGGCTACCCTCAGAGTCTCACTGGGCACTAGGCTCCCCCATGACCAGTTCCTCGTGCACTGCCTCTGGGCCTACCATGAACGTAGGGGCTGTAACTGTAATCCTACAGTCCCCTGCCTCTTTGCACTTGCCCAGAACCGCGCTGCCCTGGCTGCACTTACTCATAGCAATGCCGCCATGATTGCACTTCCTGTTTCCCTCGCCCTGGCACTTCCTCCCTCTGCCTCCTCCCTGCACGTTGCGTTATCGCACTTGCACGATCTGAATGAAACAAGGCCTAGTAAGATCGTTTGTTTTGTTGCATATAGAAACACTTCTGTAGAGGTGCTTTATAAATGACATATCATATCATATAGTGCCAAAGCTGGACCAAGAAAGCAGGCTTCGGTTAAAATATCCTGTGGGGAAATCACATGAATCCAAATGACACACAAAAGGCCAAACCTCTTTTAATTATTTGAGGGGTGGGACTATATAATGGAACCAGCCACTCTCTGGGATCTGTCCATAGATAGTACTAAATCGCATTTGTGTTCATTTGATGCATATGTATGTCAGAGACAGGTTACTATAACATATTTACAAATGGCAGAAGTAGTGAAGCACTTTAAGAGAATGTGAACAAAGTGGCACATAGACCAGGGAACACACAAAACAAAACTAAACTAACACACAAAAAAAACTAAACTAACCTAAACTAAAAAGAGACAAGAAAAAGATGACGTAAAAAGATGACACTAACGTATGTGGCAAGTGCTGTGAACAAAAGAGGAAACCTGTACTCATATACAAACTTACACTACTATGCAGCACAGTAGAGTGTGGTTGGTTTAGGTAGAGAGGAAAAGCAAGAGAGTGTCTGGAGCTCGCTCTTTGGCAGGTAGTTGAAATGCAGGCCATGCTTTCAAGAGATCCACCTCCAGGCTGCCATTTATTGTGATGGGCAGCAGGTTTCAATGGAGTAAGTAGAACTGACAGGGAAGGACCCAGTGGGCAGAATTTGCAGGATGCGGAATCTGAGTAGGTCGATGAGGGCAATATTAATGCAGTGGGACAAGAGAGCGCATTTTTTACGGGGAGCAGGGGCCATGATTGGGGAAACAGTACTTGAGTTTGTGACTTGGAGGAGAGGCAGAGGTGCAAAGCGCAAAATGTAGACCTGTATGCATCAATGGGAAGGGCCAGGATTTTACGTTAGTATTCAAGGTTAGGAACGAAATCTACTGATTCTATTCCTTAGTGTTCAGGCTAAGAATGTATGCATCCATAGGGCGAGGAAAGACTGTGGATCTTTATTTGATATACATTTTCCCCAAAATATTCTAGACTGGAGGAAGAAAAGAAAATATTCTGTCTTAAATTATGCCTAGCAATTGACATGGATAGAGTCAGATATTCCAGCTAATATTCTAATTTATTATTTAAATTGCAGACTTAGCTCATTGTCCAGGGTATGGGTAGACAGCGTTTGGTCTGGCATCTTAGATATGATATGCTAGTTTATTTATATAGCGCCTATACACAAAGCGAGGGAACAAGGGAAAATGCAATGATATTCTTACAGGCCATTAACAGTAAGGTTATGAAATTAACTACGGTACTCGGCCTGACAACATTTCATATAGTGAAAGAGCTAAGACATGGATAAGGAAGGGAGGGATAGAGTGGGAAGGAAATGGAAACAGACAGGCGACTACCGTACTAGGCCTGACGACATTTCTGGTTGAGCCAGAGAAAAACAAAAGTTGAGGGAGAGGGGTGCAGAAAGGGAGGAGAGGAACAAAACAAGCGACTATCGTACTAGGCCTGACACATTTCAGACAGTGCTGGAGGGGGTGTGGGGAAACAAGTAAGGGGCAGGGGGGAGGAGCCAGATGAGGTTGCTATCATACTAGTGTCATGATGCCTACCCCCGGAGCACCAGGCCAGGCCCAGCACCCACGGGAGCAGGCATCACGCCCCCGGGTAAAAGCCCAGCGGCCCTTTATAGGGGCTCTTTGTACTCTGTCCTGGCGCTGTTGCCGCCAGGCTCATGTTGAACATCAGTCCTGGCGCCATAGGCGCCAGGCACATAAGGGGAAGTGTTTGGTGCACTTACCTGAAGCAGACCATGCTGCACACTCACCTGATGCAGACCATGCTGCATGAAGAACCAAGCCAAATGAGGCTTAGGAGGGACTATTTTTCTGAAGGAACTATTTTGTTACTTGGGTGGGGCTGTGGAAGAATACTCACCTGGAACTTCTCCCAAAGCTATTTAAGCCACGCCCGGACAGCCACACGTGCTTCGCGTTGTTCTGCATCCCAGCAGCTGAACGCTCACCGTGTCTGCTCCTGCACCTGGACTCCAGCCACGCCCGCCTCGAACCTGGAACACCTGTAAGGGAATAAGAGAAGAGAAAGGTGAAAACCAAGAACTTATTCAACCTTCTTACCTGCATCCGGAATCTTCACGCCAGCATTCCTGAAGGAAGACTTCCATTTAAAAGCACCGCGTTGCTCGGTGCAGCGCCGCGCTTCACTCACCTGTTCCCGAGACGCCGCCCGGCTCCATCGCGGCTCTCAGCACCGGTCGCCACATCTCTGCACCTAGGGGAGAGAAGAAAAGACAAACGGTGAGCAAGGGAACACAAGAGGAAAGCCGAATTTTCAGCCATATTACTTACCGGCTTTTCTTGGTGAACCATTCCACATCTCGGGTCGGCGCCGCATCTTTGGCAGGCACCGCACCCCGGCCCCTATGGGGAAAGGACAAAAGACATTACTGGGGAATTAGAAAGACATTTAGAGGGGTCACCCTCATCACTAACTCACCTGATTTTACCACTGGCAATTTAACCCCTCAACGCATCGCCTTTGTTCTGCACCTGAAATAAAGGACAGAAAAAACAACATAAAAGGAGGCTCACACTTGAACTTTTGCATCTTCATACTTACGGCGTATCGCTCAGAAAAGTCAAGTGGATGTGCCAGCGCCATTCTGAAAACCAGTGAAGTAACTGGACGAACGCGCGCCCCTGCACCAGAAGCAGGATGGAGAGTTCATCCTTCCAAACCATAAGGTGAGCTTAAACCGGGTTTTTGGAGGAAGTCAGAGAAGAACGAAGGGGGAAAAGGGAGCAAGCACACTATTCAGCAGACAGTTAATCCCCTTTCTCATCTGCAGAAGGATATTCCTACGGGCCAGACAAGCAAGATTTGGGGGTCCTGTTCAATCGGTGGTCTGAATTCTGTGCATCACGCTTGAAGAGGCCACAGCAACCCAGACCAGCGCCTCCGTGGGAGCTAGGTGAGCGTTACAACTAGGTCCAGGGACAATTCTGATAGAGTACGTGCATAGAAGAAAGTAAGGGAAGGAGGGGAGGAGATATGAAAAGGGAGAGGAGGAGTGAACACAGAGTAAGCAGTCAAAAAGAGTGGAGAAGCAAGAGGGGAGAGCGAATACAATTGCAGAAGTCAGTAGTAACACATTATGTTGCAAGCCAGGATACAAGATGAAGATGGGAACAGCATGATTAAATGTGATTGATATTAAACAGTAGAGCAGTACTGTGAGTCGCAGTCTTGGCATCCAGTGGACTAATTCCTTGGTCAGTTGTTGTTGAAAAGGCCATGTTTTGAGAGATTTGCGATGTGGGGTCATTCCGAGTAGATACCAGGATCGTGTTCCAGAGGGTGGCTCCTCTCTATCCACATAAGTTGTGATTCGAGCTGGTTGGTGAATTTTCTCTGTGAGGATATGTGTCACCAGACATGTGGAGCTTAGATGCCTGTTACGATGGTGTGCTTCTCACAACTGATTTGTACATGATACATGCCATCTTGAACAGTATCCTGGTGTGACGAATCAACTCCCGGGTTACCAGTGGTCTGGGGGTGAATATCGGTTTCTAAACCATTAATCAGCCCCATACATGTAATACACCAGAGGGGAGTTTTTATTTATTTATTGGGTATTTATAATGCGCCTATACATAATGTGTTTCACGGCGCAACAAGACAGAGGGGGGGACAGGGATGACAAAAAGAAACGGTCCTACTAGGTTTTGTGACATTCTTGTTGTGCAAGTGCAGTAACAACAAGTATCAGGGAGAGGGGGGTGCTGGTCAAGGCAGAAGGCCCAGCGAGAAGTGGGTGCAGGGGGGCCAGGTGGTCAGAGCCAGGGGTATGCAGAGAGTGCAGGGGAAGGAAGGTCCATGAGCTAAATGCAAGGTAAGCGTTTGGAAGGGCTCAAAGGTGTAGGCCCAGCCAGGCTAGTACCACGGGAGGGGGTCAAGAAGGGCAAGTGCAAGTTGAGGTGGGAGGGGGGTCAGGGGAGACCAAGTGCAGGGGTAGACTGGACGAGGAGGTCCTGGGGCCCTGTAAGAATCTGAAGGAACCAGGCAGCCAGTTAAGAGGCAGACTGGGACATTAGCAGGGGCGGGGGAGAGGGAAGGAGAAAGGGAAAAGGAAGGTCTTGAGAAGCTTCCGGAACTTAATGAGATCCAGCTCAAGTGCGAGAGTGGCAGGGAGGCCATTCCAGAGGGAGGCACCTGCGGAGAGAGAAATACACCCCACGCTCTGCTTGGAAAAGCATCTGATCTGCAGAGATTTGGAGCTAGAAAACCAAAGGCTCTAGCAGGTATTTAGGGAGAGGGAGTTTGATGTAGCGTGGTCCCAAGCCCCAGAAAGCCTTGTGGATGATGCAGAGGGTCTTGAACTTGATCCTCGCAGCAACTGGGAGTCAGTGGAGAGATATCAGGGCTGGGGAGATGCGATCCCAGTACTTGAGGCCCAGGATAAGTGTAGCAGTCCTATTCTGGATTAGTTGAAGGGGGCGAAGGGAGGAAAGAGGCAGATTGAGGAAGAGGCTGTTGCAGTACTCCAGACTGGAGAAGACCATAGATCTAGAGACATTGGGTCTGGTGGTAACCGCGCTGGTGCTACCGGTGGGTTGCCGCTGGAACCGTAAAGAATTACCGGCGCCTGACTTCCCGGTGCCACCAGGCTATTCCAAGTCTGGCAGCCGGGAAGCCAGGCACTGGTAATTTTGTTAATCCGCATTCCCATGGAGTCCTATAGGACTCCAACTGGAATGGGAACACAGAAGCACCGGCACCGTTTTTAACGGTGCCGGTGCTTCAGTAATGGGTATGCAGCTGAAAGTGGGCCTTCTTGACAAGGTCGGTAATGTGAGGAGAGAAGGAGAGAGAAGGCATCATGGTTTTCTGCCTCACAGGAGGGTGGGGAGAGGAGGTCCATGGAAAGTGGCGGATTTCTGTCTTGCTGGCATTAAGGCAAAGATCGTTAGCAACACACCATGTCTGAATAGCAGACAGGCAGTCAGGAATAAGAGAGGAAGAGGAGAAGGAAGAGGTGGGAAGCTTGAAGGAGAGATGCGTGTCAACTGCATTACACTGGAAGTTAGGACAGAAGAGTGAGATCTAGAGGGGCCAAGGAGATGTTGAAAAGCCAAAGCGAGGTGATAGAGCACTGAGGGACACCACAGGTGGAGAGTGAGATGGAGGAGAGAAAAGGGAGAATTTTAACCTAGGAAGGTCAGTCCGAGATGAAGGAGGTCAACCTTTACAGAGCTAGGTCCATAATGCCAAGGGTATCACGAAGCCAATTTATACGCGTGGCATGATTGACCATATCAAAGGCAGAAGAAAGGTCAAGAAAGATGAGAACAGAAGGAGAGTTGGAATCAAGATTAGAGAGAAAGTGTCTTCACGGGTGTTCACAAGAGCAGTTTCCACGCCTCTGGTAGCTCTGCTGCCAGACCGGTGGTCAGGGAGAAAACCAACAGGTTCAGTCTTGTGGATAAGGTCGGAGATGGCCAGCTTCTCCAAGAGTTGCCCCAGGAAGGGGGTAATGGATACAGGGCAGTAGTTAGCTGGACAGGAAGGGTTAGCAGAATGCTTTTTGAGGAGAGGGTGCACAAGGGAGTGTTTGAGCAGTAAGGGGAAGGATGCTGTGGCAAAGGAGTGATTGCAGAAATCAGCCAAGACTGGAGCAAGGGAGACAATATTGTCCATGATAGTTCAAGAGGAGCAGGGGAACACCTGTTTGGCTGAGACTTTCATAGATCAGACTTGTCGAGTAACCTCATCAGGTGATAAGGGAGAGAAAGAGGAGAGAAGGAGGGAAGGGGGAGGCATGCCATGGGAGGCCTCTGATCAGATGAGGGTGAAGGGAGTGAGGACAGATGTCCTGAGTTTTAATGATGAAGTGACAGGCCAATGCAGTGGGCCAGGGAAGACAGGAGAAATGGAGACTGCAGTAACATTGGCAAGTTTCTTGCAGATTTCAAAAAGTTCACCAGTGTTGTTAGTGGCCCCAGAAATGTGAGCTTGGATATATGCCCTCTTCTTCGCGCAGTTGGAGAGTCTGAATTGCCTTTGGAGCAGGCCGCAGGCCAGTTTGTCAGAGGATGTGCATGAAACCTGCCATTTCTGCTCAGCAGCTCTCTACTTGCATTTAAGAAAGGCCAGGTCAGAGTGAAACCAGGTGTTGCACTTGGAGGCAGGCCTCATGACAGGTGCAAGGATGTCGAGAGTGTTGGAGATGGAGAGTTGAAGGTTAGTAAGGGCTGTATCAGAGTGAGAGTCAGAAGAAGGAGTTGGGGGGAATGAGACAGGCAGTGTAGGCAGGTGCTTACCCGGGGGACCCAGGAGGTCCAGGTGAGAGGACAGGAGAGTGAAAGGACAGGAGAGTATGATCAGACCATGAGAGAGGAGTAGTGAGAGGGTTGGAAATGGTGATGTCAGCAGAGATGAGAGCATCCAAGGTGTGTCTAGCTGAGTGTGTTAGACCGGAGGGAAGAATGGAGAAGGAAAGCCTGTCAAGAGGTTGTAGAAGAGTCCAAAAGCTGCATCAGGGGAGTCAAGGTGAATAGTGATGTATCTGAGGGGGAGAAGCTTAGAGTTGGAGGCCAGGAGAGAAGGTGATGTCAGACCACTCTGAAAGGAAGAGGGAGACTGGTCCAAGTGGCCTGTAGATGGTGGCTAGAGTCAGCAAGAGGATAGGAGAGACACCAAGCCTGCAGATGAGGCATTCGAAGGCGCAGTAGGAGTGAGTGGGTATGATAGTAGCAGGGACACATTCAGGGAAGATCAGGGCCACTCCTCTCCTGGACCGGTTAGTCCTGGGCTTGGAGAGACTCTTGCAGCCCTATGGGAGGACAGTGTCAAAACTTGTGACAGAGCCGGTCATGTGCCACGTATCGGTGAGAGCGAGGATGTCAAGGCCATGATACTCAAGGAGGTGGCAGATGTCAGAGGAGTATTTGATGGCAGAGCAAGTGTTGAGGGTAGTTAGGTGGAGCTGCTTGCCATTTTTGAAGGTCTTCCGAGGAGGGGTACAGGAATGTGGTACACCCGTCGGTGATGGCAGAGGGGCCAGATGTGAGGCAGAAGGAGGAGTAGCAGGAAAAGAGAGAAAGTTGATGAGAGACGGAATACGCCTATCAAGAAGGAGGCGGTTGGGCTGAGAGCCATGGATCATGACAGTGCCATTTAGGTAGACATTAATGGTGGTCCTAGAGGAAAGAAAGTATGGCAAGAGTACTTCCCAATGGGTGCCACCATTAATGGGAGAGGAGGAGAAAGGAGGGAGCACTGAGACCATATGGGGAATCCAAAGGTCCGGAGAGGAAACAACAAAGAGGATGTCAGTGACAGTTTTCCTGGAAGAAGCGTTGACATAGGTGTCTGTGATAGGCAGGCCTGGATTGGAGGCCAGGAGATCCTTCTTGAACTTTTTCCTTCCAGACTTTGAAAGGGAGATAGGATAGGTGATAGAGTAGCAGTTAAAGAAGATGGGGGACATTTGAAGCACCATGGATGGATGGTGTGCAGAGAAAGAGGAGGGAGAGGGAGAGAGGGAGACACTGCAGTGCACAAGAGTGAACTACAAGACAAGCAGAGCAACAATCTAGAATCAAGTGTCAAGGATAAGGGAAAGCCGAGGGTACAGCAACAACAGAAAAGCAAGACACCTAGAAGCAAGTGTTCTGGATAGAGGGAAGAGACCATTGACAGCGGGAAAGAGGAGAAAGCCTAACTTTCAAACACAAAAGCAAATGCAAAAACACACGGATTTGACTTTGCTAGACAGAGGAAAAAGGCTTAATTTTCAAACACAGAAGCAAATGCAAAATACTGATATACGACTTTCCTAGACAAAGGGAAAAGGCCTAATTTTCAAACACAGAAGCAAATGCAAAAACACTCAGATGTGGGAGAGGGAACAAGTCCCAAATGGCAAGTTACACTAATTCACCAAATGCCAGATAGGGATAACATACAGCTGTGATGTGCAGATGACTGCAGTTTAGCTAATTGGAGTAGTAAGAGAGGAGGGACAGTTAAATAGGGACCAGTATTGGCTGTTCCCCCTGCCCACACCTTTCTTAAATTGTCAGTCGCTGCTGGTTGACGGTTGTGCTGCATGCTCCAGCAGCGAACACAGGCAAACACAGGGATCTGAACTGATTGCCATAACAAGCAAATTATAAAACTCCTCGTCCAATTTTTGCAACGTGGATGGAACGGCAGGTTTATCTCCGACTGAAAGGTCATGAATCGTTGGTTAGTTGCTTTGAAGAAAAAATTCAATCATTAACCAATGATAAGAAGGACTGTCTAGTCAATGTTGTTTCAATAATATCTACTTTAGTTATATCACAACAGACAGTTCTAGCAACACTACGAAATACAACCCACCCTGTGAAGGGATACAGAGGACAGACCATTTCAAAGAAGGAAAAGGGATACTGACAGGAGGCTAGTCAGTATGTTTAATTACCACAATAGTTTAATTTTACTTGGCTTCAGCACAAAGAGAGCAATATGTCTAAGGGGGGACAGGAACTCAATGTACTGTGTGCTGGAGGTGTTCTTGGTCCTCAACAGGGTTGAGTCAGCTTCAGGGCACTTTGCAGGCTTCTGTGACAGAAGTCAGCTGCGGGTATCACGCAGCAAGCCGTTTCGACGAACAGCTGCAGGCTGACCTACACGGCAGCTTGAGGTCAGGAATCGTTGTCACGCTGCTGGTTGGTGGTTCTGAAGCACTGGTCGAGATGTCTCGGATATCTTTAAGCGACTGTGGCTTCAAAACAGTCAGTTGCAGTACGAGTAACCCAACAGGTTCAAAAATGTCCTTTAAGGCGGTCATCGGGAGATGCTCTTCGAGGCACTTCTCCCATCTTCTTCAATGGGCTTGTGTCGTCCTTTAAGGTGGATGGGGAGACAAGCTGATGAGTGTGTTGCAGGCAGTTGCCTTGTCTTTGGTTTTGGGTTTAAAGACCTTCTGGCACTTCCTATACAGGAAGCTTGCTGCAAAGCATAGCAGGGCACGATGTGTGCTGGCTGGGTACCAGTTCTGGGGCGGCCAGAGAGTCCTCTGATTTCTGTATCTTCCTATGTTCCCTGGGAGATGTTTAGTGGAGTTATCTTGTTCCCTCTGGAAATCCTGGTTTTCCTTCACTGCCAGAAGATGTACGTCAGGATGTACCTTAAGCCAGGGTCCAAGGTTGAGTTCTTCTTGCTGCTTCTTGCAAAGTCTTCAGATGATCTGCCGAAAGACAGGATCAGCCCTCTTTTAAAGCCATGTGGATCACAGTGTTTAGTGTAATCTAAGCCCACCTTAATGAACTAATCCTGGGGTCCCACCAACACTCTCCTGTATGCAGGAGGTCATAACCAGAGTGCTTTGCAACAGGAAAGATAAAGGGGTGAAAACATGTGTTACTAAGTCCCACCCATCTTCCTGTCTGTTCATGATCAAAGAGTCTATCTGATTAATGGATCTCTCTGTGGTTCCTGATTAAAGGGGCAGGTCTCCCTTGAAGCTGCAGTGAGAACAGACTCTCTGGCTCCTGCAAACCACATTCTCGAACCTGATGAATGCTGTCCCCCTACTGGGGAGGCTTACTGTAAACATGCAGTCCCAGACATTACAGCTCACTGTCAATGATATTGAGAGCAGGAGATGGCTTCAGGTTGGCACAGTTACATATGAAAGGTTGTTGGTGTTTCCTGTCTCCTTTGTTAACTTCTGCAGCAGGCCCCATGGGGCCTATTTGAAGAACACTCTAGTATGATAATTGATGCCACCAGTTGCAGGGCTGAACAAAAGAGCAGGGTGGATCCACAGAGCCTTTGTTAGTTAATCACTCTGGCCATGGCACGGGGAAGGTTAGCCCTCCCTCTTTCTGGAGATGACATGGAGTACTCCTGGCTGTCATAGCCCAACTAAATATGATAGAGCAGACTATGCCTGAAGGCTGTGTCCACCCAGCGTACACAGGTCTATGCATTTGTTGTGCTGTGAGCATAGGGGAATGTGTGT
This sequence comes from Ambystoma mexicanum, assembly GCF_040938575.1. NCBI lineage: Eukaryota > Metazoa > Chordata > Amphibia > Caudata > Ambystomatidae > Ambystoma > Ambystoma mexicanum. Next base: position 1,434,020,082 of record NC_090937.1, on the reverse strand, counting down.
GGATAAGCCCCACAAATGTTCCCGAGGTTGGTTTACCATCATTCCATTTAATACAACATTTCAGTAAAGGCCTGGCGAGTGCACACCCACTGGGTCGATGATCGAATTCCTCACACCTGGCCTCAAGAGGAAACCAATGTAGTTCATGTAGGATGGGGTGATTTGGTCAAATTTCCATGCACATGTGATGAGACGTGCAATTGCATATTGGACTCTTTTTAGGTGAACCAAGTGAGCAAGTGAGTGGCTCATACCAGTACGGTGAAGACTTTGTATCTTTTGGCAAACGTAGTTATGAATTATCATTTGGGGAATTCTTGCCAACATGCCTATCATGTATTGTTAGTCTAATGTAAAATGACGAGAGATACACCCAGTGGAGTAACTTTGCTGAAAATGTTGGGGGGGACATGACATCTGAAGAAAAGGTGCCCCAGCCAAATGAAAGGGGACACAATAGTGTGCCATGAAAGTTGGGGAGACAAACACCCCCGTCCCCCCCTAAAATTATGCCCATGGATACACCACACTTGTGTGCATTCAAGTCTAGAACTAACATTCTTTGGCAATCTGAATTAATGTTTGAAGCGATAACTTTATATTCATAGATTTAATTTGATTGATAAAGTTCTTTCACCAAGTGCTGTTGAGGGAACTATATCATCAACTCTGCTGAGGTCGTCCTGTTGCATGAACATTTAAGTAAACTTGTTTTAGTGATCTCGAGATTAAGAAAGTATTGGGCCACTATCAGAGGTTTACCGGGTTCCTAGGGAAACCCCTGACTACCTCTCCATAGGGTGTTATGGTTGCTACCTAAAACGCAATCCCATAGCTAGAGGAGAAGAGCCTTGAAGGGTACAGGTCAAAATATTTTCTAATCCAGATGTTGTTCTTTGCCTGGGATTAGTATTGTCACTTTCTTGGGGAGGGGCAGAATTAAAGTCTGTAAGATATTTTCACGCTTTACATTTCAGTAGTATCTGATGTACCACTGTGGAGCCAGTCACCCTAAGCTTCTTGCCAAGTTCTGTCCAAGGCCTGCTACCTATTGCACTCATAGCTGTGCTGCACAGGCTTTTCAAGCTTTCCGAGTTCCCTTTTTTGTATTTGGCTCAAACTGTGTCTAAAGCTCAAGATTACGCAATTCTGGAATGTTAATCCCGAAGCCGTGGGGAGAAGCAATGTCGCCCTTTTGGGAGTAAAGATGGCGGAATCCGTTCCATTGTCTGGGGTCTAGCCATCCTATGTGCCATATTGACAATAAAAGGAGGTATTTTTGTAAAGTGATGAGATTCTTTTATAACACTGTTCGAGGCTAAAGAGTTAGAAACCTGATGTCTAACTTTGTGTGGACTCAAATTAAGTTAAACACCTTTATATTTATGACAACATTAAACCCAGTCACATATATGTATGCTGATTGTTCAGACCTGCAGACCATTTTTGGACATCTACTTCTTCTTTCCTCCTCTCTCTGAGGATATTGCATGCTTGGATGTTGACTGCATGCCAGTTGGACCCTTCTCCAGGGTTACAGTTACAGTATCCCAGTCACTCTTAGACATATCTACTGCTGTGACATACTGTTCAATAGGCGTTGCATGAGCTACTAAGTGCGGAATGGCTGTGTTTCACACTGCTATGCACACCAGCAACACTTCATCCCATCGCAGGACTTCCAGACCATAGCGCAGGCGCTTGCGGTATCGCAAAGCAATGGGGGAATCCGCCTCAGGGATCTCCGGCTGCTAACAGGGATCTCCTAAAAACAGTCCACCACGCCACAGCATGCCTTATGACGGGTGCACAGAAATTAGACAGACTCACCCCTGTCCTACGTACACTACATTGGCTTCCTCTCTGAGCTTGGATACAGGTCAAGACTGCATATAAGATCTAAAAGCAGTCATGAGTGCACATCAGCGTACCTGGCAGCTAAGTTCCAGATATTTGGTGGCACATGCTCCTCGCACAGAAAATCGACGAACCAACTCGAATCACAACTTATCCACAAAGAGAGGCTACACAAATAATTGTTTTCTTGTCACGCACCCAACCTCTGGAACTCGATTCTGATATTGGCTCAGAATGCCTCTACAATTATCCAAATTCGCTATCCAGTTAATACAATTTATTTTGGAATTGTTTCATGCCACTGCGGAAGACATTGTGGGAGAAACTATATTTGATTGGTAATTTATTGTCATGTATGGTATTGATTATATAAAATGGTGGTTTTTTGGAAGATTGTTTATTGAGTATACCAATGTTTGTCGACTGTTGGTTCTAAGTGGTTATATGGGATTTGAGGGTGAAAACAAACATCATTGAGGAAGTGATTTCATTTCACTCACTAAACACCCGTCCCAAAATATTTGAGCACTAGTGCAATTATCGAAACATACTTCAGTCCTAGAATATGTACGGAACGTGTTGATCAGTAGCTGAAAACAAATATTGTTTACCCAAAGATGTTTGTTTTTAGCACTGGCATCATTGCATAACATTCTAAGTGTGTTTCAAAAATGTACATTGGTCATTTTGTAATTACCCCAGTTCCTTGAACAGAAGAATTGTTTTTTGGGTTCACCATCTTCATTTGCTATGCTGTACTACTTTGGACATTGGCACCTTTTCTCACTTGCATTTTGGGGTCACAGGTTGGTGGTGTGATTTAAACAGGTTGCTGGTGTGATTTACCTTTTCACCATCTCTGGAGAAATTGGGCGATCGCCTGTTTTGCGCTTTAGTTTTAGCATCTCTTGGTTGAGGTCATGCTTCATCCTATGGTTTTCTTTTCCACTCTTTCACTTCCCTTACTTGATGGCATCTTTCTTTAAATGTTCTTTTGTAAACAGTGTGTTCTTTAAATGGAATGATAACACAAATGTAAGCCTGGTCTGAGAAACCAAGTCATCTATGCAACACTGGTCCACCGCTCTGATTCATCTATAGTTTCATGGTGATGACCGTTTTCTACTTAAATAATCTCTGGCAATAGAATACTGCCTAAGGCTGCAATCATGTATTTAATTAATTCTATCTAAAGCACCCTGGCAATATAAATGAAAGTGTCTGTAGGCTGTTTTAATGTCCTTCCCCTCCTTGTTGCCTTGGTGTGGTTATCTATGGATCTGGTAATCCACCCTGTGTTTTTATGCATCAGGTCACACAAGGATTGGGCATACTTCTTCTGGTTCCTATTTCCTGTTAACAATGGACTCTTATTTCACTGAGAAGAAATGGTCATCACTGCCAACCGCCCTAAACACTGGTCCATGAAAGTCACTGGGAATACTTTCTTCCAGATTGTGAGATTTTTTTTTTTTACAATATCCACAAATACCGAATTACCTGTGTCTGGTGTTTTGTCAAAGGAGAGCGCCTTCAGCTGCTCTACCAGGCAGGGTCCAGCAGATGGGTCCGATTAAGCATCCTCATCAGGGACCATGACCCGAACCCTTTAAGTCTAAAGGGCAGCGTTATTGATGAAAACTAATAGCGTCCTTTCATTTTAGATGAATTAGCCAGGCCATCAAAGCAAAGAGAACGCACAGTATCTTTTCTAACATGGCGACTGGTTTCAGATAGTGCAGGCCTCTTGCATGTTGCATGCTCGAGAGCAGAGAACATGTGGCGAAAGTATACATATGGAGCAGTCCTACAGGTACTCTGAAGAACGGCTTGGCCAATAAAGAAAAGCAATGCCCAGCCTGCTGCCAGGACACCCTGCTCCCTATGTCTCCTTAAAGGACGTGCCTCCAGAGACAAAATGGTGGCTGGCCCCTGGGACAGCAGCTGACGCTCTGCCTCTATACGCTGTCAAGGCAGACGCCCCTACACCTTTTCCATGTTGTTAGGCCATAAATCCTCGACTATTATGCTAAGTATGCTAACCTTGCATTAATCATTGTGCACACGCCACTGGGGGCGAGGGGGTGGCGGGTCAGGAAGCGGAGCTCATAAATCGAAACCAGGCCTGGGCCATCTGTCAACATTTCCCACTGAGGATTATTTTTGTTGCAAAGTACCTGGGTGATTTATTAATATGTCTTACATTCCACTAATCACGCATTAGGAGAAAATGTTAAAATGGACGAAATGTGTCACAAAGACGTTTCAACAAACACATGAACACATTATTTTAAAGAGAAACCGGAACTAAAAAACTGCAGGGGAATTAAGATTGCAATTAACACGAATGTCACTGTTAGGAGGATACTATTTCGTACTGATAAACATGTCTGCTACATGACATTAATCATTGAATCAAGAGAATTTTGTCATTATCCAACTTCGCATGGCCGGTAAAGGGCGACACGTTTTTTTGTTTTACATTTCGGTGAATGCATTGTTCACTATGAGTTTTCTAAACAATGTTTTGCTTGCTCTAATGTACTTTTTTAAAACATCAGGTAAAGAGCTAGTAAATAAATGTAAAAAACAAGTTGGAAAAATGTAGGCTAATAAAGGTGAATTCGACCAGCTCTGCAACCAAATGGCGTCGTAAATATAGTGGGTTTCTAGGACCTCGACTACAATGCACAGATGAGACCGAAATATGATTAAACATTCTCTGCAATAAAATGCCTGTATTAATGTAGTGATTATTTGGCGGCGAAGAACAAGCATTTATGTGCACATAGCTTCAAATGTGCATTCAGCTGGACTAGTAAGAAATCATAACGTTGCCAGATATGAGAAATGAGCTCTAAAACGGATTTGCCAATAATCACACCTTTATCAGGTAAGAAAGCCGGCATTACAAAACTCCTTCATCCAAAGTTTGCAATCTAGCCACTACGTCATGAAAAACCCACTTTCTTGGGCAGTCCTTTTCTGCAGCAGTCTGTTTTCAGTTACCATGGCAAGCCGAAGGAGGAGCCGACATCTAACGCCTTCAAAGACTCCTTTCGAACGCGTAGCGTTTGGAGAGTTGTGCGCAGAGTTACAGTCTTGGGCAGGTCTTTGGCGTTTGGGAGCCGGGCCGATCCCAGAAGAGTTCATATCACTGTGGACTCCCAGACCAGTATAAGTCAGTAAAACAACGTGAGATTAAGCTGTAAACTCGCAAGGAACAATTACCGACTGCAGTAGGGGGGCCCCGGGGGGAACGCGAAGCGTTTCCCCCCGGGGAGTTTTTGGCGCTGCACATGGCCAGCGAGTGGCCGTGGGGCAGAGCGCCTCCTGGGGGGGTATTTAAGGGCTCAGGGAAGGTTCGGGAGGCAGGCGACGGTTAGGACTTGATGATTGTATCAGTCCTGTCGCCCGCTCCCGAGCCTTCCCTGAAGCTAGCTGGGCCTTTGGTGCGGAATAGTGTAGGTGAGGAGGGTTAGTTAGTATTTTGGGGGTGGCGCAGGCAGTTAAGAGTTATTTAGAAGTTAAAAAAAAAAAAAAAAAACTTGGTCTTGGCGAATTACGCCCAGTGGGGAGTAGCGTAAATAAGCTACCCCCCTCCTTACCTGAGCTACCGTGGGAGTCCGTGCACGGTGGGGCGGCGGGATCGTGGGGGCGGGTTTGTTTCCAGTGGCGCAGCCTTCGGTCTTCGGGGGAACGGGGTAGCGTTGAGGGAGAGGGGATTTTCGCCTCGGCAGTCCCATTTAGGGCTTCTTCCTCCGTCGCGCGGGTGGGGGAGGAGTGCAGGCTTGGCGGGGGCTGCACAGCAGGTGTTTCTGCTGGGGAGTCGCGGACACTCTCCATTTCTCTCTCCCCACGGCGCCGGGTTTAGCAGAGCCCAGGCGGCCCTGTCTTGTGGGGAATATACGGCGCGGTGACAGCCTCCTGCCAGAGGGGGCAGGGCAGGCGCCTTAAAGGGGCCGTGCTGTTTTTGCTGGGCTGCCAGTAGTGCGGTGCAGCTGGTGGGCCACCAGGGGGCAGGGCGGGTGGTGCTATAGTGGGCTGTTACCTGCTTTGGAGGGTTTTTGTTTTAAAAAAAAAAAAGGGTATAAGTTTAAGGGATTAGGTGATTATCAGCAGCAGTAGCAGGGGGCTCCTGGGTGGTGTGCATTTAGCAGGGGAAGAAGGAGAGGTAGGAGAGGGGGGGTTTTTCTTTGGGAGAGGGGTATTTTTTAGGTGGGGGGGCAAATATTAAAAAAAAAAATAATAATTGTTTTAAAAAAAAAAAAAAAAGAGAAATTTCTATTTTGGGGTTATTTAACCCCTTCGTGTTATTAGGGTTATAGGGCATTTTCTGCTGGTTTTTTCCCTCGGATAATAGTAATTTTCCACGGGTAGGTAACGGCTCGGGGGTATATTGAGCTAGTGAGCGTCAGGGTGAAGTTAGTGCGCTCTCTGAGGAGTAGTGCACAATGGTGGGCCAAGGGGTTAGCAAGAAGGGGCTGGTTGATGATAGGGCTCTTAGGGAGGCCCTGGAAATCATCAGCAGGGCATCGAAGGCCCAGTTGGAAGGGGCGGTGGGGGAGGTCACGGGTGAGGGGGAGATAAGGGGCGGTAGACCGCAGTGTAGAGCGGCAGCTGATGGGGCGCTTGCGGCAGTGTTGGCTTGCACCCCTACGGCGGGGCGGGGGGAGGTTTGGGAATCCAGGGGCAGGAAAGTGAGGAGGGAGATAGACAGAAGGGCGGACGGGGGAGCAGGGATGTCGGGTGGGCAGCCAGGGAGGGAGGAAGGGAATAATAGCCCGAGGGAAGAGGGGAATGCTCAAGAGGGAGGGGTTCAAGGGAACGACAGGGGGGGGCAGGGATGGGGCACAAAAGGGGGTGTCAGGGCAGAGAGGAAGAGGGGGTAAATACCTGCAGAAGAGTGCAGGGGGGAGAAGGAGGGAGAGGTCCCCTTCAATTGATGAGGATAGGGTGGGGCGCGGAACGGCCCCCCCGGGAGGAGGAGTGCGGGCGGAGGGTGCTGCGCTGCCCCCGCTGTTCAGGTGGAGGTTGAGGGTTTAAGTACGGCCCCTCCTCGGTCAACGCAAGGAGAGCCTAGAGGGCGCGGCACAGCCCCTAGCAATGAGGATTACAGGGTGGAGGTCGGAACGCCTCGCCCGAGAGAAGAGGACCAGGCAGGGGTTCCCACAACCCCGCCGAGAAGATGTCAAAGGAATGGCGGGGCGGACGCCCCGGGCTCGCAAGAAGATCATCAAATCATCTCGGGCATGAGCTCGCATCCACAATGGTATTTAAGGGGTGATGAAGTTGGTTGGGAGGAATATGTGGGGCAATGGGAAGTGGAAGATTATGGGGCGGAAAGGGAAAGGGGGGAGGAGAGAAGAAGCTTGAGGTGGGATATGGAAGGGGAAGTGCAAGGTGGACAGGGAGGAAGGGGTCAGGGAAACGATTGGCTGGGTGAGTGTGCTGACATGTTTTGTCCCCGCAGTAGGAGCCCCCTAAGAAAGGAGAAGAGGAGCATCGGTGTGGACGCCAGACCACAGGCGGCAGGTGTGGAAAGAGGTGAGCGGGAAAGGGAATGGTCATCTGCATGGCAGAGAGGGGTCGCAAGAAGGGGGACAGGGGATGAAGGGTCCGGACTGCAAAGTGTAAGGAAGGAAGTGGGGGTGCAGGCCATTGGAGCCGCGGGGGTTGAGAAGAGCATTTGCTCAGTGGAGGTCCAAACGGACAAGGTGGTGGAGCCATTGGTGCTCGAAGTGCAAGCCGGAAAAGATAAGGAGTGTGAAGTGAAAAGAAAGGAGAAAAAATTGCCATACATGGGGATAACAAAACCATTGGGGGCGCACTTGATGGCAGCGACCAGGGAGAAGATTCAGGCAGGGGAATTTGTGGAGGTCTTTAAATTGCTCCATAGGGAAGTGAGAGCAAAGGAGGGGTCTAAGGAGGAAGAGAGGGAACTGGCTTCACGCCCAAGGGTCCCGGTGACTATTGAAAATTGGACGTCGGCGTTTAGCATTTATGCCAGTGTGTACTGTGAAAAATTCCCGGAGCGTTGCGTGGCCCTGCTTAAATATATGGACGTAATTAGGAAGGCTTTCACGAGTTTTGGGGGTTTTGCCTGGGTACGCTATGATGAGGAATTCAGAGCGAGAATGGCGGAGGACAGTCAGGCGGTCTGGGGGGAGATAGACATGGATCTGTGGCTGCAATGGATGGCTCCAACGAGGCCTGCCCCGACATTGCACACAGCAAGTGGGCTGCCTGTGCCTTACCGGCCCTTTCTTGGTCGCCCCGCCCATGAGGGGGCGGGGGGAGGAGGCGGAGGACAGCCCTCGACAGCATGTTGGGCGTTCAATAAAGAAGGCTGCACGAGGTGGATGTGCAAATTTAAACACGAGTGCAGCAAGTGTGCGGGTCGGCATCCAGTTACAGATTGTTTTCAGGCAGGGGACAGTGGGGCAGGGCGAGGAGC